>NC_080704.1:151284896-151889902 GCF_030445035.2 Dasypus novemcinctus | reverse complement strand
TAAAGAAGGCTGCATTGATTTTTATTGGGATTGCATTTAAATATATTTTTAATTTTTTTTTTCTCCCTTAAATTTTATTAATAATAATGTTACTGTTGTAGCCCTATTTGTACTCACTTTTTTTTTTAATTTTTTTATTTTTTATTGACTTTGTAATAATATTACATTAAAAATATATATGTGAGGTCCCATTCAACCCCACCCCCCCACCCCCCCTCTCCGCCCCCCCAACAACACTCGTTCCCATCATCATGACACATCCATTGGATTTGGTAAGTACATCTTTGGGCACCTCTGCACCTCATATACATTGGTTCACATCATGGCCCATACTCTCCTCTATTCCATCATGTAGGCCCTGTGAGGATTTACAATGTCCGGTGATTACCTCTGAAGCACCATCCAGGGCAGCTCCATGTCCCGAAGACGCCTCCACCTCTCATCTCTTCCTGCCTTTCCCCATACCCTTTGTCCATTATGTCCACTTTTCCCAATCCAATGCCACCTCTTCTATGTGGACACTGGATTGGTTGTGTCCATTGCACCTTTATGTCAAGAGGAGGCTCAGATTCCACCTGGATGCTGGATGCAATCCTCCCATTTTCAGTTGTAATCACTCTAGGCTCCATGGTGTGGTGGTTGTCCTTCTTCACCTCCATCTTAGCTGAGTGTGGTAAGTCCAATAAATCAGATTGTAGGTGCTGGAGTCTGTTGAGGCTCAGGATCTGGCTATCACATTGTCAGTCCAGAGATTCAAATCCCCTAAATATATCTTAAACCCCAACATTAACTGCACCTCCAGCACATTAGCATGAAAGTCTTATGAAGGGAGATCCCATCTGAGTCCAGATTCGTCACACATAAACACCATTTCCAAAGAGGGGCCATCTGCCCTGGTAGTTAACCCCAGCGGCCATGACCATAACTCCCATGGGTCTCTTTAGCCCTCAAAGGAACCAATATCTGGGGGTTGTATCTGCTTTATCTGTCTCTCTGACTCTGCTCAGTTGTGCATGAGGGCAAACCTTCTGCCAGCCTCCAGACTCTTTTTTAGAAACTCGTAGCCATATAAACTCATTTCTCCTTTCCATTTCCCCCTTACTTTAGGTCAAACAGCATTTTAAAGTCATGGTATTTTATGTAGACATGGATATTCTGCTGATCCGCATTGAACCTTCCGTATAAGGTCATTTTCCAGTTGCATCATCAGTTGGTAGTTGATAGTGGTCCCTCGTTGCCAGGGAGGCTCATCCCCGGGTGTCATGTCCCACGCTGGGGGGAAGGCATTGCATTTACATGCTGAGTTTGGCTTCGAGACTGGCCACATTTGAGTAACATGAAGGCTGACAGAAGGAAATTCCCAGGCACAAAGTTGCTCTAGGCCTTGTTCTTATTTTGGGTTTATCAGCTCACAAGCATAGTCATTAGCATCTGGGGCTCACTGTTGAACCCTCACTCCCTCCCGGTCCCCACCACTGTACCTGGGAGACTGTCGCTGCAGTTTAGAGCTTTCTTATCCTTTTTCCCTTGCTGTTTATGTAATATGAGCCAAGGATGAAGTTGGTACTGAAAGCTGTAGAGACTGATGTTGTCTGCAATGCCCCAGGAACTGATGATGCATCTCCCAACTTTCTCCTCTGCTAGGGGTAGGTATGGAGCCACAACTATGTATAGCAATCCAAGCCATGTAGACCAAGACCATCTATAGTTGCCTAGAGTTACTGATGAGGTTTCACGCCCCTTCCTCCCTTGACTTGGACAGGAATGGAGATGCAGGTGTGGGCAGCAAATTTAGTTCTGTGAGTCAAAGCTGTTCACAGTAGCCAGGTATACTGATGAAGCATTGACCCCCTTCCTCCCCTGCCGGGGATGGTGATGGACTCTCTGGAGTGCCCAAGAATCTAATCCATGTGGGCCTAAAGCACCTTCAGTTGCCCTGAGATTCTAGGGAATATTGTCCCTTCTGCCCTTTAAGGAGTGGGAATGGAACCACAAGTGAACAAAAGACCAGTCTGTTCAGGCTAAGAGTACATACAGTTGCCCAGAGAGGCGAGGAAACTCCCACCCCTTTCTATCTTATTGGGGAGTGGGCTGGAGCCACAGGTGTCCAGCAGTCTAGTCTGTGCAGGCCTAAAGTGCCTGTCATTTCCCAGAGAGTCTGAGGTAACACAGTTAACTTCCTATCTTATTGGGGTGGGGTAGGGATGGAACCACAGGTGTACTTTCTATTCACTCTGTGTAGCCAAAAGCACACAAAGTTGTCTAGTAGAACTGGGGAGACACCACCCCAGTCTTGTTCTATTGGGGATGGGGTTGAAGCCACAGATGTCCAAGTATCCAGTTTGTGCTAGCTGAAAACACCTGTAGTTACCAGGAAAGTCTTGTGCAGGTCCCTCAGCTTCCTCTCTGCTGGAGGTGAGGCTGGAGCTTAGCCTAAACTTGCAACCAATCTGGATGGAAAGAAGCCAGGTTCTAACATCACTGTGATTTTCAACCAGCCCCACTTCCACTCTTGCTGGTAGTGGTGTTAAAATGGCAGCTACTGGCTTCTTTCCAACTTAGGCAGGTTCAAACTTTAGTTGTTCTTAGGATTATACTTTAGTCAGCTGAATTTACTAATCTGTAGCTGCAGTTGGTGCCTGACTGTCTTTTCCTCCACCACTTTTGGGTAATGGATCTTCCAACTCCAGCCACAGAATGACTCCTGATGTGGCTTGTGCCACCAGTGGAGGATGGGCATGAGCCTCTGCGTCCTGGAGTTCTCTACTCAAAAATCTTCTCTGCAGGTGGGTAGTCTCCTCTTTCCATTCTTTCCAAGATGTTGCAGGATGCTCTTCTGGTCACCTGGTTCCCCAAACACATGCTTTAGATAGCTCTGGGTGATTACTAACTGCCCTGTAAGACGAGCTGACTCTTAGAGCTCCTTACTCTGCCACCGTCTTGCCTTTCCTCATACAATATTTTTACTGAAGTAAAATTCACATAACATAAAATCAACCATTAACCATTTTGAAGTGTACAATTCAATGGCCTTGAATGCATTAACGATGTTGTACATCTATCACCACCATCAAGTTATAGAACTTTTTCATCACTCCAAAAGGAAACCCAAACCCATTAAGCAGTCACTGCCTAATCTGCCCTCCCCGACTCCCTGGCAATCATGATCTGTGGTCTGTCTCTATGTATGTGCCTATTCTGGATATTTCATGTAAATGGTATCATGCAATATGTGATCCTTTGTGTCTGACTCCTTTTACTTAGCTTAAAGTTTTCAAAGTCCAAGTCATAGTAGTTATCAGTATTTCATTCCTTTTTATTGCCGAACTATATTCCATTCTCTGGATATACTATGTTTTGTTGATCCTTTCGTCAGATGATAGACATTTGAGTTGTTTTCACCTTTTCTGTACTGTAAATAGTGCTGCTATGAACATGTGTGTACAGGTTTTGTGTCTAGATATGTTTCCAATTTTTATGTGTATATAACTAGGAGTGAGATTGCTGGGTCATATGATAATTCTATGGTTAATTTTTTGAGTAATCACCAAACTCTCTCCATGTAATTTTTCTTGCTCCATTTGTATCTTTTCTTTTGGTTTACCTCATTTTGTTCTCTCTTTCTCTTTTCCTTTCTCTCCTTTCTCTCTTCTTTTGTTTCCCTTTCCCTCTAATCCCCTCCCCTAATCTTCTTAACTCTCCTTTCCCTTTCCCTCTCTTATCCTTCTCATCCTCTCCTTTCTTTCTTTAAATTTAGAAAATTTATAAAAGATTCTTGGAGAAAAAGCGTGAAACTACCATTGAAATCGCATCCATTGTTTCAATTGTAGGATATATAGGCTGCCCAGGTGTTGTGCTTACTTCTTACTGGCTGAAGGTACAAAATATTTGTCCTTTCCTTTGAAGGGGATATCCTGGCATACCACATACCACTGCATATGTAAACACCCCGATGATGTGGAAGTTCTCTGAATTTTTATTGTGTTTATCTCCTATCCTCTGGATATACATGTGTGTTAATAAGGACTCCAATGAACTTGCTACTTCTTGCTTATCTAGTCTAATTAATATGATACAAACACTGTAGTGAACCAGTGTGTTGCTCTGCAGAATATCCAGGTGGTTCATATTCCTTAGAACTATATTAAGGTAGAGACCTGGGAGGTTAACATAGTCTTGTGGCAAGACTGTAAATGTATGCTATTGTCTTGTTAGTTTCATGTGAATGTGAACTGCTTAGTGATCCTTTCTGATAGGGATGGAAAAGAACATACCATGCACCCAAGGTTGTATTAATTAGCTCTAACAAAAACACTATATATGGTACAGCAGCTACAATTTCGTCTAAATTTTCACTAGTCTAGTGTCATTCTCTAGGATCTGGTAGATTTTTGTTTTGCCCAGTCTGGTAAATTAAGTGTGATATGATGGAAACAACTACCCTACACCATTTCGGTCTTTAAGGTCACACTGTTTGCTGCCATTCATTCGGAGATCTAATAGTATTTTAATTTATTAAAATAAATTATTGCCTGGGGGTTAGAGGGCATTTTCAGTTATGCATGTTGTCTTACAAGTCAAAGACCTTTTCAAGCTAATTAATGGATACACTGGCTTTTAACAGGGAGGAGTGAGTCATTTTGTGGGCCTGTAGGGTTCAGAGGAATCTGGGAAGTCAAGATTTTTAAGTATATCAACCCAGATGTCACCAGCCCAAGACTTAGGGTCCCACTCTTCCCTAATCATGGCCCTGACCTCAGCATACCAAACCTGCTAGTTTTGAGGCTTCAACTTTCCCTGGAGATTTGAAATTCTTGTAATTAAGTCTCGGGCCTGATATTAAGCAGGCTTCCACATTACAAGAGCAAAACATAAAGTCCTAAATGACTTAACATGAGTTGATTTAATTATATCACATCTCTCCCTAGCAGCATGACTCAGAATACAGCATGAGAGCACTGAACCTAAAGCTGATGCGAAGGGTACTTAAAGTAGGGATGTGGATAAAGAAAGTGGAGGCAACAGAGAGGATAGGCAGACAGAAGGCAAACTGAAGAAAAAGTTCGCCAACTTGGAATTTTGTTCTCTGCGCTATGTGCTAATGAGCTGGGCTGTCACAAAGCTCCAGCCTTGATGGGTGAAGAAACACCAATCTGCAGCCCTGTCAGGGGCCATGTGGGAGGTGAAGTTTTGTTTATTGAGCAATCTGGTAGGAAGGGCACTCATACCTATTTTACTAGGATTCTTAACCTGTAGATATGAATGAGGCGGAAGTACAGTAAGTTGTCCCTGATACAATCATTAACAGGTCATTTACCTCGGGTTGCATATTTTTCCCCTTTATAGATGAACCATTACTCTGGTTCTCTTGGAAAAGCAAGTCTGGTCACTATTGTGGATAAAGGAGTATTTTGAAATACTTTCTTTGAAACGGCACATCAGAAAGACAAAGTAAAAACCCGTTTCAGTTTCCCAGCTACAAAACAAATACCATAACATGGGATGGCTTAATCACAGGAATATATTGGCTCATGGTGTCAGAGGCTAGAAGGCTTGCTTCTTCCTCAGGTTGGAATCTTCTGGGTAGTGGCAATCTTTGGGATTCCTTGGCTTTTCTGTCACATGGCAGTGCACATGGCAGCATCCTCTTCTTTCTATGTTCTGTTTACTCCCAGCTTCTGGATGCTTCCTGAGGTTTTTCTCTCCACGGCCTTCTCTATAAGGCCTCCAGTAATAGTATTAAGACCCATCCTGATTGAGGTGGGTCACAACTGAACTAACCTCATTAAGGGCGGTGGACTTGGCCCAGTGGTTAGGGCATCCGTCTACCACATGGGAGGTCTGTGGTTCAAACCCCAGGCCTCCTTGACCCATGTGCAGCTGGCCCATGCGCAGTGCTGATGCACACAAGGAGTGCCGTGCCATGCAGGGGTGTACCCTGCGTAGGGGAGCCCCATGCGCAAGGAGTGCGCACCGTAAGGAGAGCCGCCCAGCATGAAAGAAAGTGCAGCCTGCCCAGGAATAGTGCCGCACACACAGAGAGCTGACACAACAAGATGACGCAACAAAAAGAAACACAGATTCCCGTGCCGCTGACAACAACAGAAGCGGACAAAGAAGACGCAGCAAATTGACACAGAGAACAGACAACCGGGGTGGGGGGACGAAGGGGAGATAAAGAAATAAATCTTTAAAAAAAAAGCATTAAAAAAAGGTCCTATTTACAGCGGGTTCACACCCACAGGAATGGAGTAAGAACATGTTATTCTGAGATACATAACTCTGAGCCACCACAATAACCAAGGTGTTAAGTGTCTCACTATATTACAGAGGGCGCTTGGAGACCACAGTGAGCAGCAAAACAAACAGGTAATCAAGTGGCCTTGTTTTCTGACTCTTGATAAGAGTATGTATAAGTAGCAGAAAGGATCTGTTTATCCGCTGAAGATGTTTTGTTCCAATCAAGAAAATGTTATACTCACTTAACCACTTGTGATATCCATTCCTACTACCATTATACCAGCTCAAATATTTCTTAGCCTTCTAATGGTCCTTTATAATAGGCTCCCAATTTGTCTTACCAGTCTCATTCATTTGACTATTTCCTCCTTGCTTCTCCAGATAAATGTTTCCATACCACACACCTCACTCCCTTCCTTAAATCCTTGAGTGGTTACAGGTTGCCTACAGGATAAAACTCCTTACTGTATATGAATCTCCGTGTTTTAGCCACTACCAACAACTAACATTTTTACTGAGCACATTCTATGTGCCAGCAGCATGCTGTTTTATGAGCATTCTTTAATTTAATACATGTAAACATCCTAGAAATTAAGTGCAATTACCACTGTCATTTTACAATGGGTGACCTGAGTTCCAGAATCTTTTTTTTTATTCATTTTTTTTAAAAAAATTACATTAAAAAAATATGAGGTCCCCATTCACCCCACTGCCCCCACCCCACCACTCCCCCCACAGTAACACTCTCCCCCATAATCATGACACACCCATTGCATTTGGTGAGTACAAGTCCCAGAATCTTTAAGCACCTTGCCCAATGACACAAACTCAGAAATTGGCAAAGTTGAGACCTGAACCCAGATCTCCCTGATGCCAAAGTTCATAGCCCTAAACCCCACCCCACCAACCCACAGTTCTTACTGACACTCCAGCTTCATTTCTGCACTTCACTCTCTAGCAACATCCAACTGCCTTGTTTCCCCCACACCTTTTGCCTTATGCCTTTCCTCACACTGTAATATAAACTGCTTTTTTGTCTTTCCACTTGATTGTGAAATTCTTGTAGTCATAAGCCACTGCCTTATTTGCCTTTAAATCTATATTAATTATCTATTACTAGGTAACAATAGTACTCTAAACTTGGCATCCTAACAGAACATACACTTATCATCTCACAGTTTCTGTAGGTCAGGAGTGAGGACATGGCTTATCTGGGTCCTCTGCTCAGCATCACACAAGACTGCAATCAAGATAAGGCTGAGGCTGCTGTCTTACTTGAGGCTCGACTGGGACAAAGGCTCTGCTTCTAAGTGCTTGTGGTCATCGGCAGGATTCAGTTCATTGTTCTGTTGTCCATCAGACTGAAAGCCTCAGTTCCATCCCGGTTTTGGTTGGAGACCATCCTCAGCCCTTTCTCCATATGACAACGCACAGCATAACAGTTTGCTACTACAAATCCAGTAAGGGAGTGTCTCTCTTAGCAAGATGAGCATTATAATCTTATATCACATAATCATGTACATGTAATCACATGCATTTTGTCACCTTTGCTGTATTCTATTAGTTTGGAACAGGTCATAGATCTAGCCAACACTCAAGGGGGAGGGGTCTGCACAAGGGTGTGAATGCCAGGAGGTATGTATCATGAGGGCCACCTCTTGGCACACAGAAGCTCACCACCTAGACTTAGGGTCACTTTATTGCTTAAATTCCTGGAGTTGTGCATTATGAAACTCATTTATTAAGTGCTCAGTAATTATTTTCTGGCTTAAAGAACAAATAAAATAGTCAAACCAGCTTAGGAACAAAATTAATGGAGGCATAGCATTATAGAAAAGATTTCGACATGGCTATTCAGATTTTATCTGTCTGAGTCTCAGTTTCCTTACCTACAAAGCAAGAGGTTTAAATCTATTGATATCTAAGGTCCCTTCCAGCTGTAAAATTCTGAAGATTCTAGAGCTTCTCTTTCTTTCCATCTTCATCCATCCCTAAATTCTTCAGGGCATAATAACAGCTACTGTTTACATAGCTCTTGCTGTGTGCTAGGCGGTGTTCTAAATGCATTATATGTTTTTAATTCATTAAATTTGTACTCTATGACTTAAGTCCTATTATTTTCAAAAGTGGCAGCTGAGCTTCAAATAGTTAAGTCACATCAGCCTGGTCCCAGAAGGCACGCACTAACCATTCTGCTGTACTGCCTCTCTGAAAGAGAAAGACAGAAGAGGGAATGAAGGAGGGGAAACTAATTTGCAAGTTTAACCGGTCATATTTAGGATTTTCTTTTCTTTCAAGGTGGGAGTTTGGGGTTTAAACACTGTGAGTCTGGGGAAAGGAAGTCCATACAGTTATTGCAGTTCTTTCTCAAACTTGTCATCTCCCCAGAGCATGAAAGGAGTAAGTATAGCCAGCAAGGACTAGGGGAGAGAGAATCCTGAAAGGCAACAGCAGAGAATTCGATGACTCCGTGTGGAATCCCTCCTCCCTTTCCTTCCCGAGGTGATGACTGGCAGGCACCATCTTCCTTTGTGCATTCTTTATCTGACTTGGCTAGAGAAAGCACCTTCCATTTTGGGAATTTCCAAGTAGAAAATTAGTAAGTCAAGCTGATGTGGATTGGAAGAGTGTTAGGTGAAAAAGGCAGTGAAACCATACATACTCAATAATGATAGTTTCTTATTTATTAAATTACCAATTCCCTGACAGAACAGGCTGTGTTGAAATAAACCCTTATTGGGCTTGAACTTGACTAAGCCTTGACACTGTGCTCTATAAGTCATTCCTTTCTTTCTCTACCCAGGCCTAATTCTGTATCAAAGAGCAAGGTGCATACTGACATTTTGTTATTCTCCTATGAAACAGTGGTTTCTGGTGCAGAGAAAGATATAGGGCTAAATCATGCATTGTGATTTCTCAACTCCTTTCCATCTAGATTAAATAGAAAGTTGGAATCATGACCACCTTCCTACTTTGTCCCACGCTTGTTAACTACATTTTAGCTTTTATGGAAAGGAATCAACAATTTAATGGAAAGAAATAAAAACTTATGTCCCTTATGGTCACGTTGGAGAGAATGAAAATTCTGTCATCCTCCTTGACCCAGACTGAAGACCCAAAAGCAGATGATGAGTTCAGGAAACACCCAGGGCTCTAGGGCCCTACCTCCATTTACAGTGCCTAGTGAATTCGCCATGGAAGGCAAAGTACCTTGCTGCAGTGTTTCTGAACATGCTTCCTGCTCTTCCTTCTCACATCAAAAGAGCTTGCAGAAATTTAAATTTAATGGGGGGGGGGGGGAATAAAAAAATGGAAAGGCCTTCTGTTTGATTGAATCCTTAAATAGTTTGTTAGAATCATGGAAGGGAATTGCTTTAATGCTGGAGGTTGTTTCTTTGAGATAGCATCTGATTTCCAGAAAGCATTTTTCTTCTTCTTTATTTTCTTTTAAATGTTACATTCAAAAAATATGAGGGCCCCATATACCCTCCACCCCACCCACCCCACCCCTCCCACATCAACAACCTCTTCCATCATCACGGCACATCCACTCTACCTGGCGAATACATTCTGGAGCACCGCTGCTCCACATGGACAGTGGTCCACAATGTAGCCCACACTCTCCCCCAGTCCACCCAGTGGGCCACGGCAGGACACACAACGTCCAACATACATCCCTGCAACACCACCCAGGACAACTCCAAATCCTGAAAATGCCCCCACACCATATCTCTTCTTCCGTATCCCTACTATCAACAGCCACCGTGGCCACCCTCTCCACATCACCACTACAGTTTCTTCCCTTACTAATCACAATAGTTCCCCAGCGGAACACCAGTAAGTCCACTCTAATCCATACTCTATTCCTCCATCCTGTGGAACCTGAGATGGTTATGTCCACTCCCCCTCTATATCGAGAGGGGGCTTAGATTCCACATGGATGATGGATGCAATTCTCCTGCTTGCAGCTGTAGGCACTCCAGAAAGTTTTAATGATAAAGAAGTAATCAATTCCAGCCTTGCATGGTGACTAAGTAACAGAATGGTTACGAGTGTGGAATCCCAAGCTAGTCAGCCTAGATTCAAATCTGGGTGCTCCCACTCTCTAGCTGTGAAACAATGAGCAAGTCAGTTAAACCCTCTGTGCTTCAGTGTTCTCATCTGTACAGTGGCAATAATAATAGTACCTACCACCATAGAGTTGCTGTGAAGATTAAACAAGTTAAAAAATTTAAAGTGGTTAGGATAGTGCCTAAGCATTATGTAAGTGTAAAATAAACTAATATTTATTCACTGCCTGCTAATCCTTATAATAGAGATTTTCTCTCTTTTTTTAAAAAATCAAAAAGTTTATTTTTAGAGAAGTTTTAGATTTACATTTACTGAACAATTATAATGAAGATATAGGGAAGTTCCACATAACACCCTCAGCCCTGCATGCACACCCATACACAGTTTCTGCTATTGCTGACATCTTAAATTAGTGTGGTACATTTGTTACAATTGATGAACCAATATTAAAGCATTGCTATTACCCAAAGTCTGTAGTTTGAATTATGGTTTACTCTTTGTGTGTACATTTCCATAGGCCTTGAGAAATGCATAAAGTCATGTGTCCGTCATTGCAGGTTTATACAGAAGATTCTCAACATGCCAAATATGCTCTGGGTTTCATCCATTCATCACACCTCTCCATTCTGAAACCCTGGCATCCACTATCTTTATATCAGTCTTCCAAGTTGTTCAGTTAAGGCAAGATAATAACTACAATAACAATGAATCTATTTTGGTCTGTGGTTACACTACTCCCTTGTATTTGTTCATTCCTTAAACGTTAGGGATTTGGGATGAGGTCACCTCTGACTACTTCAGGCTGAGAGGGGACTTAGACATTTGGGGCAGATGGAAGGAATTGTTGTGCTTGCAGTTGTATATACTCCTTATTTTCTGTGGGATGGGACTTGTCCATCATCATCATTTTGTTGAATGTCCAGAACAAGTCCAAAGAACTGGAGAGTAGGAGTTGGCCACTACTCTGTTGGGATTCAGGGCTCAACCAGCAATTGAAAAAACTGAAGATTTAAGTTTCTCAGAGATATAGTTGACAGGTACATTGAGATTTATGGTTCAGATAAAAGGAGTAGAAGAATCATGAGTAGGAGAATTATAAATGAGCATAACTGTGTTATATTGGGGAAATGGATAATCATGTATTCCCAAATAGGGTCCACCAAAGTGATGTTGATTTCCTGAGGCTCCATGTCTTGCCTAATGTAGGGAAGCATCGACATGACCTTGTGGTAGGCAATGGTTTCAGGAAATTTGCACTCAAAGCACAAGCAAAGAAAGAAAAAAATAGATAAACAGGACTTCCTCAAAAATTAAGAACTCTATGTCAAACTGAAAAAGCAGGTTACTCAATGGGAGAAAGTATTTGGAAACCACATATCTCATAAAGGTCTAATATCCAGCATATATAAATAAATCCTACAACTCAATAATAAAAAGACAAACAACCCATTTAAAATGGGCAAAAGACTTGAGCAGACACTTTTACAAAGAGGAAATATGGATGGCTATAAAGCACATGAAAAATGCTCAACATCGCTAGCTATTAGGGAAATACAAGTCAAAACTACAATGAGTTATCATTTCACACCTACTAGACTGGCTGCTATGAAAAAAAAAGAACAAAAACCACAAGTGTTGGAGAGAATGTGGAGAAACAGGGACACTCATTCATCGTTGGTGGGAATGCAAAATGGTGCAGCCACTGTGGAGGACAGATTGGCAGTTCCTCAGGAAGCTAAATATAGAATTGCCATATGATCCGGAAATCCCACAACTGGGTATATACCCAGAAAAATTGAAAGTAGGGGCACAAACAGGTATATGCACATCAATGTTCATAGCAGTATTATTCTCAACTGACAAAAGATAGAAGTAACCGGTAAGTTCATCAACAGATGAATGGAAAAACAAAACGTGGTATAGGCATATGATGGAATATTATTCAGCTGTAAGAAGATATGAAATTTTCACACATATGACAATATGGAGAACCTCCAGGACCTTATGTTGAGTGAAATAAGCCAGACAAAAGACAAATGTTGTGTAATATCACTGATATGAACTAAGGATAGTGAGTAGACTCATGGAGGTAGAGTCTGGAAGATAGGTTATCAGGGATAGGAAGGGAGTAGCAGGAAAGCGATTGTGGCTCAACTGGTAGAGCATCTACCTACCATATGGAGGGTCCAGGGTTTGATACCCAGGTCCTTCTGGCCTATGTGGTGAATTGCCCATGCACAGTGCTGCCATGTACAAGGAGTACCATACCATGCAGAGGTGTCCGCCTTGTAGGGGTGCCTCATATTCAAGGAGTATGCCTCACGTGAAAAAAGTGCAGCCTGCCCAGGAGTGGCACCGCACATATGGAGAGCTCACACAGCAAGATGATGCAACAACAACAAAAAAGCAACACAGTTTCCCAGTGCCGCATGACAAGAATGCAAGCAGACAAAATAGAACACAAAAGGAATGGGCACAGAGAGCAGACAACTGGTGGGGGGTTGGGAAAGGGGAAATAAATAAATAAAATGCATCTTTAAAAAAAAGGGAGTAGCGAGTGTTGCATTCATGCTCAATCTGTGCAGAATTTATAATTAGGTTGATTGTAATGGTTTGGAAATGGATGTAGGTGATGGATGTGCAGTGATATGAGTGTAATTAACAGTGCTGAAGTGTGAGTGTGAATGTGAGTGACGGGAAGTTTTGGGGCATCCACAAAGCTAATTTTTCTCTTGTGAGTCATGCAACTACCCTGGAAAGGATGAATTGCTATTCCACATGTATTGATATATAAACTGAGCCTCAGACAGTTTACATAACTTCCCCAAGGTCACACAGGTTATATGTTCAGGATCAAGATTCAAAGTCGAATGTGTCTGATTCCAAAGTTAAGACTCTTTCCATAATACCTCAATAGCTTTCCCTTTCTACCTCCATGGGAACTTGGGTCTTCACTTTCTTGAAAGATGTGGACCTTGAACAAACTTCTAATATTAGCCTTTCTAGCTCCCCTGCAGAAGGGCCTCCTTCTGCCCCATGTCTCAAAACAGGTAGTCCCTGGTTTTGTTACTTATTTTAAGGTTATGCTTGTGGAAAACTAAAGAGAGTAGGCACACATAAATGAATGCATATCCTTCCTTAGCCCACAAAAGAACTTGGGTAGTTAATTCTGGTCTGATATTTTCTCAGGGAAAATACATTGACCTTCTTCAAGCAGGTTGCATTGAATTACAGGCCCATCATAGCCATTTACAAATTTTGCTAGCCAGCCTGTTTTGTTTTGTTTTGTTTTGTTTTTTTAAATTTTATTATTTATTTTTCTTTAAATATTACATTAAAAATAATATATACCTACCACCACACCCACGCCACCCCTCCCACATCAAAAACCTCTTCCATCATTGTGGCACATCCAATGCACCTGGCGAATACATTCTGGAGCACCGCTGCACCACGTGGACAGTGGTCCACGTTGTAGTCCACACTCTCCCCCAGTCCACCCAGTGGGTCATGACAGGACACACAATGTCCAGCATCTATCCCTGCAGCACCACTTAGGACAACTCCAAGCCCTGAAAATGCCCCCACTCCATATCTCTTCTTCCCTCTCCCGACCATCAGCAGCCACCGTGGCCACCCTCTCATCATTACTACAATTTCTTCCCTTTCTAATCAAAAAAGTTCCCCAGCAGAACACCAGTAAGTCCACTCTAATCCATACTCTATTCCTCCATCTTGTGGACCTTAGAATAGTTGTGTCCACTCCACATCTACATCAAGAGGGGGCTTAGATTCCACATGGATGATGGATGCATTTCTCCTACTTGCAGCTATAGGCACTCTCGGCTCCCTGGTGTGGTGGTTGACCCTCTTCACCTCCCTGTCAGCTGGCCAGGGTAAGTCCAAGAAACCAGAGCATAGGAGCTAGCCTGTTTTATCAGCAACCACCATAATCCCAGTTGCTGCTCCCCATCCGGAACTTTCATTGTAGACTTATAAATCCTCTCTGATTCATTAGACATCAGTAATTGGGAGTCCTACCCTGGGCCCTGCATTTTAGAGAACCTTTAACTGGCTTCCCTCAGGTTATACATCTCCCAGAGTGACAATGATTCTGTGAATCTAAGAGAATGTACCCCTATCAAGCTCATGCCACTCTTCTAGAACAATGGTTTTGAACCCAATTTAAGGGCCCATGTAGGCCTTGTCCCTGGGTTTATCCTCCTGAGTGCAGATCACACTATGAGTATCTGGGCAAGCCCAAGCCTGAAGGTTGGCCAAGGAGTATTTCTATGCAGAGATGATGGAATGTGAACTGAGCTTGGTGTCCTCATGTATGTATATAAGAGTCCTAGAGATGGAATTAAAAGCTAGGGAGAGGAAGAAAAGGTGGGTAGGCTGAGGCTGGGGGTTTCCATTTATATTTTCATTTTGGGCCTTGAAGATGTTGGGGAGAGGCCTGCTGTGAGCAAATGTAATAACCCACTTGTAGATAGTATGTGCTTTTCATACTATATTTGTACTATTTTGTTGACCTTGTTAAAACACAGGTTCTGAGCCAGTAGATTTGGGATAGGGCCTATAATTCTGCATTTCCAACAAGTTCTCAGATGATGTTGTTGCAGTGTTTCCATTGCCCACTCTTTGAGTAGCAAGAGGATTGGGGATATACAAGGGAGTTTGGAATTAGATGTACCTGAATTTTAAGACTAGTTCCAACTATTTAATAGCTGTGAATACTTGGGCAAGTTAAGCTAATCTTTATGACCTCAATTTCCTCAGCTGGAGAATAGAGACAATAAAAGAGACAACAAAGTTTTGTCAAAATTAAATGAAGTGATAAACCCTAATATGCATGGCATATGAAGTGCAATTCTTCATTTATTTATTCATATATTATTGCCTCCCACTCAGTTCCAGGCACTGCCTTCAAATGCCAAACAGATTCTGCTCTCTCAAGGCTTAAGTGCTTTTTTGGTGTGAAAACCTCAAAAAGTCTAATATATGGTAATAGGACTGGATATTTCTTTTCTTGGTCCACCACTATGGGAGGCTTCAGCCCACAGTATCATTGTCTGGAATATACAATTGTGAAAATGTAATCCAGCATCTTGATCAATTAGAATAAGAACATCTACATTATGACTTACTAGAAATTATCATTTGGCACTGGCCCCTGTGACTGCCCAGATGAGATACCTTCTCCTTAGCAATGGCATCTACCTGCCAATGTTCTAATTCAGCAACTGAGATGCATGAAAGGAAATGAACACAATATTTTACATACCTTTCCTAAATGAAAGCCTTGCCTTGGAAAACACAATCCTAATCATTAATTATTTTCAATTGATTCTTTTTTAGTGGTTACTTCATTGCTGTTAAAGAATTCTAAATAAGAGAAAATTTATTTTCAAGGCAAAGGACCAAATGCTCAGTTGGTTGTGCAAGATTCATTTTTATAAATAAATAATTACAAAACTGTGTCTGGAAAGTAAAGGATCCATAATGAAAAGGTATTTAAATACTGACCTATCAATGCAAGCTCCAAGTCCCACTATTTCTTCACTCAACTTGCCTCTATGACCCACTTCTTTTTCTCTAAAAGACATTTTTCCCAAATGACAGTGCTCAAAGAATAGATAAAGTGAGATTGTCATGCAGGCCATTGCATCCTGATTTCATTTAAACTACTATTCATTATTTTCTTCCTGCACTTGCTCAAGAACCCATTGTTCATTACTCTTTTATCATCCCATGATTAGAACAATTTGTATGTGTCCCTTGTACATTGGCCAGATAATGAAATAATCATTTGTGCATCTACACAGCATTTTACACTTATTTTTCACAGTCTAATTCAGTCTATAAGGTCATTTTATCACTCACTAGCAAGGAAGGTATCCCTGACATGTCTGGTCAATGGAGACAGAGCATTTATTTATTCAATGAGTACTTATTGAGCACCCACTATACGCCAGATGCCAGGCACTGCTCTAGGCATGGGAAAACAGACAAGAAAGAATTCCTGTCCTTGGGGAACTTACATGCTAGAGAGGGGAGAAAGCAAATTAACAAATAAAGAAATAAAATAGGTGATATGTAAGAGGGCAAAAGGTGTTATAGAAAAAGATAAATCAGAGAAGGAAGAAAAGGAGGGCTGGGCAGAGGTGTGGGCAATTTTAAATAAAGTTATTGAGGAATGCCTCACTGAGAAGATGGAATGGAGCAAAAGAGGGGAAGAATAATAGGAGATGAAGTAACAAAGATAAAGTATCTAGGTTCTTCTAGTCCACTGTAAGTATTTCGTCTTTTATGATGGGCAAAATGGGAAACCATTGGAGGATTCAAGCTGAGGACTAATATAATCTTGCATTTTAACAGAATTACTCTATTTTCTGTGTTGAGAATTGACTGCAGGGGAGTAAGGTCAGAAGCAGGGGGACTAATTACAGAAGGCTACGGCAATAATCTAGGTGAGAGAGAGTGGTGATTTGGACCAAGGTGGTAGCAGTGGGTCAAGTGAGAAGTGATGGGATTCTGTATATATTTTGTAGGTAGAATCTGTGGGATTTGCCAAAACAATGGAAAGGGTGTGAAAGAGGAGTCAAAAATGACTCTAAGATATTGACCTGAGCAATTGGGAATAGGGGACTGCCATTTTATAAAATGGGGAAGACTGATGGAGGAGCTAGTCTTGGTGAAAAGATGACCTTCTTTTTTGGGATGTGTTAAGTTTGAGGTGCCTGTTAGATTCCCAAAAAGAGATTTCAAGGAGACAGTTGGGCCTATATATCTGGAAGGTAAGGAGAGGTTTGGGCCAAAGATATAAATGGTGGAGTCATCAGTGTATAGGTGGTATTTAAGCCGTGAGAACCAATGAGATCATCACAGAGGGTAGGGGGAGATGGAGAAGTGGCCCAGTGCCTAAGCCCTGGAAATTCCAATGTGTAGAAGTAAGGGAAAAGTTGACGTCAGCAAGGACTTTAAAAATGTGGAACTAGTTGCAAATGTTAGAATGCTGTCACCTGTGAATGCACAAAAATGTTCATGACTAGATGATTACTCTCTGTTCTTAGTAAATCAAAATGATGTTCTAAAAAAGACCTTGAAAACATCATGTTGAGTGAAATAATTCAGACACAAAAGGACAAATATTGCATGATCTCATTGATATGAAATAATTAGAATAAGCAAATTTATAGAGTCAGAATCTGGAATATAGGTTACCCGGAAATGGGGTGGGACTGGACAATAGGGAGTTATGACTTAAAATGTATGGAGTTTCAATTTGGAACAATGGACAAGTTTTGGAAATGGATGGTGGTGACGGTAGCACAATATTGTGAATGTAATTAACAGCACTGAAATACATACTTGAATGTGGTTAAAAGGGGAAATGTTAAGCTGTATATATGGTCCTATAATGAAATTTTTAAAGAAATCTGTGGAGGGAAGCAGCTGTGGCTCAATCAAAGGAGCTCCCGTCTACCATATGGGAGGCCCTGGGTTCATGTCCCTGGGCCTCCTTGTGAAGGCAGACTCACCTGCACGCTGTGGAGTGCTGCCCAGCCCGCAGACACCATGGAGCACTGACTCAGCAAGGTGACACAACAAAAAGAAGGGAGACAAGTGAGAACACAAAAAAGCCTGCAGGGAATGGACACAGAGAGCAGACAGCAAGCAAGTTGCAAGGGGGGAGGGAAAATAAAATAAATACAAACACAGAAGAATACACAGCAAATGGACACAGAGAACAGACAGCATGCAAAAAAGCCGTGGGAGGGGGACAGGGGATAAAAAAAATCCATGGAACTGCACAACACAATGAATTCTAATTTAAAGTATGGACTATAGTCAGTAGTACAATTATAAAAATGTGCTTTAATCAATGGTAACAAATACCACACCAAGGCACGTTGCTAATAATAGGGGAATTCTGTATTTTTTAAATGATTTTTCTCTTAACCTCAACTTCTCTAATTAAAAAAAAAAACCCTTCTAGTAGAAGGGAAAGAAAAGAATGGAAGCAAGATGTTTCTTTGTAGTTAAAATATTGGAACTCTAGAAAAATTGAATCCAAAGGGACCTTAAAAATCATCTAGTCCAACCCCTTCAATGTTCAGATGGGAAAACTGAGGTTAGAGTCATAGGGCTGATAGGTACAGAGCTGGAACTCAAGTTAAGGTCTCCTGGCATCTGACATGTGTTCTTCAGGGCACATCTAGTTCCCTCACAGCACCAAGGGTGAGGATGTTCAAGTGGATGCAAACTTTGAGCAGGCAACAAATAAAGATTTCCTCTTAGAATAAAGAGTTGAGGTAAATAAAAAGATTATTATGACATCAGGGAGGAAGATTACCAGGTGGTGCTTACATTTTTCTTTTCCTCAATCTGTTTCAGTCAATTAGTTAAAAAGACATATGTTTTGCTCTCTAGATATCACATGTTATTGTGTAAAGGCAAGCATAGTCATTATTTAGAAAAGGTCAGAGCCTGCATTTTGATACTGCAGTGAGCTGCTATTTCCCTTGGAAGCTTTGTAGTCACTAACTCATCAAGATCTTAGGATGCTAAGTGGTTTCTTGGTCCAAAGATTATCTATCATTGTTTACTAAGACATTGCCCATGAATGATAGTGCCAATTTATGCTTGTACTTTTGACAGTTGTTGAGGGAGATGGTCCAGGTTATGCGTCTCTAAGAGGATGAGTTTCTCTTGGCAAGTCCAAGCAAGCATCTTATGTAACATGCAGTAGAGTAATCAGGACAGTGTTCGCACTGTTCATCCCCAACCTTGGAGTAGAACGTGATTCCAGAATAGGAAAAGTGCTTTAATGTTCAGAAATAAGAGTTATGGCTTACATAGCACCTAGAGGTCCAGAGTTGACTGAGCTCACAAAGGCAATCGTAGAGGCCTGGGGCTCTCATATAATTTTTGCTTTCTCCCCACAAAATGCTGACCTAGGTAACAAGCAATCCTGAATAATTTTGAGCCAGTCGGTTGTGAAGTAGCAATCTCTCCCTTTTGGTGGTATCAGGTTAAGCTGGCCATCTTTGCTTCATCCCTATCTCCCAGAGAAGGGGATGCATCAGGCTGTATTCTCCAGGGAATTATTTCTTTGAAATCCTTGTCAGAATTAAGATAGCATTGAGGAAGCAGATTTGACTCAACTGATAGAGCATCTGCCTACCACATGGCAGGTCCAGGGTTCAAACCCAGGGCCTCCTGGCCCATGTGGTGATCTGGCCCATGTGTAGTGCTGATGTGCTCAAGGAGTGCCGTGACATGCAGGGTGTCCCCCGCATAGGGGAGCCCGATGCGCAAGGAGTGCACCCCTCAAGGGCGGCCACCCTGCAATAGAAAAGCACAGCCTGCCCAGAAGTGGCACCATACACCTGGAGAGCTGATTGCATCCAGCATCCAGGTGGAATCTGAGCCTCCTCTTGACATAGAGGTGCAATGGACACAACCAATCCAATGTCCACATAGAAAAGGTGGCATTGGATTGAGAAAAGTGGACATGATGGCTGATGGGTATGGGGAAAGGCAGGAAGAGATGAGAGGTGGAGGCGTCTTTGGGACATGGAGCTGCCCTGGATGGTGCTTCAGGGGCAATCACCGGACATTGTAAATCCTCACAGGGCCCACTGGATGGAATGGGGCAGAGTGTGGGCCATGGTATGAACCGTTGACCATGGGGTGCGGGGGTGCCCAGAGATGTACTTGCCAAATGCAATGGCTGTGTCATGATGATGGGAGGGAGTGTTGCTGGGGGGGGAGAGGTAGGGGGGGTGGTAGGGTTCAATGGGACCTCATATATATATATTTTAATGTAATATTATTACAAAGTCAATAAAATAAAAAAAATTTAAAAATAAATAAATAAAAGGACCTGTAAAAAAAAAAAGATGATGCAACAAAAAGAGACACAGATTCCCAGTGCCGCCGACAAGAATGCAGGCAGACACAGAAGAACATGTGATGAATGGACACACAGAGCAGACAACAAGTGGGGGAAGGGAAAGGGGAGAGAAATAAATAAAAAATAAGTCTTAAAAAAAAAAAGACAGCATTGAGCTTTTGCTGGCTGGGGGTCATCTGATCAACTGTGACAGACACTGGATTAGGCCAGGTGAGGGCAGCAAAGGGCTGACCATGAAGCATGATTTGGGTCCAGCATTATCTACTTGGTCCAGAAGGCAAATGCAGACGTGCACGCTTGGTCCAAGGTCTTTACTAGGAAGGCCAAGTTCGCAGGGATTACGTGAGGGTGGGGTCGAAGGCAGTGGGGGTTGTTGAAGAGAGAAATCTGGGCAATTCAGGAGCATAAGCAGGGAAGGAAACTATAACTATGTAAAGGGAGCCAAACTAAACACAGGAAAGGCGGGAAGGAACTTTCTGGATCTATTTTGAGCCAGGTACTTTACTTGTGATAAATAATTACCACATGTGTAATAATAAATGCCATTTTTAAAAAGTCACTATTTGTTGCATATTGTGCTAGGTTGTATGTGTGTGTGTGTGTGTATGTAGGTAATTTAAGCCAGGAAAGCAGATAAGATAGTGTACATAGAGAAGAGCCTTGAGGCTCCAGCCCTGGGCACTCCAATGCTGAGAATTAAGAGAGAAACAAAGGAACTAGCAAGGAGGCCTAAGAAGGAGCAGCTAATTGCAAGAATATAAATTATGGATTATAAACACATGTAAATTATGTAATATATTAGGGACCATAAAATATACATAATACTATGCTAAATTATATATTACACATATGTAATTACCTGCAATACATAATTCAGTATTTTATGTATATATAATTTCTAATCTTAAAGAGGCCCACAAGTAGGTATCATTATCCTTATTTTATACTGGAGAAAACTGAAATTCAGAGAGGTTAAGTAATTCTCCCAAGATCTCACAGTAAATGTTTAAGCAGAGACAAAAACACAATTTTATGAGTCTAAAACCAACATACTTTCTACAATGTCAGATTGCCTCTTACAATGTATATAATTAAAAGATGTTAGAAAACCCAGTGACGTGGGTATTAATATATTCACACTTGCCAAATGAAGATCAAAAGGCCTGATCCATAATATAGAAAAAATAATACCCATCTAATCATTCAATGAACATTTATTGTGTTTTTCTGTGCCAGCACTATATAGATATGTTCATAGATAAAGAAAAAATGTATGTTAAATTAAGTCATTAATGACATAAACAAGGCATTCCTTTCCTTACATGTGTGAGTTTATTTTTGGACTCTCAAATCCATTCGATTGGTCTGTATGTCTATTTCTATGCTAGTACCACACTGTTTTGTTCATTCTAACTTTGTAGTAAATTTTGAAATCAGGAAGTATAATTCCTCCAACTTTGTTCTTTTTTAATATTGTATTGGTTTCTGGAGGACACTTGTAATTCCATATGAATTTTTAAAAAATATTTATTTTTTATTTATTTCTCTCCCCTTCCCCACTTCCACCCCCCCAGTTGTCTGCTTTCTGTGTCCACTTGCTGCGTGTTCTTTGTCTGCTTATACTCTTGTCAGCAGCACCCAGAATCTGTGCCTCATTTTTGTTGTGTCATCTTACTGCGTCAGCTCTCCGTGTGTGCAGCGCCATCCCTGGGCAGGCTGCACTTTCTTTTGCGCCGGGTGGCTCTCCTTACAGGGTGCCCTCCTTGCATGTGGGGCTTCCCTATGCGGGGGACATCCCTGCATGGCAGGACACTCCTTGTGTGCATCAGCACTGCACGTGGACCAGCTGACCACATGGGTAAGGAGGCCCTGGGCTTGAACCTTGGACCTCCTATGTGGTAGGTGGTGCCCAATCCGTTGGGCCAATTCTGCTTCCCCCATATGAATTTGATGGTCATCTTTTCCATTTTTGCAAAACCGGCATTGATATTTTAATAGGGATTGTGTTGAAACTACAGCTCGATTTAGGTAGTACTGCCATCTAAACAATACTAAGTCTTCCAATCCATGAACACAGGATGTCTTTCCATTTATTTAGGTCTTCTTTAGTTTCTTTCAATAATGTTTTGTATTTTTTAATGTACATCTTGCATCTCCCTGGCTAAATTTATTAAGAAGTACTTTATTCTTTTGGATGCTATTGAAAATGGAATAGGTTTTAAATTCCATTTCAGACTGTTCATTGCTAATGTATAGAAATATGAGTGATTTTTTATGTTATCTTATATCCTGCAATTTTGCTGAATTTTTATATTAGTTCTAATAGTTTTTTTGGATTTTCTAAGTATAAGATCATGTCATCTGTGAACAAAGTTTTATTTTTTCATTTTCTATTTTGATGCCTTTATTTCTTTTTCTTGCCTAATTATCCTAGCTAGAAATTTTTAGTACAATATTGAAAAGAAGTGGCAAGAGCAGAAAATGTGTATACTAAACCCCGAGGCAAACCCATTTCATTCTTTCAGCAAAAAATTCACTGAGCTCCTACTGTGTACCTGGCCCTTTGTTAAGATATGCAGCAGTGGACAAACCAGATGGCATGGTTTTCTCAAACAGCTTGCAAACTAGCAGAAGAGACAGGAATACAAACCAGAATCTCTACCTAGGGAGGCATGTGCCATGAGAGGGGAAGAATGAACAGTGTTATAGGAGAATGTTGGAAAGACATCTAACATGAATTGGAGGTGGTAGAGGAAAGCTGCACAGGTATGGCACCAGAGATGAGCCTTGAATGATAAGTAGGAGATATCCAGTATATAACTGTGGCAAGTTGGGGAAGAGGGTCTAGCCAAAGACAATAGCATAAACAAAGGCCTGGAGGCAAAGGTGAGTAGGCCCTGGGCGCACCTGTGTGTGTTAGTCCAATTGAGACTCCGTTTAACAAGAATGGGGTTCAGCCTTGAGTTTCAAAAATCAGCTTGTTCATTCCTACACAAAAGCCTGCTGGAATTTTTATTGGGATTACGTTGAATCTATAAATCAAATTGGGTGGCATGGCATTTTACAATATTGAGTCTTCTGACACATTATTATGGTATACCTCTCCATTTATTACAATATTCTTTAAGTTCTCGCAGTAAGGTTTTGCAGTTTTCATTCTAGAGGTCTTACACGACTTTTGTTAGATCTATTCCTAGATACTTTATGGTGTTTGGTGCTACTGTAAATAGCATTAATTTTTAAAATTTCATTTTCCAATTATTTGTTGCTGGTACATAAGAACACATTTGGTGTTGTGTAATAACCTTGTATTCTGCAAACTTGCTAAATTCACTTATTTGTTCTAGTAATTGTTTTGTAGATTCCTTGAGATTTTCTACATAAACAACCATATTATCTGTAAATAGGCAATTTTACTTCTTCCAGCATGATCTTTATTTCTTTTTCTTTATGCATGCATTATATATGCATAAGCTATAACAAATTACCACAAATGTTGTGGCTTAAAGCAAAACAAATGTATTATTTTGCTTCTGGAAGTCAGAAATCTGAAATGGTTCTCACTGGGCTAATATCAAAGTGTCAGCAGGGCTGTGTCCCTTGTGGGAGCTTTAGAAAGGGACAAATCTGCTTCTTTAACTTTTCCAGCTTCTAGAGACTGACCACATTTCTTGGCTTGTAGATCCCTTCCATCTTCAAAACTAGAAATGATCAGTCAAGTCTTTTTTCCATCACGTCACTCTGACTCTGATCCTCTTGCCTCCTTCTTTCACTTATAAGGACTCTTGAGATTACATTGTGCCCACCTGTGTAACCCAGGATAAAGTCTCCCATCTGAATATCTTAGGTTAAACACATCTGCAAAATCCCATGTTCCACATAAGGCAATTTATTCACAGGTGCTAGTGATTAAGACATGGACCTCTTTATGCAGCCATTATTCTGCCTACCACACCTTATTGCAATGGCTAGTATCTCCAGTACAATGTTCACTTCAACTGAAGTGGCGAAAGCAGACATTCTTGATTGTGCCTCACCTGAAGTGGATGTAATTCACTCTTTCACCACTAAGTATGTTCATAGCTGTGTAGGTTTTATGTAGATGTCTTTTATCCCTTTTAGGAACTTCCCTTCTCTTCCTCCCCTGCTGAGTTTTTTATTAGAATGGGTGTTGTATCATTGATGTGGAGACAGTGGCCACAGGAGTTGCTGAGGGAAGGGAGAGGGAAGAAGAGGTGTGATAGGGGGGCATTTTCGGGACTTGGCATTGTCCTGAATGATACTGCAGTGACAGATGCAGGACATCATATATCTAGCCATAACCCACTGAATGGACTGGGAGAGAGTGTAAACTACAATGTATACTCTAATTAATGCTGCGTAGCAGTGTTCCAAAATGTATTCATCAAATGCAATGAATGTGCCACACTGATGAAAGAATTTGGTGATGTAGGAGGAGTGGAGGAATGGGCAGTGGGTGTACATGAGAACCTCATTTTTAAAAATGTATTATTTTGTATGATCTATGTATCTTCAAAAAATGTTAAAAATCTCTGTACATCACCTTAAGTAAATATGATGTGAATAGGGTGTAAGAGTATCGCTGTGGAAGGAAAAAGTGTTGTGGTGGATGTATGGGAGTGCTGTATATTATATATATGCATTGCTGTGGTCTAGGACTCCTACGAAGAAATGCTGAATAATTGGGGGGGGGGAAGGATAGGATGTGGAATTTTTTCAAGTCAACATTCTTTATCTAAGTTCTTTATCTAACTTTATCCAAGTTCTTTATCTATCCTTTAAACCCATCGCTATATGCCATTCCCTAGTAAGGGACCATGACATTATATTGGGCTTCAAATTTCGGGGAGTTCTGGATCACAGAGTGTTTCAACAATGGCAATGGAGGGATACTGGTATGGGATACCAATGACAGGTGATATATGGCTGACAGGGAGCTGTACAGAACATATGTCCAGGGTGCATGGTAATGATTGGATATACTCATAGTGGCAACAATTAAAAACCAGGCAGGGGGGGTACTGGGTTCCTGGCCAGTGGTGCTCTGTCGTGGTCCCTAGGGGAGCAGCGATAGTCTCCCAGGTACAGCGGCGGGGACCGGGAGGGAGTGAGGGTTCAACAGTGAGCCCCTGATGCTAATGACTATGCTTGTGAGCTGATAAACCTAAAATAAGAACAAGGCCTAGAGCAACATTGTGCCTGGGAATTTCCTCCTGTCAGCCTTCATGTTACTCAAATGTGGCCAGTCTCGAAGCCAAACTCAGCATGTAAATGCAATGCCTTCCCTCCAGCGTGGGACATGACACCCAGGGATGAGCCTCCCTGGCAACGAGGGACCACTATCAAATACCAACTGATGATGCAACTGGAAAAGGACCTTATATGGAAGGTTCAATGCGGATCAGCAGAATATCCATGTCTACATAAAATAACATGACTTTAAAATGCTCTTTGACCTAAAGTAAGGGGGAAATGGAAAGGAGAAATGAGTTTATATGGCTACGAGTTTCTAAAAAAGAGTCTGGAGGCTGGCAGAAGGATTGCCCTCATGCACAACTGAGCAGAGTCAGAGAGACAGATAAAGCAGATACAACCCCCAGATATTGGTTCCTATGAAGGCTAAAGAGACCCATGAGAGTTATGGTCATGGCCGATGGGGTTTACTACCAGGGCAGATGGCCCCTCTCTGGAAATGGTGTTTATGTGTGATGAATCTGGACTCAGATGGGATCTCCCTTCATAAGACTTTCATACTAATCTGCTGGAGGTGCAGTTAACGTTGGGGTTTAAGATATAGTTAGGGGATTTGAATCTCTGGACTGATAATGTGATAGCCAGGTCCTGAGCCTCAACAGACTCCAGCACCTACAATCTGATTTATTGGACTTACCACACTCAGCTAAGATGGAGTTGAAGAAGGACAATCACCACACCATGGAGCCTAGAGTGATTACAACTGAAAATGGGAGGATGGCAGCCAGCATCCATGTGGAATCTGAGCCTCCTCTTGACATAGAGGTGCAATGGACACAACCAATCCAATGTCCACATAGAAGAGGTGGCATTGGATTGGGAAAAGTGGACATGGTGGACGATGGGTATGGGGAAGGGCAGGAAGAGATGAGAGGTGGGGGCATATTTGGGACGTGGAGCTGCCCTGGATGGCGCCTCGGGGGTGATCACCGGACATCGTGGATCCTCACAGGGCCCACTGGATGGAATGGAGGAGAGTATGGGCCATGATGTGGACCATTGTCTATGAGGTGCAGAGGTGCCCAAAGATGTACTTACCAAATCCAATGGATGTGTCATGATGATGGGAACGAGTGTTGTTGGGGGGGGAGGGGGGGGTGGGGGGGTGGGGTTGAATGGGACCTCACATATATATTTTTAATGTAATATTATTACAAAGTCAATAAAAAAAAGAAAGGATAGAAAGATGATCTAATAAAAGTTCAAGAAGAAAAAAAAATCTATGTAAAAAAAAAGAATGGGTATTGAATTGTGGCAAATACTGATTCTGAATCTATTGAAATAAATGTGTGGGTTTTCTTCTTTATTCTCTTAGGGAGGAGAATTATAATGATTGATTTCCACATGTAAAACCAACCTCACATTTCTGGAGCAAACTCTACTTAGTTATGATGTATGTATTTTTTATGTTATTGGATTTGATTGGCTAATATTTTGTTAAAGATTTCTGTGTGTATATTCGAAAGGAATATTGAATGGCAATTTTCTTTGTTTTAGATCTTTTTTTCAAATTTGGGTGTTAGGGTTATGCTGGACTCATCATGCCATTTGGATGGTTTTCCTCCTTTATTTTCTGCCAAAGCTTTGTAAGTTTTACACTATTTCTTTCTTGAATGTTTGATAGAATTCACTAGTGAAATCATTAGTTTACAAGGTTATCCAGATTCTTTGTTTCTTTTTATGTCCCATTTTCAAGTCGTATTATTGAAGAAATTTGTCCATTTTAACTAAGATGTTAAATTTATTGGCATAAAATTATTCATAGTGTTCTCTGATTATTCTTTCATTTCTAGAGGATCTGCAGTGACAACCCACTTTACATTCCTAATATTGATAGTTTATGTACTATATTTATCTAAAAGTTTAGGTAGGTGATTTTCAATTTTGTTGATCTTTTCAAAGAACTAGATATTGGCTTCATTAGTTTTTTCTAATGTCTATCTATGTTCAATATTGTTAATTTCTTCTCTTATCTTTGTTATTTCCTTCCTTCTACTTACTTTGTGTTTATTTTGCTCTTTTTCCCTAGCTTAACATAAAATCATTGATTTAAGGGATTCCTTATTTTTTAATATATACATTTAAAGTAACATATTTCCCCCTAAATTTTATATATTTTATTTTTATTGTCATACAGATCAAATATTTTGCCATTTCCTATGTGATTTAATCTTTGACCCCTTAATTATTTAGACATATGTTGTCTGATATCCAGATATCTGAAATTTTCCTATATTGCATATTGTTATTGCTTTCTAACTCAGTCCTGTTGTGGTTAGAGAAATACCTCTGCCTGATTTCCATCCATTTCAATTTATTAAAACTTGTTTTATTTCCCAATATATATTGGCCTTCCTGGTGACTCAACCAAGAAAATATGTACATTTGAAAAGAATGTGCCTTTTGACATCAGCAAAAATGATTGAGAAAGAACCTCTAAAATATATCTCCTCCATAAAATCAGTGAGAATAGTGGCAAAAATGTCAGAATCTATTTTTTTTTAAACTCTGGAAATTAACCAGTTGCAGCAATCCTAGGAGTGTTTATACAAGAAGGACAGTGGGATCTCAGTAAGAACAGTAAGTTGTGGTATATTAACTTGCCCTATTCTCACCAATTCCTAACACACTCATACTTCCAGATCTACAGAAGCTTGAAGCAAATGGTCTGCAATCATGGTGAAAGCCTGCAGCCTAAGAACTACTTGAGGGATACCAGATCATTGTCATTATTTGGCCATTTTTGTGGTCTCCAGGAAGAACTCATTTGGCATGACTCAGAGCAGAGCTCATTCTGTATGTAAAGCCTTTTTCTCAGAGGTGTTTGTACAAAACAACTGGAGGCAGTTATTTAACTTGGTGGTTGCCTGAGATGGTGGGTAACAAATGAGGCAAGCACTAGGCTATTCAAAAGCTTCAAAAGAATTGCTGGGAGCATGGGACATGACACCCGGGGATGAGCCTCCCTGGCACGGAGGGACCACTATCAACTACCAACTGATGATGCAACTGGAAAATGACCTTATATGGAAGGTTCAACGCGGATCAGCGGAATATCCCTGTCTACAT
The DNA here is from genome assembly GCF_030445035.2 of Dasypus novemcinctus. Taxonomy (NCBI): domain Eukaryota; kingdom Metazoa; phylum Chordata; class Mammalia; order Cingulata; family Dasypodidae; genus Dasypus; species Dasypus novemcinctus. The sequence continues at coordinate 151,861,326 of NC_080704.1, read as the reverse complement.
AAAATAACATGACTTTAAAATGCTGTTTGACCTAATGTAAGGGGGAAATGGAAAGGAGAAATGAGTTTATATGGCTACGAGTCTCTAAAAAAGAGTCTGGAGGCTGGCAGAAGGATTGCCCTTATGCACAACTGAGCAGAGTCTGAGAGACAGATAAAGCAGATACAACCCCCAGATATCGGTTCCTTCGAGGGCTAAAGAGACCCATGGGAGTTATGGTCATGGCCGATGGGGTTAACTACCAGGTCAGATGGCCTCTCTTTGGAACTGGTGTTTATGTGTGATGAATCTGGACTCAGATGGGATCTCTCTTCATAAGACTTTCATGCTAATGTGCTGGAGGTGCAGTTAGTGTCGGGGTTTAAGATATATTTAGGGGATTTGCATCTCTGGACTGACAATGTGATAGCCAGGTCCTGAGCCTCAACAGACTCCAGCACCTACAATCTGACTTATTGGGCTCACCACACTCAGCTAAGATGGAGTTGAAGAAGGACAACCACCACACCATGGAGCCTAGAGTGATTACAACTGAAAGTGGGAGGATTGCATCCAGCATCCATGTGGAATCTGAGCCTCCTCTTGACATAGAGGTGCAATGGACACAACCAATCCAATGTCCACATAGAAAAGGTGGCATTGGATTGAGAAAAGTGGACATGATGGCTGATGGGTATGGGGAAAGGCAGGAAGAGATGAGAGGTGGAGGCATCTTTGGGACATGGAGCTGCCCTGGATGGTGCTTCAGGGGCAATCACCGGACATTGTAAATCCTCACAGGGCCCACTGGATGGAATGGGGGAGAGTGTGGGCCATGATGTGGACCATTGACCATGAGGTGCAGAGGTGCCCAAAGATGTACTTGCCAAATGCAATGGATGTGTCATGATGATGGGAAGGAGTGTTGCTGGGGGGGGGGGGGGAGAGGCGGGGTGGGGGTGGTAGGGTTGAATGGGACCTCATATATATATATTTTTAATGTAATATTATTACAAAGTCAATAAAAATAAAAAATAAAAATAAAAAAAAGAATTGCTGGGAAATGAGAAAAAGCTACAACACATTACTGGGAATCTAGAAGTACATGGGCATCTATGGGCTGGGTACATTCCCAGGTGTGTGTGCATCCTCAGGAAAAATGTGAGAAGGGTTTAGGATCTTAACTCTGGCTAATCTTGGGGCTCTGCACAATGAGGAAGTGAAGGCTAAGACAAAGATGTAAATTACCTGGTTTAATGTTGAAGGCATATCCCCAGGTGTACATAGAGACAGCTGGCAATTATTGGGAGACTTATTGATTTCCGGAGTTTAAAAAGATCTCTGTTCAATAATTACTTGACACTAAACTAACCCAACAGAGATCTCAGTGGCCACAAATGACAAAAAATAGAGACTGTACAAAATTCATTTAGAAAAGTCACTAAACAACAAATAGGAACAACTACAAATAGGAAAGAAACAGGGAAAGAGAGAGAATCTGATGCCCGAAGTTGTCAAATTAGATTATTTTAAATGGCCAGCTCCCTAAAATAAATTCTTAGATATTCAAGGAAACAAGAAAGTATGGCCCATACACAGGAAAAGTAGCCACCAATAAATCCATTCCCAAGGAAGTCTTGAAGCTAGACTTACTAGACAAAGAGTTTAAATCAGTTGCATTAAATATGTTCAAAGAGTTAAATGGAAACAAATCTGAAGAACTAAAGAGAAGTATGAGAACAGTGTCTCACAAACAGAAAATATCAATAAAAAAGATAGAAAATCTGGAATTCAAAGTATAATAACTGAGATGAAAAAGTCATTGGAGGGGCTCAACAGAAGATTTGAGCAGAGAGAATAAAGAATCAGTGAACTTGAAGACAGGTCAAATGAGATTATCCTGTCTGAGAATTAGAAAGAAAAACAGGAAAGGAAAATGAATAGAGCCTCAAAGTTCAGTGGGACAGTATCAAGGGACCCAACATATGCATATTAGGCTACCCAGAACGAGAGGAGAGACAGAAAGGGGCAGAAAGAATATTAGAAGAAATACCAACCAAACACTTCCCAAACTTGAGGAAAAACATAAATCTACACTTCCAAGAAGACCATCAAAATCCAAGTAGGATAAATTCAAAGAGATCCATTCCTAGACACATCATAAATTGTCAAAGACAGAGAAAAGTAAATCACTAAATAATCTGTATCATCTATATTATCTCATCTATAATACTAACAGTTGTTTTCTCATCAGAAACCATGTGAGTCAAAACATAGTGAGATGACATATTCAAAGTGCTGAAAGAAAAATTTATCAACCAATCATTCTATATCCAACAAAACTCTCCTTCAAAAATGAAGAAGAAATCAAGACATTCCCAGAAAAACAAAAACCGAGAATCCATCTCTTGGGGACTGAATCATGCCACCCCAAAGGTATATTCATGTCCCAATCACTGGTCCTGTAGGTGTAAACCAATCTGTAAATATACCTTTGAAGATGTTATTAGTTAAGGTGAGAACAAACTGAGGGAGGGTGGGCCTTAATTCAATATGGCTAAAATCCTTGTAAGCAAAGAAAATTGGACCTGGGAAGAGAAGCTTCAGGGAGTAGCTAGAAGCTGGAAGTCAACAAAACCTGGAAGAAAAATGAGAAGATGCCATCATATGCATTGCATTGTGACAGAAAAGCCAAGGACAAAGGACTGATGGCAGCCAGTCCAAGAATGCCACAGTCTTTGGGGAGAAAGCATTCTTAGTTGATGCCTCAGTTTTGGACTTCTTCTGGCCTCAAATAAATTCCCATTGTTTAAGCCAACCCACTGTATAGTATTTGTATAGTGTATGTTTTAGCAGTCAGGAAAGTAAAACACTATCACTATAAAATCTGACCTGCAAGAATATTAGAAGAATACTTACGGCTGAAATGAAAAGACACTAGAATCCACATGAAGCTATAAAGAACCTAGATAAATATAAATGTAGGAATGTATTTTTTTATAACTCTTTCCCCCATATGATTAAAAGACAAATGCATAAAGCAATATTTATAAATGTGTGTTCATGGGCACACTATGTCAAAAGTTGTGGGACATAGCACAAAGAAAGGGGGGATTGGAGCTATGTAGGAGCAAACTTTTTATATGGTATGGAAAATAAGTTGGTATTAATCCAAACCATATTGCTATAAATAAAGAAGTTATTTTTAATACATAGACCATCCATTAAGAAAATAATTCAATGGGAGGAAGAGATGCGATGTGGAGGCATTTTCGGGACTTGGAGTTGTCCTGGGTGGTGCTGTAGGGACAATTGCCGGACATTGTATGTCTTCCCATGGCCCACTGGGTGGAATGTGGGAGAGTGTGGGCTATGGTGTGGACCACAGGCCACGGGGTGCAGCGATGCCCAGAGATGTACTCGCCAGATGCAATGGATATGTCATGATGATGGGGGAGAGTGTTACTGTGAGGGGAGTGGTGGAGTGGGGGCGGTGTGGGTGAATAGGGACCTCATATTTTTTGAAGGTAATATTTTTTTAAAAAAATGAATAAATAAAAAGAGACAATAATTCAATTAAATACAGTAAAAGACAATGGAATTTAAATGGTACACTAGAAATTTTCTATTTAATACACAAGAAGGTAGCAATGGAAAATAGAAGAACAAAAAAGACATAAAATATATAAAAAATAAATAGAAAAATGACTAACAAATCCTACTTTTAAATAATTACATTTAATATATATGGATTGAACACTCAAAAGGTTGAGATTGGAGCAAGGAATAAAAAACATGATCTGACTGTAAGCTACAACAGACACAATTTTGATTTAGAGACAGAAAAAGATTGAAATAAAACTGTGGAAAAAATAAGCTGTGCAACTCCTAATAAAAATAGACCTGGACTGGTTATACTAATATCAGATAAAATAGATTTTGAGACAAAAGTTATTAATAAAGTAAAAGGAAGACATGTTATAATGATAGGAGGGTCTATTCCTCCAGAAGATACAGTAATAATATATACACGTAACAGCAGAGTCCCAAAATACATGAAGCAAAAACTCACAGAATTTATGGGAAAAATAATCAATTCAACAATAATAAGAGAAAACATCAATTGATCACTTTCAATAATGGGTAAAATAACTAGACAGAAGTTGAACAAGATAATGAAAGATTAGGAAAATACTATAAATCAAGTTGAGCTAACAAACTATAGAACACCCCACAAACCAGCAGAATATACATTCTTCTCAAGTGTACTGAGAACAATCTCCAGGAAAGACCGTGTGTCAGGCCATAAAACAAGTCCTAAAATATTTAAAGTGTTCAAAATCATACATGATACATTAATCTCACAGAACACATGTTATCTGACCACACTGGAATGAAGTTATCTTTTCATAACAGAAAGAAATTTGGGAAATTCACAACTATGAAAATTAAACAAAATACATGTGAATAACCAATGATTCAAAGAGGAAATCATGATGGAAATTAGAAAATAGTATGAGATGAATGAAAACTGCAAAACAATATACCAAACCTGTGGCAGTTTGAGATTATTTATGAATCCCCAAAAGAGAACGATTACATTTGTGAACTAATCTGTTCCTTTGGGTGCATTAGATTCAGCTGAGGGGGTTTTGATTAGATTATTTGATGACTGATTTGGGCTTTTGATTCAACTACATCAGTGGGTGTGACTTAGGCTGAGTCCCCACACCATTGCTGGGTCTGATATAAATGGACACACGAACAGACACAAGAAGAGAGAGCTCTGTCATTTTTGATACTGCCATATGACAGAAAGGAGAAGGCTCAAATAGCTGAGGCCCTGGGGAGAGATGAGCCATTTTTGCCTGATAGCTTACAGCTGAATTGGAAAGAGGGCAGACTAGCTGAGACTGATACAGGAGATACAGAAAGAAACAAGCCCTATGTCAGGGCTACAGGATCACTTAAGCAAGAAGACTTGAGTGGCTGAGCTCACAGACCTCAAGAAGAAAGGATGATCCTAGAGGGGAAGGTAGAAACCAAGCAGAGATCACTCGCCATCTTGCTTCAACCATTGGCAGCTGACTTTGGTGAGAAAGTGCCTCTTATGGTGCCTTAGGTTGGACTTTCCATGGCCTTAGGACTGTACAATTTTATCCCAAATAAATACTTTTTATAAAAGCTAACAGATTTCTGGTACTTTGCATCAGCACCCCTTTGGCAGACTAGTACAAAACCTTATGGAATGCAGTGAAAGTAATGCTCAGAGGAACATTTATGCCAGTAAGTACCTACACTGAAAAAGAATACAGATCTCAAATCATTAATTCAAATTTGTGCCTTAAAGAAATAGAAAAATAAAAACAAACCCAAAGCAAGGAGAAGGAAGGGTATAATGAAAATTAAAAGAGAAGTAATTCAAAGAGAGTAGAAAATAATAAAGATTACTGGCCAAATTAAAAATCAGTTACTTGGGATGCGGACTTGGCCCAGTGGTTAGGGAATCCGTCTACCACATGGGAGGTCCACGGTTCAAACCCCGGGCCTCCTTGACCCATGTGGAGCTGGCCCATGTGCAGCGCTAATGCGCACAAGGAGTGCCGTGCCATGCAGGGGTCCCATGCGCAAGGAATGTGCCCCGTAAGGAGAGCCGCCCAGTGCGAAAGAAAGTGCAGCCTGCCCAGGAATGGCACCACACACACAGATAGCTGATACAACAAGATGACGCAACAAAAAGAGAAACAGATTCAACAAAAAGAAACACAGATTCCTGTGCCGCTGACAACAACAGAAGCGGACAAAGAAGAAGATGCAGTAAATAGACACAGAGAAAGACAACTGGGGCGAGGGGGTGGGGGGGGCAGGGGAGAGAAATAAATAAAATAATAAATCATTTAAAAAATCAGTTATTTGATAATATAAGCAAATTAGATGAACCTTTAGCTATACTGACAAAGAAAAAGAGAGAAAATGCTAAAATTACTAAAAATCAAGAAGGAAAGAGGGGACACTATTGCTGCCATTAGAGAAATAAAATTATTATAAGAGAATAGTATGAAAAATTATACACCACCAAATTAGATAACCTAGATAAAGTGGACAGATAACTAGAAGGATACTAACTACTAAAATTAATTCAAGAAGAAACAGAAAATCTAGGAAATCTGAAAATATCTATAATAAGTAAAGGGATTGATTCAGTAATCATAAAATTTCCCACAGAGGAAAGCACAAGACAAGGTAGCTTCACTGGTAAGTTGTGAAATATGCTGAAAAAAGATCTAATTCCAATTCTTCACAAACTCTTCCAAATAATAGAAGTGGGAATATTTCCCAACTCATTCTTTGATGCTAGTATTACTATGATAGCAAAATCAGGCAACACACACACAAACACACAAAACTACAATTCATTGTCTCTTAGGAATATAAAGAAACATTTCTCATCAAAATACTGGCAAACCAAATCTAGCAACATATGAAAGGGATTATACACCATGAACAAGTGTGATTTATCAGAAGAATGCAAGGTGGTTCAGTATAAAAACACCAATCAATGTAATATACTGTATTAATAGAGAAAAAGACAAAATCCACATGATTGTTTCAAAAGCTATAGAAATATCATTTGGAGTCCAGTGCCATGTCAGTTGGCCCTACTTTGGAGTTTGTGTTCCTGAGTGTAATAGAGTTGGACTCAGATGTGACCTTTCTACACATGCCTCTTCTGTCACTTTTACTGGACCTGTGGTTGGCGTTTGGGTTGGTGTATACTCAGGAGACCTGAATCTCTGGACTGTCCATGTGACAGCCAGGCCCTGAGCCTCAGCAGACTTGCAACTCCTACCCTCTTGTTTATTGGACTTATCCTGGCCAGCTAACAGGGAGGTGATGAAGGTCAACCACCACACCAGGGAGCCAAGAGTGCCTACAAATGCAAGCAGGAGAATTGCATCCATCATCCATGTGGAATCTAAGGCCCCTCTCGATATAGAGGTGGAGTGGACATAACCATCCCAGGGTCCACAGGATGGAGGAACAGAATATGGATTAGAGTGGACTTATTGATATTCTATTACGGAACTATTGTGATTGGTAATGGAAGAAATTGTAGCAGTGATGTGGAGAATGTGGCCACGGTAGCTGTTGATGGTAGGGAGAGGGAAGAAGAGATATGATGTGGGGGCATTTTCAGGACTTGGAGTTATCCTGGGTGGTACTGCAGGGACAGATGCTGGACATTGTACGTCCTGCCATGGACCACTGGGTGGACTGGGGGAGAGTGTAAACTACAACTTAAACCACTATCCGTGTGATGCAGCAGTGCTCCAAAATGTATTCACCAAATGCAATGAATGTGCCACGAATATGAAAGAGGTTTTGATATGCGGGGAGTGGGGTGAGGGGGGTGGGGGGTATGTGGGGACCTCATATTTTTTTAATGTAATATTTCAAAAACAAAATAAAGAAGGGGAAAAAAACCAAAATTCAAATTATACATTCTATGTATTTGTGTATGTATACACACAGATATGTGGCTTAGATGTACCAAATCTTACGGAGAAAATTAAAATTTTCATAAAATTGAAAAAAAATATCATTTGACAAAACCCAACACCCTTTCATAATAAAAACTCTTGACAAACTAGGAATACAAGTGAACTTCCTCAGCCTGATAAAGGATAACTACAAAAACATCATATTTAATGGTCAAGAGTGAAAGCATCTGTACAAAAACCTACATATAATTTTTCAGACCCAACAATAGGCAATTACAAAGGTTTTATCTAACAGGCTTCATGGGGGAAATCTGCCTTCTTACCCTAGTCTTTTTTTTTATTCATTTTTTTAAAAAATATTACATTGAAAAAATATGAAGTCCCATTCAACCCCACCGCCCCCACCCCCCACTCCCCCCACAGCAACACTCTCTCCCATCATCATGACACATCCATTGCATTTGGTAAGTACATCTCTGGGCATCGCTGCACCTCATGGTCAATGGCCCACATCATAGCCCACACTCTCCCACGTTTCATCGAGTGGGCCCTGGGGGGATCTACAATGTCCCATAATTGTCCGTGAAGCACCACTCAGGACAACTCCAAGTCCCGAAAACGCCTCCAGGTCTCATTTCTTCCTCCCATTCCCCGCACCCAGCAGCCACCATGGCCACTTTTCCCACACCAATGCCACATTTTCTCTGTGGACCTTGGATTGGTTGTGTCCATTGCACATCTATGTCAAGAGGGGGCTTAGATTCCACATTTACCCAGTCTTGATGCACAGCCAGTGCACTGCAGTCTTTGAAGGGAGTTTTAGTGAAGGACGCCTCTGGCTTGTCATGCTCCTAGACATACACGCATTCTGAGTCCCAGGCCTTTCTCAGGCGCCTTTGCTAAGACCTTAGCAGGAGGGAGGAGAGGGAAACTTTGAGGAAAGCTTTCTCCTCTCTGAGTAGTACTTTTTCACTCCTAGCCCATCCTTTCAGGCCCCCAGGGACATAAAAATATGGGAGACTTTTCTGGGAATACCCATGGCAGTGAGATGTTGCCCACATCTGTGATAATCCATCTGACCCTCACCTAGAGGCATTATCCCATGAGGAAAAATGGAACAGGGGGACCAGTGCTTTTCTTCTGGTTAGCCTCTTGCAGATGCCATCACTGTAAGTAATTAAAGACTTGACTGCAACTTTCCCTTTGGCTTAATGGGTTTTTTTTTAGTGTCTTAATTAGTATTTTTTACTAATATTTATATTTACACCACTCTAGTTATCTTTTCATCTCTCAAAATGTAGAGTTCTTTTTGCATAAGAATACATTAATGGTTCAATTTTAGAGAACACAATTACATAATAAACAAAACAAACAGGGAAAACAATAAAATGCATAAGCATGCATCAATGTATGCCCAAAGCAATTTAAAAAATTAAACAGGATTTCCTTTTTAAGAAAGAAAAGCACTTTAAAATAGAAAGAAATGTTAGAAAATTTTCAGAGAGCAACATATCAGTATTTGTCAAATAAAAAAATAAACATATCTATTTTCCCATCGATCAGATCTCTAGACTTTTCTCCTATTTGAGTCATTAACATATCCCAAAAAAGTATATATACAAGGATATTCAGTACAGAATTATTTGTGATAATGAAAAATTTTAAGTCCACAAATATCCACTTACAGGGAGATGGTTAAATAAATTATGGTATACTGCTATGGATTATTCTGCAACTACCATGGAGTATTATGCAGCAATTAAAAAGAATGTTTAGATCAGTTGTACAAGAATGGAAAGTTTCAAAAGGTAATTTTCAAGACAAAATCCTCTATGTTTGCATACTATATATATACACATACATACATATATATGTGGATGTGCATACACACACATATCTAAGTACACAGATAAAGATACATCCGGAATTTATAAAGGAAAATTTTGTTATAAAGAGCAATAATGGAGTCAGTGTTGAAGGAAATGTTTCACCTTTTATTATATGTCATTTTTATTGAAATTTTCATGCAAAAATTATATATTTTGTATCACTTGAGAAGGAATGAATAAGGAAGGGAAAAATGAAAGAAAAAAGAAAAAAAATGGGAAGTTGATGTGGCTCAGGTGACTGAGCCTCCACCTACCACATGGCAGGTCCATAGCTTGGTTCCTGGTGCCTCCTAAAGAAGACAGCGAAGTGGTGTAACTGATGGGCAGGCGTGGCAAGCTGACATAACAAGATGATGCAACAAGAGACACAAGAATAAAAACATAATGAGAGGCACAACTAAGCAGGGAGCACAGGTTCCTGGTGCCTCCTAAAGAAAAAAAAAAGAGCAGGACAGCAAGCTGACACGATGAGTAGGCATAGTAAAGTGTGGAACAAGATGATGCAAAAAGAGACACAAGAAGAAAAAACATAGTGAGAGACACAACGAAGCAAGGAATGGTTGTTGTTCAAATGATTAGGCACCTCTCTCCCACATTGGAGATCCCGGATTCAGTTCCTAGTGCCTCCTAAAGACACAGTGCATTGTAAGTTCCAACAATGAGGGGGTGAGGAGAAATAAATACAAGAAATTTTTTTAAAAAGAAGAAAAAAGTGATGACAAACCACCCTTCCTATAACAAGTAGGGCCAGTCTAAGACTAAATGTCATGATTATGAGTCCAATCAATGGAGAAATTCCATAGACTTCTCCTTTAAATTTATAAATAAACATAATGTATTTTATTATTATTGTAATTTAAAATTTTGTATATTCTCCCAAATGCATTAACATTCAACTTTTAAAATAAAAAGAAATTAATAAGTAGTGAAATATTTAATAGCAACAACAGCAAGAATGCCAATATCAAATGATTACAGGTAATATTTCCTGACAGCTACTCTTTGCCAGGTACTATCCTAAGTGTTCCCATGAGCTAATTTATTTAATATTCACTACATTCCTATGAGGCATGTCCCATTTTACAGTTGGGGTTCTGAGGTACACAGGCAAAGGTAAATTGTAAAAGGACATAAAGTTAATAAGTGACTGATCCATGCTTAGATCCATATGGTTTGCTTCCAAGCTTCAGTGCTTCTGAAGACTACTTTGAACTGCAGTCCCATAGGATTTTTTAAAATATATTTTTTATTTATTTTTAAAAGATACATAGATCACACAAAATGTTACGTTACTAAATATAGGAAGTTCCCATATGCCCCACTCCCACTCTCTCTCTGATGACTATAGTGTTTTATGTGATTCCATTATCTTCTTTTAAAAACAAGTCAATTTTATTGATACATATTAAAGCATAAATCCATCCAAAGTGTACAATCAGTGGTATCTGGTATTATCACATAGTTGTGCACTCACCACTTGACTCATTTTTAGAGCATTTTCATTATTCCAATAAAAATAATGAAATAAAAACAAAAGACAGGCAAACAAAAAAAACTAGTCACCTCTTCATCTTTCTATTCTTCCCCTGTTGTACATAGGTGTTATTCTGTTTCTATCTCTCTAGTTTATTTGTATTTATATTTTGTAAAACAATCTTATATATGCAATATTACTCATATTCATATTTCTCATGAGGTTTCATATTTTATGCAGTTCCATGTTACATTTTTTGGCCTTCCTTCTGGTAATACACATGTCCTTAGACCTTCCCTTTCAACCATTCTCATACCCATGTAATAGCACTGGTAATTAGAAACATATTGTTGTGCTTTCATGCTTTTTATTCATTTCCAAATATTTACAATCTTTTTATCATTTCTGCACAGATTAACCCTCAGCTTTTCATTCTCTAACATCATTCCATTTTCTGGTGACCTATGGTCTACTTAACTCCATGAGGTTGCACAATAAATTTAGTTCATAAAAGCACAATCATATAGTATTTGTTATTTTGTGTCTGGCTTGCTTCACTCGGCATGTCCTCCAAGTTCATCCAAGTTGTCATATGCTTCACGACTTCATTTCTTCACACAGCTGCATAATATTCCATCATGTGAATATGCCACACTTTGTTTATCCATTTATCTGTTGATGGGCACCTGGGTTGTTTCCATCTTTTGGCAATTGTCAATAATGCCATTATGAACATTGGCGTGCAGATGTCTGTTTGTGTCACTGCTCTGAGATCTTCTGGGTATATACCTAGTAGCGGTATTACCGAGACCCATGGCAAATCTCTATTCAACTCCCTTAGGAATTGCAAAACAGTCTTTTACAGGGGATGTACCATTCTACATTCCCACTATCAATGAATAAGCGATCCTATCTCTCCACATCCTCTCCAACACTTGTAGTTTTCTGACTTTTTAATAGTGGCCATTCTAATAGGTGTGAAATGGTATCTCATTGCAGTTTTGATTTGCATTTCCCTATTCACTAGTGACGTTGAACATTTATTCATATATTTTGCCACTTGTATTTCTTCTTTGGGCCACTGTCTATTCAAGTCTTTTGCCCATTTTTAAATTGGGTAGCTTGTCTTTTTATTGTTGAGCTGTAAAATATCTCTATATATCATGGATATTCAACCTTTATCAGATATGTGATTTCCAAGTACTTTCTTTCATTGAGTTGGCTGCATTTTCGCTCTTTTGGCAAAGTCCTTTGAGGTGCAAAAGTGCTGAATTTTGAGGAGGTCCAATTTACCTACTTTTTTTTTATGTTGTTGCTTGTGCTGTGGGTATAAAGTTTAAGAAACTGTTACCTACCACAAGATCTTGAAGATGTATGCCTCCATCTTATTCTAGGAGTTTTATGGTTCTCACTTTTTAATTTAGATCCTTGATCCATTTTCAGTTAATTTTTGTATAAGGTATGACATAGGCGTCCTTTTTCTTTCTTTTGAATATCTCTATCTAGTTCTCCTAGTACCATCTGTTGAATAGAGTACTCTGAACAGGCTGGAAGGGCATGGCAGCTTTGTCAAAAATCACTTGACTGTAGATGTAAGGGTTTGTTTCTGAGTTCTCGATTTGGCTCCATTGGTCAATCTGTCTGTCTTTATGTCAGCCCCATGCTACTTTTACCACTGTAGCTAAGTAATATGCTTTAAAGTCAGGAAATGAGAGTTCTACAACTTCATTCTTTTTTAACATATTTTTTGCTATTTGGGGTTCCTTACACTTCCAAATAAATTTGATAATTGACTTTTCCATTTCTGCAATAAAAGACTTGGGATTTTTATTGGGATTGCATTTAATCTGTAAAGCAGTTTGGATAGAATTGACTTCTTAACGGTATTTAGTCTTCCAATCCATGAACACCGAATGTCCTTCCATTTATTTAAGTCTCCTTCCATTTCTTTTAGCAATGTATTATAGTTTTTTTGAATACAGGTCCTTTATGTCCTTCGTTAAGCTTATTCCTAAATTTGTGATTATTTTAGTCACTATTATAAATGGAATTTTTTTCTGATTTCCTCTTCAGATTGTTCACCAGTAGTGTACAGAAATGCTACTGACTTTTGTGTATTAATCTAGTACCCTGCCACTTCACTGAACTCTTCTACTAGTTCTAGTAGCTTGGTTGTGGATTTTTCAGGGTTTTATAGATATTGGATCATATTGTAAGCAAATAGTGAAAGTTTTACTTCTGCTTTTCTTACTTGGGGGATTTTTATTTCTGTATATAGCCTAATTGCTCTAGCTAGAAATTCTAGCACAATATTGAATACCAGTGGTGACAGTGGACATCCTTGTCTTGTTCCTGGTTTCAGTGGAAAAACTCTCAGTCTTTCACCATTGAGTACAATGCACATGTATGCACTTTACCATACTGAGAAGCCTTCCCTTTATTCCTATTTTTGGAGGGTTTTTATCAAGAAAGGATGCCTTTTCTGCATTAATTGATAGGATCATGTGATTATTCTTCTTTTTATTAATGTGGTTTATTACACTAATATACACTCTTGCATATGTGGAATAAAATTCACTTGATTGTGATGTATAATTCTTTTAATGTGCTTTTGGATTTGGCTTGCAAGTATTTTGTTGAGGATTTTTGCATCTATATTCATTAAAGATATTGGTATGTAATTTTATTTTATAGTAGTATCTTTATCTGGTTTTGGTATTGGGGTGATGTTGTCTTCATAGAATGAGTTTGGTAGCATTTTCTCCCATTCATTTTTTAATAAGGGTTTGAGCAAGATTGGTATTAGATTGTCTTTCAATGATTGGTAGAATTCACCTGTGAAGCAATATGGTCCTGGGCTTTCCATTTTTGGGAGTTTTTAAATGACTGTTTCAATCGCTTTCCTTGTGATTGGTTTGTTGAGGTCTTCTACTTCTTCTAGTTTCAATATAGGTCATTTGTGTGTTTCTAGGAATTTGTCCATCTTGTCTACAATGTCTAATTTTGGGGGCACACAGTTGTTCATAGTTTCCTCTTATGATCTTTTTTATTTCTGTGGGGTCAGTGGTAATGTCCCCAATCTCATTTCCGATTTTATTCATTTGCATCATGTCTCTTTTTTCTTTGTCAGGCTAGCTAAGGGTTTGTCATTTTTGCTGATCTTCTCAACTGACTTTTGTTTTGTTGATTCTCTCTATTGTTTTTATGTTCTCGCTTTCATTTATTTCTGCTCTGATCTATTTTTACTATTTCATTCCTTTGGCTTGGGTTGGGATTAGTTTGCTATTCTTTTTCTACTTCCTCCAGGTGTGCAGCTAGATTTTCAAATTAAACTTTTTTCTTTTTTAAACATAGGTATTGAGGGCTATACATTTCCCTCTCAGCACTCCCTTTCAGTTGTCCCATAGGTTTGATGTGTTTTATTCTTATGTTCTTTCGTCTCAAGATATTTACTGAGTTTTCTTGCAATTTCTTCTTTGATCCACTGATTATTTGAGTGTGCTGTTTGATCTCCATATATTTATGAATTTTTCTTTTTTCTATCCATTATTGAATTCCAGCTTAATTCCATTATGATCAGATAAAGTGTATTGTGTAATTTCAGTCTTGTAAAATTTATTGATACTGTCTTATGTGCCAACATAAGGTCTATCCTGAAGAAGGATCCATGAGCACTTTAAGAAAAATGTATATCCTGCTGTTTTGGAGTGCAATGCTGTATAATTTTCTGTTATTTCTAGTTCATTTATCATATTATTAAAGCTCTCTTATTCTTTATTTATCCTCTCTCCAGGTATTCTATTCAATCCTGAGAGTGTTGTATTGAAGTCTCCAACTTTTATTGAGGAGACATCTATTTCTACCTTCAGTTTTGTCAGTGTATCTTGTATCTCATGTATTTTGGGGCACCCAGATGACGTGCATAAATACTTATTATAATTATTTCTTCTTGGTGAACTGCCCTTTATATTAATATATAATGACTTTCCTCATCCATTATAACAGTTTTGAATTTAAAATGTATTTTTTCCAATATTAGTATGCTACCACAACTCTTTTTTGGTTACTATTTGCATAGAATATCTTTTTCCAGGCTTTCAATTTCAACCTGGTTTTGTCCTTACATCTAAGGTGTGTCTCTTGTAGACAGCATCTAGATGTCTCATATTTTTTTAATCCATTCTATCACTCTATGTCTTTTTAGGGGGTGTTAAAACTTTATTAAATTAAGTCTGTTTAATCTTGTATCATGAGTTGTTGCATATAATTGAAGGAGACTCCAGATGGGTTTACAGATATTAAAATTCAGAGGATGTTTAATCTTGTATTGTGAGTATCCATCCAGCTGTCTTTCAAATGATAAATGCTGCATGGTTGCTTTCACGAAAGTCCTTGAAACTTTCAGGTAAATGAAAAGTCTACCCGTGTTCTCCACAAAGGTTAATTCCTAATCCTTGAGCTTTCTAAACTGTCTCATGCATTGCAGTCAACGTGTCTCTACACTCAAACAAGCCGTATATGGATAAAAACATGGATAAAAATATGTACCATGGAACAAATACAAAGCTTGCTCAGACAGGTCAGATTCAGGTCCAGTCTATGTCTTTTGATTGGGGGAGTTCAAACCATTAACATTCAATGTTATTACTGTAAAAGCATTATCTACTTCATCCATTTTATTCTTTGGCTTACTATTGTCTGTTGTTTTAGCCTTTAATTTACCTTTCCTAATAATCTTCATTTCTACACTCTTCTCCAAGTCTCTCAATCTTGTTTATTCCTTTCAGGCTGCACCACTCCTTTCAGTATCTCTTGTAATTCTGGTCTTTTGATAACATAGTCTATCAATTTTTGTTTGTCTGAGAAAACTTTGAACTCACCTTCATTTTTGAAGTACAGTTTTGCCAAATATAGAATCCTTGGCTGGCACTTTTTCTCTTTCAGTACCTTAAATGCATCATACCACTTTCTTCTCACCTCCGTGGTTTCTGATGTGAGGTTGGCATTTAATCTTATTGAGGTTCCCTTGTATGTGATGCTTTGTTTTCTCTTGCAGATTTCAGAATCTTCTCTTTACCTCTGATATCTGTCATTCTGAATAGTAGGTGTCTCAATGTAGTTCTATTTGGTTTTCTTCTGTTTGAGGTGCATTGTCCTTGGATTTTGATATTTATGTCTTTCATAAGGGTTGGGAAATTTTCGGTCATTATTTCCTCAAATATTATTTCTTCCTGTTTTCTATTCTCTTCTATTTCTGGGACACCAACAATGTGTATGTTTGCACATTCTGTGTTGTCACTCAACTCCCTGAGACCCTGTTCCATTTTTCCATTCTTTTATTTTTCTGTTCTCCTGTCTTTTCTAATTTGGGTGTTCTGTCCTCTATATCACTAATATTGTCTCTGAGCAATTCAAATCTGCTTTTATATACCTCTAATAAATTTTTATTCTCATTCATCTTGTCTTTCATTCCCATAAGCTGTGTTAATTTTCTTTGCAAGCTTTCAAATTGTTCCTTATGCATACCTACTGTCTTCTTTTTTTAAAAAAAGATTTATTATTGATTCCCTCCCTCTCCCCAGTGTATTCTTACTATCCTTTACCTCTTTAGCCATATTTCCTTTCAATTCTTTGAATTGATTTTGGAAATTTGTGGGATTATCTTTAACTAGTTGTCTTAAATCCTATATCTCATCAGGATATTTAGTTTGTTCCTTTGGCTGAGCCATCTATTCCTGTATCTTAGTATGGCTTGTAAGTTTTTGCTGATGTCTAGGCCTCTGAATATGTTGGTGAATTAACTCTGATGGTCAATGTTCTCTCTTGATTATGTTTATTCCCCCGTGACTCTTATTTGATTTTTGATTCAACATTTTCTGAGTCTTTCAAATTGTTCAGCTTAAGTTATCAGAATCAGCCAGGGAATCGCTAATGGGGTGCATGTTTTGTCCCAGTAGTTGGGACTAAAGAGAGACCTAAAAGCAATTTTACTTCTTACAGGTACCTGGCCAGCCAGCAGATGACACTTGCCAGCAATGACTCCCTGGAGGTGCTTCCTTCAACCTCCACTTACCCATGTTTCTGATCTGACCAAAGCTGAAATTCAAAGCAGGCTCTGCTGGCCAAATTCACTGAAGAGAATCCACTTTCCACTCTCTGACATACTTCCCTCTTCCCAGGGAAGAAGAATTCTGTTCCCCTCCCAGTCAGCTGCAGTGAGCCAGGGGTTTTATCCAGGCTTAATGTATTGAGGATAGGGGATGTGTGCCCTTCAGGCCACCAGTGGGTTTATTAACTCATGTTTGTTGTTTTGTCTTCTTTGTTTCTCTGTCCCTTGCCCTCCTGGAGGTTGCACAGCACTGCCCTGATCTCCTGACCCCCCAAAGCAGATCCCTTGAACACTTCTTGCTTTTACAAGAGAGTTGAAAGTTGTCTGCATACTCTGGCCTTATCTTCCCAGAACTCCCCTGGCTTATTGTTTTTATTGAATATTTTTTGACACCTGGCATCTCAGTTTAGGCCTTGACATCTTTCCCCATAGGATCAAGAATAAAAGAAAGATATTTGCTTTCTCCACTCCTATTCATCATAATGCCAGAGGCTCTAGCCAGAGCAATTCACCAAGAAAAATAAATAAAATGCATCCATATTTGAAGGGAAAAATAACAATATTGGCAGGTGACATGATCTGTATGTAGAAAATATTAAGTAATCTGCAAAAAATTGATAGTTTTTTAGAAATAATAATTGAGTTTGGTAATACAAAATCAACATACAAAAATCGATTGTGGGAAACTTCTGAGAAGTTAACAGAATAGGGAGATCCAGAACTCAGCCCTTCCACCAAAATAACTATTAAACAGGCAGGAATGATCAGAAACAGCTATTCTGAGCACCAGCAGCCAGAACAACATTGTACAACATTCAGGAAAAGCAGGCAGAAGGGGCTAATAAACTACAGTAAAGACCAGTGATTGCTCTCTCTACTTGGTATCTTCTGACACACATCCCCTAGTCTCACAGCAGGGTGCTATGGGGTCCAGACCCTGGCTATCTCACTGGTGGCAGGGACATAAAAACTAAACTTTCCCCCCAAGAACAGGGGTGAGCACAGTGGATAACTAGTCACGTCTTTTGATTAGAGAATTTGGATCACTGGGGGCCTAGGCTTCAGGACAGCTATTATTTCAACCCCAAGCAGAACAGGGGTAGAGGTGGTAGAGATTTAAAGACTCAGTGTGTACTCAGGGTTGTGGGAAACAGTTATATGAAGGACTGCATGTTCTGGGCAGGTCAGGAAAGCTAATCATTTGGTAACCATCAGAGAAGTTTTGGTGCCCCTCATGATCCCTTCTCTGGGCACGTTTGAGTGGGTCTATGCTGCCAATGTTGGTGCCAGGTCCTTTTGTTCAGTTGGTGTATTATTCAAAATTCTACTTCCTTATTGATCCTCTGACTAGAAAACTGGGAAATACTGACTTGGGAAAGTCCTCCTCAGCACGAAACTCCTCTCAGAATTTGCGCTTCAGGCAAAAACAGTGTGAAACAATGAAATGAATGTAATAAAGTATAAAGGAAGACAGACTGGGACAAAGGCCTGTCAGATTCAAACACCCAAGTGAGGGAAGTCTGTCTCCTGAGAATCAGAAGAACCACCCTCTCCCGTAAAAAGGCAAACTCCAAAACAACTAACAAGCAAAAGCCCAGGACAAGACAAAGACCCAGAAAGACAAGGGAAACTCTGCACATTGCATGAGCCTTATGCAGACCTTCCTGATAGAATGACTGAAGCTCAAGAAAATCTGTCTTATCACTGATTGGTTACAAAACCAAGAATCAGACATCACAGAGAATAAATTCCAGAGTTAACATTTAAAAATATTAAAATGTACTGTGTGCTGAAAAGAGTACAAGACAAAGACACTGGAATTGATGGCACATACAAATGAAGAATATAAAAATACAGAAAACACCAATGAAGAAGGCAAGGATATGGATGTACCAAACAAAACCTTTTAAAATTATCTTAAATATGCTCAAAGAGATGAGGGAAAGTACAGAGAAAAACAACAAATGAACAATATTAGAGTCTAAGTAAAAAGATAGAAATTTTTAAAAGGAACCAAGTAGAACTACAGGAGTATAAGGCTATAATAACTGAAATGAAAAATGCCCGGGACAGTTTCAAGAGCATATTGGAGCTGGCAGAAGAAAGAATAAGTGTACTCAAAGACAAAACACTTGAAATGAGTCAGGCTGAAAAGCAGAAAGAAGAAGGAAATAGTAAAGGCAAAAATTGCCTGAGACAGCAATGGGACACCTTCAAGAGCAGCAATATTTCTATTATGGAAGTCCCAGAAGGAGAGGAAAGTGAGAAAGGGACAGAAGTAATGGTCAAAGACATAATGACAGAGAACTTCCCAAACTTAGCAAAAGACATGAATAAGCACATCCAAGAAGCTCAGAGAGAACACCAACCAGGAAAAACATGAAGAATTTACATCCCATTATATATTGATTACATTATTGAATGTAAAGAATGATAAAAGAGTTCTGAAAGCTGCTGGAGAAAAGCAATGTGTTAAGTATAAGGTAGTCCAAATTAGATTGTGCTGACTTCTCCTCAGAAACCATGGAAGTAAAACAGCACTGGTTTGACATTCATATTGAAGGAAAACAATGGTCAGCTGTGAATTTTATATCTATAAAGACTCTCCTTCAAAAATGAGGGAGAGATTAAGACATTCTCAGATAAACAAAAGATGATGGGTTTCATCACCACCAGACCAGCACCACAAGCAATGCTAAAGGTTCTTCAGACTGAAAGGAAAGGACACTAGGCAGTGGTTCAAAGTAGCATAAAGAAATAAAGACCTGAGGTAAAGGTGGTCATTTGTGTAATTATAAGTGCCAGTATTATTTATTGTATTGTTTGGTATGGAACTTCACTTCTTATTACCTACAGAAGCTAAATGAAAATGCATAAGAGGTAGTGACATTGCTATGTTTCTAAACATAAAATGTGCAAAGATATAAGTGGTTACAAGTATACAAAAGAAATGGTGTGGGGACAGAAGTGTATAGAAAAAGAACATGTGCATGCTACTGAAGTAAATTTGGTACCAAACCAAATATGATTATATAAGTAAGATGTTAAATTTTACTGCTATGGTAGCTGTAAGGAAAATACAAGAAAAATACATCCATATAGAAATGAGAAGGCACTCAATATGGTATAAAACAAGAAAGCAAATAAATGTAAATAGATTAAACTCTCCAGTCAAAAGGCAGAGCTTGGCAGATTGGATAAAAAAGCATGACCCAACTATAAACTGTGTACTGTTAGCAAGAGACTCAGCTTACATTCAAAGAAAGAGAAAGGAATGAAAAGATATACCATGCAAGTAGTAACCAAAAGATAACTGGGGTAGCTGTACTAACATAAGATAAAATAGACTTTAAGTCAAACCCAGTTAAAAGGGAAAAATGGTCATTTTATACTGTTAAAGGGATAAGGTTCAACATAAAGATAAAACAATCATAAATATATACACCCCTAACTGCAGAGCCCCAAAATATATGAATCAAGTACTGACAGATTTGAAGGGACAAATGACAGTTCTATATTAATAGTAGGAATAATAGGAGACTTGAATACAACACTCTCAATAATGGATAGACCATCTAGCCAGAAGATCAATAAGAAAGTACAGGGCTTGAATTATACACTACACCAACAAGACCTAGCAGACATATATAGAACACTGCACCCAACAAAAGCATAATGCACATTCTTTTCGAGTACTTACGGGTCATTTTCCAGGAAAGACCATATGCTGGATCTCAAAACATGTCTCAATAAATTAAAAAATATTAAATTTATACAATGTATATTCTCCAAACACAACAGAATAAAACCAGAAATCAATAATAGAGAGAGAGATGGAAAATTCACAAATAGGTGGAAATTAAAAATCATACTCTTAACCAAATGGTTAAAGAGGAAATCAGAAAGGAAATTAGGAAATATCTTTGGTTGAATGAAAATGAAAATACAATATACAAAACCTTATGAGGTGAAGGAAAGGCAGTGCTAAGAGGGATATATATAGCTCTAAAGACTTACATTGAAAAAAAGAATGACTGGATCAGAGACCTAACCTCAAAAAGTGGAAGAAATACAAAAAGAAGAGGAAACTAAACTCAAAGTAAACAGAAGGAAGGAAATAACAAAAGTTATAGCAGATACCAGGAGTTAAAAATGCTTTTTGGCCTGAATCAAGGGGGAAATGGAAAGGACAAATGAGTTTATATGGCTATGAGTCTCTAAAAAGAGCCGGGAGGTTATCAGAGGGGTTGCCCTTATGCACACCTCAGCAGAGTCCCAGAGACAGATAAAGTAGTTACAACCCCAGGTATTAGTTCTTCTGAGGGCTACAGAGACCCACAGGTTCTATGGTCATGGCAGATGGAGTTCAGTACCATGTCAGTTGGCCTTTATTTGGAGTTTGTGTTTCTGTGTGATGGAGCTGGACTCAGAAGTGATCTTTTTAAACAAGCCTCTCCTGTTAACTTTTACCAGAACTGTAGTTGGTGCTGGGGTTTAATATATACCCAGGGGTCCTGAATCTCTGGACTGACCATGTGATAGCAAGGCCCTGAGCTTCAACAGCCTTCAGGTCCTACACTCTGGTTTATTGGACTTACCCAGTCAGCTAACATGGAGTTGAAGAAGGTCAACCACCACACCATAGAGCCAAGAGTGCCTACAACTGAAAGCAGGAGGATTGCATCCAGCATCCATGTGGAATCTAAGCCCCCTCTTGATATAGATGTGAAGTGGACACAACCATTCCAAGGTACACAGGATGGAGGAATAGAATATGGATTAGAATGGACTTACTGATATTCTATTCATGAACTATTGTGATTAGTAATAGAAGAAAATATGGCATTGCTGTGGATAAAGTGGCCATGGTGGCTACTGGGTGTGGGGAATGGGAGGAAGAGATGAGATGTGGAGGTGTTTTTGGGACTTGGAGTTGTCCTGGGTGATGCTGCAGGGACAGTTACCGGACATTGTATGTCCTCCCATGGTCCACCGGGTAGAACGTGGGAGAATGTGGGCTATGATGTGGACCACTGACCATGATGTGCAGCGGTGCTCAGAGATGTATTCACCAAATACAATGAATGTCTCATGATGATGGAGGAGATTGTTGTTATGGGGGGAGGAGTGGGGTGTTGGTGTTGGGGGGTATATGGGGACCTCATATTTTTTGAGTGTAATATTAAAAAAATAAAGAAAGAAAAAAAGAGAAGACAAACCACCTCAAAAAAAAGTTATAGCAGAGATAAATGAAATAGAAAGCAGAAAATATCAGTAGAGAAAATCAACAAAACCAAAAGTTGGTTCTTTTTAAAGATTAATAAAATTGAAAAACTTTAGCTAGACTGATAAAAGAAGAAAGAGGTTACAAATAATGAAAATCAGAAATGAAAAGGGGATCATTACTACTGACACCTCTGAAATAAAAAGGTTATAATAGGATATTATGAAAACTTGTATGCAATCAATTAGACCCAGATGAAATGGACAATTTCTTAGAAATATACGAACTTACAAACACATGATCATCTCAACTGATGCAGAAAAGGGATTGGATAAATCCAGCACTCCTGCTAGTAAAAAACAGAATGTAGAAAAATAGGAATAGAAGGAAATTTCCTCAACATGAAGCAGGCCATATATGAAAAGCCCATAGCTAACGTTCTACTTAATAGTAAAAGAGTGAAAGCTTTTCCTCTAAGATCTGGATCAAGACAAGAATGACTGCTGTTACTACTGTTATTCGACATTGTACTGGAGGTACTTGCCAGAGCATTTAGGAAACAAAAGGAAATAAAAGCATCTAAACTGGAAAAGAAGAAGTCAGACTTTCCTGATTTGCAGCTGATATGATCCCATATATAGAAAGTCATGGACACTCCACAAGAAAGCTCCTAGAGCTCATAAATAATCTCAGCAAAGTGGTGGGGTACAAGATTTACACCCCCAAAATGCATAGTGTTTCTATATACAAGAAAAGAACAATCTGGACAAGAAATCAGGAAAAATATTCCAACCACAATAGCAACTAAAAGAATCAAATATCTAGGAATAAATCTAACCAAGGATGTAAATGACTTGTACATAGAAAACTACAAAACATTTTTTTTAAAAATTAAGGAAGACCTAAATAACTAGAAAGGCATTCTGTGTCAACCTTCTTTGCAGAAATGGGAAGCCAATCATCAAATTTCTATGGAAGAAAAAAATTTCTATGGAATGGTAAATGGCCCCTAATAGCTAATACCATCTTGAGAAAGAAGAATGAAGTTGTAGGACTCATACTTCCTGCTTTTAAAACTTATTACAAAGCCACATTATTTACAACAGAATGTTAAGGGCACAAGGACAGTCTTATAGATCAATGGAATAGACTTGAGAGCTCAGATATCAACCCTCACATTTATGGCCAACTGATTTAAAAAAAAAAAACAAATCAGTTTTATTGATACATATTAATAAAGCATACAATTCATCCAAAGAGTACATTCAATGGTATTTGGTATAATCACATAGTTGTGTGTGCATTGCTTCAGTCATTATTAGGGCATTTGCATTATTTCAATAATAGTAATAAAAACAAACAAGAAAATTCCTCACATCTCAATCTTTGCATTCCTCCCCCATTCTGCATAGCTGCTGCTTCTGGCTATTTGATCCAAAGTATATAATCAATGGCTTTTAGTATAAGCACAATGTTGTATATTCATTATCTCAAAAATTTTAGAACAATTTCATTACTCCAGAAAGACTCAACACCCCTTAGTATTCCTTCCTCAGATCTACATAACCACTAATCTCCCGTCGTCTTTATAAATGGATTTATATTTACATTTCATATAAATGGAATCATACAATATGTAGTACTCCGTGTCTGGTCTCCCTCACTTAGT
The DNA here is from genome assembly GCF_030445035.2 of Dasypus novemcinctus. Classification (NCBI taxonomy): domain Eukaryota; kingdom Metazoa; phylum Chordata; class Mammalia; order Cingulata; family Dasypodidae; genus Dasypus; species Dasypus novemcinctus. Next base: position 151,837,480 of record NC_080704.1, on the reverse strand, counting down.
ATAACGGGGATTTTATGTCCGATATTAAGATTTTGTAGTATTAGCTTACATTTGCTCAGCTTCAAAGTAAAATGGTCTTATATTTGCAATTCTACCCATATCCATATTTCACATACTATATTTAGGTCATAATGGGGCAATCGTACTGTATTTGTCCTTTTGTGTCTGTCTTGCTTCATTCAACACAATGTCCTCCAGGTTCATCCATGTTGTCTTATGTTTCACAACTTCATTTCTTCTTACTGTTGCATAGTATTCCATCTTGTGTATATGCCATAATTTGTTTATCCATTCACCAGGTGATGGACACCTGGGGTGTTTCCAACTTTTGACTAATGTGAATAAAGCTGCTATGAACATTGGTTTGCAGATATCTATTTGTGTCACTGCTCTCAGTTTTTCTGGATATATACCTAGCAATGGTATTGCTGGATCCCATGGCAAGTCTATATTCAACTTCCTTAGGAACTGCCAAACAGCCCTGCCCAGTGGCTGTACCATTCTACATTCCCACTAACAGTGAATAAGTATTCCTATCTCTCCACATCTTCTCCAACGTTTAGTTTTCTGACTTTTAATAATGATCATTCTAAAAGGTGTAGCCTTTTCAAGTCTTTTGCCCATTTTTAATCAGATACTTTGTCTTTTTATTGTTGAGTTGCATGATCTCTTTGTATATCATGGATATTAAACCCTTATCAGATATGTGATTGTCAAATATTTTCTCCCAATAAGTCAGATACTTTTTCACCCTTTTGACAAAGACCTTTGAGGGGCAAAGGTGTTGAATTTTGAGGAAGTCTTTTTATATATTTTTTCTTTTGTTGCTCATGCTTTGTGGCTAACTGGTTTTCACAGGATGGCAAAGACCACTCGATTGGGAAAAAAATAGTCTCTCTTTTCAACAAATGGTGCTGGGAAAACTGGACTTCCATTTGCAAAAAAAAAAAAAAAAAAGAAAGAGAGAGAGAGAAAGAAGACCTCTATCTCACACCATTTAAAATAATCAACTCAAAATGGATGAAAGACCTTAATATAAGAGCCAGAACTTTCAAAATCCTAGAAGAAAATGTATGAAAGCATCTTCAGGACCTTGTTTCACAATTTTTAAAAAAGACTACACACAAAGCACAAGTAACAAAAGAAAAAATAGATAACTGGGACCATATCAAAATAAAAAACTTGTTCCCCAATGGACTTTATCATGACAGTAAAATGACAACCTACACAATGGAAGAAATTATTTGGAAACCACTTATCATATAAATGTTTAATATCCAGAAAATATTCTAAAATCTTCCAACTTGAAATCAAAAAGACACAATTTTAAAATGAGGAGTACTCTTAAACAGACATCTCTCTAAAGAAGGTATATAAATGGCCTGCAAGCACATAAAAAGATGCTCAACATCATTAGCCACCAGGGAAATGCAAATTAAATCCACAGTGAGTTACTTTTTCATACCCACTAGAACCACTACTATAAAGGAGACATAAAATTGCAAGTGTCGGAGAGGATGTGAAGAAATAGGAACACTCATTGTTAGTGGCAATGTAAAATGGTGTGCAGCCACTATGGAAAATAGCTTGGCATTTCCACAGAAAGCTAAGTATAGAATTACATATGATCCTGTATTCCACCATTAGATATATACCAAAAAGAATTGAAATCAGCGGCTCAAAAAGATTTTTTTTTAAGTTTGTTTTATATATTTTTCCCCACCTCCACCCTGGCCATTGTTTGCGCTTGCTGTCTGCTCTCTGTGTCCATTTGCTGTGTGTCTTCTGTGTCTGCTGGTCTTCTCTGTAGGAGGCACTGGGAACCAAACTTAGGACCTCCCATGTAGGAGAGAGGAGCTCAATCACTTGAGCCACCTCAGCTCCCTGTTTTGTTATGTCTCTCATTGTCTTTCTTTTTTTAATCTCCTTGTTGGATCATCTTGTGTCATCTTGTTGCATCAGCTCGCTGTGCCTGCCTGTCGAGCCAGCTCACTGTCTTGCTCATCTTCTCCTGGAGGCATTGGGACCAAACCCCGGACCTCCCATGTGGTAAGTGGGAGTTCAATCACTTGAGTCATCTGCTTCCCTCAAACAAATATTTGCATACCAGTGTTCATAGTGGTATTATTCATAATTGCCACAGGATTGATCCAATCCAAGTCTCTCTCAAATGATGAATGGATAAATAAAATGTGGTATATACATACAATGGAATATTATTCAGCTGGAAAAAAGAATGAAATCCTGATACACGCAAGAACATGGGTGAACATTAGGTTGCATGAAATAGGCCAGATACACAGTGACAAATATTGTATGATCCCACTAATTTGAAACAATTAGAATAACTCCTCATGATAGGTTAGCAGGGGACAGGGTGGGGATAAGAAATGGGCAGTTAACTCTTAAAATGCAGAGGGTTCCTATTTAGAATGGTGGAAATGTTTTGTTAATGGATGGAAGTGATGGTAGCACAACATTGCAAATGCAATTAACAGCACTGAAATATATATCCGAATATGATTAAAAGGGAAAATGTTAGATTGTTTATAAGGTAACAAAATAAAAAAAATAAGTCCATGGTTCTACAGTACACAAACAGTGAACCTTAAATTAAACTATGAACTTTAATTAATAGCATAATTATAAAAATGTGCTATCATAAATTGTAACAAATGATCCACACCAATGCAAGTGAGGTAGGGTGGTATATGGGAATTATGTATTCTGTGCATGACTGTTCTGTAAACCCACAACTTCTCTAACAAAGACAAAAAAATATAAAACATCAATTCTAATTGTACACACTAGCAAATTATAATCTAAATATGAAGTTAATATTTAAAATAGAAGTCAGAAAGAATAAAAAACATAGGATTAAATTTAACAAGAGAATTACAAGGACTAAATAAAATGTGGTACATGCATTCAATGGAATAATGTTCAGTCATAAAAAGGAATGATATTCTGATATATGCAACTTGGATGAACCTTGAAGACATCATGTTGCATGAAATAAGCCAGACCCAAAATTACCGTATTGGAACAGGTATGGATGCAGACACCTAATGAGATAATTTCACTGTGATGTCCAGGCCAGAGATGGTCCACATTCACTGGGTGACTGGGAAACAGTCCTCCAGTGTACAATGCCTGAAATGCTGCCCACAGTGAGGATATTCCTTCACTGTCCCTCTGGGCCACACCTGAATGGAGTTGTAATGTTTCCGCTCTGAACTTTCAGGTAGTACATGCATACTTTTACAGATCCATCTGTAAACCAGGCTTGAGATTTTTTCTGCTTCTCTAAACTGATTGTATGGAATAACCTGGGAAACGGACTTAGCCCAGTGGTTAGGGCGTCCGTCTACCACATGGGAGGCCCGCGGTTCAAACCCCGGGCCTCCTTGGCCCATGTGGAGCTGACCCATGTGCAGTGCTGATGCGCGCAAGGAGTACCCTGCCACGCAGGGGTGTCCCCCGCGTAGGGGAGCCCCACGCACAAGGAGTGCGCACCGTAAGGAGAGCGCCCAGCATGAAAGAAAGTGCAGCCTGCCCAGGAATGGCGCTGCCCACACTTCCCATGCCGCTGACGACAACAGAAGCGGACAAAGAAACAAAATGCAGCAAATAGACACAGAGAACAGATAACCGGGGGAGGGGGGGAATTAAATTAAAAAAATATATATGGAATAACCTTTGAGACTATAGTCATGGATTGAGGTAGAGTGTGCAATGTAACACGATTTTTGTTTAAGGAGTCTGATCACCTGCTCATACAACTTGTGGACCTGTCCAATCACAGTCTCTTATTGATGTAGGCAGAATTCTAAGATAACCTTCTGTTATTCCTGTTCTCTGGTATACACTCCTGTGTGTAATCCCACCCACTTGAGTTTGGGTGGAACCTTTTATTTTTATTCTAAACAATAGAATATGCCAAAGATGAAGGGATCTTGGTCCCTAATCAGTTGAGTATGAGTTAATATAAAGGAATATTATTCTGGGTATGGATGACCTAGTCCAATGAGGCTCCTAAAGGAGGCTCCATTATACCCCTGAAAAGAGAGATTCAAGCAGTAGTGATTCTCCTACTGACCTTGTGGAAATATTACCATGAATTCTGCATCTGTGAGGATATGAATTTTGCCAAAAACCACATGATCTTTGAAGAGGATACTATACTTCAAACCTAATGTTGAGGATAATTCTCAAAGAAATACAAAACTGGAAAGGGGGACCCCTCTTCATATCTGAGGTTCAGATCTCATTAGAGAAAGTATAACCACAGCCTACTGAATGGCAGACAAATTCAATGGTATGTCTTGGCAAGAGCTGGTCAACCGTCACCAGGCAAGCAGGAAACAATCTTCCAGGGTACAGCTGAGCCATATATCATGAACTCAGAGTGAGTTGGTGTCCACATAGAGAAAAAAGTAAGAACAACTTTACAGGGAGCAGAAGAGTCAAGGTTAGTGGGAGAGTAAACAAAGGGAGTCAAGTGCCACTGTGGGTGCAGAGTCTGGAGCACGCTGTCTCCAAGACAGTAGTATTACACTATGGTGGTTGCTGGTCCTGGTCCAGGGCTGCATAGTCAGTAGAAACTGTACACTGTGGGTGCATAACTGGGACAGATCACCCACACTGATAACTGACTACTTAGCAAGAACAGAAGGAGAGAAAGAGGGAGAAGAAAAGAAAGAAGGAAGAAGGAAAGAAAGGAGGAAAGGAAGAAAAGGAAGGGAGGAGAGAGGAAGGGAGGAATAGAGGGAGGGAGGGAGGGAAGGAGGAGGGAAAGTGGCAAACAAATACTGGAACCAGGAAGACTCTTCATTCCTTCAGCAATGTCTCTCCACTGCCCTCTACTGACAAAGTTCAACATTGTGAACTCCATAAAACGGAAATGCTTATAGACCATTTATTATTAAAGATCAGATACTGAGGAGCAAATTTGGAGCTGACAAGCAATAAGTCAATACGAGTAGATTAATGATTTTATTGATTATGAAAACAGCTTTGGTTTCATTGATTTTTCACTATTGTTTTTCTCTTTCAATTTCACTCATGTTGGTCTTTATTATTCGCTGCCTTCTGCTACCTTTGTGTCTGGTTTTGTATTATTCTTCTTGTTTTGGAACATGGAAGGTTAGATAATGAACTTGAGCTTTAATTCCTTTCTACCCTCTGCTTTAGCTGCATCCTGCAAATTTTGGTATGTTGAGATTTCATTTTCATTCAATTAAAATATTTATTAATATCCATTGTGACGTCATCTTTTACCTATGGGATATTTAGAAGGCTCTTGATCATTTCCAAATATTACTGATGTACCCAATGTCTCTAATTAAGTTATATTTAATTCTGTTACGGTCAGAGAATATTTGTATGATTTCAATACTTTCAAGTATGTTGAGGTTTCTTCAATAGCCTGAAATATGGGCTATTTTCATGAATTTTCCATTTGTACTTCAATGTGTACTCTGTTGTTGGGTGGAGAATTTTACAAATGTCAATTATATCAAGTTGAGGGATGATGACATTCAGGCCCCCTATATCCTTCCTGATTTTCTGTCTACTTGTTATATCAACTATTGAGAGTAAACTGTTCAAGTTTCCAACTACAATTGTGGATTTGCTCCTTTTTCCTTCCAATTCTATTGATTTTTGCTTCACATATTTTGAAGTTCCAATGTTAGCTGCATATAACATTTTCTAACCATTTAGTTTTAACCTTCTCTCTTTATATTTAAAGTAGATTTCTTTTTTTTTAAATTTATTTTTTATTTATTTTTTCCCCTTCCCTGCCCTCCCCCCAGTTGTCTGCTCTGTGTCCATTCGCTGTGAGTTCTTCTGTGTCCGCTTGTATTCTTGTCAGAAGCACCCGGAATCTGTGTCTTGTCTTGCTGCGTCATCTTGCTGCGTCAGCTCTCCTTGTGTGCAGTGTCATTCCTGGGGAGGCTGTGCTTTTTTGTGTGTGCACTGGGAGGCTCTCCTTACTGGGCGCACTCCTTGCATATGGGGCTCCCTATGCAGGGGACACCCCTGCTTGGCACGGCACTCCTTGAGCACATCAGCACTGCACATGAGTCAGCTCATTACATGGGTCAGGAGGCCCTGGGTTTGAACCTTAGACCTCCCATGTAGTGGGTGGACGCCCTATCCTTTGGGCCAAATCCGCTTCCCTAAAGTGGATTTCTTGTAAACAACATGTAGTTGTTTCTTGCTTTTTTATCTTTGCATTCTAATTCCAAAATGCTTTGATCATTTATATTTAAAGAAATTATTTGTAACTTTGAAGTAGTATCTATCATATTGCTAATTGTTTTCTATTTTTCCTATTTTCCCTTTGATATTTCCCCCCTTTTTCTGCATGCTTTTAGATTAAATGGTTATTTTTGTGATTCAATACCATTAAATATCTCAACCTAAAAAAAATAACATCACTTAACATGTAGTGAAAAAACAATTCAACATGAGACAAGCACTTTTAGAATGGTGGCATGAGGACTGTCCCCAGGGAAAGAATCATAACTGGTGAAAATTATTAAAAGCAACAATTAAAAATCTCCAAAAATTGTCCTAAGTGTATACTGCAAATGGAGAAATATTTATTCAAGAAAATTTACTAATTCTAAGAACAGTGAGAATCTGTGGCATTTTAGTCATGATCTGTTCCCTCCTCCTTCTCCCAACTCTCAGCTCAGCAGGATGTCTGAGATTTTGGTGGTGGGCCATTAAGAAGAGACTGTTATCTCAATGATAGCTAAAAGCAAAATGATAGACCAGCTAGAAATTTAAAAGGGTGAATCAGTGAAGGCGGCAACTAAGAAGAGCTATTGCTATAATTGGAGGATGACTCAAACACTTGCCTCAAAAACCACCACTGAAAAAGGACATAAATGAAATTGGACCAGACTGAGGACCCAGTTTATGCTCCATGCATTGTTGAAACAATAGAGCAATAAGCTAGCAATTAGTAGATAACACAAGAGGCAGATGAGCTAGAAATTGAACAGAGATACAAAAGAAAAACACATTAAAAACGAACCTGGCTAAAACCACTGTCATTCCTTCCAGAAGGAAAGGGGGTGGTACAGATCAGAGTGACTATGCTCATGACCAACACTGTAATCTATAAGGATCAATATTAAAGTCTACATACTGCAGGGGAAATAGAAATAGTCTGGCCAAGGTATTAAATAGACAAACAAGGGAGCTCCAGGAAGGAGGGGAGAGACAGCATCAAAAGTTGCTATAATAGATTATCTAAAATATCTAGTTTTCAACAAAATCTATGAGACATACAAGGAAAAATGAACTGTTACCTATACATAAGAAAAAAAATCAGACAACAGAAATTGCCATCAAGAGGGTTCAGATGTCAGATGTCAGAATAAGCAGAAGAAGAATATAAAGAAGCTACATAAATATGAGCTGGCAGAAGAAAGAACAAGTGAATGCAAAAATAAAGAAATATACATGAAGAATCTGAAAAACAAAGAAAAACAATAGTGAAGAAAAATGAGCAGAGCCTCCGAAAATTGTGGGGTGCACTAAAGTACACTGACATATTTGTAAAAGGAATGTCAGGAGAGGAAAAGAAAATGAATCAGAAAAATATTTGAAGAATAATGCCTGAAAAATTTCCAAATTTGATGAGAAACATTCATCTACACATTACAAAAGCTGAACGAGGTCCAAAGTACAAAAAACTCTATACACAGATGCATCATAATAAAAATGTTGAAGCCAAGGACAAATAGAAAACTTGCAGGCAACAAGAGAAATATGAATCATCATGTATAAGGGAAACCTAATAAGATTAACAACTTTTTCCTTAGAATCAGTGGAGGTTGGTGGCAGGCAGAGGACAAGTCAAAGTGCTATAAGAATAAATCTGTTAAACAAGAATCTTATATCCAGCAAAACTAACTTTCAAAAATGAAGGAAAGAGGTTTAACTTCAACACAACCAGCAAGATGGCAGCAGAGTAAGGAGCTCCTAGAGTCAGCTCCTGCTACAGGGCAGTTAATAAACACCCAGAGCTCTCTGGAGCTAGCTGAAGCACCTGTTTGGGCACTCCAGGAGGCCAGAAGAGCATCCTACAACATCCTTGATGGAATGGAAGGAGGAGACTGCCCATCTGCAAAGACTTGTAAGTAGAGCACTCCATGCCTTGGAGGCCAGTGTCCATCCTCCACTGGAGGCACAAGCTGCCTCAGGAGCTGTTCCACAGCTGGAATTGAAAGCTCCACTTCCCAAAAATGAGAGAGGAAGAGATGGTTGGGCACTAACTTCAGTTACTGATGAGTAAATTCAGTGGGCTAAAGTGTACTCCTCAGAACAGCTAAAGTTTGAGCCTGTCCAAGTCAGAAAGAGGCCAGTAGCTGCCATCTTAATCTACACCTGCACAAGGGGAAGCAGGGCAGACTGAAAATCACAGTGCTGGTGGGGATTGTCTTCTTTCCATCCAGATCAGATTGCAGCTCTAGCATAGGCCCCAGTGCCACCTAGGCAGGAAGGAAACTGCAGGGACCTGCGCCAGCCTCTCCAGGAAATTACTAGCCAAGCCACCAAGGCCAGAGATTATCCTACTCTGGTGGCAGGAACCACCCCAGGAGCTATTCTGTGGCTGGAATTGGAAGCTCCATTTCCCAAAAACAGAAGAGTAGGAGATGGTTGGTTGCCAATTTCGGCTACTGATTGGTAGACTCAGCTGGCTTAGATATAACCCCAGGAACAGCTAGGGTGTGAATCTGCCCAAGTCAGAAAGAGGCCAGTGGCCAACATTTTGACTCCATTCCCAGCCTGAGGGGAAGCCTGGCTGACCAAAAATCAGAGTGATGGTAGGAACCAGTTTCTTACACTCAGATCAGCCTGCAGCCCTAGACTAGGCTTCAGTCCCACCTCTGGCAGGGAGGAGACTGGTGGGCCCTGCACCAGCCTATCCAGGTAACCACAGGTATCTTTGGCTGGGACAGACTGAAAATCAGAATTCTACCATGGCAACTGTGGTCATCTTGGACCCACACTACATAGATTGCTGCCACACCTGCAGATCCATCCTCAGCCCAGGCAGTGGAGAAAGGAGCATGAAGCTTCATCAATCTCTCTGGGCAATTACAGTCTAGGCCTGCATGACTTGGATTATCCCACACAGCTGTGACTCTGTCCCTACTCTTGGCAAAGGAGAAATTTGGGATAATCTTCATGGGTCCCTGATGCCATGAGAGCAGCTTGAACCTCCACAGATTATAGCATCAATTACAACTTTGGCTCCTACTGCACAACCAACAAGGGAGAAAGGGCAAGAAGCCCTAAACTAAAGAGATAAACTGCACCCATAATGAATACTCTAGTAAGCCAGATGCCAAGATACCAACAAAAAATTACAATCCACACCAAGAAAAAGGAAGCCATGGCCCAGTTAAAGGAACAAGATAAGCCTCCAGGTGAAATAAAGGACTTAAGACCACTAATCCTGGATGTTCAAACAAATCTGCTTAATAAGTGCAATGAGATGGCTAAAGAGATTAAGGATACTAAGAAGACACTGGATGAGCACAAAGAAGAATTTGAAAGTATACATAGAAAAATAACAGATCTTATGGGAATTAAAGGTACAATAAATGAAATTAAAAACACATTGTAATCATATAAAAGCAGATTGAAACTGGACATTATAAATCCTCCCAGGGCCCACTGGATGGAATGGGGGAGAGTATGGGCCATGATGTGGACCATTGACCATGAGGTGCAGAGGTGCCCAGAGACGTACTTACCAATGGAACCAAATTTGTGGTTCAGAAACAGACCCTCACATGTATGGCAAAGTGATTTTTGACTAATCTGTCAAAACCACACAGCTTGGGCAGAATAGTCGTTTCAACAAATAGTGCTGAAAGAATTGGATATCCATAGCTGAAAGAAGGAAAGAGGACTCATTTCTCACACCTCATCCAAAAATTAACTCAAAATTGATCAAAAACCTAAAAGTGAAAGCAAGAACCATGAAGGTTCTAGAAAAAAATTTAGGAAAATATCTTCAAACTCTGGTGGTAGTTGGTGGATTTTTAAAGGAGATAAGAGGACTGAGATGGACTACTGATGTTGAATGTATGTCAAAGTTTTAGTTAGTTTTACTGTAAAAGTGTGGAAATGTATAGAGTCAATGGTAACAAATAGCGAGTAACAGCTAGTTTATAAATGGGGATGTGGCTGAAAATGGTAGTCAAGGGATGTAAATACCAATTGACAGAATGCTAGAGAATAGTCTAGGAACTGAATAGCACACTAAACCAAGAGGTGGATGAGAATTGTGGTTGCTGGTACAGATGCAAGAGTGTCCTTTGTGAGCTAGAGCAAATGTATATCAGTATTGCAGAGTAATGTGAATGTGGAGAAGCATGGGGAAAAAAAACAACTGGAGTGACCTATGGACTGCGGTTAACAGTAATAATGTAATATTCATGCATCTATGCCAAAGATGTACTGTGTTGATAATGGAGAGGTATTGTTTGGGAATTCTGCACATGTTCATGATTGTTTATAAGTTTACACCTTCTGTCATAAAAATTTATTTTAAAAATAATAATAGGTGGGTTGGGGGGAAAACACACCAAATATAAAATAAGGATTATGATTAGTAGTAAGATTTTGTCAGTATTCTTTCATAATTTGTAACAAACGTCTCATGACAATGAAAGGTTTTGGTGGAAGATTGATGTATGAGACTCCTGTATGATGTTATGCATGTTTCCTTTGTAAGTCCAGAACTTTTACTATACACTTAAATGTTTATGTATGTTCATATATAAATGATACAAAGATAATAATAATAGGGATATTTGGGGGAAAATAGTTTGGTTAGTAGTAATATTTTGACAATGCTCTTTAATTACTAGTTAAAAAGGTTTAACAGCAATGCACGTTATTGGTGGTAGGGTGAGTTATGAGAGTCCTGTATGATGTTATATATGTTTGTTTTATAAGTTCACAACTATTATTATACACTTATTGTTTACATATGTTTAGGTATGAGTGAGATACTTCAATAAATTAATTTAAAAAATTTTTAAATGATGGAAAGAGGAACAGATGTGGCTCAATTGATAAGGCCTCTGCCTACCTTATGGGAGGTCCTGGGTTTGATCCCTGGGGCCTCCTGGTGAAAAAGAAGAAAAATAATGCCTGTGCCGCAAGCCAGTGCCTGCACAAGTGTGTCATGCAGCAAGAAGATGATGCAACAAAAGAGAGACAAAGGGGAGAGTCAAGGTGAAGCACAGCAGAGACAAGGAACTGAGGTGGCACAATTGACAGAGACTTTCTCTCCACATTAGAGGTCCCCAGGATCGAATCCCAGTGAATACTAGAGGAGAAAGATGAGAAGAAAAGACAAAAAGTCTAATAGATACAGAAGATCACACAGCAAATGGACACAAACAGCAAAAACAGCAGGGTGGGGGTGGGGGGGGGAGGTGGAGTTATTGGAAAAAAATGAAGGAAAGAGAAAGACATTCCCAGGGAAACAAAAAACTGAGAGAATGCCTTGCTAGCAGACCCAACTTACAAAAAAAAATTCTAACTGAAGTTATTCTGGCTGAAGGCAAGAGATGCCACATAGTAGTTTGAATCTGCATGAAAAAATAGAGTGCAGGTAAAGGTAATTAAGTAGGTAATTATAATATAGTGTATAATTGCATATTTATTCTCCTTTATACTCTTAACTGATTTTAAAGCAAATATATAAAGCAAACTGTATATAATCTTATTGTTGGGTATAGAATATATAAATGCAATGCATCTGACATAAGAGCAAAAAGGAGGTGGATGGGAGAAAAGCTGTATTGGAGTAAGTAAATAATACTGGATAGTGACTCGAATTAACAGTAATAAATGGAAATAACTAAAAATGGTAAATAAATAAATAAATACTTGCTCTCCTTTTCCTCTCATCCTCAATGAAAGAACTAACTTTTATAAAGTAATAATTATCCTAATGATGTTTTCTTGGGATTATAGCATATATAGATATTATATACAGTATAGTTATAGCACAAAAAAGAGGGGATAGGGGTATATAGGAGTAATGTTTATATATCTAACTAAACTTAAATTAGTATAAATCTGAAGGATATTCTGATACATTAAGATAAATACATGATAAACCCTAGAGAAGGGCAAACGGTTAGAGGATTCCTATCTTACCAACCTCCTCCCCCTCTTCCACTCTCCCTATTAATAACATTTTACATGTATATGGTACATTTGTTACAATATATGTACAAATATTGAAGCATTTACACTCAACATGGCCAGTGGTTTACATTATGGTTTACATTTTGCACCGTACACTTTTATAGATTTTTACAAAATTTAAAACGGCCTATATCCATCATTGAAAGATCATGCAGAACAATTCGAATGCCCTAAAAATGCACTGTGTTCCATCTATTCTATTCTTCCCTCCCCCTTCCCTCAGAAGCTATAGAAATCATTAATTTTAATTTTTAAGAATAAGGTTCTTAGTTACATGCAATAATTTCAAGGGGTTGACATATTGGCCTGTTTTCTTTTATTAGGCGCTTTCTACGATCTCAATTGATTCTTGTCCCTCTAATTAAGAACATAGCAGAACTTCCCAGGATGGGAGTTTAACATTTTCTTGTTTATTGTGTGGGTCTATGCCCACTGAGATAATACACTATGACAAGAGGAACACTTTCATATTCCATAGAAGCATGCCCCCGGTGTGCCCAAATCCTGCATATTCCCCAAACCTGACACCCTGCACCAGTAATCTTCCCCTGCCATATTTGACAAAACAACATTCCCAGCATTGTAGTTTTAACCACAGACATACAGATTCCCAGAGTTCTCCTGTTCCTTCCTCTACTTACCCCCAGTTCCATAGATGATCCAACCCAACCACCCCACCTTATTCTCCCTCATATTACAGCACTGTTGAACCCAATCACATCTCGGCACCACTATCACCCCCATCCACTGCCTAATCAACCCCTTCCAACTTATCATAGCTTTTGCCCATATTTTGAGCATTTGGCTCACCACCCTGTACTCCTGTTCTGTCTCCTGATAACCTATATTCCAGACTCTAGCTCTGTAAGTCTGCTCAATATATGATCCCCAATGTAACAAAGTTAGACTCATTTATAATTGCCCTGTACATGGCTCTTCTACCCCTTTTATTTGAACCTATAATTAGCCATTTACTTGTTAAATATATGTCCCAGAAACTTAAATCTTTGGTCTGTTCATATGCTGGTTGAGCACTGAATCTCAGCAGAGTTGCAACTCCTACTCTACAGTTCATTGGACTCACCCAGGACAACTAATAAAGGGATGATAATGGATCCCTATTCCAAAAAAGCAGATTATCTACGACCGCAAGCGAGACAGTTCCATCGAACTGCCTCATGAGATCTAACCGCTCTCAATCAGAAACAGAGTGAGCATCACCGTCCCCAAATCTTTCAGATTGAGGAATGAACAAACATAAGGGGGGAATGTAACTACGGACTAAAGTAGCATTATTATTCTATTAATGGAAGAACTTGTATCATTGATATAAAGGCAGAGACCATCAGAGGTTTTGAAGGGAGGAAGGGGAAGAAGAGGTGTAACATAGGGCATGTTTTTTGTACATTGGAATTGTTCTGTAAGATATTGCTATGATGGATACAAGCCATTACATATTTTGTCAAAACCTATAAAATTCTGCAGTCCAAAGTGTAAACCATAATGTAAACTATAGACCATAGTTTGTAGCAGTACTTCAATATGTGTTCATCAACTGCAACAAATGTACAACACTAATAAAAGATGTTAATGGGGGAATCTGTGTGTGGAGGGTGGGGCATATGGGATTCCCCCATATTTTTTCCTTTTGTTTTTTTTTAGTTAGACCAGTAAAAAGAATTTATTGGGAAAAGGGGGAAAAGAACAGAGCTTGTTGAAAAATGGGGGAGCAGGACGGATATACACACTGAGATTTGGTTCAGGCTCTTCTAGGTACAGAGAGCCAGGATTCCCCTGTAATTTTGATGTAATATTTATGTAATATAAGGCTTCTTTTAAAATATAAATTAATTAAAACTAATTTAAAAATAGGAATTGATTAAACAATCCAATCAAAATGCAAAGATTGGTAGGTTGGATTAAAAATACACATTCCAACTATTTTCTGCCTACAAGAGACAAATATAAATACAAAGATTCATATAGATTGATAGAAAAATGGTGGAAAAGATATATCATAAAAACAGCAACCAAAAGAGCACTGGAGTTGCTATATGGATACTAAACACAATAGCATTTAAAATGAAAAAAAATGTTATTAGAGATTGTCAGAGATATTTATAATGATAAAAGTGTCAATTCAACAGGAAGATAAAAAATTTATAAACTTATATGCACCTAACAATAGAATCTAAAAATAATTGAAGCAGCTCTACCGCTATCAAGATGGAATAGTGAGATTTTTCAGGGCTCCGTTCCCGCACAGAAGATTTCAACAAAAATATCTTTCTCAAGGCTCCAGAAAAGAGTTAAAGGACTCCAGTAACAGAGTGAGTACCAAATCAAGAAAAATATTACTTAAAAATGGTAGGATTTGGGAGGAGAGGCAAGATGGCATTGGATTACATGCACCCACGTCACCTCTCCTACAAAAAAACAACAGAGTAGGTAGGGGCAAAATCCTGCCTGAGTGAGCTGTTTTGGGAACCCACAAAACAGGAGGCTTCAGGACATCGATCTGGAGAGAGCGTGACAAAAGGAGTGATTGCTCAAGGTAAAACCATGAATTTCTTGTGCTTGAGGATGGAGTGTGATGGTTAAGCTCTTCCCTCAGGGCAGGAAGCCATAGCATTCCCTTGCAGGTCAGTCAGCTGGAAGAGACAAACTCCGAGAGTGGGAGGGTTCTGGTGAAGGGTTGAAAGGGGTCCCCCCCAGTGCAGGTTCAATTGTCTGGACCCCCTTTTTTTGAGCTCTGAGGAGCATACCAGCTGGCTTGAGGAGAAACCAGGAAGAGGGGAGAGGCAAATCTGCTGAGGCAGCCTGATTTACCTAACCTCCCTGGGAAAGGGAAAATTGGTCTGGGAGAAGGTGGAGTCAGGTAATTAACTAGTCCTGTGCAACTCACCTAACAGAGGGGGACAGTAGGAAGTGCTTAATAAGCTTCCAAGAGCATATTTAGGGTTCTTGCAAGGTGTGGGTACTCTCTCTCAAAGAGACTGAAAGTAATTTTTTTCTGTGGTGAGTTAAGTCACTAGGGTCCCACTTGAATTTCAAAAAGAAACTCTCACACAGCTTATTGCGTCCTGTTGCCCTGGGAGAGGAAACAATTAGGAAAAAAAGGGGGGGTCGGGGAGGAAAGATTCCTAATTAGCAGTTTATCCAATTGCAGAATCAATCCTTCCCCAGGGAACAGGACTCTTTCTGAAGAGTGAGCCAACCCAGGAGGTAGGTTTAGCTCAGTGGAGGAGTTTCAGTCTTGAATATACAAGGTCTCCAGTTCGATTCCTGGCTCCGATTAGAGTAGCGGCCCACTGAGATATTAGACATCTAGCTGATACGAAAAGGAAAACATAGACATTATCCTTGTATTAGCTTCCCTTGGGTCTCTTATTTCCATCCTCCAAAAAAATGATACTTTTGCTATATAATTTAACTTAGTTTACTCACTAAAACCAACTTCAAACTGTCCATGTAATGGCCAGGCCCTGGGCCTCAGCAGACTTGCAGCTCCTACCCTCTGGTTTCTTGGACTTACCCTGGCCAGCTGACAGGGAGGTGAAGAGGGTCAACCACCACACCACGGAGCCAAGAGGACCTACAGCTGCCAGAAGGAGAATTGCATCCATCATCCATGTGGGATCTAAACCCCTTCTTGATGTAGAGTGGACTGGACATAGCCATCCCACGTCCACAAGATGGAAGAATAGAGTATGGATTAGAATGCACTTACTGGTGTTCTGCTGGGGTAATATTGTGATTAGTAAGGGAAGAAATTGTAGTAGTGATGTGGAGAGGGTGGTCACAGTGGCTGCTGATGGTAGGGAGAAGGAAGAAGAGATATGGTTTGGGGGCATTTTCAGGATTTGGAGTTGTCCTAGGTGGTGCTGCAGGGATGGATGCTGGACATTGTGTGTTCTGTCGTGGCCCACTGGCTGGACTGGGGGAGAGTGTGACTACAATGTGAACCACTGTCCATGTGCTGCAGTGATTCTCCAGAATGTATTCGCTGGGTGCAGTGGATGTGCCACAATGATGGAAGAGTTTGTTGATGTGGGAGGGGTAGTGTGGGTGGAGTGGGGTGGGGGTTATATGGGGACCTCATATTTTTTTAATGTAACATTTAAAGAAAATAAAGAAAAAAATGAAAAAAAAATCTGCAGTGAGAAAGCTGCAGGGTAATTGATTGATAAACACTGACAGCCTGACAAGCTCCACAGGGGCTTAAGATGGAAGGCTGCTTTTAGTATTTGGTTGACTCCTTTCTTGTGGGTTTGTCTGCTTTTGTGGGTTTTTTCCTTGTCTTTTCTTCCTCTAGATCTCTTCCCACCCCCTTTTTAAATTAATTGCTACCAGCTTGTTTCTTGTTTGCTGTGTTTCCTCTTCCTTGATTTCCTCTTTTCTGTGTGTACCAATTTTGGTTACCAGCACTATCTCTTTTCCTTCCCACATAGTTCTGTTTTCCAACTTCTGTTGTTGCTCTTACTTTCTACCTCTCATTGTTTAGCCCACAGTTTTCCTGGATTTTTATTTCTAATACTTTTCTTCTGTATTCAGTCTTTTATTAACCGTTTTTTGTCCTTACTTTTCTCTTTCCCTCTCTCCTCATCACAACAGCCTTTTAGTTCATACTATATTATTCTCCATATTCAGTTTCCAATTTCATTATAGGTACTCCACTTTTTTATTCCTGTAACTCTACACTGCTTACATGAGTTTAATATTCATTGTCCAAAGTCTTATATGGTTCTTCTGCTAACTCATATTATCAATACTACTATTATACTTTTTTGTTTCTTACCTCCTTTGCTTTCCCTAGTCCTACTCATTTTATTGAAGGGAACTTAAACAACAATAAGGAAAAGGAATGAGAAGAACAAAATGGCAAAGAGAAAACTTAACACACACACAAAAAGAGCACCTAAATAAAACCTGAGACTAGACAAGAAGCTAATCAACTGAACAAACCTATCAAGATAAAATGATCACCAGGCAGCAACAAAAAATTATAAACCATACCAATAATCAGGAAGATATGGCCCAGTCCAATGAACGAACTAAAAACTAGGAAGAGGAGCAGAACATAAAACAATTAATCAAAGCTGTCCAAACAATATCATGGACTAACTTAAGGAAGTGAAGGAAGAGATTAAGTATATTAAGAAAACACTTGGAGGAAGTGCACTAGGCCCAATGGGTAGGGCATCTGCCTACCACATGGGAGGTCCACAGTTCAAAACCTGGGCCTCCTTGACCTGTGAGGAGCTGGCCCATGCACAGTGCTGATGCGTGCAAGGAGTACCGTGTGACGCAGTGTTGGTCCCTGCGTAGCAGAGCCCCATGCACAAGGAGTGCACCCTGTAAGGAGAGCTGCCCAGCATGAAAGAAAGTGCAGCCTCCCTGAGAGTGGTGCTGCACACACAGAGAGGTGACACAGCAAGATGACGCAACAAAAAGAAGAAACGTAGATTCCCAGTGCTGCTGATAAGGATAGAAGCATTCACAGAAGAATACACAGTGAATGGACACAGAGAGCAGACAACTGGGGCAGAGGAGGTGAAAGAAATAAATAAAAAATAAATCTTTATAAAAAAAGAAAGCACTTAGAGAGCACACTGAAGAAATTGTAAACATACACAAAAAGATAACAGATATGATGATGATGAATGGCATAAACCAAGAAGCTAAAAATACACTCTCAGCAAATAAAGGTAGATTTGAACAGGCAGAGGAAAGAATTAGTGATTTAAAAGACAGTATATTTGAAATCAAACAGATAGTAGAATTGATAGATGAAGAGACACAAAAAAAATTAAGCAGAGACTTTGGGATTTTAATGGCAATGCAAAACACACAAACATACACATTATAGGGATCCCAGAAGGAGGAGAGAAGGGAAAGAGGACAGAGGGGATGTTGGAGGAAATAATGGCTGAAACTTCCCAAACCTTTTGAGGGAGATGGATGTACATGTCCAGGAAATGTAGCACACCCCAAACAGTAGAAATCCTGCCCCAAAACATATACCTGTCAAATTATCCAATGCTCAAGACAAAGAGAAAATACTGAAGGCAGCAACAGAAAAGAGAACTATCACATACAAGGGAAGCTCAATAAGATTAAGTGCTGATTTCTCATCTGAAACCATGGAGACAAGAAGGCAGTGGTATGACATAGTCAAGGTACTAAAAGAAAAAATTGCCAACCAGGTATAGTCAATCCAAGAAAGCTGACATTCAAAAATGATGGAAAATTCAAAATATTCACAGATAAACAAAAACTAAGGAAGTATACCAATAAGAAACCTGCCCTTCAAGAAGTATTAAAGGGGGTTATGTAGGAGAAAAGAAAAAAAAACAGGAGAGACAGAGCTGGAAGAGAGTGTTGGAACAACTAAAAAATGAAAAAGAGAAATAAAAACAACATATGACATACACATATCAACAGAAAATATGGCTAACATAAGTAATTTCTTGAGAGAAATAACACTGAATGTTAATGGATTAAACTCACCAATACCAGTCAAGAGACACAGATTGGGAAAATGGATAAGGGAATATGACCCATCTATAAGCTGTCTACAAAAAAACCCACCTTAGGGAAGTGGATTTCGCCCAATGGATAGGGCGTCTGCCTACCACATGGGAGGTCCAATGTTCAGACCTATGGCCTCCTGACCCATGTGATGAGCTGGCCCACATGCATTGCTGATGTGCACAAGGACCGCCATGCCACACAGGGGTGTCCCCCATGTAGGTGAGCCCCATGTGCAAGGAGTGTGCTCCATAAGTAGAGCTACCCAGTGCAAAAAAAAAAAGTGCAGCCTGCCCAGGAATAACATTGCACACACAGAGAGCTGATGCAGCAAGATGATGCTACAAAACAAGACACAGATTCTGGGTGATGCTGACAAGAATACAAGTGGACACAGAAGAACACACAGTGAATGGACACAGAGAACAGACAACTGGGGGGGTGGGAAAGGAGAGAGAATTTTTTTTTTAATTTTTAAATAAAAAAAAAAGAAACCAACCTTAGACCCAGGGATTCAAAAAGGTTGAAATTGAATGGCTGGAAAACAATCTTATAAGTAAACAATAACCACAAAAGGGCAAGAGTAGTTATACTAATATCAGACAAAACAGACTTTAAATGCAAAACTATTGTGAGAGACAAAAATAGACACTACATATTAGTAAAATGGGTAATATTTCAAGTAGAAAGAACAATCATAAACATCTATTCACCAAACCACCCCAAAATACATGAGGTAAAGCTGGTAAAACTAAGTATTGGAATAGATGCCTCTAAAATTATAGGGGGGCATTTAATACACCATAATAACCATTAGACAGTACATCTCAACATAGAATCAATAAAGAAACAAAGACTTTGAATAATATATTAGAGGATCTGGACCTAATAAGCATATATAGAACACTACACCCAAGTACAGTAGGTTATACATTCGTCTCAATTGCACATGGATCATTCTCCAAGATAGACCACATGCTAGGCCACAGGGAATCTCAATGAATTCAGAAAAAAATGAAATCATATGAAAGAATTTCTCTGATCACAGTGGAATGAAGCTGGAAATCTGCAAGGGCCAGAGAATCAGATTAGAAACAAAGATATGGATGTTAAACTATACATGGAAACTAAACAGCACACTCTTACAAAAACAGTGGGTCAAGGAGGAAATCTCAAAAGAAATCAGTAACTATCTTGAAATGAATGAAAATGACAACACAACATAACAAAACTTATGGGATACAGCAAAAGCTGTACCAAAAGGGAAATTCATAGCCATAAATTCATACATCAAGAAAGAAAAAAGGGACCTAATTGCACACTTGGTAGAATTAGTAAAAATAAAACAACAAACTAACCCCAAAGGAAGAGGATAGAAAGAAATAAAAAGTATCAGAGAAGAACTAAATTAAATAGAAAATAAGAAAGGACTAGAAAAAATAAAGAAAACAAAGCAGGTTCTGTGAGAAGATCAGTAAAATTGACAAACTCTTAACTAGACTAACAAAGAAAAAAAGAGAGAAGATGCAAATACACAAAATAAGAAATGGGAAAGAGGATATCACCACCAACCCCACAGAAATAAAGAGTATCCTAAGAGGATGCTTTGAAAAAATAGATGCCAACAAGGACAATTTAGAGGAAAGGGACAAATTCCTAGAAAGACATAAGCAGCCTGCATTGATGAAAGAAGAAGTTGATGATCTTAACAAAGAGATAGAATCAGTCATTAAAAACCTCCCAACTAAGAAAAGCGCTGGGCCAGGTGGCTTCATAGGTGAATTCTTCCAAACATTCCACAAAGAACAAATATCAACCTTGTAAACTCTTCCAAAAAATGGAAATAGAAGGAACATTGCCTAACTCATTCTATGATGTCAAAATTACCCTAAGACCAAAGCCAAACAAAGACACCACAAGAAAGGAAAATTACAGACCAATCTTTCTAATGAACCTAGATGTGAAAATCCTCAAGAAAATACTTGTTAATCATATTCAACAATACATGAAACGAATTTTACACACCATGACCAAGTGGGTTTCATCCCTGGTATGCAAGGATGGTTCAACATAAGAAAATCAATCAATGTAATACACCGCATAAACAGATTGAAGGAAAAAAATCACATGATCATATCTATAGATATAGAAAAAGCATTTGAAAAAATGCAGCACCATTTCCTGATAAAAACACTGCAAAAGATAGGAATAGAAGGAAGCTTTCTGAACATATTAAAGAGTATATATGAAAAACCCACAGCTACCATCATTTACAGTGGTGAAATCCTAAAATTTTTCCCTCTAAGAGCAGGAACAAGACAAGGAGGCCCACTATCTTCACTCATACTTAACATTGTGTTAGAAGTACTTCCTTGGGAAGCAGACTTGGCCCAATGGATAGGGTGTCTGTCTACCACATGGGAGGTTCACAGTTCAAACTCCAGGCCTTCTTGACCCATGTGGAGCTGGCAAATGCACAGTGCTGATGCACGCAAGGAGTGTCATGAAACGCAGAGGTGTCCCGCGAATAGAGGAGCCCCACGTGCAAGGAGTGCATCCCATAAGGAGAGCTGCCCAGTGCAAAAGAAATGCAGCCTGCCCAAGAAAGATGCTGCACACATGGAGAGCTGACCCAAGATGACACAACAAAAAGAAAGACAGATTCCTGGTGACACTGATAAGGATAGAGGCGGTCACAGAAGAACACACAGCGATGGACACAGAGAGCAGACAACTGAGGTTGGGGGGGAAGGGGAGAGAAATAAATTTTTTTAAAAAAAGAACCAAATTTGATTCTGTAAAAAAAAAAAAAAAGAAGTACTTCCTTGAGCACTTAGGCAAGAAACATGTATAAAAGGCATCCAAATTGGAAAGGAGGTCGTAAAAATTTCTCTATTTGTAGACAATATGATCCTATACATAGAAAGCCCTGAGAAATCTACAAGGAAGCTTCTAGAACTTATAAGCGAATTTAGTAATGTTGTAGGTTATAACATCAAAGTGAAAAAATCAGTAGCATTTCTGTACACCAATAATGAGCAAACTGAGGAGGAAATCAAGAAAATAATGTCCTTTACAACAGTAAATTAAAAAATCAAATACCTAAGAATAAACGTAACTAAAGATGTAAAAGACTTACACACAGAAAACTACACAACACTGTTCAAGGAAATCAAAGAAGACTTAAATAAATGGAAGAATATTCCTTGTTCATAGATACGAAAACTAAATATCATTATGATGTCTATCCTACCCAAACTGATCTTCAGATTTAATGCAATCCCAATAAAAATCAATTCAACATTTTTTAATGAACTGGAAAAACTACCTATGAAATTTATTTGGAAGGGGAAGAGGCCCTGAATAGTCAAAGGCATATTAAAAAAGAAAAACAAAATCAGAAGAATCACACTACCTGAGTTTAAAACATACTACAAAGGTATAGTGGTCAAAATGGCATGGTATTGGCACAAGGATAGATACACTGACCAATGGAACCAAATTGAGAGTTCTGATGTAGATACTCACATGTACACTCATCAGATATTTGACAAGTTTGCTCAACTGGCAGAGCATGGCCTCTTCAACAAATGGTGCTTAGAGAACTGGATATTTATATGCAAAAGAATGAGAGAGGAATACCATCTCACACCTTATACAAAAATCAACTCAAGATGGACCAAAGATCTAAATATAGAAGCCAAGACCATAAAGACCTTAGAAGACAATGTAGGGAAACATCTACATGACATTGTAGTAGGAAATGGCTTCATGACCTTCACACCCAAAGCACAAGCTATGAAAAAAATAGTAAAAGGGACTTCCTCAAAATTTAAGCCTTTTGTAACTCAATGGAGTTTATCAAGAAAGTGAGAAGACTGCCTACCCAATTGGAGAAATTATTTGGTAACTGTGTAACTGAGAGGAGCCTAATATCCAGCAAATATAAAGAAATCCTATATCTCGAAAATAAAAAGATGGGCCCCTAGGGGAGCGTGAGAGGGGAATAGAATAGATGGAAGAAGGAACAACTGGGTGCAATGGAAGTGTTCTGCAAAATCGTGCAATGATGGATACAGGCCATGTTAAATTTCACCAAAAATTTATAAAAGTGTATAGTCTCAAATGTAAACCATAATGTAAACCAAAATGTAACCAAAAATGTATAAAAGTGCACAGTCTAAAATGTAAGCCATAATATAAACCATAATGGAACCATCATTAGTAGCTATGTTTCAGTATCTATACATCCGTTGTAGCAAATGTAACATCCACATGTAAAAAGATCTTTGCTGGGGAAGGCAGAAAAGGGGTTGATGTTGGGTATTCTATATGTGACTTTACTGTGGCCTAAAATTTTTTTGAAGACATAATTTAAAAATTTATAAAAAGGATGTAGACACTGAGGAAGAAATGGAAGAGATTGCCTTGACACTGTACATACAGGCAACACCTATTGCAGTGATGATAGGCAAAATGTCAAAAGAAAGTTTTATGACATTTTTCAATTTTAATACCCCAATTAATTTTTTACTTTATTTTAGTTTTCCTAACTTATTATATATTCTACTTTTAATCTTTAAACCTATCATTACTATTTCATTACGCTTCATTTTTTAAGAAGTTTTGGATCACAGAGGGGTTCAACTATGGCAGGGGAGGAGCACTGGTGTGAGGTGTCATTGATGGGGGACACATATTTGGGAGGGATTTCTCCATAGTATACATATAGGGTATATAAATATGTTCAGATATTCGTTAAGTCTTGTCGTAATGGGAAGAGTTACACATGAGAACTGAGGGAGTGCTGAATTCTCATTCTGGGGACCTCTGTAGCATTCTCCAGCAGAACAGCAAAATCCCCCAAGGTAAGGGTAAAGACCAGTGAAGAATGGTGGACAATGATGGACCCTTGATATTGATCACTATGCTTATGAGCATGTGTGCTTGAAATTTAACTAGGCCTAGAACTGCAGGGTGCCTAAATGTTACCTCCTGAGAGCCTCCATGCTGCTCAAATATGACCACTCTCTAAGTAAAACTCAGCATGTAAATGCATTACCTTTTCCCAATCATGGGACATGACTCCTGGGGATGAGCCTCCCAGGTGCTGAGGGATTACTACCAAGCACCAGCTGGTAATGCAAGTAGAAAAGACCTTGAATAAAAGGAGGCAATAGAAATACAAATGAAATTATAAGGCTAAGAGACTTCAAAATGAGTTGGGAGTTCATCAGAGGAGTTCCACTTACACATGTCTCAGCAGGATCCCAGAGACAGTCAAAGTAGATACAACTCCAGGTAGTGGTGCTCCTGAGGGCTACAGAGACATCCAGTTCCTACGGTCATGGCAGATGGCTCTGGAGTTCAGTGCCTTACCAGTGGACCTTACTTGGGAATTTGTGCTCCTGAGTGTGATGGAATTGGACTCAGATGTGACCTTTCTAGACATGCCTCTTCTGTCACTTTTACTGAACCTGTGGTTGATGCTGGGGTTGGTGTATGCTCAAGAGACTTGAATGTCTGCACTTTCCATGTGCCAGCTGGGCCCTGAGCCTCAGAAGAGTTGCAGTGCCTTCTCTCCAGTTCATTGGACTTACCCAGGTCAGCTGACAGGGAGGTGGGGATGGTCAACCTCCGCACCATGGAACTGAGAGAGTCTACAATTGCAAGCAGGAGAATCCCATCCATCAGTCATGTAGAATCTAAGCCCACTCTCAAGTTAGGGTGGAGTGGACATCGCCATCCTAGGGTCTGCAGGATAGAGGAATAAAATATGGATTAGAGTGGACTTACTGGTATTCTACTTAGAATTATTTTGACTCTAGTGATGGAAGAAATTGTATCATTGATGTGGAGACTGTCGCCACAGGAGTTGCTGAGGGCAGGGAGAGGGAAGAAGAGGTATGATTTGAGTGCATTTTCGTGACTTGGAGTTGTCCTGATTGATATTGTAGGGACAGATTCAGAACATTATATATCCTGCCATAAACCACTGAATGGACTGGGGAAGAATGTAAACTACAATGTAAACTATAATCCATGCAGTTTAGCAGTGCTCCAAAATGTATTCATCAACTGCAATGAATGTGCCACACTGATGAAAGAGGTTGTCGATGTGGGTGGAGTGGGGGTGGGGTGGGGAGTGGGGTCTATGGGAACCTCATATCTTTTAATGTCTCATTTTGTGTTATCTTTGTATCTTAAAAAAAAGACAATAGAAATGAATTTTTTTAAAAAGAAAATATAGGGATTTCCCACATATGCAACACCCTCCCCTTTTCTACTCTCCCCCATTAATAACATTTTACATGTGGACAGTGCACTTGTTACAATTGATGTACAAATATTGAAGCATTGCTACTAATCATGATCAGTGGTTTACATAATTGTTTACATTTTGCACAAATACTTCTATAGGTTTTGAACGAAATTTAAAATTTCCTGTATCTGTCATTGCAAGATCATGCAGAACAATTCTAATGCCCTAAAAATACCCTATGTTCTAGATATTCTATTCTCTCCTCCCCCTCCCCTCAGAACCTATGGTACCACTAAGTTTCAATTTTTGAAGAATATGATTCATAGTTACTTGCAATAATATTGAGGGCTTGACATATTGGTATGTTTTCTTTTATTAGACAGCCTATGTTCTTTGTAGGTTCTTGTCCCTCTAATTGAGATCATTGCAGGACTCCTCAGGGTGGGAATTTAATATTTTCTTCTTTATTGTGTGGGTCTCCACCCACTGGTATAATACACTATGACAAGATGAGCACATACATATTCCACAGAGGCATGCCCCAGGTGTATCCTATCCTGCATATTCCCCCATACTTGACAACCTACACCAGTAACCCTCTCCTGCTATAATTGCCAAAAGAACATTCCCACCATTGTAGTTTTAACCACAGACATACAATTCCCCAGAGTTCACCTGCTCCTTACTATAACACTTCCTCCAATTCCATGGATAGTCTAAGTTCTCCCACCCTACTCTCCCTCACAGACCAGCACCACTGATAATGCGCTTTATTTTGACTCTCTGAGTTTATTCTACTTGGAGTTTTTTGAGCTTCTTGGATGTTTAGATTCATGTCTTTTATAAAATTTGGGAAGTTTTTAGCCATTATTTCTTCAAATATACTTTCTTTTCCCCCTCTTCTCTTTTTGGTAGTCTCACTATGCAAATGTTGGTCCACTTGATCATGTCCAACAGGTTACTTAGGCTCTATTCACTTTCCCTCATTGTTTTTTTCTTTCTGCTATTCAAACTGAATAATTTCAATTTTAATTTCTTCAAGTTTATTGTTTTTCATCACTAACATCTCCTTTTAATATTTTCTTATTGTTTCCATCTCTCCTGATATTCTCCATCCATTTATACATGCTGTCTACTTTTTCCAGCACAGTCTTTAAGATATTAACTCTTGTTATTTTAAATTGTCTACTGATAGTTCCCAACATCTGATTAATATCTGAGTCTGGTTCTTCTGATTGCTTTGCTTCTTGGCTGAGTGTGGTTATTCTTCTCATTGCCTTGTGTGGGTCATAAATTTTGTTTATAAGACATATGTCCTTTATTTGTTAGTAGAGACTGAGGTATGTATTTATGTCTGGAAGTGTGCATCCCCCTTTTTCTGCTAGTTCTTATGTATGGGAGGTTAAATCAATCTAGTTAGATGTTAAGATGGGTACTGAGCTTTTATTTTACCTTCAGTGAACCACTAGCTTCAAATTCTTCTAGCACTACCTTGTGCTTAAGTTTTGGGTAGATTGTTTTAGGGTTCTCCTCATTATTTCTGTTCCACTCTCAGATGTAAGTTTTTTCCTTGTACCTGTGCCTTAGAGATGTTCTCCATATTCTCACACCCTTCTTCAGCAGTAGAATTTTGTTACTTGTAATGCAGTGATTCTTATCGTGATGGCAGGGGGTTGAGGAGTCCTCTCTTGTCTTTATCTCTGGTCAGTCTTAGGCAAGCCTTACATCCCTGGATACCAGGGTTTCTACATTTCTTCCATGAATAGGGAACCTGGAATTGTCTAGACTAAGTAGTTTCCTCCCCCTTCTCCATAGGTAGAGTTTTATTTTCTAATCACTTCACCCAGCAGCATTAGATCCAGGAGAATGACATCCAGGAAGATGACAGCATTTGCTACATTTTCTCTAGCATCTTAAGGGATTTGTTCAGTAGGGAATTCAGGGGAGAAGGATCCACTAAAGGCACCATGCCTCTCCAATGGTGGCTGCTACACGCAGCTTATAAATCCACACAAAGAGTGAATTCTTCTCTGGTTTCCCACTGTGCCCCTAATATTCATAGCAAGAATCTGGTGATGTAGAAGGTAAAGAACCTGACATTGTATCTGCATTCGTCTTGTGTTGGAGGTCTCTCTGTTTCTGTATTTCTACTGTACTCAACATTCTCAAGCTGTCATAATTCATTACAATTTTTATCTGAATTCTTATTACCAGATTATTTGACACAGCATCCCTTCTTCCCAAGTTGTGTCCCCATAAAAGCAAGTGCTCACATCCAAACTTTCCTTGAATGTGCCTGTTTCTACTTTGATACAGCTCTCTTGCCAGCTCTCTGATGAATTCCAAAAATATATATAATTTTGCAGATTATCCAGCATTTCCTTGTTGCTTATGTGGGAGTGATGATATGTCCTGTTTTCTACATTCTAAGTGGAAGTCTCTGTTTTTGATGTTATGGCTATTGAATGTTTTGCATCTACATATTTTGAAAACCCTGGCAGTCCAAGTTATACTTTTTTGCATTGAACCGATATATACATATATTTTTTTCATTAAAAATTTTTTGAAATATACCACTCACACATAAACATACAAAAAAATATAAGTATATGGTAATAGTTGTCAGCTTACAAAACAAACATACATAGCATCACACAGGACTCTTATAATTCACCCTACCACAAATACCTTGCATTGTTGCTTAATATTTTAAACTAATGATTAAAGAGAATTGTCAAAACATTATTACTAACCAAAGTATTTTCCCCCAGCCCACCGTATTATTATCTTTATATCATTTATACATGAACATACATAAACAATAAGTATATAGTAAATTGTGAACTTCCAGAGCAAAGGTGTGTGACATCATACAGGGGTCCCGTACATCAACCCTCCACCAACACCTTGCATTGCTGTGAGATATTTGTTACAGATTATGAAAGAATATTGTCAAAATCTTACTACAAATTATAGTTCTTATCGTACATTTGGTGTGCTTTCACCCAACCCACCCTATTATTATTTTTTAAATATGTTTTTTTTTATGACAGAAGTTCTAAACTTATAAAACAATCATGCACATGTGCAGAATTCCCAAACAACATCCATCTATCAAAACATCATGCTGTGGTGGAACATTCGTTACCGATAAAATAACATCATCTGATTGTTACTATGTCCATAGTGTACATTTGGCATACATTCTCCATACTGCCCCATTATCAACACAGTACATCTTTGGCATAGATGCAAGCATATTACATTATTATTGCTAACCACAGTCTGTAGGTCAATCCAGTTGTATTTTTCCAATGCTTCTCCACATTCCTAACCCCTGCTGTAGTGATGTACATTTGCTCTAGCTCACAAAGGGCACTCTTGCATCTGTACCATCAACCACAATTCTCATCCACCTCTTGGTTTACTATGCTATTTATTCAGTTCCTTGATTATTCTCTAGCCTCTGTCAATTGGCATTTACATACTTAGACCAACATTTTCAGCTATATCCTCATTTATAAAATTGCTGTTACTCAATATTTATTACCATACACTCTACACATTTCCATACTTTTACATTAAAGCTAATTAAAACTTTGGCATACATTAAACATTAGTAGTCCATCTCATTCCTACTCTTATCTCCTTTAAGAATCCACCAATTACCAACAGGGCTTGAAAATATCTTCCTACAATTTCATCTAGAAGCTTTATGGTTCTTGCTTTTATATTTAGGCTTTTGATCCATTTTGAGTTAATTTTTGGATAAGGTGTGAGATAGGGGTCCTCTTTCCTTCTTTTGGCTATGGATATCCAGTTCTTTGAGCACCATTTGTTGAATGGACTGTTCTGCCCGAGCTGTGTGGGTTTAACAGGCTAGTCAAAAATCACTTGACCATACATGTGAGGGTCTATTTCTGAACCGTAAATTTGGTTCCATCGATCTATGTGCCTGTCTTTATTCCAGTACCATGCTGTTTTTACCACTATAGCTAGGTAGTATAATATAAAGTCTGGAGGTGAGAGATTGTTTTTCTTTTTTAGGATGTTTCTGGCTATTCAGGACCTCTTACCCATTCAAATAAATTTGATAATCATGTTTTCAATTTTTAAAAATGCTGGTAGAATTTTTATCAGGATTGCATTGAATCTGTATATCAATTTAAATAGAATTGACACTTTTATAATATTTAGTCTTCCAATCCATGAGCATGGAATGTTCTCCCAGTTGCTTAGGTCTTTTTTTATTTCTTTTAACATTGAGTTGCAGTTTTCTGAACATGAGAACTTTATATCATTGGGTAAGTATATTCCTATTTGAATTTTATCTGCCATATTTTATTTTCCCCACTCTTTTGATACTTTTGGTTACTTTTATTGATATAATCTTCATTTCTAGACTCTCTTCCAAGCCTTTCTCTCCTGTCTTTTTTTTCAGGCTCTAGCACATCCTTAGCATTTCCTGAAAATCTAGTCTCTTGCTTAGAAATTCTCTACTTGTTTATCTGTGGCTATTCTAGCTCACCCTCATTTTTGAAGGACAATCTTGCCAGGTATAAAATGCTTGGCTAGAAGTTTTTGTCTTGTATTATCTTAAATATATCATACCATTGTCTTCTTGCCTCCATGGTTTCTGGTGAGAAACAACATTTAATCTCATTTGGTATCCTTTATAATTATGCATTGCTGTTTTCTTGCTGTTCTCAGAAATCTCTCTTTGTCTTTGGCATTTGACATTCTGATGAGTAATTTTTTTCAGAGTTGGTGTATTCATATTTTTTCAGATGGGAGTTTGTTGTACGTCTTGGACATGGATATTTGTGTTGGGAAATTTTCTACCATTATTTTTTCAAATATTCCTTCTGCCCCTTTTCACTTCTCTTCTCCTTCTGGGACACCCATGACACACATGTTTGCATGTCTTTTGCTTTCTTTAAGTTCCTGAGACCTTTTTTCAATTTTTTCCGTTCTTTTCTTCATCTGTTCTTTTGTACGTTCACTTTCAGAGGCCATTTCTTCAAGCTCACCAATCCTTTCTTCTTCCCCCTCAAATCTCCTGTTATATGATTCCAAAGTTTTTTTTTAAATTTTCATTTATTGTGACTTTCATTCCAATAAGATCTGCTATTTTTCTATGTATGCTTTCAAATTCTTCTTTGTGCTCTTCCAATGTCTTCTTAATATCATTAATCTCTTTAGCTGTCTCATTGAATTTATTATGGTGATTTGTTTGTACATCTATGATTAGTTATTTCAACTCCTTTATGTCATCTGGAGGTTTATCTTGTTCCTTTAACTGGGCCATATCTTCCTGTTTCTTGGTGTGGATTATAATTTTTTGTTGGTGTCTTGTTATCTGGCTTGCTGGAGTATTTATTCTGGGTGCAGTTTTCCTCTTTAGTTTAGTGCTTCCTGCTCTTTATCCTTTGCTGGTTGTGCAGTAGGAGCCAAGGATGTAGTTTGTGCCATAAGCTGTGGAGGTTCAAGCTGCACTCATTACCCCAGGGACTGATGAAGCTTCTCCCAACTTTCTCCTTTCCCTGAAGTAGGGACAGAGTCACAGCTGCGTGGAATAATCCAAGTCGTACAGGCCTGGACTGTAGTTGCCCAGAGGACTGATGAGGCTTTGCACCCCTTTCTCTCCTGCCTGAGTCAGGGATGGAGCTGCAGAGTTGGGCAGTAATCTATGCAGTGCAGGGCCAAGATTATCGCAGTTGCCCCTGTAGACTTCTGATTATTCAGTCTGCCAGCCAAAGACACCAGCAGTTACATGATTAGGCTGGTGCAGGAGCCGCCAGCTTCCTCCCTGCCAGAGATGGGGCTGGATCCTAGGCTAGGACTGCAGGCCACCAGTCTGGGTGAAAGGAACCGGTTCCTACCATCACTGTGATTTTCAGTCCTGGCCTCCCCTCAGGCTGGGAGCAGTCAAAATGGCAGCTACTGGCCTCTTTCCAACTGGACAGATTCATACCCCGGCTGTTCCTATGGTTATATCTTAGCCATCCAAGTCTACTAATCAGTAGCCAAAATCAGTGGCCCACCGTCTCCTCCTCCCCTGTTTTTGGGAAATGGAGCTTCCAATTCCAGCCACAGAGTAGCTTCTGGGGCAGCTTGCACTGCCAAAGTAGGAAAATCACCAGCCTCCAAGGCTTGGTCAGTAATTTCCCAGAGAGGCTAGTGCAGGTCCCTGCTCCCCCCCCCCCCCCTCGCCCCAGCTTCCTCCCTCCCAGAGTTGGGGCTGGGGCTTAGACTAAACCTGCAGTTTGATCTGGATGGAAAGAAGCTGGTCCCAACCAGTACTGGGATTTCAGTCCACCCCTCATCCCCTCGTGCGAGGCACGGAGTTAAGATGGTGGCTCGCAGCCTCTTTCTGACTTGGACAGGTTCAAACTTTAGGTCTTCTCAGGATTAAGCTTTAGCCCACTGAACTTACTCCTCAGTAGTTGAAATTGGTGCCCATCCATCTCTTTCTCCCCCTTTTTGGGGAAGTGGAGCTTTCAGTCCCAGCTGTTGAACAGTTCCCAAGGGTGCTTTTACCTCCAATGGAGGATAGGCACCGGCCTCCATGGCATGGAGCAATCTACTCATGAATCTTCTCTGCAGATGGACAGTCTCCTCCTTCCATTCCTTCAAGGATGTGGCAGCATGCTCTTCTGCTCTCCTGGAGCCCCCAAACTTGTGCTTCTGTTAGTTCCAGATAGTTCTGGTTGTTTACTAACGGCTCTGTAGCAGGAGCTGACTCCAGGAACTCCTTACTTCAACACCATCTTGCTGGTTCTCCCTAGATATATATTTTTCAAAATACTTTGGAGGAAAATATTATTTTATATTGATTCTGATACTAAATATTTCTTTTAGTCTTCATTCACTCCTGAATATCCACATTTTCCTCTTTTATCAATTTTCTTGATCCTGAGAGCTTCTTTAAGCATTTTTGTATAACAGGACTACTATTAACAAATTCTCTTTGTTTTTCTTCTTCTAAAAATGCATTTCACCTATAGGATACTTTCACAAGATGAAGCATTCTGGATTTTTCTCTCTTTTTCTTTCAGTACGTCAGAGATATTGTTCTGCTGTCTCCGGTCTCCATGATTTCTAATCTGAAATATGTGTTAATTTGTATTGATTGCCCCATGTATGTAATACGCCATTTTTCTCTTCCTGTTTTCAAGATTTAAAAAAAAATGTTTGGTATTCAGCAGTTCATGTATGGTATATCTAGTTGTGGTTTTCTTTGAATGTATCCTTTTGAGGATCTGCTAAGCTTAGAATCTATAAATGCATGTCTCACTAAATTTAGGAAATGTTAGGGCACTATTTCTTCAAAAAAATTTTGTACCTCTTTCACCCCTGTTTTGGAAATGCAATGACGTGTAATATCTCACTGGTCCCTTAGACTCTGATCATTTTACCTCATTTCTTTTTCTCTCTTCCTCAGATTGAATACTATTTCTTCATGTTCACTGTTTCCTCTGTTTTTTCCATTTACCTATTTAGCTCAATGAAACTTACATATGTTTATTTTTCAGGTCTAAAATTTTCAGTTTTTATACTTTCTATTTATCTGCTGAGAATTTCTATCTTTTCATTAGTTTCAAGTTTGTTTTCTTTCATCTTGTGCACAATACATGTAATTCTGCTTTTAAGTGTTTGTCTGATTATTTCAATGCCTGGATCATCTGAGGGTTGCCATCTTCTGATTATCATTTTCCTGAGAATTGATAAAATTTTGCTGGACCTTTGCATGTTATTAATTTTGAATTGTGTTCTGAACATTGTGAACTTTATATTATATAGAATCTAGGTTCTAAATTTCAGACTATAAGTTAGAGCTCATCTTCTTTTATTGATGGTTCAAATCTCATTTCAGATTCTTTAACATATGTTATATTGGTTTGAGCCTGTCAGGCACATGAGTGATTCAGAGGTTAGGCATGCAGGATCATAGTTCAAATTAGGGGAGCTGCTATTGAGCTCTTTACCCACCATGATACTATTTCTACCCATCACTCTCTGACTTGCAATGGCTTCTTTACCTGGTTCCTCTGGCCAGAAGTGTGGTGGGGTGTTTGCAGTTCCCAACTTGTCACCATCTGATTGGGTCATACCCTTAGAAAAACTTCATGAGAAATTAAAAAGTTATTTAAAATGAAATGCATGACTATGCAGGTTGCATATCCGAATTCTGATTCCTCTCCACAATCTCCCTCCTTTTTTATTTTTTCATAATCATTAGGTAGTTGTTTTGTGTGTGTTTCATCCAGAATTAATACTTGTAATCAGCAGGAGCGATGGAGTGTTTGGATATTACACTGCTTCTGCAGAACAGAAATTTCCATGTACATTTATATTTGGTAAAATTTACATATAATGAAATGTACCAATCTTAAATATATCATTTATTAAGTTTTGAAAAATATTTATATGTTTAATGAAAATGCATATAAAGTTAAAAATTTTCTCATTCCAGGAAGTTCCTACATGTTTCTTTCCAGTTAATTTCTCCCTCCACTACACCAGATAACTGCTGTTCTGACCTTAACACTGTAGTTCAGTTTTTCCTTTTCTAGAATTTCATATGAATCTAATTGTGACGTAAGTTGACCATTGTTTCTTTTGATTATAACTTCAATCTACAGGAATTTAAAGTAAAATGGAAAGAGTTTTTAAGATATATTTTTTCTTTTATTCCAAAGTCTAAGAAACCATTGCCTAATACATGATCCTGAAATGTTTCCTTGCATTTCATATTTTTCTAGGAAATTTTTAGTTTTAGTTCTTTTTTTATTATCTTTTTTTATAAAAAGATACATAGATCACACAAAATGTTACATTAAAAAATATAAGAGGGAAGCGGATTTGGCTCAACAGATAGAGTGTCTGCCTACCACAAGGGAGGTCCAGGATTCAAAACCAGGGCCTTCTGACCCATGTGATGAGCTGGCCCACATGCAGTGCTGATGCGCACAAGGAGTGTTGTGCCACGCAGGGGTTTCCCCTGCGTAGGGGAGCCCCACATGCAAGGAGTATGCCCCGTAAGGAGAGCTGCCCAGCATGAAAAAAATGCAGCCTGCCCAGGAGTGGCACTGCATACATGGAGAGCTGACGCAACAAAAAGAGACACAGACTCCCAGTGCCACTGACAAGAATACAAGAGGACACAGAAGAACACACGGAGAGCAGACAACTGGTGGGTGGGGGGGAGAGGGCAGGGAAGGGGAGAGATAAATATATAATAAAAAATCTTTAAAAAAATATATAAGAGGTTCCCATATACCCCCACTCCCCACCCTCCAACTCCTCTCACATCAACAACCTCTTTCATCAGTGGGACATGTTCATTGCATTTGATGAATACATTTGATGAATACATTTTGGAGCACTGCTGCACAGTAAGGATTATAGTTTACACTCTCTCTCAATCCATTCAGTGAGTTATGGTAGGAAATACGATGTCCTGCATCTGCCCCTGCAACATCATTCAGGACTACTCCAAGTCCTGAAAATGCCCCCATATAACACCTCTTCTTCCCTCTCCCTGCCGTCAGCAACTCCCATGGCAACTGTCTCCACATCAATGATACAATTTCTTCCATTGCTAGAGTCACATCCCAGGGCCCTCAGTATGGAGGAATAAAATTTGGATTAGAGTGGACTTATTGGAAAGTGTTATTTCATTACAATTATGTTTGTGTGGTTTTAAAATAATGTTTTTTTATTATTATTTATTTTTTATTACATTTAGAAAATATGAGGTCCCCATATACCCACTACCCACCTCACCCCACTCCTCCTCCCATAGCAACACTCTCCTCCATCATCATGAGACATTCATTGCATTTGGTGAATACATCTCTGAGCACCGCTACACCACATGGTCAATGGTCCACATCATAGCCCGCACTCTCCCACGTTCCATCCAGTGGGCCATGGGAGGACATACAATGTCTGGTAATTGTCCCTGCAGCACCACCCAGGACAACTCCCAGTCCCGAAAATGCCTCCACATCTCATTCCTCACACCCAGCAGGCACCATGGCCACTTTCTCCACACCAACGCCACATTTTCTTCGATTACTAATCACAATAGTTCATGAATAGAATATCAGTAAGTCCACTCTAATCCATATTTTATTCCTCCATGCTGTGGACCTTGGAATGGTTGTGTCCACTCCACATCTACATCAAGAGGGGGCTTAGATTCCACCTGGATGCTGGATGCAATCCTCCTGCTTTCAATTGTAGCCACTCTTGGCTCCCTGGTGTGGTGGTTGACTTTCTTCAACAACTCCATGTTGGCTGAGTGGGGTAAGTCTAATAAACCAGAGTGTAGGAGCTGAAGTCTGTTGAGGCTCAGAGCCTGGCTATCATACGGTCAGTCCAGAGATTCAGACCCTCTGGGTATATATTAAGCCCCAGCACCAACTACAGTTCTGGTAAACATAACAGGAGAGGCTTATGAGAAAAGATCACATCTG
Source organism: Dasypus novemcinctus (assembly GCF_030445035.2). NCBI lineage: Eukaryota > Metazoa > Chordata > Mammalia > Cingulata > Dasypodidae > Dasypus > Dasypus novemcinctus. The sequence continues at coordinate 151,801,945 of NC_080704.1, read as the reverse complement.
AGTCCAGCTCCATCACACAGAAACACAAACTCCAAATAAAGGCCAACTGACATGGCATTGAACTCCATCTGCCATGCCCATAGAACCTGTGGGTCTCTGTAGCCCACAGAAGAACCAATACCTGGGGTTGTATCTACTTTATCTGTCTCTGGGACTCTGCTGAGGTGTGCATAAGGGTGACTGCTCTGATAACCTCCTGGCTCTTTTTTGGAGACTCAGAGCCATATAAACTCATTTGTCCTTTCCACTTGCCCCTTGATTCAGATCAAAAAGCATTTTTAATTCCTGATATTATATGTAGACTGAGATATTCTGCTGGTCCAAGTTGACCCTTGTATTCAAGGTCATTTTCTAGTTACATCATCAGCTGGTACTTGGTAGTAATCCCTCAGTGCCAGTGAGGCTCATCCCCGGGAGTCATATGTGATGTGTATGATTTTCACTTGGTACCAGTAAGACTCCTGGAGTGTTTAGACATTGCAGCTGGTTAATAGCAGTATATTCCTACGTGACCAATAGGATATAAAAACCTCAGCAGAGTCTTCATTTTGGGCTTCTAGGATCTGACGTGTTCTGTGCACAAATAGGTGGTTCCTGATTCAAGAAAGTACATTGCGCCAGGACTATTTTGTAGAGGGAGGACATTAGGGGCTGCTCCTAACCATTTCAGACCCCTGATTGTGAGGCAGTTTGTGGTGTGATGCAAATTCTTACTTTAATTCTGTTGCTATATTGTATCCATTTTCTGCAATTAACTGTAGATTCGTAAGCATGAAAAAATAATATTCTGAGTAATTTGATATGAAATGCAAATTTTATTTATTAATATATGTGCCTTTTACAAACAAAATTTGGTAAAATAGCAAAACTTTCTGAAAGAAATGTTTCTAAGCCCAGGGAAATAACAAATTTACCAGTAATGTTTTTATACTTTGTGCACTTAAAACTTTTTTTCTGTTTTATATAAAAATTATTTATCCTACTTTTTTCTTTACTATGTTTGTGTAAAAACCTGGTGAGTATTTTCTGCTGTTTGATACCAAATTTTAAAAATTATTTTAATGCAAAATTATGTGCACATATTTGATAAATATTATAACTGATAGTTAAATATTATAATTTATATGAAATAATTTAACTTATATTAATAAATTATATATTATATTACTCTAGCAAATATTTTATTAGTTAACAATAAATATATTTATAATTTATACTAAACATTTTTAGACAAATATATCATCTAAAGAGACAAGTGGCACAGAATCAGGAAAAAAAAGAAGCACACTTATAGAAAGGGATCAAAATTACAAATAGCAGTATGATAGATTGGATTATGTACTCAAACAAAATATATTTTATTAATCTTAATCTGCATTCTTGTGGGTGTGAACCCATTAGTTAAAAGCAGCCTTTGAAAATATATTACCAGCTAAGGAGTTGACTCTTTGTGTATAGGATCTTCTAAAATCTTGTTTAGGTATGGCCCAAATGAATCAGGGTGGGCCTTATCCCACATCACTGGAGTGTTTTACAAGGAGAAGAAATTCTGATGCTGTTGGTCAGAGAAAACCACACATGGGAAATCAAGGCATTGCCATGTAATAGAGGACTGCCATAACCAGAAGCCTACCACACTGGGAGAAAGCATAGCCTTACTCACAACTTGATTTTGCACTTCTGGCCTCAGAAACTGAGAGCCAATAAATGTTTACTGTTTAAGTCAAGCTATTGTGTTGTAATCATAGCAGCCAGGAAATTAAGACAATTTTTGGTACTGGAAATTGGTATACCAATTCCAAATACCTAAAAATATGGAAAGAGCTTTGGAATTGGATAGTGGGTAGAGGTTGGAAGAATTGTGAGGTATTTGATAGGTTAAGCCTCGATTGCTTTGAAGAGACAGTTGGTGAAAATTTGAACATAGACAGTACTTCCAATGGGGCCTTAGAAGGAAAGGATAAATGTGTTATTGGAAATTGGATGAAAGGCAGTCCTTGTTATAGAGTGACAGAGAAGTTGGTAAAATTGTGTTTTGATGTTTGATGGAAGTCAGAATTTATAAACCATGAACTTGGATAATCCATTCCTGTGGGACTGAGCCCATATTGACTGGATTAAGTCAGTGAGGCATGACTCAAATTGACTCAAGTGGAGTCTCCACCCTCTTGCTGATTCTGATCAAAACGGATACACAGAGAGAGACAGACACAGGAAAAGGAAGCTCTGCCATATTTGAGAGAGGCCATGTGAAAGTGGACTAAAGGATTTAACTACTAAGCCCCAAAGAGGCTGGGCCCATGGAGCAGCTCAAGAGATGACAAGCCCTGTTATATGCTAGATAGCTTGCAGCTGACCTTGGGAAGAAAGCAGAGCAACCAAAACTGGTATAGGAGGTTCAAGAAGAAACAAGCCCTATAACTGATAGCTGAAAGCTGAGCTATTGGGTCTGGGGTCCAAGAGTTGGTAGATTATGGAGGGGAAGGCAGAAATCTCAGCAATGATCAGCAGACATCTTTGCCACATGGCCTCTGACTTTGGTGAGAAAGCATCTGTGATGGTGACTCAGATTGGAATATTCAAGGCCTTGGAATTGTAAGCTTTTACCACAAAAAAATCCCCTTTATAAAAGCCAACCCATTTTTGGTACTTTGCATCAGTAGTCTTTTGGCAAACTAAAACAGGGTGTAAAGTAGCTGGTCCTTGCAACTTATATTAAAATGTGAGGAAAGGGTAAGCTGAGAATTAAACTCTTAAGTGCAAAGGAACTAACAAATGATGATTTGGAAAATTCTGAGCCTATCCAGAGAGTGTGCTCTGAAACTAGGGCCAGAAGCAGCTCCATAATGGACTTCCCTGAGCTTCCAGGAAGTGATACGCAAGAACCTGGTGCCATGTGAGGGTTTAATTGAATAACCCTTGCTAATGAGGGTATAGCTAAACATGGATCCAGTCAGAAATCTCAGAGGAAGTCAGGACTGGAAATGCAGGAATGATTTGTGAAAAGGCTTTTTTTAAATTTATTTGATTTTTTAATGTTACATTCAAAAAATATGAGGTCCCCCTCACCCCACTCACCCCACTCCTCCCCCCATAACAACAACCTCCTCCATCATCATGAGACATTCATTGCATTTGGTGAATACATCTCTGCACCGCTGCACCTCATGGTTAATGGTCCACACCATAGCCCACACTCTCCCACAGTCCAACCAGTGGGCCATGGCAGGACATACAATGTCTAGTAACTGTCCCTGCAGCACCACCCAGGACAACTCCAACCCACAAAAATGCTCCCACATCACATCTCTTCCTCCCACTCCTTACCCCCAGCAGCCACCATGGCCACTTTCTCCACACCAATGCCACATTTTCTTCAATTACTAATCACAATAGTTTGTGAATAGAATATCAGTAAGTCCACTCTGATCCATACTCTATTCCTTCAGCCTGTGGACCTTCAAATGGTTGTGTCCACTCCACATCTATATCAAGAGGGGGCTTAGATTCCACATGGATGCTGGATTCAATTCTCCTTCTTTCATTTGTAGGCACTTTTGGCTCCCTGGTGTGGTGGTTGACCTTCTTCACCCCCATGTTAGCTGAGTGGGGTAAGCTCAATAAACCAGAGCGTAGGAGTTGCAAGTCTGCTGAGGCTCAGGGCCTGGCTATCACATGGTCAATACAGAGATTCAGGTCCCTGGGTATACATTAAACCCCAGCACCAATTACAGTTCCGGTAAAAGTAACAGGAGAAACTTGTGGACAAAGATCACATCTGAGTCCAGCTCCATCACACAGAAACACAAACTCCAAAGTAGGGCCAACTGACATAGCACTGAAGTCCATCTGCCATGACCATAGAACCTGTGAAAAGGCTTGTGATAAATGGTTTTGATCCCCTTGAAATGCATGGGTGAAGCTGATAAATATTTTGCAAAATTTGTATGAACAGATGGACTGCCAGCCTGGACTGATAAGGACAGAGACTGGATGAACTGAAGGAATAATAACTTCAAGGGCAGAACCATGGAAGCTAAAGTCTAGAAAAAAAGATCTCAGACCAAGAGAGGTCCCACCCATGTGTGTGGAAAGGGCAGTTCCACTCAAATATTTGGAGGAAGCAGGTCTTCTGCTCAGAAACTTGGAAGGAGTAGGACTCCCACCTCAATGTTCAAGGACAGTACATCTGCCACCCCAAAGCACAGAAAGAGAGGTTTCTGTGCACAGTTGTTTGGGGAGTGTTTGGCTGCCATCCCCAGTACTTACACTGGGTTGGGCCTGGGCTCTGCTGTTCATAGAGAGCATGGCCTCTATGGCAGTTTCATATTACTCTATGAATCCAAAAAGAGAAAGATTATGTTTGTAAACTAATCTATACCTCTGGGTGTGATACCCTTTGATTGCATTAAATTCAGCTGAGGGGCCTTTGATTGGATTATCCGTTAAGATTGATTTAGGGCTTTTGATTCAGTACATCAGTGGGCATGAGTCACAGCACATTGAGTCCCTGCCCCCTTGCTGGGTCTAATATAAGTGGACATTCACAAAGACAACCACATAGAAGAGAAATCTCTGTCATTTTTTATCCTGCCAAGAATAAAAGGAAGAAAGGCCCCAGCGATAGATGGATCATTTTGCCAGATAGCTTACTTCCAAAATTGGGGAAAGAGCAGAAGAGTTGAGAAGGTCTGTGTTTTAGTCAGCCAAAGGGGTGCCGATGCAAATTACCAGAAATGGGTTGGTTTTTATAAAGGGTAGTTCTTCAGGGTAGGAGCTTACAGATACCAGGCCATAAAGCATAAGATACTTCCCTCACCAAAATCTGTTTTCACGTGTTGAAGCAAGATGGCTGCTGATGTCTGCAAGAGTTCAGGCCTCCTGGGTTCCTCTTTTCCAAGTTCTTGCTTCTCTCTGGGTTCAGGGTTCTTCTCTTCCCAGGGCTTGCTTCTTCCTGGGCTCAGGATTCCTCTCTTCCTGGTGCTTGCTCTCTTACCTCTGCGGGCTTACTTCCTGGGGTTCCAGCTTAAGGCTTCAGCATCAAATTTCAACATCAAAAACCCTCCAAATCTGTCCTTTGCCATGCCTTTTATCTGTGAGTCCCCACCCCTTGGTAGGTGGGAACTCAATGCCCTAATGATGTGGCCCAATCAAAGCCCTAATCATAACTTAATCATGCCCATGTATATACCAGATTACAAACATAATTCAATATCTATTTTTGGAATTCATAACCATATTAAACTGCTACAGTCTGAGAAGAAAGAAGACCTATGGCAAGAGAGAGAGGTCTACAGGATCACTTAAACATAATGTCATGAGCTGGGCCTACAGATATCAAGAGGAAGAGGAAACCTGAAGGAGAAGAAGAAACCAGGCAGAGATCACCCACCATCTTGCTTCAATACATGGCAGCTGACTTTGGTGAGAAAGCACCTGTTATGGTACCTTGAGTTGGACTTTCCATAACCTTGGGACTGTAAGCTTTTACCCTTTTATTATGCAGCACAGGGCTATTTTATTTAAATACCCTTTATAAAATCCAACAGATTTCTGGTATTTTGAATTGGCACCTATTTGGCAGACCAATATAGCCACTATACAAGTGCTTGGGAAGCGTGGGGCTGCCACTTCAGCAGGCCCAGAGAACAAAGCACCTATCTAAAGATAACTCTCAGACCTTGAAATCTAATGGATTTTGGACTTGCTTGGGACCCATGACTCCTGTTTTCATTCTACTTTATCCCCCCATGTAATGGGAATATTTATCTTATTTCTGTCCCCATATTGCATTTTGGAAGCAGATAACTTGATTTCTAGGTTTCATAGTGTTTTAGCTTGCTAAAGCTGCTGGGAACAAAATACCAGAAATGGGTTAGCTTTTATAATGGGAATTTATTAGGGAAAAATATTACAGTTCCAAAGCTGTGCATATGTCCAAATCAAGGCATCTTCAGAAATTCTGTCCCACCACAGATCAACTTCTGGTGATCCTGGACTCCTGGCAAGTGATCAGGCAAGATGGTGGCCAATCCCTGCTTTCTCTTTTAGGCTCACTTTCTCCCCAAGCTCAGTGGTGGGTGATCAAGCATATTGTTTATTTCTTCCTGGCCTTCTCTCTTTGGCTTTGGGCTGCTCTGCTGATTCTAACCTCTGGCCTGTCCCTAAGCTTCTCGGGTTTCTCTTTCTTTCTGCAGCTGTAGGCAATTCTGGAGTCCTCTCTCTCATATGGCAGGGTCAAAACGGCAGTTGTCTTTCTCTCTGTGTATTTCTGCTTTCAGGTCTCCATTCCAGCAAGAGGGCCAAGATACAACCTGGGTCACACTTCACTGATGTTGTCCATTCAAAGGTCATAAAAAAGTGATCTCATCAAAAGTTCCCTTAACTGAAGCTGATTTAATCAAAGGGTCCCATACTCACAGGAATGGATTAGTCATAAGAATATGATCTTTTCTGGTAGCCACAAAATTTTCATACTGTCACACACAGGTTCATAGATGTAGAAAAATCACAGATGTAGAGGAATTTTGTCTCAAGACAGATCATACCCAGAACTGATTTGGATAAGACTTTGAATTTAGAGTTGTTCTAAAATGGCTGAAGGCTTTTACAATGCTGTGATGAATGAATGCATTTTGTATATGGGAAGAACACGTCTTTTTGGGGTGGACTGTGGCAAATTGAGTTATGTTCCCCAGAAAAACATGTTCTTATTCTTAATCCATTATTGTGGATGTGAACTGATTTGAATAGGACCTTTTGAAGATGCTCCTTTTAGTTAAGGTGTGGCCAACCAAATCAGGATTGGTCTTATTCCTTTTGCTGGAGGGCTCATGGAGTGAGAGCCATGCAGAGGAGTCAGAAGCTGGAAGTCAATGGAACCTAGAAGAGAAAGGAGATAGATCTCAATGTATCAGGGAAAGTCACAGAGAGGACACTGAAGCCATAGAACCCCAAGGATTGCCAACCAGTCAGAATGCTACTGACCCCAGGAGGAAGCAAGCCATCTCATCTCCGAAGCCATGACCCAATAAATTCCTGTTGCTTACACCAACCCATTGTGTGGTATTTATCATAGCAGCCTGGAAACTAAAGCATGTAGTAACAGTTTAGCTAGCAAAACAGTTTTTCCAGCTAAGGAAAACTAGAATCTCTAATATTAACATTATTAGACTTCGAATTCCCATCAAATTCAGATTTCATTTAAGAGCCATTTTTGAGCTGTGAGGGAAAAAAGGAAAGTAGGGAAATTTTAGAAATTTCAGAAATTATTGAACATGAGTATGAGCAAAAAAGTGAGAAGAGGCAGCAGACTTGGCCCAGTGGTTAGGGCATCCATCTACCCTATGGGAGGTCCGCTGTTCAAACCCCAGGCCTCCTTGACCCGTGTGGAGCTGGCCCATGCGCAGTGCTGATGAGCGCAAGGAGTGCTGTAACATGCAAAGGTGTCCCCTGCATAGGGAAGCCTCACGTACAAGGAGTGCGCCCCGTAAGGAGAGCCGCCCAGTGCGAAAGAAAGTGCAACCTGCCCAGGAATGGTGCCGCACACAAGGAGAGCTGACACAACAAGATGATGCAACAAAAACAAACACAGATTCCCGTGCCGCTGACAACAACTGAAGAGGACAAAGAAGAAGATGCAGCAAGTAGACACAGAGAACAAACAACCGGGGTGGGGGAGAGGGGAGAGAAATAAATAAATAAATAAATCTTTAAAAAAAAAGTAAGAAGATGCTGTCTTAAATAAACTTTTAAAACCCTCTATCATTACTAACAATTTATGATATGATAGTAAAATGAATTTAATAATCAAGAACAAGTTGCAGATTTTAGAAAATATTTCACATAATGGTAGAAGATTTTTTTATAATTTTGTTTTTATGTTCTAATGACAAGTTGATGCATTTTGACTGGCTCATTTATTCCAAAGAATCCTTGTTTTCATTTTGTTTTCCATGGATAGGTTTTTAGCAGTAATAAAATAGAATGAAATATTTCACGTAAAACAAAGGTTTTCAAGGATTGTAGGAATCTAAACAGGTTTTGTGATCACAAAAATTCCCTGGTTCATTGTGATGCTTCTCTAAAATAAGTGTTTAAAAATACATCAAAACTGACAGTTTAATGGATGATGGTTTTAATTTTAGTACTTCTGGTGGGTATGAAATGGTATGTCATTGCAGTTTTAAATTGAATTTTCCTGTTGATTAGTGCAATCGGGTATTTTCAAGCACTTACTGGCCACTTGTATATCTTCTTTGTGAAATTTCCACTCAAATTTTTTTACTATTTTTAATTGGTCTACTTTTATTATTGAATTTTAAATGTTATTTATATATTCTGGTTACAAGTCTTTCAACAGATATATGTTTTCCAGTTTTTATCCCTGTTTTATGGTTTGACTTTAATTTACTTTATATTGTCTTTCAAAGCATAATCCTTCTTAAAAATTTTTGCTAACATCTAATTTATCAGTTCATGGTTTTTGTGTCCTATCTTTGAACTCTTTGCCTAAACCAAGGATACTAAAATTTTCTCCACTGCTTTCTTCTAGAAGTTTTGTAGTTTCATTACTTACATTTAAGTCCCTGATTCATTTTTAATATATATATTTTATTAGAGAGGTTGTGAGCTTACAAAACGATCATGCATAATGTGCAGAATTCCTATACATCATACCTCCACCTATACCTTACATTATTGTAGAACATTCGTTACAGATTATGAAAGAACATCATCGGACTATTACTACTAACTATGGTCATAGTGTTCATTTGGTATATTTTTCCATACCCCCCCATTATTAACACTATTAGTATTGTACATTTGTTATGGCTCACAAGAGAACACTCATATTTGTACAGTTAACCAGAGTCCATCTTCCACCACACATTTCACTGTGTCATATATTCCCATGCCTTGTACATTCTATCTAAAGTGTACACTCAGTATCTCTCACTGTCATCGCAGAGTTGTGCAGTCATTGCCTCAGTAAATTTGAGGTTTATTTTTTTTTCTGCATGGGAACAGTTACGCCAGCAGCCTTTGCTGAAAAGACTATCCTTTCTTTTTTTTTTTTTTTAAGATTTATTTTATTTATTTCTACCCATTCCATTCCCCCTGTTGTGTGCTCTCTGTGTGCAATCGCTGTGTGTTCTTCTGTGTCTGCTTGTATTCTCATTAGGTGGCTCCAGGAACTGATTCTGGGACCTTCTGGAGTGGGAGAGAGGCGAAGACTATCCTTTCTTCATTCAATATTCTTGGCATCTGTAGCAGTTTGATATGGTTATGAATTCCAAAAATAGACATTGGATTATGTTTGTAATCTGGTCTATACCTGGGCATGATTAAGTTATAATTAGGGCTTTGATTGGGCCACATCATTAGGGCACTGAGTTCCCACCCACCAAGGGGTGGGGACTCACAGATAAAAGTTATGGCAAAGGATAGAGTTGAGGGTTTCCGATGTTGGAGTTTTGATGTTGGAGTTTGATGCTGAAGCCTTAAGCTGGAGTCCTGGGTAGTAAGCTCACAGAGGAAACAGCAGCAAGCACCAGGAAAAGAGGAATCCTGAGCCCAGGAAGAAGCAAGCCCTGGGAAGAGGAGCCCTGAACCCAGAGAGAAGCAAGACCCTGGAAGGGAGGAAGCCAGGAAGCCTGAACCCTCACATATGTCAGCAGGAATCTTGCTCTAACATGTGAAAATAGACTTTGGTGAGGGAAATAACTTATGCTTTATGACCTAGTATCTGTAAGCTCCTACCCTGAAGAAATACCCTTTATAAAAACTAACCCATTTCTGGTATTTTGTATCAGCACCCCTTTGGAAGACTGATACAGAATTTGGTACTGAGGAGTGGGGAAGTGCTTTTGCAATTTCTAAAATGCTGGAATAGTTTTATAAATGAGTAAGGGGTGTTTTTATGGAGGAATTGTGAGATGCTTGGAAGAACAGACCTACAGTGCTTTGAATGATGGGATCCTGCTGGAAGCTACTGGGAAGTACCCCAAGAATAGAGTTAGGTCCTATTTTAGACATTGAATCTATTCTCTGGGAGGAGATCTCTTATCCCTTGTTCCTTTGTATTCCCTGGCTTTGCCCTCTGGGACATTCTTCCTTGCCATTATCCTCCGTACCTCCATGACAATATCTGAAGAATACTCAGGATCATATCTTCTGTGGCATAACTTTCCCAACTTGCTTGCTGTTGGCACAATTTGGGGGACCCAAGAGGTATTTCACAGTCGCAGACTTTTACAGGGAAGTTTCCACATTATTTGGCAATGAAGTCCCCATAAAATCTTAAAAAAGAGAGTGAGAGACTGTTGATAACAATATGGATGCTAAAGAGACTTTTTATGATGCCTTAGAAATAAATGATGGAACTATTATTGAAAACTGGAGGAAAGGCGATCTGTGTTTTTAAGTTGCAGAGAATTTAACAAGATTAATCCCTGGTGCTTTACAGAAGGCAGAATTTGAAAATGGCAAACCTGGGCATTTTGCTGAAGAAATTTCCAAAGTAAACCTGGAGAATGTGGTTTGACTTCTTGCAGCTTATAGCAAAATGCTAGAAGAGAGATAAGTTGAGGACTGAACTACTGGGCACAGAGAAAACAGAAACTGATTCTGGAAAGTTGAAGTCTCTGGAAATCAAGCTTCCTGATGAAAGTGCCCCATTGGAGGACTTAATTATACTTGGCACTTTCAAATCAGGATTGGAGATGCAGTTACCTAGGAAAGACTTGTGGAAAGTCTTACTGTCCGATAGCTTGGACCCCAGCTTCCTGCATGCTAAACCAACAAGGTTTTTGAGAGAGCTGTATGAACAAAACCACTGCCTGCTTGGACTAAAAGGAACATGGAAAGGAGAGATTGAAGGAGAAAGAGCTTTAGGAGGAAAACCATGGAAGCTGAGATCTGGAATTAAAACATCACCTTGGGCCAAGAGAGGAACCCCACCCATGTGTATAGAGAGGTTGAGTTTCCACCAGCAGTTGAAGAGGGTGGATGTTCCCACCCGATGTTCTGGGAGAGTTTTGCCACCCCAGGGTTCAAAGAGGGTGGAACACATTCCCCAAGGTTTATGACAGTTAAGGTCAGCACCCCACAGGTCTGAGAGGGGTGGACCTGTTCCCCATGGATTAGGGAAGGCCAGGTGGTCAACTCGTTTCTCTAAGAAGGTTAAGCCTGCATGCCAAAGGTAAGGGAAGGTCAGGTGGTCAATTTGTTGCTCTGAGAGTGTTGAACCTGTATGCCAAAATTCAGGAAGGCCAGGTTGCTCTGAGTTTGTTGAGTCTGTTTGCCAAAGTTAGGGGGAATCTTTTCTTCATATCACTGTACTACAGGGTTAAGATTCTAACTCAAAGATTGTGTAAGATGTGGCAATCACCCCAACACTCTGGGAAGGTGAGGTCTGGAGCTTGGTTGACACCCAGGTGCTTTCAACAGTGGAACCAAGAAAATGGCCACTGGGCAAGCATGTGGAAAGGGTGCGTTCCCATAAGGCACCAAGGAGAGTCATCTTAAAATGACTCTCAGCCTGAAATTGAATGAAAGATGCCGTGCAGGTTTACTGAATTGTAGTGGACCCATGACTCACGTTTCCCTCCTAATTTCTCCTTATTGTAATGAAAATGTTTATCCTTTTCTGTCCATTTGTGTATTGGAAACAGATAAATTGTTTTGTAAGTTTCAGAGGTCTATAGCAGGCAGGACTTTGCCCCAAGACAAACTGTATTTCTTTAAATTGATTGTGATATGATTTAGTACTTGCATTTTTACTGATTTAAGTTTCTTTCAAATATTGTAATGTCTTTTTTGGAATTCAGACGGTGGAGTGTAGCAGTTTGATATAGTTATGAATTCCAAAAATAGATACTGGATTATGTTTGTAATCTGGTCTGTACCTGGGTGTGATGAAGTTATGATTAGGGCTTTGATTGGGCCATGTCATTAGGGCACACAGGGAAACTCAGGGAAGGTCATTTAAGGGTGGAGGCAGAGATTGGAGTTGTACTGCCACAATTTGAGGAACACCAGATGCCAACAGAAACTGGAAGAGGTATGGAAGGATTCTCCTCTTGGGACCTCAAAGAGAGCATGGCCCTACCTATAACTTGATTTTAGATTCCTAGTCTCAGAAGTGAGACAATAAACTTCTGTTGTTTTAAGCCACAAATTGTTTGGTAATTTTTTAAGGCAACCCGGGGGAACCAATGCAGTGGACCTATTTCATTTTTTGTTCCAATGATCTATGTGTATCATGCCAATTTTATAATATCTTGATTACTGTATGATTAGAGTAAGTATTGCCTTCAAGTACAGTGAACCCTGTAGAGACTAGGTTTGCTGAATTACTGATTCTAAGCAATTGGGGGGGGGGGGCTGTTGTGTTTACTTTGTTTTTGACTGGCTAAATTTGTCTTAAACTTGTAGCTTATATTTAGCCTGTTTTGACCAAAGAGGTATGGGAAATTTTGTTGGTTTACTCTGGGCTTTCCAGAATTTCTGCAACCTTAACATAAGTGCAAAACCTCCAAATGCAAGCCTTGGGTCCTTCTTACATATGTCCAACCCAGTGCTAACTGATTCCAGTGACCCCAACACTACCTAACTCTTCCCTTTACTCCAGCTCCGATGTTTCCCCATACCCTCCACACCATAGCTGGAGGAAAGAGTCCATTACCTGTCGGAATGGGGAAAGGATATCAGGGAATGAATGCTTCATGGAGGAGGCTGCATTTGATCTTGGTCCTGAGAGGGGTGTAGAGGAGAGAAAGAATACTCCAAAAAGAAGCAACCAGAGAAACCAAGGCATGATTACTAGAGTATAGACATTTAAATCATGGGCATTGGTGCTAGAGGATCATGGGTCTAACTCTGGCTTGGCCATATCCCAGATCTTCTCATGGCCTCAGTCCTTTCTCACCCCCACCTCGATCACCTCCCCACACCTTTTGTAAACACTCTCCTAACTGGCATGCTCAGTTAGATAGTTGTCCATTCTATGTATCTGACTTTCAGTGGCCTCTTCTAGTCTTTCCCCTTCCATACATATGTGCAATTGTGGATGGTCAGATATTTAGGCCAGTTTTCTACTCCAGATCCCTTCCTTGGCATCACCTCTATAACTTTCCCGAACAAAGTTGGCGTGGTTGTTTGAATTCCCTGCGAAGACTGATCAGATATATGGTTTGGATTTGATCCCAAAGCAGAAATAGAGGGAAAGAACTTTCTGGAAGGATGCAATGACATGCAAAACTCCAAACAGGGTGTTTGGAGAGTTTTTTAAATGCATTGCTGGAACCCAGCAAGGAATCTGGCATGAGTTACTTTGCTGCAGGGCTTCCAGCAATTCCTTCAGATTCAATTGCGAAAACATAAGAGCAAACCTTAGGTCTTTCCCACCACTTCCAGACAAATAAGGTACAAGCACCTGGAAAATGAGTCATTGATACCTTAATAGGTGGTACATTATCCTCCTGGCTTACCTTTAGAAATTAGAAAGATGATGATTGGTCCCTGGATTGAAAACTGCCTCTGCTCTTGTTACTATGAGTTACTAAGGTTTTGGGAATGGGGGTATTAATTAGCCTCAGAAAACCTGATTTTTCTAGACCTTAAATGATTTCAACCGTGTATTTTGGTTGAAGCCACTTTTGTTCCATTCCCTTTACCCATAGAATCCTAGAGGGAAACTTGCCGATTAAGAAAATACCCACAATATCCTATATTTTATTAACAAATGTCAAATTTCTTCCATTGTTATTTCCTTGACATCTATGCTCATTGTCAGATGGTGGCAACATTGCTTAATGGTTAGAATTCTTCATGAAATTACCCTAAATGATATCAGCTTTGTCCCATGTCTGCAATTTTTCTAATTTATTGTATAAAGCTGCTGGGAGCAAAATACCAGCAATGGGTTGGTTTTTATAATGATATTTATTAGGGTAAAATCTAACATTCCAAGGCTGTGAAAATGTCCAAATTGGATCGAGGCACTATTAGAGATGCTATCTCACCAAAGTTTGACTGCTGACAAATTCTGTACTCCTGCCAAGTATCTTCTCCAGGACTACTTCCTCCCTGGGCTCAGCTGTGGGGGATCACGCATTTGGCTGATCTCTTCCCGGACCTTCTCTCTTCAGCTTCAACCACCTTTCTGATTCCATCCTCCAGCCTCTCAGCCTTTAGGGCACAAGGGGTCAGTCAGCTTGAATTGAAATTAAAAAAAAAAAACATTCTTCTTCTGGGGACGTCTTGGTGTGGGTGTGATATATTTATTAAACAGTACACAGTATAGTGTGTACTTAGGGGTCCATGGTTTTCACCTGACTGGCAAAGGGGTCCGTGGAACAAAAAAGTTAAGAACCCCCACTCTAGGGATTTATATGTCTTTCTGCAGCCACAGATAATCCTGGAATCCTTTCTCACATGTGTGTTTCTGCTTTCGGGTCTCTGCTTATATAAGCCTTCAGCAAGAGGGCCAAGACCCAAACCTGGGTCGGGTGATACCTTACTGATTTAGTCCAATCAAAAGCCCTAAAGTGATCTAATAAAAATGATCTAATCAAAGGGTTCCTTAACTGAATGGAATGCAATTGAAGGGTCCCACATCCACAGGAATGGATTAGCTCAAAGAGCATGATGTTTTCTGAGATTCGCAAACCTTCAAACTGTCACACCAATCATTGATCTTAATACACTATGAAACACTGTTGTGTCACCTTGTGAACAACTCAGCCTCCCACTTCAAAGGGTTAATAACCAGGATCCTGCATGAGCCATTAGCCATGGTACTGAATAGAATAAACTGACTGTGAGACTTCTCCTTTGAATCATTAAGGAACATTGTCTACCAATGTGATATTTAATAATTTCCCTATGATGTTCAATTAAAGCAGAATGAACTGTAGTTCATTTTGAAGGGGCAGTCAGGCCTCTGTAGCAGCAATCTTATCCAGTCTGATGGTTTGATTGGTACATTCCCTCTCTTATATTATCTTTCACTGTTTTGGCTGACCTCCCCCAGACTTAGGAACCTTAGCCGCACCAACCATTTTCAGTTCTTCTGCATAAGGAAAGCCAAAGTTTCTACCGGCCACCCACCTTATTTGGGTTTCCAAGTGATATAATTTTCCTGTTGAGTTTCTAAGCTCTCCACCCATTGACAAGTCACCTTGCAGATTTGTGCAATCACAGTCCCCATCAGGACCTGTGATAGAAGCAGTCCACTACTGGTCACTCTGTGGCCCTCCAACATAAAAAGCATGGACCTGTCAAGACCAGATAGAAGAAGTAGGGCATCCTCATGTTGTGTGGGGTGACAAGTGTTTTCTGGAGGCCAGCACCCATCTCCTGTCAGCTGTGCCATCATTAAAGAGGGTTTCAGAACCTCTTCCCTGAGTCCCTAATGATCAGTGGTACCAATTGCGGTAAGGGCTCTTCCCCAGCCACTGTTCACTAACTCCCTATTATAGGCCCTGTTTCTACAACCTACTCCTTTAATTAGGCAGGAACACATTTTTCCAGCCCTTCCTTCAATTCCTCTTGTATACTGTAGGCACCACTGTTTCAGAGAGTTAGACATTATTAGACTTGATTTAAAGCAAACCTGACCTTCATATTTTTAGCACCGAAGTTTTGATCCTTATTTTTATTTTATGTGGAAAGACCTTGCAATAGCAGATATAAGATGGATAGACTGGACCAAATTATAGAAATTTAAATTCAGGATTCTAGGGATTGTGGGAGTGCTGCTCAGATACCTTTGTTTCAGGTATGAAAATATGGATCTGAAGGTAATTTTACCAGGTTTACCTATGTAAGGGGGGAAGATGAAACCCGTAGATCAAGTGGGAGATAAAAATGGCAGTCTGCCAGTCTGCTCCTGGTGTAGTGGAGTGTGACTTTATTTGGTGGGGGTCCTGGAGGCATAAGGCAGACATTGAAGTATTATGTAGATGATTACTTGTTTATACATAATTTCCCTTATATGCATTATTGGCAATTTCTTTGCTTTGCAGAAATTGCTGGGTCTGCACACCAAGTTTTACACAGGTAAATTTTCAAATTGTAGTTATTGTATGTGCTAATAAAGAAGGACTAGACATCACAGAAAGTAGCGTGCTGGTGAAAGTTTAACAACTCTCACAGAGAACAAGGAGGCCCTGATTTGTAGCAGTTGCCAATATTGAGTTGTAATGACTCCCACCATGGCCAATTTCAAAGCTACCAATGTGACATCACTGAATGCAGATTTGGGAAGAGCACCAAATGAATTTTAAAACCACTGAAAATCCAATTACTTCCCTAGACTTATGACCACCTGTTAGCATTTTGGTGATTTTCCAACTAGTCTTTCTATGAAAATATCCTTGTTGGTTTTGATTACGTGTCTTGTTATCAGCTTGGTGCATCATTTGATGCAGAATTATTGTCTATATGACTTCAATAACAACATATACAGGATTGAAAATACCGTGATACTTACAGGAAGATTTGCAGTTTGTTTTTGTGGCTTGAATCAGACTAATTGTATGTCTGCCCCATGGGGATGTAACACAAGTGAGAGAAGGGACTTTCTCAGTCCTGTTTATATTTGCATTCCCAATGTGTGGTTCTAGGAATAAAATGCCTCCTAATGTAGGCCTCAGGATTAGGTGAAGTGACAGAAAGGAAAAGAGGCTCTGCTGTGTGCCTGTGTAGACATGAAATTCACAAAGTTGTGCCAAGGCCCAAAAGGAGCCAGTGAGGTTTCCATTCCCTGGCTGTATGAGGCAGAAGGCTGCTGCTGTACTGTTTTATGGGTGGCTGAGTATTAGCCCAGTGACTGCTGGATATCCAAAGAGCAGAACACGAGCTTCTGCTGGTGCTTGTCTCCCAGAGTCAGAATGGAGGTTCTATTCACCATGCTTGGGTCTTCATCTATGTGGCAGTAATTGATGCCTAGGCTAGGAATTCATTAAAGGTAGGGAGAGCAACAGAAACCAACTGAAAGGATGATGAGAAAGGAGCAGAGAGAAGCAGGATCACTCATAGGGGTGAGGGGCCATGTGCAGCCTGCTGCTCAGAGAGTAACTTCTTTTCTTCTCTAATTTTGATCTCTACCCACCAGATCTGATTTACTGTTTTCACTCTTTCCACCTGTGCCTGCCACTCTCAGGTTTTTTGTCGAGGTAAGGATGTGTGAGTCACAAGAGGAGCCTTTTAAAAAATAATATCATTTTCATGCACAAAACAAACAAAAGGACTGTTATAAAGATTTTCAGAGCTTCTGTGAGCGTTAATTAGAACCAGTGTTAAAAGGAGCCAGGTAAATGTCTACCTGGAAAAACTGGGCCTTATCAAGTAAAGGCATCAGGAAATCCCCAAACCCAACAAGCCATTTGTTCCCTTGGAGTTTTGATCAAAGCAGTGTCACCACTCACCCACCCACCCATACACCTGGTTAGTATAAGCATAGATCGTTTGGATAGTTTAACTCGGTGGAAATTTTGAGTCCTCTATTAAAAACACACACACACACTTTCCAGCTACATATTGACTATGTCTCCCATTTTCTTCTCCCTAAACCAGTCTTCTGTTCTCATATATAGTTAGATTGGAAATGTCAAGGGACCACAGGGAGATATTTATGAAATTCCATAAAAATATGCTTTCACTGAACTGAGGTTTATTGGTATTCCAGAGAAGCTGGTAATGAATTCTTTTCCCTCTGAATTTGCTCCTTGCCCCTCTCCCTCACCTTGAACTTTGCTCGAGTATAGGAATCAATTTTGTCTAATTTCCAAATGTTGCTTGTCAGTGGTTTGGCTGGATTCATTATACATATACCCAGGGTGGAAGTAACTTGGTGCATCTTAATGATATAAATACCACTCTTACCCTGAAAAGCTTTCTCTTCCTTCCTGCCCTTTTGTTTTGTCATTTCTTAGCAGAATCAAGAGATGGAATGATGTCTTCTTAAATGCAAGTTTTTCTCACTCTGCATTGACCCTACTGTCTCATTTTATAGTAAACTCTATTCATTGCACATAGGCATTTGTTGGAATTCATATTTATCATGGCATTCTAATGACTCAAAAGTGATCCTGAAAAGGCTGTCCCTTGGTCACAGACTGTCCAACTGTGGGGCTAACATGTGGTCTCTGCAGTCCCTCTATGCAGGGCTCTTCAGAGGAAAGGTCAGCTGGCTACTTATGGGACATAGAAGGAAATAGAAATTTGCATTTTGTTTTTATTTTTATCAACTATTTACATGTATGGAGTTTTAAGAATCAAATGATTCCATGAGATTTACAAATAAAAACGCTACTAGTTCCCAACCTACCATTTCTCCATTTCCTATTCAGTGTTTATCCACAAGTGAAGCTATGTGATTTTTTTTCACACTTTAAATATGTGCAGTTGATTGAATGTCAATTATATCTCAAAAAAGCTGTTAAAATTGTATCAAACAAAAAAAATTTTATCAAACAGGCCATTATATTCCTGTAATACCTTACAAAAATGTGCGGGAGAGAGTGTAAACTACAATGCAAACTATGATCCATGCTTAGTGGCAATGCTCCAAAATGTGTTCATCAATTGCAACAAATGTACCACACTAATGAAGGATGTTGTTAATGTGGGAAAATGTGGGAGGGCTTGGGAGGGGGGCGTATGGGAATCCGCTATATTTTTTATGTAACTTTTATGTAATCTAAGTATCTCCAAAAAAATTTTTAAAGTATATTAAAAAAAAAATTGTATCCAAACCATGGGGGAAACTGTGTGAAAGGTATATGAGACATCTGTATTATCTTTGCAATTTTCTGTTAACCTATAATAATTATTTTTTAATTAGAGCAGTTGCAGATTTACAGAAACATCTTGAAGAAAATACTGAGCTCCCATATACCCCACTTATGCAGTTTTCCCTATGTACATTTATTACAATTCATGAAACAATGTTATAATTATGCTACTAAATTTGGCACACTAGCACACTGTTTACATTGTGTTATACAGTTTTGTTTGTTTTTTTTATGTCTGGTAACCTGTTATGGAGAGAGAGTGAAGTTAGGTGTATGTGACTTTTTTTTAAAAGATGTATTATTTCTTTCTTTCGTTCCCCACCACCCCAGTTGTCTGCTCTGTGTCCATTCTCAGTGTGTTCTTCTGTGTCTGCTTGTATTCTTGTCAGCGGCACTGGG
Organism: Dasypus novemcinctus; assembly: GCF_030445035.2. Lineage (NCBI taxonomy): Eukaryota > Metazoa > Chordata > Mammalia > Cingulata > Dasypodidae > Dasypus > Dasypus novemcinctus. The sequence goes on along the minus strand of NC_080704.1, from coordinate 151,782,743 downwards.
AAACTGCGTCTCTTTTTTGTTGCGTCATCTTGCTGCATCAGCTCTCCATGTGTGTGATGTCACTGCTGGGCAGGCTACATTTTTTTCGCACGGGGCGGCTCTCCTTATGGGGTGCACTCCTTGTGCGTGGGGCTCCCCTACACAGGGGACACCCCTGTGTGGCACGGCACTCCCTGCACACATCAGCATTGCATGTGGGCCAGCTCATCACATGGGTCAGGAGGCCCAGGGTTCGAACCCATGTGGTAGGTGGACGCTCTATCAGGTGAGCCAAATCTGCTTCCCTGTATGTGATATTGAAGGCCAGGATGCGAGAAGCTGAGAAGGAAGATTTATTACAACTGGCTGGACTCGGCGGACTCTTGTCCTAATAAAAACCGAACCCTAAATAGGATTTTTGGGTTCCTTTTATACAGAGGATGTAGGAGTGGGGAGTCAGACAGTACTTATATGCAAAATGACTTTTTGTTAGTTCCTTAGAGTTTCAAGTGTTTTATCTGAGTATTAGATAAGTTTTGAATTAGTACATACTCTCCAGGTAAGCTAGAATAACATATACTCTGCAGGTGAGCTTGAATTAACACATATTCTCAACATTCCAGATAAGCTTGAATTAACACATTTAGCTTACACACACAGTCCAGGTTATTTATGAAGAAACACACAGCTCACCTCCCCCTCCCCGCAGCCCATATCAAACCTATGTAGCCTAAAATGTCCTTTTTTTCCTTTTTAAAATATACAATTCAGTGGTGCTAATTACATATACAAAGTTCTGCCTCCATTCCTCATCCATTTCCAAAACATATCCAGCACTCCAAACAGAAACACCATATCAATTAAACATTAACTCCCCATTCCTCTCTCCTAATTGCCCCCCATAACCTATATTCTAGTTTCTGACTTAATGAAATGCTTTTTCTGCTTATTTCATGTAAGTGAGATGGTACAGCATTTGTCCCTTTGTGAATGGGCTTGCTTCACTCAACAGGATGCCTTCAAGGTTCATCCATGTTGTAATATGCATCAGTACTTCATTCCCTTTCATGGCTGCATAAAATTCCGTTGTGTGAATGTATCACAATTTTTTTCTATTTTTTACCCATTCATCTGTTGGTGGATACTTGGGTTACTTCCACCTTTTGGCAAATGTGAATAATGCCACTATGAACATCAATGTGCAAATGTCTGTTCCAGTCTTTGCTTTCAGTTCTTATTTATTCATTTTTTCCCTATATTTTAAAAAAAAATGTTACATTCAAAAAATATAAGAGGTCCCCACATACCTCCCACCCCACTCACCCCACTCTTCCCAAATCAACAACCTCTTTCATCATTGTGGAACACTCATTGCATTTGGTGAATACATTCTGGAGCACTGCTGCCCCACATGGATAACGGTTTACATTGAAATTTACACTCTCCCCCAGTCCACCCAGTGGGCCATGGCAGGACATACAATGTCCAGCATCTGTCCCTGCAGTACCACCCAGGACAGCTCCAAGTCCTGAAAATGCCCCCACATCATATCTCTTCTTCCCTCTCCTTACCATCAGCAGCTACCGTGGCCACTTTCTCCACATCAATGCTACAATTTCCTCCATCACTTTCAATTCTTTTGGGTATATACCTAGAGGTGGTATTGCCAGGGCATACGATAATTCTATACTTAACTTTCTGAGGAACTGCCTTACTATTTTCCACAGTGGCTACACCATTTTCATTCCTACCAAGTGTTTCAAATTGTAACCATTCTAGTCTTATTGTGGTTCTGATTTGCATTTCCCTGATTGCTAATGATTTTGAGCATCTTCCTGTGCTTATTGGCCATTTGTATATCTTCTTCAGAGAAATGTCTGTTCAAGTTTTTCCCCCATTTTTAAATATACTGTGTCTTTTTCTTGTTGAGTTTTAGAAGTTCTTTATAAATTCTGGAAATTAAGCCCTCATCAAAGATCCAAATATTTTCTCCATATTCTGTGGGTTGTGTTTTTTATTTTCTTGATAAAGTCCTTTGATACACAACAGTTTTAATTTATTTATTTCTTTTGTTGCTTGTGCTTTGCATATACAGTCTCAGAAACTACCACCTAACGTGAGGCACTGAAGATGTTTCCTATGCTTTCTTCTAGTAGTTTCTTATAATTATGTCTTTGATCCATTTTGAGTTCATTTTTATAGATGATATGAGGTAGGGGTTTACCTTCAATCTTTTGCATATGACTATCCAGATCTCCCAGCAACATTTGTTGAAGAGACTATTCCCTTTTCAAGTGGGCTTAGCACCTATGTCAAAGATCTTTGGGCCAAGATGTAAGTGTTTATTTCTGCACTCTCAGTTAGATTCCAATGGTCTATTTGTCTGCCCTTGTGCCAGTACCACACTGTTTTGATTACTGAGGCTTTGTAAAATATGTTTTAAAATCAGGATATGTGAATTCGCCAACTTTATTATTCTTTTACAGGATGGGTTTTGGCAGTTTGGGGCCACTAACCCTTCCATTTGAATTTGATGACTGGATTTTCCATTTCTGTGAAGTCTGTTGGAATTTTTATTGTAATTGCTTTGAATCTGTATATTGCTTTGGGTAGAGTTATCATCTTAATGATATTTAGTCTTTCAATTCATGAACACAGAATGTCCTTCCATTTATTTAGGTCTTCTTTAAATTCGTTCAACAAACAATAGTGTATAGTTTTCTATATACAGGTTTTTTACATCCTTGGTTAATTTTATTCCTAGATATTTGATTCTATTATAAACGAATGTTTTTATTCATTTCTTCTTTGGATTGTTCACTACTTGTGTATAGAAACACTACTGATTTTTGACTGCTAATCTTATGCCCCACCACATTGCTGAATTTATTATTTCTAGTAGAATTGTCGTGGATTTTCTGTATGTAAGATAATGTCATTTGTAAATAGGGAAAGTGTGACATCTTCTTTTCCTATTATTTTCTTTTTCTTGCCTAATCATTCTGGCTAGAACTTCTAGTACAATGGATTCCCTGTCTTACTCCTTATCTTAGCATGAAAGTTTTCAGTTTTCACCATTGAGTATGATGTTTAGCTGTGAGATTTTCATATATGCCCTTTATCAAGTAAAGGATATTTCCTTCTATTTCTAATTTTCTTAGTGCTTTTATAAGGAAGGGGAGGTGGATTTTTTCAAATGCCCTTTCTGCATCAGTTGAAATGATCATGTGTTTTTTCCTTCCTTTTATTTATGTGTATATCGCATTTATTGATTTCTTATGGTGAATTACACTTGCATACCAGGGATAAATCTTTTAACGTGCTGTTGGAGTTGGTTTGCTATTATTTTGTTGTGGATTTTTAGTCTAGGTTCATGAGGAATATTGAGCTTTAATTTTCTTTTCTCATGATATCTTTCAGTGGTGTTGGTGATGTTGGTCTCAGAATGAGTTGGAAAGTCTTCCTTCTACTTCAATTTCTTGGAAGAGTTTCAACAGTATTGGCATTGATTCTTCTTTAAATGTTTGGTAAAGTTCACCAGTGAAACTGTCTGGTCCTGGTGTTCTCGTGTTGGGAACTTTTTTATTACTGATTCAAACTATTTATTTGTTATTGGTGTGTTGATATCTTCTACTTCTTCTAGAGTCAATTTAGGCCATTTGTGTGTTTCTAAGAATCTGTTTCATCTGGGTATCTAATTTGTTGGCATACAGTTGTTCATAGTATTCTCTTATACTTTTTATTTCTATGGGGTCAGTGGTAATGTACCCCCTTCATTTCTGAATTTAATTATTTGCATTTTCTCTCTTTTTTAGTCAATTACCTTAAGTTTGTGGATTTTATTGATCTTTTGGTTTTATTATCTCGATTGATTTTTTATTTTCTATTTCATGTATTTCTGCCCTAATTTTTATTTCTTTCCTTCTGTTCCCTATGGGTTTAACTTGATGTTCTTTTTCTAATTTCTCCATGTGTACAGTTAGGTCTGTGATTTTAGCTTTTCTTTTTAAATGTAAACATTTAGGGTTAAAATTTCCCTTTGTTCACTGTCTTCCCTGCATGCTTTTAAGTTTTGATATGTTGCATTCTCATTTTCATTTGTCTCAAAATATTTCCTGATTTCCGTTGTGATTTTTTTCTTTTACCCATTGATTAAGAGTGTTTTTTTAACTTGCACATATCTGTGGATTTTCCAGTTCTCCCTCTGTTATTGATTTCTACCTTTATTCCATTATGATCAGAGAAGACGTTTTGTATAATTTTGATCTTTTAAAATTTATCAAGTCTTCTTTTGTGACCTAACATGTGGTCAATTCTGTATAATGATCCATGTACACTTGAGAAAAATGTGTATCCTGATGTTTTGGGGTGCAGTGTTCTGTATGTATCTTTTAGGTCTATTTCGTTTATCATGTTGTTAAAATTCTTCGGACTAGATGTTCTATCCATTGATCAAAATGGTAGACTGAAATCTTCAGCTATTATTTTAGAGATGTCTGTTTCTTGCTTCAGTTTTGTTAATGTTTGCTTCATGTATTTTGGGGCCCTGCCGTTAGGTGCATAAATGTTTATGATTGTTATTTCTTCTTGGTGTATTGACCCTTTTAATAATATACACTTTCCTTCTTTGATTCTTGTAACACTTTTTAAAGAGTTTATTAAGAAACAAGAAAACAGGTAAAGTACATTGTCCAATGCATGGATCACAGGCATGCTGCAGAGTGAGACATGCCTGATTCTTGTAACAGTTTTTTATTTAAAGTCTATTTTGCCTGATATTTGTATAGCTATCCTAGCTGTCTTTGGGTTACTATTTACATGGAATATTTTTTCAATGCTTTCAACCTATTTGTGTCCTTGGATCTTAGGTGAGTCTTTTGTAAACAACATATCACTGAATTATGTTTTTTTTATAGATTCTTCCAATCTGTGTCTTTTGATTGGGGACTTTACTCCATTTACATTCAGTGTTAGTACTGATAAAGGAGTATTTATGCCAGTCATTTTGTCCTTTTTTTTTTTTTAGTTATGCCAGTAAAAAAAATATATTGGGAAATGGGGGAAAAGAACAGAGCTTGTTGAGAAATGGGAGAGAAGGACAGAAATATGCACCAAGATTTGGTGCAGGCTTCTCTAGGCAGAGAGAGGGAGCTTTGGCTTGGATAGTTTCCTTTTAAACTATTAATTATTCCTCTTCTTGCTAATGCTAAGGGGAGGGGCCCCAGTTATTATCGAGTACACCACCAATGGTGGAGGCTAATAATGAGGACTGTTTGGTATATTTGAGGCCAAAGGAAGGTCCCAGAAAAAGTCAACTGGGACTTCAAGGTCAGGGTCAAGGTCTCAGTGGGATCTCATGGCCATGATCTTCTTCAGCCGTGTTGTGGCTCATCTTTTCCACATTTCCTCGTACTAACCTGCCCTGAACTCCCTCCTCAGAGAGTTCACACCCTTATCTTTATATAAGGGTTTGCTGAGGAGCAATGATCATTCTTCTGTAGCTACATCCTGCTGGTTAGGGCAGTAGTACCTGCCTGACAGGGCATAAACCTCTCTGGCTATTGTATTAAGGTTGAGGATAGACAGTTCTGATACTGCGTTTGGAACTGGATGAAATCCCTCCATGACTAATAAGGCACTGATTCTGTAAGAAATAAACTTAATTAGAATTAAGACAGTGGTAAGCAGGCCCAAATGGGGGCCAGCTATGATATACTGGGCCACGAGAGTGAGAAAGGCCAGGTGCCTTCAGAGGCTGCATCCTCCAAAAGTTGATGGGAAACAACAATCTGCCTTGAGTACTTTTATGCTGTTGGTTAACTCTAGGGAGAGACTGGGAGACTTGCTGGGTTTGGGTATAAACTGCCAAACCTAGTTCCCACAGCAGTGGTAATGTTTAGGACAGCTAGAAGAGGTATGGAGAGGCACTGACCTACACATAAACTCACAAAGACAGTATAAGCAATAAGGAAAGCATATGGCAAACAAACAAAAAAAAACCCAGTACTTAAGAGAGCCATTTCTTTATTTTATAGGAACATTCATTAACTACTTAGAAAATGAATTAAGTTTAGCAAGACTTTTTAAAAAATTATTTATTTATTTATTTATTTTAATTACATTATGAAAAATATGAGGTCCCATTCAACCCCACCGCCCCCGCCCTCCACTCCCCCCAGAGCAACACTCTCTCCCATCATCATGACACATCCATTGCACCTGGTAAGTTCATCTCTGAGCATCACTGCACCCCATAGTCAATTGGTCCACATCATAGCCCAGACTCTCTCACGTTCCATCCAGTGGGCCCTAGGGGGATCTATAATGTCCCGTAATTGTCCGTGAAGCACTATCCAGGACAACTCCACGTCCTGAAAACGCCTCCACATCTCATCTCTTCCTCCCATTCCCCACACCCAGCAGCCACCATGGCTACCGTTCCCACACCCATTCCACATTTTCTCTGTGGACATTGGATTGGTTGTGTCCATTGCACTTCTATGTCAAGTGAGGGCTTAGATTCCATATGGGTACTGGATGCACTCCTCCCGCTTCCAGTTGTAGACACTCTAGGCTCCATGTTGTGGTGGTTGACCTTCTTCAACTCCATGTTAGCTGAGTGGAGTAAGTCCAATAAATCAAAGTGTAGGAGCTGAAGTCTGTTGAGGCTCTGGGCCTAGGTGTCATATTATCAGTCCAGAGATTCGAATCCCCTACATATATCTTAAACCCAGCACCGACTACAATTCCAATAAAGTAGCATGCAAGTCTTGTGAAAAGAGATCCCCTCTGAGTCCAATTCCATCACGCAGAAACACCAGCTCCAAAGAAGGGCTATCTGTCATGGCAGTGAACCCCTTCTGCCATGACCATAGAACCCGTGGGTCTCTTTATCCCTCAAAAGAACCAATACCTGGGGTTGTATCTACCTTATCTGTCTCTTAGACTCTGTTCAGTTGTACATAGGGGTATTCCTTCTGACAACCTCCAGACTCTTTTTTAGAGACTCACAGCCTTATAATCTCATTTCTCCTTTCCATTTCCCCCTTACATTAGGTCAAACAGCTTCCCGAAGTCATGTCATTATATGTAGACAGGTATATTCTGCTGTTCTGCATTGAATCTTTAATTCAAGGTCATTTTCTAGTTGCTTCTTCAGCTGGTATGTGGTAGGGATCCCTCGGTGCCAGGGAGGCTCATCCCCGGGTGTCATGTCCCACGCTGGGGGGGAATGCGTCGCATCTACATGCTGAGTTTGGCTGTGAGAGTGGCCACATTTGAGTAACATGCAGGCTGTCAGGAGGAAACCCCCAGGCACAATGCTACTCTAGGCCTTGTTCTTATTGCAGGTGTATAGGCTCAAAAGTGTAACCATTAGTATCACGAGCCCACTGTTGGGCCCTCCTTCCTTCCTGGTTCTTGCCGTTGCACCTGGAGGATTGCCGCTGCTCTCCCAGGGCCCACAACAGTGACCCCCCCGGCCAGGAGCCCAGTACCCCCCCAGCTGTTGTTTTTGTTTCCACTATGAGTATATATAGACATTACCATATACCCTGGGCATATGCCCTGTATAACTCCCTGTCAACCATATATATCCTGTCAATAACATCCCAGATCAGTATTCCTCCGCTGCCATTGTTGAACCACTCTGTGATCCAAAACTTCCCGTAAAGTGAATCCCAACATAATGTCAGCTTCAGAAGAGTCTTAGATCACCGAAATTCATACATACAATATACAGTATTTCCCCAGATCCACCATAAAACCTTTTCCCTTGCACAGCAATAATCTTTTAACTTATTCATATCATATTTCCTGAAACTGATGTACAGATTCCAACACTATAGTTTTCAAACAAGGTGACATTTGTGCTTACTATGTGGTCCATATTTTAGGCTGTACAGTTTTCTAAATTTTTTAGTTATCCTATGTTTTGTCTTATGGTTTTCATTATTAGTCTGTCGTCCCCTATATGTTTTTGGTGTAATATTAGCTGTTTTATATTCATCCTCGTGTACTCTCACATAACTCCTCTTTTGCCCCCTTATTTACCTTTGTTCCATCCATTCCACATCCATTTTCCCCTCCCCTTAGCGCCCACAACGCCTGCCAATCTAATACCCTGGGAGCCGTCCTTTCTCACGAGAGATACAGTTCTCTCTATTCAACGGCATTAGTCTTCCCCAGGATATGGGTCCACCCCACCCAATGGTAGAACCCACCTTGGCAAAATGAGCCTTCAGCTATTCCCTCCGGAGTCCGTCACGCATCAGACCATACCCCCTGAGCGTCCTAACCAGGTAACCCTCCTACTTATACTTTGATACGTTTTACTCAACATTTAGTTCTCAACGAACTTCTGACACTCTCCCATATTCGTATGTTGCCCCTCCCTCCCACCTATTTCTTGGACAATATTACCCCTCTTCCCATCCCCAGCCCCCCTCAAACCCAGAAAACCCCACACGAAGGTAACCCCTTGCCCCCATTTTGTCCCTTCTTTGTGCTCATACTTACTGCCAGCTCATCACAGATTCCACCTCTGCAGACATTAACTCACATCCTTCCTCCACCCCCCGATTTCCTGTAAGCCACTTTTCCAGACTCTAGCTCTCTGAGGCAGTTAACTTATTTCATATCATTGAGGTCATATAGTATTTGTCCTTCAATGCCTGAGTTGCTTCACTCAACATAAGATTCTCAAGGTTCATCCATGTTATCACGTGCGATTGTAGTGTATTGGTTCTTACAGCTGAGTAGTATTCCATTGTGTGTATATACCACATTTTATTGATCCACTCATCTGTTGATGGGCATTTGGATTGATTCCAACCTTTGGCGATAGTGAACAATGCTGCTATGAACATTGGTGTACATATATCGGTTTGTGTCCTTGTTTTCAGATCTGATGGGTATATACCCAGCAGTGGTATTGCTGGGTCATATGGCAAATCTATGGATAATTTTTTGAGAAACCGCCAAACTGTCCTCCAGAATGGTTGGATCCTTCTGCATTCCCACCAGCAATGGATGAGTGTTCCCCTTTCTTCACATCCTCTCCAGCATTTGTATTCTACTGTTTTTTTCATGGCTGCCAATCTTATGGGAGTAAGATGGTATCTCATTGTAGTTTTGATTTGCATTTCCCTGATTGCTAGAGATTTGGAGCATTTTTTCATGTGCTTTCTAGCCATTTGTATTTCTTCTTTGGAGAAGTGTCTGTTTAAGTCTTTTTCCCATTTTTAAATGGGTTGTTTATCTTTTTGTTTTCAAGATATATGAGTTCTTTATATATGCAAGTTATAAGTCTCTTATCAGATATATGGTTGCCAAATATTTTCTCCCATTGTGTGGGCTCCCTTTTTACTTTCTTGACAAATTCCTTTGAGGTGCAGAAGGCTTTAATTTTGAGGTAGTCCCATTTATCTATTTGTTCTTTTGCTGCTCGTGCTTCTGGTGTGATATTCATGAAGCCATTTCCTATTACAAGGTCCTGTAGATGTTTCCCTACACTGCTTTCTAAGGTCTTTATGGTCTTGGCTCTTATATTTAGGTCTTTGATCCATCTTGAGTTGATCTTTGTATAAGGTGTGAGATGGTAATCATCTTTCATTCTTCTACACATGGCTATCCAGTTCTCCAGGCACCATTTGTTGAATAGGCCATTCTCTCCCAGTTGAGAGGGTTTGGTGGCTTTATCGAATATTATATGGCCATATACATGAGGTTCTATATCTGAACTTTCAATTCGATTCCATTGGTCTGTGTGTCTCTCCTTATGCCAGTACCATGCTGTTTTCACTACTGTAGCTTTGTAGTATGTTTTGAAGTCAGGAAGTGTGATTCCTCCTATTTCGTTTTTCTTTTTCAATATGTCTTTGGCTATTCGGGGCCTCTTTCTATTCCAAATAAATTTCATAGTTAGTTTTTCTAGTTCCTTAAAGAAGGCTGTGTTGATTTTTATTGGGATTGCATTGAATGTGTAGATCAGTTTTGGTAGGATAGACATCTTAATAATATTCAGTCTTCCTATCCATGAACAGGGAATATTCTTCCATTTATTTAGGTCTTCTTTGATTTCCTTGAACAGTCTTGTATAGTTCTCGATGTATAAGTTTTTTACCTCTTTAGTTAAATTTATTCCTAAGTATTTGATTTTTTTATTTACTATTGTGAATGGTATTTGTTTCTTGATTTCCTCCTGATCTTGCTCATTATTGGTGTATAGAAATGCTACTGATTTTTGCGCATTGATCTTATAACCTGTGACTTTACTAAACTCATTTATGAGTTCTAGGAACTTTGTTGTAGATCTCTCAGGGTTTTCTATATATAGGATCATGTCATCTGCAAATAATGAAATTTTGACTTCTTCCCTTCCAATTTGAATGCCTTTTATATCTGGTTCTTGTCTCAGTGCTCGAGCAAGTACTTCCAAGACAATGTTAAATAGGAGCAGAGACAATGGGCATCCTTGTCTTGTTCCTGAGTTTACAGGGAAGGATTTCAGGATTTCGCCATTATAAACAATGTTGGCTTTCGGTTTTTCATATATACTCTTTATCATGTTCAAATAGTTTCCTTGTATTCCGATCTTTTGGAGTGTTTTTATCAGGAAGGGATGCTGTATTTTGTCAAATGCCTTTTCTGCATCTATAGATATAATCATGTGGTTTTTTTCTCTCAATCTGTTTATATGGTGTATTACGTTGATTGATTTTCTTATGTTGAACCATCCTTGCATACCTGGAATAAATCCCACTTGGTCATGGTGTATAATTTGTTTAATGTGTTGTTGAATACGATTAGCAAGTATTTTGTTAAGTATTTTTGTGTCTAGGTTCATTAGAGAAATTGGTCTGTAATTTTCCTTTCTTGTGGTGTCTTTGTTTGGCTTTGGTACTAGGGTAATATTGGCATCATAGAAGGAATTAGGCAGTGTTCCTTCTGTTTCGATTTTTTGGAATAGTTTCAACAGGATTGGTGTTAGTTCTTTCCGGAATGTTTTGTAGAATTCACCTGTGAAGCCATCTGGCCCTGGGCTCTTCTTAGTTGGGAGATTTTTAATGACTGATTCTATCTCTTTGTTTGTGATTGGTTTGTTAAGATCATCAATTTCTTCTTTCATCAGTATGGGCTGCTTATGTGTTTCTAGGAATTTGTCCATTTCCTCTAAATTGTCATTTTTGTTGGAATATAGTTTTTCAAAGTATCCTCTTATGATAGTCTTTATTTCTGTGGGGTCAGTGGTGATATCACCTTTCTCATTTCTTATTTTGTGTATTTAGCAAGACTTTTAATAGGTCCAGTATCCCTCTGAATATGATCTAGAATAGAAACAATATCATCATAATCATCAGACATATATCTAGACTAGGAGAGATATAGGTACAGCACTTAATGCTAATCAGTACATAAATTCCTCTTTACGCTGCATAGATCTAAACTTGAGGTTTGCAATACCATACATGTTATCTCTCCATAGGAGCAAGCCATAATACCAATTGCATTTATTTTATTTTTTTAAAGATTTATTTATTTATTTTTATTTCTCTCCCCTTCCTCCCCCCCCCCCCCCACCCCGGTTGTCTGCTCTCTGTGTCTATTTGCTGCATGTTCTTCTTTGTCCACTTCTGTTGTTGTCAGCCACACGGGAATCTGTTTCTTTTTGTTGCGTCATCTTGTTATGTCAGCTCTCTGTGTGTGCAGCACCATTCCTGGGCAGGCTGCACTTTCTTTCACCCTGGGCAGCTCTTCTTACGGGACACATTCCTGGCGCGTGGTGCTCCCCTAGGCAGGGACACCCTTGCGTGGCACAACAATCCTTGCACAAATCAGCACTGTGTGGGGGCCAGCTGCACATGGGTCAAGGACACCTGGGGTTTGAACCGCAGACCTCATATGTGGTAGATGGACGCCCTAACCACTGGGCCAAGTCCACTTCCTGCCAATTGAATTTAAGTTCTACTTACATCGCTATGGTAATCATTGCTTCACTTGGCATGCCCTTCACAAAGCCAGGATGCTGCACCATTTACCCTAGAGAAAAGCTAAGAAGGTAGGCACCAGTATTTCAATGGTCTGGTGCATAGCACTTTCCCACACTATGAAACAGAGCCAGTCTGTAGGCAATATCCATTGCACATCTGGCCATATCGAGCCGTTGCTTGCTGTTGCAGGAGTCTGAAACTGCAATGTACTCTCCATTCACTTCAGGAGCATGGTCAGAGATGTAATAGATACTTTAATTTTTTTGGAAGCAGAGATCTGGAATTAAGACATCGCCTTGAGCCAAGAGAGGAGCCCCACTCATGTGCACGAAGAGGGTGAGTTTCCCTAGCAGTTGAAGAGGGTGGATGTTCCTGCTGGATATTCTGGGAGAGTTTTGCTGCCCAGGATACAGAGAGGATGGAGCACATTCCCCAAGGATTAGGGAGGTTAAGGTCACCACCCCATAGGTCTGAGAGAGGGGTGGACTTGCCCCCCATGGGTTAGGGAAGACCAGGTGGTCAACTTATTGATCTGAGAGGGTTGAGTTTGTATGCCAAAAGTTAGGGAGGATGTTGTCTTCACTTCCCTGTACTAGGGGAGTCAAGACTCTAACCCAAAGATTGGGTAAAGTGTAGCAATCACCCCAGTGTTCTTGGATGGGTGAGATCTGGAGCTTGATTGACACCCAGATGCTTGATGAGGGTGGAAACAAGAAAATGGCCATTGGACAAGCCTGTGGAAATTGTGGGTCCCAATATGGCTCCAAGAAGAAACCATCATCTTAAGAGTACCTCTCAGTCTTTGATATCTAATGAAGTATGTCCTGCAGGTTTACTGAACTGTCGAGGACCCATGACTCATGTTTCCCTCCCAAATTCTCCTTATTGTAATGAAAATGTTTATCCTTTGTCTGTCCATTTGTGTATTGGAAGCAGATAAATTGTTTTGTGACTTTCAGAGGTCTACAGCAAATAGTACTTTGCCCCAAGACACACTGAATTTCTTTAAATCGATTGTGATGTGACTCTATACTTAGCATTGCTACTGACTTAAGGTTTTTTGAATATTATAAGGTCTTTTTGGAATTCAGAGGGTGAAGTGTAGCATTTTGACGTTGTCTATGAATTCAAAAAAATAGATATTGGATTATATTTGTAAACTGGTCTGTCTGAAGTGTCACTTTTCATTGATTAAATTATGGTTAGGGCTTTGATTGGGCCACCTCAGTAGGGCACTGAGTCCCCACTCCTTGGTGGGTGGGGATTCACAGATAAAAAACATGGCAAAAGACAGAGTTTGGAGTTTTGATGCTGGACCCTGGGAAGTAAGCACACAGAGGAACAGAGAGTAGGCTCAATTAGACATGGCAGAGGCCCTGGGAAGAGAGACAAGCTGTTCACCTGATAGTCTACAACTGACATTGTGGAGATAGCAGAGCATCTGAGCCTAGAGAGAAGCAAGCCTCAGGAAGAGAGGAACCCAGGAAGCCTGCTCTTGCAGATGGCGGGAGTCATATAGCTCAAATACGTGACAATAGACTTTGATGAAGGAGGTAACTTGTACTTTATAGCCTGGTAACCATAAGCTTCTACCCTAAATAATTACCCTTTTATAAAAAATGAACTGATTTCTGGTATTTTGCATCAGCATCCCTTTGACTGACTGAAACAGTGACCAACCCAGCCAATAACTCAAATGGAGAAGCAACATGCAATGTACTGAAGACTTGGATTTGAATGTAGTTTGATGATATTGAAATCTATCTCTTTTGATTTTTATATATTTTCTCAATACTTCCAATGCACTGTGTAACATATCAAATGAACATAACTTTTTAGTGCTTTTTTTTTACTTTTACACCTTTACCATGATTATGCTGACTAACAGATATTTTAGTTTATCAGTACAGGAAAAACTACTTTCTCAATTATTTTATCAAAATCTAAGATTTCCAATGGAATCAAGGTTATCTTTCCTTACCACTACTTTAATATGCAGATTGAGGTGACCTCTGACAGGTTTCCCTGTTATAAAGTTACTTTTTTCTATTAATACCAATTTAGGTTTCTAATTAATAATGGCTTCCTGGAATTAGCCATTTAAATACTGCAGTTTAGATGCTACTTTCACAAACTCTTTATAATTAGCCATAACTACATACACTAGTTATTTTGCCTTTAAATAAGCATGATCCTGTATCTAGAAAATTCTTAAAAATGCACAAAAAGCTTCTAAAATGAACAGATTAATATGCAAAAGTCTATAGCATTTTTATACACTACTGATGTACAATCTGAGGAGGAAATCAGAAAAAAAATTATATTTATAATAGCAACTAAAACAATCAAATATTTAGGAAAAATCCTAAACAAGGACATAAAGGACCTGTATTCAGAAAACTACAATATATTGCTAAAAGGAATGGAAGAAGACTTAAATAAATGGAAGGGCATATGGTGTTCATGGATTGGAAAACTAAATATTGTTAAGATGTCAATGCTACCCAAACTGATTTACATATTCAACACAATCCCAATAGCCTTTTTTGCAGAAATCAAAAAACCAATAATCAAGGGTAAGGGACCCCAAATAGCAAAAAATATCTTAAATAAAATGAAGTTGGAGGACTCTCATTTCCTGACTTTAAAGCATATTATTTAGCTACAGTGGTAAAAACAGCATGGTACTGGCATAAGGACAGACATTTTGACCAATGGAAACAAATCAAGAGCTCAGAAATTGACTCTCATGTCTGCAGTCAAGCAATATTTTACTTTATTTTATTTTATTAAATTGTCTTTTTTATAAAGTACATAGATCACAAAAAATTACATTAAAAAACATAAGAGGTTCCCAAATATCCCACTCCCCATCCCCTCACTCCTCCCACACCAGCAACCTCTTTGATTATTGTGGCACATTCATTGTATTTGGTGAATACATTTTGAAGCACTGCTGCACCACACGGATAATAGTTTACATTATAGTTTATACCCTCCCCCAGTACATTCAGTTGGTTATGGCAAGATACAGAATGTCCAGCATCTGTCCCTGCAATATCATTTACGACAACTCCAAGACCGGAAAATGCCCCCACATATCATCTCTTCTTCCTTCTCCCTACCCTCAGCAACTACTGTGGCCACTTTCTCAAGATCTACAATTTTTTCCATTACTAGTCACAATAGTTCTATAGTAGAATACCAGTAAGTGCACTCTAATCCATATTTTATTACTCCATCCTGTGGACCCTGGGTTGGTGAGGTCCACTCCACCTCTGTATTGAGAGGGGGCTTAGATCCCACATGGTTGATGGCTGCGATTCTCCTGCTTGGAGTTCTAGGTATTCTTGTTTCCCAGGTGTGGTGGTTGAACATCTTCACCTCTCTGTTAGCTGACCTGTGCAAGTTCAACAAGCTAGAGTGTAGGAGCTGCAAATATGCTGAGGCTCAGGGCCCAGCTGGCACATGGCCAGTCCAGAGATTGAAATTTTCTGGGTATACACCAACCCCAGTGCCAACCACAGGTTCAGTAAAAGTGACATAAGTTGCATGTGTAGAAAGTTCACATCTGTGTCCAACTCCATCACATTCAGGAACACAAATTCCAAAGTAGGGCCCACTGACAAGGCACTGAACTCCAGAGCAAACTAACATGATCGTAGAACCTGTGTGTCTCTGTAGCCCTCAGGAGCACCTGTACCTGGGGTTGTATTGACTTTGGCTGTCTCTGGGATTCTGCTGAGGTGTACATAAGCATGACCCCTCTGATGACCTCCTGACTCTTTTTTTGAAGAATCTTAGCCATATATACTCATTTGTCTTTACCATTTCCCCCTATTATTCAAGGTCTTTTTCTAGTTGCATCACCAGTTAGTGAATGGTAGTAATCCCTCTGCACCAGGGAGGCTCATCCCCAGGAGTCACATCCCACACTGGGGGGAAGGTAATGCATTTACATGCTGAGTTTGGCTTAGAGATTGCCACTTTTTAGCAACTTGGAGGCTCTCAAGAGTTAACTCTTAGGCACCCTGCTGCTCTACACCTAGTTCAAATTTCAGGCACACAGGCTCATAAGCACAGACATAAATATTATGGGCTCATCATTGGACCATCCTTCTTCACTGGTCTTTGCCCTTGCACTTGGGGATTGTTGTTGTTCCATTGGGGAATGTGACAGAGCTCCCCTGGCTAGGAACTCAGCACCCCTAAGTTGTCATTTGTAACTGTAACTACTATGAAAACCCCCAACATATATCCGAACATTTTTATGTACACTATATACATGCCCTGGAGAACTCCCTCCCAACAGTGTGTACCCCATCAATAACACCCCACACCAGCTTTCCTCCCCTGCCATAGTTGAACCTCTCTGTGGTCCAAAACTTCAAAAATGAAGCCTAATATATTGCCAAATTCAATTAATAGGAAAATGAAATAGTAGTGGTAGTTTTAAAGATTAGAAATAGAATACATACTAATTTAGAAAAACTAAAAGAAAGTAAAAATATATTGGGGTATTAAAAAATGAAAAATATCATAAAACTTTGTTGTTGACATTTTGCTTTTCATCACTGTAATAGGCGTTGCCCTATATGTGCAATGGCAAGGCAATTTCCTTCATTTCTTTCTCAGTGTCTACATCCTTTCTTTTTTATTTTTTTCTAATTTTTAATTTTGTCTTCAAAACAGTTTTAAATCACAGTAAAGTCATTTGTACAATATACGGGACTCCCATATATCCAATATCAAACCCTTTTCTTCCTTCCCCAGCAATGACCTTTTTACATGATCACGTTATATTTCCTGCAGCTGATGTACAGATATTGAAACATAGTTATCAAACATGGTTCCATTTCGGTTTACATTATGGTTTATATTTTAGACTGTACAATTTTCTAAATTTTTAGTTACCTTATGTTTTACATTATGGTTTATATTTTAGCCTATAAACTTTTACACATTTTTGGTGAAATTTAACATGTCCTATATCCATCATTGCACGGTCTTGTGGAACAATTCCATTGCCCACCACTTATCCTGCTTCAATCTATTCTACTCCTCATTCCCCCTCCCCTCAGGGCCCACAGTGATAATCAGTCTTCACAGTTTGAAGGACCAGATTCACAGATACTTGCGACAATGCTGAAGGTTTGACATACTAGACAGTTCCCCCCTTTTTGGGAGCCACCAATTGTCTTGAGAGACACATTTCCCTCTATTTCAGAATATCAGGCCTCCCCAGGATGAGGGTACCACTTCCCACTAATTGTATGGCTCTCCACCCAATGATATAGCACACTATTACAAGATGAGCACTCACACATGTCCTAGAAGCCTGCCCCTGTGCCAGATGCACCCCCTTGAGCATCTTCAACAAGTCATCTTCCCTTATATTTTCTAAATAGTCTTCCCAACATTATAGCTTCAAACATATACCTGACATTCTACCATATGTGACTGTTATCCCCAACACTCCCCCCAAATCCTTGGGTCATCTATCCCATTCTCCCAACCCTAGCCCCTGTCAAGCCTGCAAAGATCCACCCAAAGGTATCCCTATGCCCCCATCTTATCCATTTCCTGTACAAATACTTACCTCGACATTGTCATAGATTTCATCAATGTAGGCTTCAGCTCACAACTTTTCTCTCCCCTGCAATTTTCTGTAAGCCTATCATAGTCTCTAGATCCCTGAGGCAGCTTGGTGTGCTTATTTCATATCAGAGAGGTCATGTAGTATTTGTCCTTCAATGCCTGGCTTGCTTCACTCAACATAGGATCCTCAAGATTCATCCATGTTATACCATGTGTTTGTACTGTATTCCTTCTTACAGCTTAGTCGTATTCCATTGTATGTATATACCACATTTTGTTTATCCATTCATCTGTTGATGGTCATTTGGGGTGATTCCAACTTTTGGCAATAGTGAATAATGCTACTATGAACATTGGTGTGCATATATGGGTTTGTATCCTTGTTTCCAGTTCTTCTGGGTATATACCCAACAGTGGAATTGCTGGGTCATATGGCAAATCTGTAGCTAGTATTTTGAGAAACTGCCAAACTGTCTTCCAGAATGGCTGGATCCTTCTGCATTCCCACCAGCAGTGGATGAGTGTTCCCATTCCTCCACATCCTCTCCAACACTTGTAGTCTTCTGTTTTTTTGATAGCCGCTAGTCTTATGGGAGTAAGATGGTATCTCATTGTAGTTTTGATTGGCATTTCCCTAATATCTTGTGATTTTGAGCATTTTTCATGTACTTTTTAGCCATTTGCATTTTGGGAGTGCTGGGTTCGGGGAATGTGTGCTTGGTAGAATGCTTGCTCAGGATATGCAGGTTTGGGGAATGTGGCTTACAGAGAAGGCAGCATTCAGGGACCACGAGTTCCAGGGGACACACTTACGGGGTTCATGTATTTGGGGAACACAGTGCTCAGGAATGCCTCTGTGTAACTGGTAGTATTCAGGGAACACTGTGGCCCTCAGCCCTAGTGGAAGGGTTTTGCCTTCCTACGGCTTTGAAACCCACGGTTTTACCTTGAGCAAGCAATACCTTTTTCTCAGTCTCTCCAGATTGACGTCCAGGTTCTCAAAACTGTCCACTCAGGCAGGATTCTGTCCCCATTCAGCCCATTTTTTGCAGGAGAGATGATGAGGGTGCATTCACTCGGATGCCACCTTGGCCTGCCTCCTCCAGTCAAGCAATATTTGATAAGGCTGTTAAGCCCACCCATCTGGGCCAGAACAGTCTATTCTACAAATGGTGCTGGGAGGACTGGATAACCATATCCAAAATAAAGAAATAAAACAACTTTTCACACCTTATACAAAAATTAACTCAAAATGCAACAAGGACTTAAATATAAAAATAACAATAATAAAATTCCTAGAAGAAAATGTAGGAAAACATATTCAAGAGCTTGTGGTAAGTGGTAGTTTCTATGCCCAAAGCATGAGCATCAAAAGAAAAAATAGATAAATGGAACCTCTTCAAACTCAACATTTTTGCACCTTAAAAGACTTTGTCGAAATGATGAAAAGGCAGCCAACTTAATGGGAGACAATTTTTGGCAATCACGTATCTGATAATGGCTTAATATCCATTATATATAAGGAGACAATACAACTCAATAATAAAAAGACAGGCAAAGAAGCGGCTGGGCAGCATTGGAAATTCTTCGGGACCAGGCTGTTTTGGGATTTTGCAGGGCAGGAGGTGTCTGGACATTGATTTGGTGGGAAGGTAACAGAGAAAATTCATGTATAAGATAAAATTGAGGCTCTATTACATGGAGGTGGGGGCTGCGCGCGGGACATTCCCTCCTGGGGTGGACGGAGCTCCCGCACTGGTGCTGCAGAGTGATTTCTGGAGGCTCTGCAGTACTGGGGAATTTATAAGCCCTGAGTGGGCTATTGGGAGGCGAACAGGGCAGAAGGCCTTCGCAGACCCATTTGGGGAGACAAAGGGGACTTTTGTTGCGAGGCGGGGAATTTTTGATTGCGGACACAAATAGCGCTTCTGGCTAGAGCCCCACACCCCAAGGCCGGCTGCCGATCTGCAGCAGCCTTAAATTGCTTGCAATAAAGAGACAACACCAGGAGGCTGTTTCAGGGACTGGCAGGGTGGGAGACTTCTGGAAGCCGATTAGGGGAATATTTTGCAAAGTATGGGAATTTAGATTTCGGAATCTGCTATTGCACTTCCAGCTGGAGCCCCTCCCCCTGGGCCTAGCTACTGATCTGCAGCATCATTAAATTGGCTGCAGTGTAGAGGCACCCCCAGGTGGCCGTTTTGGGGGCTTACAGGGCAGGAGGTGTCCTGAAGTCGAATTGGTGATACAGCCACAGAAGAGACCCAAGACGGTGAATTACGGGGTTCTGACACATAGGTTAGTGTTTGTGGATGTGACCTCCCCCATAGGGCTGGCACCCAGCTGCGGGGATCCCTGAAGGCTGTGCTGCACTGAGGTGCTCCCAGGCTCCCTGTCAAACAGATTTGAGGTTGCCAGGTCTGAGTCGCCTAAACCATGGTGGCCCACACCCCAGAGACTCACACCTCTTGAGTCTGCAATATCACAGACTTTCCATCCCTGAATCCATCATGCCCTGAGGTCCATCAGAGGTCCTTGAATGTCCTATCCCTCAACGTTTGCGTTTTTTCTTTTTTGTTTTGTTTTGTTTTGTTTTTATTTTTTATTTTTTATTGCTCTGATTGCTAACATTGCATTATCTCCTAGTCTTTTCTCCCATTGTATCCCCCAAAGTCTTTTTTTTCCCCTTTGGTCCCTCATTTTCTTCTTATTTTATTTTATCTTAATTATACAATAGGTGCTGCAGGGAACACCTCACATTTGCTGGGTTTCCTCATCCTCCATTGACTCATTTTGGTGTGAATTCATTTTGGCTACCTACACTATCCCCTTTCCCCTACATCTTGATATCCTCCATCATCTACTGTCTCTCCTATATTCCACCTCTCTTTCTTTGATCCCCAAAGTGTCTAACACTTAATTTCTAATACCTTTGTTTTGTTTTCTGTCTTTTATCCACTCTTGAAATGATTGCCTTTCTTTTCTCTTTCCCTCTCTCACGAAAACACTAGCTTTTAAATTCATACCATATTCCTCCCATATTCAGTCGACTACATCATTATAGGTACTCTACCTACTGCTATAACTCTACACAACTTACATGAATCTAATAACCATCCTCCCAGATCTCATATTGTTGCTCTCTTAACATTTATTACCAATACTACTTTACACATTTTCCTTGCTTACACAATTGCCTTTCCCTGGCCCTAATACGTTCCTTCAAAGTGAACTCAGCCAGCAATAAGAAATTAGAATAAGAAGAACAAAGTGACAAAGAGAAGATATAACACTTATGCAAAAACAACAACTAATTAATCCCCAAGACTAGACAAAGAAGCTAAGGAACTGATTAAACCCACCAAGATAAAATGATGACCAGACAGCACAAAAATCTACAAACCCATCCAGTAATCAGGAAAACATGGCTGAATCCAATGAAAAACTAAAAAGCAGGAAGGGAAGCAGAACTTCACACAAGTAATAAAAGATCTCAGAACATATATCACAGACAAATTTAATGAAGTAAAGGAAAAGGTTAACAATATGAAGACAACACTTGGAGGGGTAATTGCAGACATATATAAAAAGATTACAGATATTATGGGAATGAACACCACAGTTCAAGAAATCAAAAATATATCCATGTGGAATCTAAACCCCCTCTTGACATAGATGTGGAATGGACACAACCCAGCCAAGGTCCACAGGAAGGAGGAATACAATAAGGATCAGAGTAGACTTAAAGATATTCTATTCATGAACTATTGTGGTTAATAATCGAGAAAATGTGGCATTGATATGGAAAAAGTGGCCATGGTGGCTGCTGGGTGCAGGGAAGGGGAGGAAGAGAAGAGATGTGGAGGCATTCTTCGGGACTTGGAATTGTACTAGGTGGTGCTCCAGGGACAATTGCCGGATGGTGTATGTCCTCCCATGGTCCACTGGATGGAACGTGGGCTATGGTGTGGAACACGGGACATGAGGTGCAGCGATGCCCAGAGATGTACTCACCAGACACAATGGATGTGACATGATGATGGGGGAGAGTGTTATTGTGGGGGGAGTGCTGGGGTGGGGGCGGTTGGGGCAAATGGGGACCTCATATTTTTTACGGTAATATCTTTTAAAAATTGAATTAAAAAAAAGAAATCAAAAATACACTTGCAGCAAATAACAGCAGATTAGAAGAGGCAGAGCAGAGAGTTAGTGATGTGGAAGACAGTACATCGGAAATCAAACAGATAGTAGAATTGATTGATAAAACGATAGAAAAAACCCAGCTAGGACTTAGGGACCTGAATGACAATGCAAAATGCATAAACATACATATTATAGGCATCCCGGAAGGAGAAGAGATGGGAAATGGGTCAGAAGGAGTGTTGCAGGAAATAATGGCTGAAAACTTCCCAAATCTACTGAAAGAGACAGATGTACATATCCAAGAAGCACAGTGCACCCCAATCATCATAAACCCCAACAGGACGACGCCAAGACATATACTTCTCAAATTATCCAACGTTCAAAACAAAGAGAAAATTCTAAAAGCAGCAAGAGAAAAGAAAACCATCACATACAAGGGAAGCTCCATAAGATTAAGTGCTGATTTCTCATCTGACACCATGGAGGCAAGAAGGCAGTGGTACGATATAGTCAAGGTACTAAAAGAAAAAAATTTCCAATCAAGAATACTCTATCCAGCTAAACTACCATTCAAACTGATGGAGAGGGAAACGGACTTTGGCCCAGTGGTTAAGGCGTCCATCTACCATATGGGAGGTCCGCGGTTCAAACCCCGGGCCTCCTTGACCCGTGTGGAGCTGGCCATGCGCAGCGCTGATGCACGCAAGGAGTGCCGTGCCACGCAAGGGTGTCCCCTGTGTGGGGGAGCCCCACGCGCGAGGAGTGCACCTGTGAGGAAAGCCGCCCAGCGTGAAAAGAAAGAGCAGCCTGCCCAGGAATGGCACCGCCCACACTTCCCGTGCCGCTGATGACAACAGAGGTGGACAAAGAAACAAGACGCAGCGAGTGGACACCAAGAACAGACAATCAGGGGAGGGGGAGGAAATTAAATAAATAAATAAATCTTTAAAAATAAATAAATAAATAAAAATAAAAAAACATGCTTTAAAAAAAATGATGGAGAGTTCAAAATATTCACAGATAAACAGAAACTGAAAGAGTATGCCAACAAGAAACCTCCCATTCAAGAAATTCTAAAGGGAGTTCTGCAGGAAGAAAGGAAAAAACAGTACAGGCAGAGTTGGAGGAGAGTGTAAGAGCAAAAAAAAAGACATAAAGAGAAGAAAAAAAACAAAACAAACAAAATATGACAAACACAAGTCCAATTAAAATATGGCTAATATAAATAATTCCTTGAAAGTAATAACACTGAATGTCAACAAATAAAACTCACCTATCAAAAGATTTAGACTGGGACATTGGATAAGGAAATATGAGCCATCTATATGCTGTCTACAAGAGACACATCTTAGACCTAGAGACTCATGGAGGCTGAAAGTGAATGGTTGGAAAACAATCTTACAAGCAAACAATAACCAAAAAAAGGCAGGAGTAGCTATATTAATATCAGACAAAATAGACTTTAAATGTGAAACAATTGTGAGAGACAAAGAAGGATACTACATATTAGTGAAAGGAACAATCTGTCAAGAAGAACAAACAATCATAAATGTTTATGCTTCTAACAAGGGCACCTCTAAATACGTGAGGCAAACGCTGGAAAAACTAAGTGAAAGAATAGATGCATCTACAATTATAGTGGGGGATTTTAATACACCACTATCAACTCTGGACAGAACATCTCAAAAGAGAATCACTAAAGAAACAGAATATTTGAACAGTATATTAGAGGAGCTGGATCTAATAGACATATAGAGGTTATTACACCCAAACACAGGAGGATATACTTTTTTCTCAAGTGCATATGGTTCATTGTCCAAGACAGACCATATGCTAAGCCACATAGAAAGGCTTAATGAATTCAGAAAGATCGAAATCTTACAAAATAATATCTCGGACCACAGTGGAGTGAAGCTGGAAATCTGCAATGGCCAGAGGCCCAGATTTCACACCAAGATATAGAAATTAAACAACACACTCTTAGAAAAACAGTGGATCAAAGAGGAAACCTCAAAAGAAATCAATGACTACCTTGAAACAAATGATAATAATAACACAACATACCAAAATTTATGGGATGCAGCAAAAGCAGTATTGAGAGGGAAATTTATAGCCATAAATTCATACATCAAAAAAGAAAAAAGAGCAAAAATTGAAGAACTAACTGCACATTTGGAGGAATTAAGAAAAAACAACAACAAAGTAATCCAACAGGAAGAAGAAGGAAGGAAATAAAAAAGATAAGGGCACAACTAAATGAAATAGAAAATAAGAAAGCACTTGAAAAGATAAACAAGACCAAGAACTGGTTTTTTGAGAAGATCAATAAAATTGACAAACCTTTAGTGAGACTAACAAAGAAAAAGAGAGAGAAGATGTAAATACACAAAATAAGAAATGAGAAAGAGGATATCACCACTAACCCCACAGAAATAAAGACTATCATAAGAGGATACTTTGAAAAACTATATTCCAACAAAAATGACAATTCAGAGGAAATGGACAAATTCCTAGAAACACATAAGCAGCCTATATTGATGCAAGAAGAAATTGATGATTTCAAGAAACCAGTCACAAGTAAAGAGATAGAATCAGCCATTTAAAACCTCTCAACTATGAAGAGCCCCAGGCCAGATGTCTTCACAGGTGAATTCTACAAAACATTCCAGAAGGAACTAACACCAAACCTGCTGAAACTTTTCCAAAAAATCGAAACAGAAGGAACATTGCTAACTCCTTCCATGATGCCAACATTACCCCAGTACCAAAGCCAAACAAAGACTCCACAAGAAAGAAAAATTACACACCAATTTCTTTAATCAACCTAGACGCAAAAATACTTAACAAAGTACTTTCTAATCATATTCAACAACACATTAAACGAATTATACACCACAACCAAGTGGGATTCACTCCAGGTATGCAAGAATGTTTCAACATAAGAAAATAATCAATGTAATACACCATATAAACAGATTGAAGGGAAAAAAAATCACATGATTATATCTATAGATGCAGAAAAAGAGTTGACAAAATGCAGCACACTTTCTTGATAAAAACACTCCAAAAGAGCGCAATACAAGGAAATTTTTTGAAAATGATAAAGAGTATATATGAAAAACCTACAGCCAAAATCATTTACAATGGAGATATCCTAAAATCCTTTCATCTAAAGTGAGGAACAAGACAATGATACCCACTGTCTCCCCTTCTATTTAACATTGTCTTAGAAGTACTTGCTCGAGCACTGAGGCAAGAACCAGATATAAAAGGCATTCAAATTGGAAAGGAAGAAGTCAAAATTTCATTATTTTCAGATGACATGATCCTATACATAGAAAACCCTGAGAGGTCTACAACAAGGCTTCTAGAACTCATAAATGAGTTCAGTAAAGTCGCAGGTTATAAGATCAATGCGCAAAAATCAGTACCATTTCTGTACACCAATAATGAGCAAGATCAGGAGGAAATCAAGAAACAAATACCATTCACAATAGTAAATTAAAAAATCAAATACTTAGGAATAAATTTAAAGAGGTAAAAAACTTATACACCGAGAACTATACAAGACTGTTCAAGGAAATCAAAGAAGAACTAAATAAATGGAAGAATATTCTTTGTTCATGGATAGGAAGACTGAATATTATTAAGATGTCTATCCTACCAAAACTTAACTACACATTCAATGCAATCCCAATAAAAATCAACACAGCCTTCTTTAAGGAACTAGAAAAACTAACTATGAAATTTATTTGGAATAGAAAGAGGCCCTGAATAGTCAAAGACATATTGAAAAAGAAAAACGAAATTGGAGGAATCACACTACCTGACTTCAAAACATACTACAAAGCTACAGTAGTGAAAACAGCATGGTATTGGCATAGGGAGAGACACACAGACCAATGGAATCGAATTGAAAGTTCTGATATAGAACCTCAAATATATAGCCATATAATATTCGATAAAGCCACCAAACCCTCTCAACTGGGAGAGAATGGCCTATTCAACAAATGGTGCCTGGAGAACTGGATAGCCATATGAATAAGAATGAAAGAGGATTACCATCTCACACCTTATACAAAGATCAACTCAAGATGGATCAAAGACCTAAATATAAGAGCCAAGACCATAAAGACCTTGGAAAGCAGTGTAGGGAAATATCTACAAGACCTTGTAATAGGAAATGGCTTCATGAACATCACACCAAAAGCACGAGCAGCAAAAGAACAAATAGATAAATGGGACTTCCTCAAAGTTACAGCCTTCTGCACCTCAAAGGAGTTTGTCAAGAAAGTAAAAAGGGAACCCACACAATGGGAGAAAATATTTGGCAACTATATATCCGATAAGAGACTTATAGCTTACATATATAAAGAACTCCTATATCTTGAAAATAAAAAGATAAACAACCCATTTAAAAAATGGGAAAAAGATTTAAACAGACACTTCTCCAAAGAAGAAATACAAATGGCTAAAAAACACATGAAAAAATGCTCCAAATCTCTAGCTATCAGGGAAATGCAAATCAAAACTAACAATGAGATACCATCTTACTCCCATAAGATTGGCAGCTATGAAAAAAACAGAAGAATACAAATGCTGGAGAGGATGTGAAGAAATGGGAACACTCTTCCACTACTGGTGGGAATGCAGAAGGATACAACCATTCTGGAGGAGAGTTTGGCGGTTTCTCAAAAAACTAACCATGTATTTGCCATATGACCCATCAATACCACTGCTGGGTATATACCCAGCAGAACTGAAAACAAGGACACAAACTGATATATGCACACCAATGTTCATAGCAGCATTGTTCACTATCGCCAAATGATGGAATCAACCCAAATGCCCATCAACAGATGAGTGGATCAATAAAATGTGGTATATACATACAATGGAATACTACTCAGCTTTAAGAACAAATACACTACAAACACACGTGATAACATGGATGAATCTTGAGACCCTTATGTTGAGTGAAGTAACCCACGCATTGAAGGACAAATACTTCATGACCTCAATAATATGAAATAAGCAAGCTGCCTCAGAGAGCTAGAGACTGGAAGATAGGCTTACAGGGAATCGGGGAGTAGAGGAAGGATGTAAGCTGCCATCTACATGGGCGAAATTCATGATAAGATGGCGGTATGTGCACAAGGAAGAGATAAAATAAGGGTATACGGTTACCTTTGGGTGGGCTTTGCAGGCTTGAGTGGGGCTAGGGATGGGCAGATGGGTTATATTGCCCAAGAAATTGGGGGGAAGGAGGGGCAACATATGAACATAGGAGAGTGTCAGGTGTTGGTTGAAATTAAAATGCTGAGAAAACCTTTTCAAAATATAATTGGGAAAGTTACGTGTTTAAGATACTCAAAGGGGATAATCTGACACAGGACAGACTCATAGGGAATATCTGAATGCTCATTTTGCCAGAGTGGATTATACCGTTGGGTAGAGACCCATATAATGAGAGTGAAGTTAGACCCACATCCTGGGGAGGACTAATGCCATCAAATAGAGGGAACTGTATCTTTCAAGAGAAAGGGTGGCTCCCAGGGCATTAGGGCAGTTGATCAAGTCAAGCCCTCAACACTGTTGCAAGTATCGCTGAACAATGGCTCCTCAAAAAATGAAGATTGACTGTCACTGTGGTGCCCCAGGGGAGGGGGAAATAGATATTGAATAGATGGAACCAAAGTAAATGTGAGGGCAAAAGAAGTGTTTCTCAAGAGTACATAAGGATGGATATAAAACATGTAATATTACACCAAAAACATATAGGGGACGAGAGACTAATAATGTAAACCATAATGTAAAATACAGGACAACTAAAAAATTTAGAAAACTGTATAGCCTAAAGTATGAAACACAGTGTAAACACAAATGTTACCTTGTTTTAAAGCTATTGTCTCAATATCTGTATATCAGTTTCAGTAAATATGATATGAATAGGTTAAAAGATTATCGCTGTGAAAGGGAAAAGGTTTTATAATGGATATGTGGGAGTACTGTATATTGTATAGATGAATTACTGTGATCTAGGGCTCTTGTGAAGAGAAGCTCAATAATTAGGAAAAAAGAAAAGAAAAAGATAGGATGTAGAATTTTTCCAAATCAATATGTATTCTATATCCAACCTTTAAATTCATCGCTATATTCCATTTTATTAGTAAGGGAACCTGACATTATATTGGACTTCACTTTTCAGGAAGTTTTGGATCACAGAGTGGTTCAACAATGGCAGTGGAGGAATACTGGTATGGGATTTTATTGACAGGCGATATATGGTTGACAGGGAGTTATTCAGGGCATGTGTCCAGGGTGCATGGAAATGTTTGGATATACTCATAGTCGAAACAATTAAAAACAACAGCTGGGGGGGTGCTGGGTTCCTGGCTGGAGGGGGGGCTCTTTTGTGGTCCCTAGGGGAGCAGCAGCAGTCCCCCAGGTTCAACGGTAAGGACCAGGAAGGAATGAGGGTCCAAAAGTGAGCCCCTGATACTAATGACTATGCTTGTGAGCCTATGCACCTGAAATAAGAACAAGGCCTAGAGCAGCACTGTGCCTAAGAGTTCCCTCCTGACAGCCTCCGTGTTACTCAAATGTGGTGAGTCTCGAAGCCAAACTCAGCATGTAAATGCAATGCCTTCCCCCCAGCCTGGGACATGACACCCGGGGATGAGCCTCCCTGACACTGAGGGATCACTACCAAGTACCAGCTGATGATGTAACTAGAAAATGACCTTGAATTAAAGGTTCAACGTGGACCAGCAGAATATCCCGTCTACATATAATAACAGGAGTTTAAAATGCTGTTTGACATAAAGTAAGGGGGAAATGGAAAGGACGAATGAGTTCATATGGCTATGAGTCTCTAAAAAAGAGTCTGGAGGTTGTCAGAAGGATTGCCCTTATGCACACCTGAGCAGAGTCTCAGAGACAGATAAAGTAGATACAACCACAGGTATTGGTCCTTTTGAGGGCTACAAGGACCCACAGGTTCTATGGTCAAGGCAGATGGCATTCGCTGCCATGTCAGTTGGCCCTTCTTTGGAGCTGGTGTTTCTGCGTGATGGAGCTGGACTCAGATGGGATCTCTTTTCACAAGCCTTTCATGCTACTTTACTGGAATTGTAGTTGGTGCTGGGGCTTAAGATATATCTAGGGGATTTGAATCTCTGGACTGACAATATGATGGCCAGGTCCTGAGCCTCAACAGACTTCAGCTCTTACACTCTGGTTTATTGCACTTAATCCACTCAGCTAACATGGAGTTGAAGAATGTCAACCACCACACCATGAAGCCTAGAGTGCCTACAACTGAAAGCAGGAGGATTGCATCCAGTATCCATGTGGAATCTAAGCCCCCTCTTGACATAGATATGGAATGGACACAACCAAGCCAAGGTCCACAGGAAGGAGGAATACAGTAAGGATTAGAGTGGATTTAATGATATCCTATTCATGAACTATTGTGGTTAATAATCGAGAAAATGTGGCATTGGTGTGGAAAAAGTGGCCATGGTGCCTGCTCTGTGCAAGGAATGGGAGGAAGAGATGAGATGTGGAGGCATTTTAGGGACTTGAAGTTGTCCTGGGTGGTGCTACAGGGATAATTGTCGGACATTGTATGTCCTGCCATGGCCCACTGGATGGAACATGGGAGAATGTGGGCTATGGTGTGGACCACAGGCCATGGGGTGCATCGATGCCCAGAGATGTACTCACCAGATGCAATGGATGTGTCATGATGATGGGGGAGAGTGCTACTGTGGGGGGAGTGGTGGGGTGGGGGCGGTTGGGGTGTATGGGGACCTCCTATTTTTTTAATGTGATATTTTTAAAAAAATGAATAAATTGAGTAGAATTTGGAAAAAAAATAAAAAGACAAAGTATCTGATTTTAAAATCGGCAAAAGACTTGAAAATATAACTTTCAAAAAAGAAACAAAAATGGCGAAGAAACACATGAAAAATGTTCAATATCACTAGCTTTAGTGGTTTGATATGGTTCATGAATTCCAAAATTAGATACTGGATTATGTTTGTAAACTGGTCTGTACCTGGGCATGAATAAATTATGATTATGGCTTTGATTGGGCCATGTCAGTAGATTGTTGAGTCCCCACCCCTTGGTGGGTGTGTTTCAGAGACAAAAGGCATGGCAAAGGACAGTGTTGGAGGGTTTTTGATGTTGGAGTTTGATGCTGGAGTCTTGAGTTGAAGCTCTGGGAAGTAAGCACACAGAGGAGATTGGTCATGAGGAAAGAGAGAAGACCCTGGGAAGAGAAACAAGTTGTTCACCTAATAGTCCACAGCTCACCTTGTGGAGAGAGACAAAGCCTAGAGAGACTCATAGTCTACAACTGACACTGTGGAGCAAACAGAGGAGCTGAGCCCAGAGAGAAACGAACCGGAGGAAGAGAGGAATCCAGGAAGCCTGAGTCCTGGCAGATGTTGGCAGCCATCTTGCTCCAACATGTGGCAACAGACTTTGGTGAGGGAAGTAACTTACACTTTATGGCCTGGTAAATACCCTTTATAAATACCCTTTGTAAAAACCAACCAATTTCTGTTATTTTTCATCAGCACCCCTTTGACTGAGTAATGCACCAGCAATTAGGGAAATGCAAATCAAAGCTACAATGAGAAATCATTTCACACCTATTAGAATGGCCACTATTAAAAATTTGGAAAACTAAATGTTGGAGAGGATATGGAGAAATAGGAATACTTATTCACTGTTGGTGGGAATTTAGAATGTTACAACCACTGTGGAGGACTGTTTGGCAGTTTCTAAGGAAGTTGAATATAGATTTGCCATGGGAAGTGGCAATACCATTATTATATATATACCCAGAAGAACTGAGAGCAGTGACACAACCAGATATCTGCACACTGATACTCACAGCAGCATTATTCACAAGCGCCAAAAGTTGGAAACAACCCAGGTGTAGATGAACTGATGAATGGATAAACAGGTTGTGGATTATACACACGATTGAATATTATGCAGTGGTAAGAAATGAAGTTGTAAAACCTATGACAACATGGATGAACCTGGAGGACATTATGTTGAGTGAGGCAAGCCAGACAGTAAAGGACAAATACTGTATGATTTCCCTATTATGAACTAAATATATTATGTGAAATATAAATATATTATGTGAAATATAAATATGAGTATAATTGTATATATAAAACCATTCTTTCTTGAGGCTGAACAAATGTAAGCTAATAATACAAAATGTTAATATCAGATGAAGAGAACAAAATCATTATACTAAGTGTAGCATTTTGGCATTATTTATGAATTCCAAAAATGAATATTGGATTATGTTTGTAAGCTGGTTTGTTCCTCTGTACATATTAGATTGTATTGGATTCAGAGATTTCACTTTTACTTGATTAAATTATGATTAAGACTTTGATTGGGCCACATCAGTAGGCAGCCGCTGGACTGGGAGAGTGGACATTCGACCCTGAGGGTCAAGAATTCCACCAGGATATACACACAATGGAATACTACGAGGCTGTAAGAACAAATACACTACAAACACACGTGATAACATGGATGAATCTTGAGAACCTTATGTTGAGTGAAGCAACCCAGGCATTGAAGGACAAATACTACATGACCTCAATGATATGAAATAAACAAGCTGCCTCAGAGAGCTAGAAACTGAACGATAGGCTTACAGGAAATCGGGGGGTGGAGGAAGGATGTGAGCCGACGTCTACAGGGGTGGAATTTATGATGAGCTGGCGGTAAGTATTAACACAAAGAAGAGATAAAATGGGGGCAAGAGGTTGCCTTTGGGTGGGGCTTCGCGGGTTTGAGGGGGGCTGGGGATGGGCGGATGGGTAATATTGCCCAAAAAGTGGGGGGAGGGAGGGGTAGCATACGAACACAGGAGAGTGTTAGGTGTTGGTTGAGAGTAAAGTGCTGAGAAAATCGTATCAAAATATAATTAAGAGGGTTACCTGTTTAGGATGCTCGGAAGGGATGGTCCGATGCGGGACGGGCTCCTGGGGAATGTCTGAATGCTCATTTTGCCAGAGTGGGTGATACCATTGGGTAGAGACCCAAGTAGTGAGAGTGGGGGTGGACCCACATCCTGGGGAGGACTAATGCCATCAAATAGAGGGAACTGTATCTCTCGAGAGAAAGGGTGGCTCCCAGGGCATTGGGGCAGCTGAGCAATTTAGGACCTGAACACTATTGCAAGTATCTCTGGACGTGGCTCCTCGGGAAATGGAGGTTGGCTGTCATTGTGGGCACCAAGGGGATGGGAAAACGGATGTTAAATGTGTGAAACCAAGGTAAATGTGGGGTAAGAGAGGAGTTTCGTGAGAGTATACAAGGATGGATATAAAATATGTAATATTACATCATAAACATATAGGGGACGACAGAATGATAATGTAAGCCATAATGTAAAACATAGGATAACTAAAAATGTTAGAAAACTGCGTGTCCTAAAGTATGCACCACAATGTAAGCACAGATGTCACCTGGTTTGAAAGCTATTGTCTCAGACTCTGTACATCTCTTTAAGTAAATATGTTGTGAATAGGCTGTTAGAGTATCGCTGTGGAAGGGAAAAGGTTTTGTGGTGGATGTGTGGGAGTGCTGTATATTGCATACATGAATTGCTGTGGTCTAGGGCTTTTGTGAAGAGAAGTTCAATAATTAGGGGAAAAAAAAAAGGAAAAGAAAAAGATAGGATGTAGAATTTTTCCAAGTCAACACGTATTCTATATCTAACCTTTAAACCCATCGCTATATCCCATTTTGCTAGTAAGAGATCCTGACATGATATTGGGGCTTCAATATTCAGGAAGTTCTGGATCCCAGAGTGGTCCAAAAATGGCAGCGGAGGAATACTGGTATAGAACACTATTGACAGGGGATATATGGCTGACAGGGAGCTATACAGGGCATATGTCCAGGGTGCAAGGTAATGTTTGGATATACTCATAGTGGCAACAATTAAAAACTAAAGCTGGGGGGGTACTGGGTCCCTGGCCGGGGGTCCTGTGCCATGGTCCCTAGGGGAGCAGCGGCAGTCCCCCAAGTACAGCGGCAAGGACCGAGAAGGAATGAGGGTCCAACAGTGAGCCCCTGATACTAATGACTATGCTTGTGAGCCTATATGCCTGAAATAAGAACAAGGCCTAGAGTAGCACTGTGCCTGGGAATTTCCTCCTGACAGCCTTCATGTTACTCAAATGTGGGCAGTCTCGAAGCCTAACTCGGCATCTAAATGCAATGCCTTCCCCCCAGCGTGGGACATGACACCCGGGGATGAGCCTCCCTGGCACTGAGGGATCACTATCAACTAACAACTGATAATGCAACTGGAAAATGACCTTGAATTGAAGGTTCGATGCGGATCAGTAGAATATCCCTGTCTACATAGAATAATATGACTTTAAAATGCTGTTTGATCTAATGTAAGGGGGAAATAGAAAGGAGAAATGAGTTTATATGGCTATGAGTCTCTTAAAAAAAAAGAGTCTGGAGGCTGTCAGAAGGATTGCCCTTATGCACAACTGAGCAGAGTCTAAGAGACAGATAAAGTAGATACAATCCCCAGGTATAGGTTCCTTTGAGGGCTAAAGGGACCCACGGGTTCTATGGTCATGGCAGATAGGGTTCACTGCCATGTCAGATGGCCCTTCTTTGGAGCTGGTGTTTCTGCGTGATGAAACTGGACCCAGAGGGGATCTCTTTTCATAAGACTATCATGCTACTTTACTGGAATTGTAGTTGGTATTGGGGTTTCAGATATATTTAGGGGATTGAATCTTTTTACTGACAATATGATAACCAGGCCTTGAGCCTCAACAGACTCCAGCTCCTACAATCTGATTTATTGGACTCACCTCACTCAGCTAAGATGGAGTTGAAGAAGGACAACCACCACACCATGGAGCCTAGAGTGCCTACAACTGAAAGCAGGAGGATTGCATCCAGTAACCATGTGGAATCTGAGCCTCCTCTTGACATAGAGGTGCAACGGACACAACCAATCCAAGGACCTCAGAGAAAAGGTGGCATTGGAGTGGGAAAAGTGGACATGGTGGCTGATGGGTATGGGGAAAGGCAGGAAGAGATGAGATGTGGAGGCGCCTTTGGGACTTGGAGTTGCCCTGGATGGTGCTCCAGGGGCAATCACCGGACATTGTAAATCCTCCCAGGGCTCACTGGATGGAATGGGGGAGAGTGTGGGCCATGATGTGGACCAATGACCATGAGGTGCAGAGATACCCAGAGATGTACTTACCAAATGCAATAGATGTGTCATGATGATGGGAGTGAGTGTTGCTGGGGGGGGAGGGGTGCGGTGGGGGTGGTGGGGTCGAATGGGACCTCATATTTTTTTAATGTAATATTTTTACAAAATCAATAAAATAAAAAAAAGAAAAAAAGAATTCTACCAGGCAGCAATTTAGTCCACACTTGGAGTCAGTGAGAGAAAAACAGGGTTATTGGCACTAGGGAAAGGAGATCAGACAGGGGTGTCTGAAGTTTGCTTTCCCAGAGCCATAATGGGCAGAAGTTGTCATGAAATAACTATAGTCCAAGGCAAGGGGTGAGGCTAGACCCGAAGTAACCATAAACAAAGGCAAACTCAGTGTATAATTACCATCACAATAGCATAAGCAAGAGTGTGGTTAGACCTGAAGTAACATTAACAAAGGTAAATTAGTCTAAGATTACACTTAAAATAGTACATCTAGGCTAAATTCACCTAGCTATAGCAATTTCAGTTACTCTCCTGCTGTTTTATAATATAACGGAATCTATATAATGATCTTAACTCTTAGTTACAGTGTCTTATAAGTTTCCACTTAAAAACAATTTGGACACTTCCATTTATTAACTAAGTCACTAAAATAATTTTATTAGTAACTATGCTAAGTTTTTCTGCTTTTCCAGCAGTTGAACCAATTCCATGTAATTTTTACATCAAATCTAATTGTAAGACAGTATTGACATTTTTTTTAAAGATTTATTTATTTATTTAATTCCCCTCCCCTCCCCCGGTTGTCTGTTTTCTGTGTCTTTTTGCTGCGTCTTGTTTCTTTGTCCGCTTCTGTTGTCGTCAGCGGCACGGGAAGTGTGGGCGGCGCCATTCCTGGGCAGGCTGCTCTTTCTTTTCACGGTGGGCGGCTTTCCTCACGGGCGCACTCCTTGCACGTGGGGCTCCCCCACGCGGGGGACACCCTTGCGTGGCAAGGCACTCCTTGCGCGCATCAGCGCTGCGCATGGCCAGCTCCACACGGGTCAAGGAGGCCCGGGGTTTGAACCGCAGACCTCCCATATGGTAGACGGACGCCCTAACCACTGGGCCAAAGTCCGTTTCCCAGTATTGACATTTAAAGACTCATTTTTAGGTTGCCTTTCACTGTTATCCAATTTGTAACACGTGGACCCCAAATTTGACTTACAAGTTCCTAGGCATGAGCAGACTAACAAAGTTAAAGCAAGCACAGATGGAACAGAAGAGAAAATTTTACACACTTAGTTTAGCTTAGGGAAAGACTTGACTTTTGAATCACCTAGATACAAAGCTTCCAGTGTCTGTCCATGGCAGAAATTTGGTACAGGACCCTCAAGCTTAATTCTGCCAGGAAAATCACTGGCAGCTGCAAAGTATGGAGCTAAAGGGTCCAGAGAAGTTCCGTCTCCGACAAGACATGAATCGGGCTGCATCCCATTAGTTACCTACTGCAAAGTGTAAAACCCTGCAAGTTTTTTTCACTGGAAGGATTGAAGTGTTACGAGGAAATAGGCAGGGAGCTAGGAAAGCCAGGAACCTTTTAATCATAATTGATGGTGCGTGAGTTTGTTCCTTATTATACAAGGAAGAGTTTAGTGAATGGAGCACATTTCCTTATCCTTTTAAGGGGACACAGTCACATAGTCTCTGGCCCTCAGATCTACCTGCCCCCTCCTCCCCTCTTAGACAGGTTTAACTGTAATTCAGGGACCCATACAGAGGCCACTCTCAGCCATATTGCAGCCACGTGGTGTGGCAGGAAAAAATTAGACCATCAGTAGGCAAATTGTCCCAATTTTTGAGAAGGCACCCCAGTGGGGAGTCTGCTGGAATGCTGGAAGAGCTGCCCATTATCCTACAGGAGGATAAAATGTAAATGTGTTCGACATTCTAGAGGCAACCCACTGTTAGATTGAACTGAATGAATTGCTTGCTGAGCCAGCATCCTGGAAGTTGGGGAGCCCTGCTCGCTGTCCCCATGTTCCAGTGATTGGGAGCTTTGTCTCTGGGCATCCCCAGAGTCTAAGAGGTCTTAGGGGCATCTGGGTCTGGTACTAAGACTGAGCACCCAAACCAGGCTGACCCTAGGAAAGGGGATGGCTAGGCACCTTTCTTTTGCCTACTTTACAGCACTCTTAGGAACTGGCTATGTGTGAGCTCACCTCATAACCTCTCCCAGGGGCTGAGTTCCTCAGTTAAACCCAATATTAAAAGTCCATTACTTGCTGGCAAACACCCTCAGGGACCCCATAAGATAATCTCAGGGCCTCCCCAGGGCAGAGAAGAAACAAAGCCTCAGGACACTGAGAGTAGGGCTCATGCATCACTGACAACTGCATTTTCCTTTTCTAAGGCATTCTAAGGCATCTCAAAGACCCAAATAAGGACAGCAGTAGTTGGAAGATTAAAGACATTTAAAAATATATTTATTTACTTTATTATTAATAAACTGAACCTCAGACCTCAAACATTGGAGGCGAGTGCCCAACAACCTGAGTCACATCTACTGCCTGTGGGCTGCAGTGTCTGCTGGCTTGTGGCATCTGCTTGTTTAGGTATCTGCTCATTGCAGTGGGTTTTCTGTCTAGCTTGTTGCAGTGGGTGCAGCGTCATCTTTAGGAGGCACCAGGACCTGAAGCTGTGACCCCCCATGTTTTAGGTGGGCCCCCACCTGGTTGAACCACTTTTGCTTCCCTGGCACTTTTAATTAAAAGGAGTTAACTAGTCATCTAAGGAAATGATACAATAGGTGATAGCCATTCTGAACTCTCAGAGAGGGCCTGGTAAACGCCTGGTGGACTCCTGCTCAATTTAAGTCACATGCCCAGTCAGATCTCAAGGGCAGTTTTGCCTGCCACCCAAAACCTCCTTGGATTTATACGGCATGGGGACTTGCCACTACCACCTCCAGAAAGGGAACCAGAAGTCTTGGCTGACCAAGTTTATGTCCTTTGGGAGCCTATCAAGGAACACCCTACCCAGGAGCCCCTTTAAAATGGCAGAACCAAAAGAGGGCACAGACAGGCTATAAAAAGTTTAGACTCACCAGTCCTTGCCAGGTGTTAGGGAAGATTATGTGCCCCTAGAACTCCTGGCTGTCATTTGCCAAAGGAAAGTGGGGAAGTGTTGGATTCCTCTAAGTTCTTGGGTATGTTGCAAAAAAGAATTTAAAAACACCAGTTTAGTTAGGCCAATAAAAATTATTTATTGGGAAATGAGAGAAAAGAACAGAGTTTGCTGAGAAATGGGAGAGAAGGATGGAAATATGCACCAAGATTTGGTGCCATCCCCTCTAGGCAGAGAAAGTCTGTCCTTTGTTTTTCATATGACATATCTTTTTTGTCCCTCTTTTCCTTTATTGTGGGCTCTTTTTTTTGTATAGTTGCTTTATTAGTCAGCCACAGGGGTGCTAATGCAAAATACCAGAAAACTGTTGACTTTTATAAAGGGTATTTATTTGGGGTAGAAGCTTACAGTCACAAGGCTCTAAAGAGTCCAACTCAAGGTTACTTCCTTACCAAACTCTATTCCCTCATGTTGAAGCAAGATGGCAGGCAATCCCTGGAAGGGTTCAGCCTTCCTCTTGCTCTTAAGACTCCATGCTTCTTCTGATCTCAGCTGTAGGCTGGCACGAGGCTTGTCTCTCTCCCCTCTCGACAGGGCTCATTTCTTTCTGAGTTCAGCTGCTCTGGTCTCTTCACAAGGTCAGGGTAGATTATCAGGCTCCTCTCTCTTCCTGGGGCCTCTGCTGTCTCTGTGGAGCCATCTCTGCGGAACTTTCTCTATTCCTCTGGATTCTTCTCCTGTGTCTCTACTTCCGTGTGAGAATCTGTTTTATCAGCCCACCAATGGGGTGGGGGCTCAACCTTGCATACCCTAATGACATGGTCTAATCAAACTCTAATCTTAAAATAATTTAATCAAAGACATCTCAGCCAAATCTAATACAATCAAAGGGTATCACGCCCAGAGGAATAGACCACTTTACAAACATAGTCAACATCTCTTTTGGAATTCATAAATAATATCAAACTGTCACAGTTGCTCTTTTGTGATTCCTTTCTCATTTTCATTTCTGTATATATTCTAAATACTTTCTTTGTAGTTACTCTGGGATTTCTATTAAACAAACCTAAGTCTTTAACCTACTAATTTGTAAAGATACCACCTGAATTTCAATAGCATACACTGTTTCTGTTCCAATATCCCTCCATTTCCATTCTTTATGTTGTTTTTGTCACACATTACTGTTTTAGATTTTTCATATCGTTATAAAAAATATTATTTCTTATTCAATTGTATTCTAAATCTAATAGGACATAAAGAGTAGACTTATATACTAAGGATACCATACTATTGGGTTTTGCATTTACCATGTCTTTACCTTTACTGGAGATCTTCACTTCTTCATACTGATTCAAGCTACTATCTACTGTCCTTTCCTTTCCATCTGAAAAACTCCCTTTTGCATTTTTGTAAGATCAGTATTTTGTTGATGAACTCTCAGTTTTAGTTTATCTGTGAATGTCTTAAACTTGCCTTCAATTTTGAAGGGCAGTTTTGCCAGGTAAAGAATGGCTATTTTTTTATATTGAAATACATCATTTAATATTTCAATAAATTTGACATTTCATTGATCCTCTCTGGGATCAGTTAATGTAGAGATATTTTCAAGTGGTGGATCCCTAATTATGGATACTACTATCATGGAAATTGAAGGCTTTTGGCCTGTTGGTGTACTGAGACTGAATTTTATTACTTTTTCATTATTCTGCACTCTAATGTAAGTGTGCTAAAACTATATATGCATGCCATTTCCCTTGCAAATATGTTCTGCTGCATTATGGTTTTGAGGCACGGCTTTTTTTCTTGACATAAGATTTAAAAATGAAAACTATATAGGACTATTTCCAATCATTAGATCTGCTAAAAGGAGAATATTAATATTTTATATAAAGATTTTGTTACATTATGTGAAGTTTTATTATTTGAATTTGATAATATATATATTTTAATAAACTTTATTAAGGTAAAATGATTGGAAGTTTACACACATAGGTAATTCAGATATTTGAGTAAAAAGACAAAAATTTGTTTTGAATGCTGTATATAGTAGAGAATATGGAGAATAATGTGATGTGATTGTACAAAGAAAATTAATATGAAGTTTTGGGGGAAGAAAAGATTGCCTGAGGGGTGAAAAAACTCTCACATGGAGTCTTCACATTATATGGGTTAACATAAAGGTTTATAAGTTTTTTTGTCCAACTAATGGAAATGCACTTAATAAAAAATTGTGACATTGGGTAAGAAATTACTTTTTACCCCATTGCCACATTCATGTGCATACATGAGTGCACATAACTATCCAATTGTTCTCTTCCCAACCAACACTCAATAAGTATGATATTGACTTGATTTAATAACCTGATTTTGAGTTATTTTCTCTTTTTCTCGAGCCCATGAAGTTTCCAAGATAAAAATTAATAAGAGCAAAATTGCTTATTTCCTGACACCTGATTTCTCCTAGAGTCATGTATTCCCCCTATTAAGAACTAGGAAAGAATGAATACTGGTATTTTCCCAGTTGGAATTTTACTTTTGTTTGTGGGGATAGCAAGACAGAAGTAGAAAGAAAACTGGTGCTGGTGTTACCATTAAAAATTAATGTATTTGAAATGTTTAAAAGTTTTAAAAACATGCTGTTGGGAAGCAGATGTGGCTCAAGCAATTGGGTTCCTGCCTACCATTTGGAAGGCCCAGGGTTTGATTCCTAGGGCCCCCTGGTGAAGGTGAGGTGGCCCACGCCGAGAGCTGGCCCACGCAGGAGTGCTGGCCTGAGCAGGAGTGCTGGTCTATGCAGAGAGTTGGTTCAGCAAGATGACACAACAAAAAGAGACACAGAGGAGAAACAATAAAAAACGCAGCAGACTAGTGTGGCGCAAGACATTGAGCATCTTCTGCTCCAAAAGTTCCCAGGATTGGTTCCCAGTGCCTCCTAAAGAGAAGACAAACAGACACAGAAGAACGCCCAGTGAATGGACACAGAGCAGACAGCGAGGGTGGGGGTGAGGGGGGAAAATAAATAAATAAATCTTTGAAAAACAAAAAAATAAAAACCTGCTATTTAGAAGCAAGATTAAAAATCTATCTATAAGTTTAAACTGCTATAGTAAACTAAAGGATAAGTATACCAATAAATCTGAAATAAGGTTAGTGTCTTCTGAACTTGCCTGTGCTAGAGGGTCATGGATCTGGCTCTGGGTCTATTCTGCATCGTTCTGTGTGAACCTGAAAAAGAAGCACACTAGGTCACCAACCCACACTTTACATTATGCTGCTGCTGATAATCCATTCCTTCTGGGTTCTGGTGGTAGAAGAAAGAGATGCAGAAATTATATTACATTATTGAAACATGCCTAAAAGCCAGTTGAGAATAGATCATGTTTGAGTTCTCAGTCTGTTTTGACACTGCTACTGACTCACTTCTCCTTCCCTGCAATAGGGCTTTGGTGTCCCTAAGTTTTGAAGTTCCGAATTGATTTATAAAGCACTTTCTAGATAAGCACTATATAACAGTGTTACATATTACACTTGTGGGCTTCTCCTTGATATCCCCTTCTCTGTAATTAATTTTGTTTGGAATTGTACTAAATTATAATTTGCATGGTTTAGATAATCAAATATTTCATCAGCTGTATCATTTGCCTCCTTGATTTTGTTTATCTTTGTAGTAATGTAATTGTATTTTATACCTACTTTTTATTTTAAAAATTAAGAAATTAAGACATAAAAAAAGAATGGCCATTTTTCTCTTTAAGTATCGTAATAAGTCATACCACTGCCTTCTGCTCACTGTGGTTTAAGATGAGAAATCAGCACTCAGTCTTATTGAGGATCCCTTGTATCAAGGGGTTCCTAACCAGGATTCGATGGACTTCTAATGGTCCATGGAAAGATTTCAGGGGGTCTATGAGCTTAAATTGAAAATTCAAAAACACATTATTCTTGTGGGGACATGTTGGTGTAGGTGTGATATATTTATTAAATAATACACAGTATAGTATCGACTTAATAAGAGGTATGTGCTTTTTACCTGACTGGAAAAGAGGTCCATGGCACAAAAACGATTAAGAACTCCTGACTTATATGTAACAAATTTCTCTTGCTGCTTTTAGAATCTATCTTTGGCATTTGACATTTGACACTTTAATTACTACGTGTCTTGGAGTAGGCCTAATAGGGTGTGTTTGTTTTTTTCTGTTTATAGTTCATAGAAATTCTTGGACATGTGTATTTATGTCTTTTATAAGAGTTGGGAAAATTTTGGCCACTATTTCCTCAAAAGTGCTTTCTGTGCCTTTTCTCTTCTCCTTTTGGGGCTCCCATAATGCCTATGTTGTCATGGCCTTATGTTTTCCTACAGGTCCCTTAGGCACTGCTCACTATTTTTTCCTCTGTTCTTCTGACCACATGATTCCAGTCATCCTGTCTTACAGTTCACTGATTATTTCTTTTACCTGTTCAAATCTGTTTAAAACCTCCCCTACTTTTAAAATTGCCACTATTTTTACATCCACATAAATTCTGTTATGATTCTTTTTAGACTTTCTAATTTTTCTTTTTGTTCACACATTGTCTTCTTAATATCTTTTAGCTCCATAGCCACATTGAGTTTATTTCTACCCATATTACTTTTGCTTCTAGAATTGATTTCAGAGAATTATTTGAACTTTTTTGATTAGTGGTTCAATTGTCTGTATTTCCTCTGAAGGACCTTCAGTATGAATGGTGTGATGGTAGATTTTTCTTCAAGGCAGTGTCTCTGTCCCTGTTCTTCATCCCCACTCCTCTCTTTGCTTCAACATCTCCACAAATGAACAAACAACCTAAAAGACATCAGAGATATGTGTTTTCTTACTTGGGCCTGAGGTATACCCAGAAAATATGGAAGGACATGCAGCAAGAGGCAAAATGACCACATTCTGAAGATACCACATCATCCTCCAAGATTCAGAGTCAGAAAAAATGCATTCATAAGAAATGTCTAGCACTGTTGACTCTCAGTTTTTTAAAAGCTTTCCATGTGTCTTCTTGCCTCATTATTTGCTTCATTTAGTCATGTGTATCAATACTTTGATGAATTGGTTTATAATGAGAGAAGACATCATTGTAGATGAAACTTTCAAGTTTTAGTACCCTTGAAAGTCATCTAAGCTTCAGATGCACCAGTTGCTTCAAAAGCTTTATTTAAATGTGTATTCTATCCATGTAACATTATCTTTAAAACTCATAGTCAGTGAGCTAGTAGATACATGTTCTTAACACTCTATCATCATCTTTCTTAATCTGTGTTAGAGACATACAGACTGACTGCTCCTTGATAAATGAAGAAAGGATAGTAAGTAGTGTTTATCACCATCGTTGTTGTTATTGGTTTTTTTAATCATCTAGAGCCTGAGAATGAGTCTTTTTAGTCCTGAAAAGTATTTTAGTCACCAAAATATAGAGGGAGATTTGGGCTGCACTATAGGTTTTAAATACTTAATTTCTTAGTGGTATTTTCTCAACCTGAAAAGACCTTTATTATCAGTAATGACTTTATTTTTTTAAGATATATTTTAAATTTATTTTTTAAAAATATAGGAGGTTCCCATATGCCCCACTCCTGACACCCCTCACTTTCCCCACATCGACAACTTCTTTCATTAGTGTGGTACATTCATTGCAATTGATAAATACACTTTGGAGCACTGCTACACAGCATGGATCATAGTTTATGTTGTAGTTTACACTCTCTCACAGTCCATTCAGTGGGTTATGGCAGGATATATAATGTCCTGTATCTGTCCCTGCAATATCAAATAATGAATTTAAATCAGGATTAAACTCTCCATTCAAAATACAGAGATTGACAGAATGGATAGAAAAGCATGACCTAACTATATGCTGTCTGTAAGAGGCCCATCTTAAAGTTAAACAGACAAGTAGGTTGATTGTGAAAGAAGGGAAAAAAACACACCATAGAATAGTAACTAAAAGAGCTGGGGTGACTATACTAATATGAGATAAAATATACTTTAAGTATAAAACATTTATGAGGAACAAAGATGGTAACTACATACTGATTAAGGGGCAATTCAACAGGAAGATGTAATAATTATAAATATATAGACACTGATTAGTAAAGCCCAGAATATATGAAGCAAATTGACAGATTTGAAGGGTCAATAGACAAAGACCCTCAGAAGCATGAGGGACAGAGAGAAGAACCCAGAATGACAACCATGAGTTATAAACCCCATGTGGTGGCTGGGAAGGGCACCCATACCCAGCCCTCAAGTTATGTATCCTGGGTAAAATCCCAGGACCACTGCAGCCAACTGATAGAGGAATAGACTTCTTCCACCCAAA
Source organism: Dasypus novemcinctus (assembly GCF_030445035.2). Classification (NCBI taxonomy): domain Eukaryota; kingdom Metazoa; phylum Chordata; class Mammalia; order Cingulata; family Dasypodidae; genus Dasypus; species Dasypus novemcinctus. The sequence continues at coordinate 151,739,330 of NC_080704.1, read as the reverse complement.
GTGTGTGCGACAGAAGACTGAGAGAGTTTTCTCTTCAGTGAATTTGGCCAGCAGAGGCCCCTTTGAATCTCAGCTCTGGCCAGACCAGAAACACAGGCAAGCGGAGTGTATTAGTCAGCGAAAGGGGTGCTGATGCAAAATATGAGAAATCTTTTGGCTTTTATAAAGGGTATTTATTTGGGATAGAAGCTTACAGTTACCAGGCCATAAAGTGTAAGTTACTTCCCTCATCAAAACCTGTTGCCATGTGTTGGAGCAAAATAGCTACTGACATCTGCAAGGGTTCAGGCTCCCTCTTCCTCTTACGGTTCTGTTGTCCCAGCTCCTTCCAGTATTAGCTATAGGCTGGGATAAGACTTGTCTCTCTCCCTCGGCTCATTCCTATCTGGACTCAGCTGCATCTGTAGGCTATTAGGCTCCTCTCTCTTCCTAGGGCCTTTGCTGTGTCTACAGAGCTGTGTCTATTCCTCTGTGTTCTTCTCCTGTGTATTTATTTCTTGGGGTTCCAGCTCAAAACTCTAACCTCTCCTTCTCTGTGGTACAGTTTCTCTGTGAGTCCCCACCCCCCCGTGGTGTACTACTGACATGACCCAATCAAAGCCTTAATCATTATGTAATTAAGTAAAAGTGAAACCTCTGAATCCAATACAATCTAGTGTGCCAGACTGACAGACCAGTTCACAAACATAATCCAGTATTTATTTTTGGAATTCATAAACAATATCAAACTGCTAAACAGAGGTTGCAAGAGACACCTCCATGGAAAGGTTCCCCAACAAGTGCCATTTGATGGCCTGCCAGGAAAATATAAGGAGGAATAACTGCTCTTAGGTCCCTTTTAGTCCCAAGTCCTAGGAGAAAATCTACAACTTTTTATGAGTCACTGGTCTGATTTTGATAATTTAAGTGGGGCAATTTTAAAAACTCAGAAAAATGTAAGCCAGAAATCAAAGAAGAACCATGAAAAAACACCAACAGGAAAGAGAAAGAAATTGACTGTCAAGAGTAAATTCACCAACATATTCAGAGGCTTAGATATCAGAAAAAATTACAAGTCATACTAGGAAACAGGAAGAGAAGGCCCAGCCAAAGGAAAAAACTAAATATCCTGATGAGACACAGGATTCACAGAATTTAAGAAAATTAAACAATGATGATCACACAAATCTCCTAAATCAATTCAAGGAATTGAAGTAAAATATGACTAAACAGATAAAGGATATTAGAAAGATATTGGGTGAGCATAAAGAACAATTTGAAAGCCCACTGTGGAAGTTTGATATAATTGATGAATTTCAAAAAGAAATATTGATTATGTTTGTAAATTGGTCTGTTCCTCTTGGATAGTGATATCCTTAGATTTTATTGAATTAAGAGGTTTCACTCTTACTTGGTTAAATTATGACTAGGGCTTTGATTGGGCCTTGTCATTAGGATGTTGAGTCTCCACCACCTTGGTGGGAGAGGAATCACAGAGAGAAAAACACGGCAGAGGAATTAATTGTTATTTTTGGGCAGTGGACTTGGCCCAGTGGTTAGGGCATCCACCTACCACATGGGAGGTCTGTGGTTCAAACCCCAGGCCTCCTTGATCCATGTGGAGCCGGCCCATGTGCAGTGCTGATGCACGCATGGAGTGCCCTGCCACGCAGGGGTGTCCCCTGCATGGGGGAGCCCCACACGCAAGGAGTGCACCACATAAGGAGAGCTGCCCAGCGTGAAAGAAAGTGCAGCCTGCCCAGGAATGGTACTGCACACACGGAGAGCTGACACAACAAGATGACGCAATGAAAAGAAACACAGATTCCTGTGCCGCTGACGACAACAGAAGTGGACAAAGAAGACACAGCAAATAGACACAGAGAACAGACAACCAGGGTGGGGGGGGAAGGAGAGAGAAATAAATAAATAAATCCTTAAAGAAAATTGTAATTTTGAGCTGGAGCCTCAGGAAGTAAATACATAGAGAAGCAGACACTTGAGGAAAGTGAGAAGGCTCCAGCAAGCATGACAGAGGCCCTGGGAAGAGAGATGAGCCATTTGCCTGATGGTTTACAACTGGCCTTGTGGAGAGAGTAGCTGAACCCAGAGAGAAACAAGCCCTGGGAGAGAGATGAGACTTACCCACATGGCATCAGACTTTGGTGAGGGAAGTAACTTAAGCTCTATGGCTTGGTAACTGTAAGGTTCTACCCCAAATAAATATCCTTTATAAAAGCCAATAGATTTCTGGTATTTTGCATCAGTACCCTGTTGACTCACTATATACCAGCAAAGAAAAATAATAGAGATGATAGGAATGAAAGATATAATAGATCAGATTAAAAACACATTGCAGGCACATAACAGCAGATTTGAATTCATTGAAGACAGAATTAGTGATATCAATGACAGAAAAGGAACTGGAAAAGACAGGAGAAAAGAATAGAAAAATGGAACAGCATCTTAGGGAATTGAATGACAAGGGGAAACAGAAACACATGCTATCAGTGTCCTAAGAGAAGAGACACACAGGAAAAGGGGCAGAAAGAATATTTGAGGAAATAATGACTGAAAACTCCCCAACCCTTATGACAGACAAATATCAATATCCAAGAAGGACAACACACCCTAAACAGAATAAATCTAAATAGACCTATTTGGAGACACCTGCTATTCAGAACGATACTATCATAGGTATAGACGGGATTCTGAAAGAAGCAAGAGGAAAGCAAAGCAACACATACAAGGGAAACTCAATCAGATTAACTGACAACCTCTTGTCAGAAACCATGGAGGAGAGAAGAAACTGCTATGATGTATTTAAGGTACTGAAAAAGAAAAACTGCCAGCCAAGAATTCTGTATTGGGCAAAACCATCCTTAAAAAATGAGGGTGAGTTTAAAGTCTTCACAAACAAAAACTGAGAGTATGTTACCAAAAAGCCAGATTTATAAGTGATACCAAAGGGAATGCTGCAACCTGAAAAGTAAATATAAGGGCAAGAGACTTTGAGAAGTGTGTAGAAATGAAGATTATTAGGAAGGGTTCATTAAAGGGTAGAAGGACAAGACAATAATAAGATATTATAATAAAAAGCCAAAGGATAAAAATGATCAAGTAATGCCTTTACAGTAATACCTTTGAATTTTAATGGCTTGAAATCCCAAATCAAAAGAAGATAACTGATGGCTCATAGTTTTTAATCCATTCTAACTATATGGTGTCTATAAGGGAATCACCTCAGCCATAAGGACACAATCAGGTTGAAACTGGAAGACTGGAAAAAGATATTCCACACAAATTATAATCAAATAAAGAGCTAGAGAAGCAATACTAATATTGGACAAAAGAGATTTTTTTCTAATTCAATCACTTTATTTTCTAATGAAAATACAGACTTTTAATTAAACTTAGAAAACAGCTGAAACTCATGACTTCATGTACTTAGCTTCCCTGCTGCATTTTGGAATATAGGGGTTTTTTCTCCTTTTTTTCTTTATTTTCTTTTAAATGTTACATTAAAAAAATATGAGGTTCTCATATACTCCCTATCCCCCTAGCCCACTCCTCCCACATCAACAACCTCTTCTATCATTGTGGCACATTCACTGCACATGGTGAATACATTTTGGAGCACTGCTGCTCCACATGGATAGTGGTTCACATTGTAGTCTACACTCTCCCTCAGTCCACCCTGTAGGCCATGGCAGGACACACAATGTCCAGCATCTGTCCCTGCAGCACCACCCAGAACAACTCCAAATCCTGAAAAATGCCACCACATCATATCTCTTCTTCCCTCTCCCTACCATCAGCAGCTACTGTGACCACTTTCTCCACATCAATGCTACAATTTCTTACTAATCATAATAGTTCCCCAGCAGAACACCAGTAAGTCCACTCTAATCCATACTCTTTTCCTCCATCCTGTGGACCCTGGGATGGTTATGTCCAGTCACCCTCTACATCAGAAGGGGGCTTATATTCCACATGGATGATGAATGCAATTCTCCCGCTTGCAGTTGTAGGCACTCTTGGCTCCCTGGTGTGGTGGTTGACCTTCTTCACCTCCATGTTAGCTGGCCGGGGTAAGTCCAATAAACCAGAGGGTAGGAGTTGCAAGTCTGCTGAGGCTCAGGACCTGGCTGTCACATGGACAGTCCAGACATTCAGGTCTCCTGAGCATACACCAACCCCAGCTCCACCATAGGTCCAGTAAAAGTGACAGAAGAGGCATGTGTAGAAAAGTTACATCTGAGTCCAACTCCATCACACTCAGGAACACAAACTCCAAAGTAGGGCCAACTGACATGGCACTGAACTCCAGAGTCATCTGCCATGACCATAGAAACTGTGGGTCTCTGTAGCCCTCAGGAGAACCAGTACCTGGGTTTCTATCTACTTTGGCCGACAAAATAGATTTTAAACACAGTGCTGTTATAAGGGATGAAGAAAGTCATTATATATTAATAAAATGGACAACTCGCAAAAAAATAACTATAATAAAATAATAAATATTTGTGCAACTAACCTGTGTTACCCAAAATACATGAGGTAGGTTGAATGGGACCTCACATATATATTTTTAATGTAATATTATTACAAAGTCAATAAAAAATAAAAAAATTAAAAAAAAAAAAAAAACAAAATACATGAGGTACACAGTGGCAAAAGTGAAGAGGGAAATAGATGTCTTTGCAATAATAGTTGGGCCCTTCAATAACAACACTCTCAGGATTGGATAAAACATCTGGAGAGAGGATAAATGAAGAAACAGAGAGCTTCAATAATATTATAAATGAACTAGACCTAACAAATTTATAGTGCATTACACTCCAAAATAGGAGGATACAATTGCTCATGGATCCTTTTCCAGTATAGAACATATATTGGGCCACAGGAGAGGTCTCAGTAATTTTTTTTCAGGTCCTGAGGCCAGGGAGAGAAGGTGGGATCTTGTATGTTGGAATCCAGAGTCAACCACTTGAGCTACATCCACTTTCCTCAATAATTTTAAAAAAGATTGAAATTATATAAAACATTACTTCTGCCCATAATGGAATGAAGCTGTAAATCAATAATGGATGGAAAAATAGAAAGTTCATAAATATATGGAGTTCAAGCAACACACTCTTAAATAGTGGGTCAAAGAACAAATTGCAAGAGGATTCAGTAAATATCTTGAATGAAAATGAGTACACGACATATCACAACATATGGGACTCCACAAAGCCAGCAGTGCTGTGAAGATAATTTATAACCCTCAATTCTTACACTAAAAAAGGTGAAAGAGCTGAAATCAAAGACCTAAATGTGCACCTGGATGAACTAGAAAAAAATAAGGAAACTAATCCTTAACCAAGCTGAAGGAAAGAAATAACAAAGATCACAGCAGAAATTAAAGAAATTGTGAATAGAAATCTATAGAAAGAATTAGTAAAACCAAAAGTTGGTCTGAGAAGAGCAACAAAATCAGCAATCCCTTAGCTAGACTGACAAAGAAAAAAGAGAGAAGATGCAAATAAATAAAATCAGAAAGAGGAAGGGGGACATTAACACAGTCTGTGCAGAAATAAGACAGATAATAAGAAGATATTATGAACACCTGTATGCCAAAATACTAGACAACTTAGATGAGATGAACAAAATCCTGAAAACAGTAGGGCAATCTACAACGAAGCTGGAAGAAATAGAAGACCTCAACAAATTACAAGGAAAGAGATTGAAAGAGTCTTCAAAAACCTCCAAAAAGTGAAAAGCCAGGAGCAGATGGCATCACAGGTGAATTTTACCAACCATTCAAAGATGATCTAATACCCTTCTTGCTCAATGTCTTCTGAAAAAAAAATGAACAGGAAGAAATGCTAACAAACTTATTCTATGAAGCCAGCATCACCCTACTACCAAAACCAGATAAAGGTATTATGAGTAAAGATAATTAAAGACCAACATCTCTAATGGACATAGATTGAAAAATCCTCAGCACAATAATTGCAAACCAAATCCAAGAGCTTATTAAAAGAATTCTATACCACAATCAAGTGGATTTTACCCCAGTTATGCAAGGGTAGTTCAGCACAAGAAATTCAATTAGTGTAATAAACATAGTAATAAAGTGAAGAGAAAAGTCTTATGATTCTCTCAATTGAAGCAGGAAAGATGTTTGACAAAATTCATCAACTTTTCTTGATAAAAACACTCCAAAATATAAGAATAGAAGGAAGCTTTCTCAATATGGTATACTGAATACATTGAAAACCTGCAGTTAGCATTCTACTTAATAGTGAAAGAGTGAAAGCTTTCCTATTGAGATCAGAAACAAGGAAGGATTCCCACTGTTAACAGTTATTCAATATTGAGCTGGAAATACTAGCTAGATAAATTAGGCTAATAAAATAAAAGGCACCCAGATAAGAAAGGAAGAAGTAAAACTAGCTATTCATTTAGGTATGATCTTATATCTAGAAAATCCTGAAAAATTCACTATAAAGCTACTTGAATTAATAGATGAGTTCAGCAAAGTGATGGGATACAAGATTATTTTGCAAAAATTAGTAGTGTTTCTATATACTACCGATAAGTAATCTGAGGAGGAAATTAGAAATAATTCCATTTATAATAGCAATTAAAAGAATAAAAAATTTAGAAATAAGCTTAACCTGTACTCAGAGAACTACAAAACATTTCTAAAAGAAACAGAAGACAACTTAAATAAATGGAAGGACTTCCTGTGTTCATGGCCTGGAAGACTAAATATCGTTAGGATGTCAATTCTATGCAAACTGATTCACAGATTTAATGCAATCGCAATAAAAATCCCAACAGCATTTTCTTTCATAAATGGAAAAGCCAGTTATAAAATGTTTTCTCCTGAACTATAAAAATATATATAATACTAATAGAGGGTGTTAATAATTGGATGGCTTGTGGGAAAAATATACCAAATGAAAGATATGGGCTATAGTTATGAGTAATATTTTGAAGATAGTATTTCTTAGTTTGTAACAATGTATCACAATAATGAAAGCTGTCTGTGGTTGGGAGATAAATGGGAGCCTTGAATGATGATATGCATGTTTGTTTTGTAAATTCACAAATTTTACTGTATATTTATTGTTTGTGTATGTTCATATATGTATGGTATACTTTAATACAATTTTGTTTTTAAAAAGTCACATATACATCTCAATTCAGAAAAGGCATTTGTCTAAATATGGCACCCTTTCTTGATAAAAAAAACACGTAGAACACTAGAAATAGAAGGAAAATTCTTTAGTATATTAAAAGGCATATGTTGAAAGCCCACAGTAAACATCCTACTTAATAGTGAAACACTGAAAGCTTTCCCTATATGATCAGGAATAAGACAAAGATGCCCCTTAGTGCCACTGCTATTCAACATTTTACTGGAAGTTCTTGTCAGAGAAATTTGGCAAGAAAATTAAATAAAAGGCATCCAGGATGGAATTGAAGAAGTATAACCTGCCCTCTTTTATATGATCCTATATACAGGAAATCCTGACAGGAAATCCTGAAAAATCCACAACAAACCTCCTAAATTTAATAAATGAATTCACTAAAGTGGCAGGGTACAAGATCAACACCAAAAAGTCAGTAGGATTTCTATGAACAAGAAATGAACAATCAGAAAAAGAACTCAAAAAATTCCTTTCACAATAGCAACTAAAAGAATCAAATATCTGGGAATAAATTTAACCAAGGATGTAAAGGACTTGTACACAGAAAACTACAAAACAATGCTAAAAGATATTGAAGACAACCCAAGTAAATGGAAGGACATTTTGTGTTCATGGATTAGAAGACTAAATATCATTATGATGGTAAATTACCTAAAACAATTTATAGATTCAATGCAATGTTAATAAAAATTCTAACAACCATCTTTGCAGAAATGGAAAAGCTAATCACCTAATTTATTTGGAAGGGTAAGGGGTCCCAAACAGCTAAAGCCATCTTGGAAAGAGGAATAAAGTTAGAAGACTCACACTTTCCAAAGTGAGAAAGTCACAGTAATCAAACTTTTATCAAACCAAGTAAGTCTTTCTCAGCCAAAACAGTGCCAGGAACCAACAAAGTGCTTGTAGGCCAACTCCAACATGCCCTATGACGAGGAAAAGAAAGGGGGCCAAAAATATCTCCCATGAGCTCTCCAAAGCTGAGCTTTTCTGGCCTGACCAGCGAATGCAACCCTTCTGCTAACTTTCCTCCCACGGTGCTGGGGAAGACATGTGTCTTTAAATATCCACTGTTTCCGCCTCTGTCTGCAGGTTTGAAACAATGGCTGCCCCCACCTTTCTCCAGAGTAGGTTGAAACAATAGCTTCCCCCAAAACCAGTTCCCAGGGATCCAAGTTCGCTAATCAAAAGCTCTGATCTCCCAGTCCATTCAGTGGGTAAAGGCAGGATATATAATGTCCTGCATCTGTCCCTGCACTATCATTCAGGACAACTTCAAATCTCGAAGAGAGTGCAAACTACAATATAGATTTATAATCTATATTGATTATAATAATATACATTATAGATTTATAATCCATGCTCTGTAGCAATGCTCCAAAATGTATTCATCAAATGCAGTGAATGTACAACACTAATGAAGTTGTTGATGTGGGGAAACTGGGGGGTGTGGGGAGTGGGGCATATGGGACCTCCTGTATTTTTTAATGTAACATTTTGTGTGATCTATGTATCTTTTAAAAATAATAAATAAATAAATATATGTATATATTTTAAAAAGCTCTGATGTGGTCTGATGTGCATAACCTTGTTCTTCTGAAGATGATTTTTATGTCCATTTATGTCACTAGCTGCTATCCAGAGACTGGACCTCATGGTGGCCTGCTCTCACTGGTAGCAGAAAGAGAAGTTTACAGTTCTTTACTGTAATTTATCAGACTTCTTCCTCCTGCTCTTTCTGGGATGCTGTACAGTGTTCTTCTTATCCCTGGGGTTTCAAAAGAGTTGTTTTAGACAGCTCCTGTTTGTTTAATAGTTATTTTGCTGGAAGGACTGAGTCCTAGAGCTCCCTGCTCCACCTTCCTCCCTAGCAGTATGGGGTTTCTTGGTTTTTCAGTTATTGTCTCCCTTCATTTGTTAATGACCTTGGTCACTCTTTGTAATCTTTAATAAAAACTTATACATACACTTTTATCTAATATGCTCTTGAAAAGAATGTGTACCTGGGTGCATTGCCTTAGTATTTTTATCTGTCCTCCCTTGTCTTCAAGATCTCATATTCCCCTTACCTGCACAAGTTGATTTCTAAGATCTCATGTGTGATATTGAGAAGTCTTACTTCTACCTTACCTGTTTCCCTCCTATTTTTATAAATTCTTCCACTGCTCATATTCTTTGATATGACATACTTCATTTTTCTGAAGTTTCATTTCCTTATGTATAAAATGGAGATAATAACTACCCCAGATTCCGAAACTGGCTGTTGTGAGGGTAGAACGAATTCAGTATATTGATTATTGGGTCCTCAGAAATATCAACTGGAAAACCTGTTTCTTTGGCAATGTTGAATTTATCCGTACTGCAGTAAGGAAGAACACTGCCATGACAGAGTCTTAGTAGCATCCCAGAGGAAGGAAGGCAAAGTTGAGATATCTAGGAAATTTAAGAATCTCATTTAAGGCAGTTTCTTTAGTGTGGGAACCTAAATAGTGCTGGGTAAGAATAATAATTTGATAGTTTAGGATTGGTAGACAGTACAGTTGGGTAGGGTTATGTGGCAAAGGCTTTGATTTTAATCTTATCTAGTGGATGTCTTCTGTTCATTTGAATATTTTTTCCATAAGTTTTTGGAACGAACAATGGAATTATTTGCAACTTTTATCTTCCTGGGCAAGAATTAATTTGAATAGTCAAATCATTTTGTTGAATACAGTAGAATAGTAAGATTATATTAGCCAAAGAGTAAAGTCATGTTAATGTAGACCATGAGCAGTGAGGATATATAGATGCTTTTAGTTCTAAGAATACCAAGGCACTGTGTAAATGGTTAATGCTATATGAATGGTGGTAGTATTTATAAATAAGGCAAGTGTTTCTCTTGCATTTGATTTTTATGACTGTTTAAATAAGTGCAATATATTTCTGTTCGACTTTAGTTGGAAAGAGTATCCTTATTCAGAATTACTAAGCTTCTGAAATGTCATTTAATTCTCTTCCATACTTAGTCCCAACCTAGCTTGAATAAGTCAAGTATGTAACAACTACACAATTCTCCTCTACACTTCTGGAAAATGACTAATCGTGAGAAATGATGGAGGGTATGTTCAGAGGGATTTTCATTTAGGTTAATCCTTTGAAATGAGAAAAATATTTTAGTGGTAGGTATACTCCAATAAGTTGAGTAAATTACAGCAAAGAAAACTCTTCATGTGTCCAAGCAGGCACTGCTTTCTGCCTTCTTCATAGGATATCTGAAAATGGAATCTTGGAAGCTCTTCCCTTTCCAACTTCCATTCGGGTTCTAATGCTAACTTCACCTGTTAACACCAACTAGATGATATTCTGACTCTTTTTAAAAATCACTGTTCCATAAACTCAGCCCACAGATTAATCAGTATAAGTAAAATGTTATAGGAAGATTATATTTAAAATTTAGCCTACAGCTAAAACTTCATTCTCCCAACATAAATAATTACTCCAAAGTTCATTATCTGTAGTCTTCATACACATTAAGGCAATATTATTGATTAATCCTTTTTTTAAAAAATTTTTCCCCCAGTTGTCTGCTCTCTGTGTCCATTTGCTGTGTGTTCTGTGTCTTCTTGTATTCTTGTCAGCGGTACCTGTGATCTGTTTCTTGTTTTTGTTGCGTCATCTTGCTGCATCAGCTCTCCGTGTGTGCAGCACAGTTCCTGGGCAGGCTGCAGTTTTTTCATGCTGGGCAGCTCTCCTTACGGGGCGCACTCCTTTCACATGGGGCTCCTCTACGAGGGGGACACCTCTGCGTGGCACAGCACTCCTTGAGCGCATCAGCACTGCACATGGGTCAGCTCATCAGACTCGTCAGGAGGTCCTGGATTTGAACCTTGGACTTCCCATGTGGTAGGCAGATGCCCTATGCATTGGGCCAAATCCACTTCCCTGATTAATCCTTTTGAAATTTAATAGACAAACATCATTTCCTCCTAATCGTTCTGACACTATTGCAGAAGATAAGTGGACACAAAGGAAAGAGCACTATCTTTTAGCATAGGTTATGATTTCTTGGTAACCTAGAGCGTTTGTGTATTAGTTTATTAACTTGAAGAGATCTTGGGTGTTCGATTTGCAGGGGGAAATGGTTGGAAGAAGCTGTTCCTAAGTGCTTAGTATTGGTTACTATTCAAAATATATGTTTGTATAAGTTATCTGTTGATGTGGATTACCCCCAAACTTAGAAGCTTAAAATTATCAATATTTATTTTCTCGAAGTTTATGTGGGTGAGGAATATGGGAGTGACTTATATACTTGGTTCTGGCTCAGAATCTCCCACGAAGCTTACGGTAATGTGTTGGCTGGAGCTGCATTCATCTGAAAGCTCCACTGGCAGAAGATCTACTTCCTGTCTCACTCATATAGCTGATGGTAGGCTTCAGATCCTCACCAAATGTTGGCTGGTGACATCAGTTTCTTGCCCTGGAGCTTCTCCATAGGGCAGGTCACAACATGGCAGCTGGTTTCTCTCAGAGCAAGTGAGTGAGAGCCACAATCTTTTGGTAACCCAGTCTGGGAAGCGGTATCCCATCATTTTTGCTGTGTTCTTTTTGTGAGAAATTAGTCAGGAAGTCCAGCCCATCTCCAAGGGGAGGGAATACTACAGGGGTGTGAATACCAGGAAGTGTGACCCAATGATAGGCCATCTTAGAGACTTCCTACCACAATGCCTTACTCAGTACTGTAGTTACTTCAAAAGCCCCATAGTCATCAGTGCTGTGTTATTATGTAGTCTCATTAGCTTTAGGAATCAGCCTTTGTGTGAGTCTGCCACCACTGTGGAAGAGAGAAATTAGTAGAATCATAAAATCATCCTATTTTCATACTAGAAAGAGTACAGATATCATGTAGTTTAATGTTCTCCAGCATCTAGAGCACCAAGAAACCATTTTATTGTTGTCTCTATGGATTGCATGTTTGAAAAGCTTGTGTAAAACAAATAAACTGCATTATTAACTGCTAATTTGGTTCCTTATCATGTAAAAATCTTGGACATTGGAAAATATCAACTAGGGCTTCAGATAGTCTGTGTTAATTCATTGGTCAGATAAATCCTTTTCTCTCTAAATCTTTCCATATTGATGTTTTCATAATATTACATGCTTAGGTTAAACTCTACCAGGCTTGCTTTGGTTCTGATTTCACAGAAGATTCAGTAGATTGATACAGCTCAAAAAAGAAGGACTGTGTAAAAATACTAGCATGATCTTGATTGCCTAGTACTTTTTTTTTTCAAAAATCCCTCCCACTACAGGATTTTCTTCATCTCCTAGAACTGTGGAGACATGCGTAGAACTGCTATACTTAAAAGGTAACAAATACGTGGGAGAGTGTGGGCTATGATGTGGACCATTGACTACAGGGCGCAGTGATGTTCAGAGATGTACTTACCAGGTGCAATGGATGTGTCACGATGATGGGAGAGAGTGTTGCTGTGGGGGGATTGGGGGGTGGGGGCGGTGGGGTTCATATTTTTTGAATGTAATTTTTAAAAATAAATAAATAATTTTAATAAAAAAAGGTAACAACTGTATATTACAGTTCTGTTCTGTGCTTATGACCTGTCTGATTTTTTTGTGTGTGTGATTCCACCCCTACTCAACACTTTGACCTTCCTTTTTTGTCCAAATGAACACAAAATACTTTCTCATCTCACAGGTTTTTCACCTGCTATTTTCTCTGCCTGGAATGCTAGTCTCACCATCTCTGACCCACCATATCTGACCATAAATATATTATAGTTGTTACGTGTGATATTTGACCTCTAGAATACAAATCTGGATCATTGTGAAATAGGAGAATTTGATAGGCCTTAGAGGCCACATAGTAATTTTCCTATCTCTTTTGGTAGATAAAACCAGTGAAGAGCAGAGAGGAGAAGAGATTTAGATTTGTGAAATAATGAGTGCATCACATACTTGACAAGGTCTGGCATTGCAGGCTTTATTAGTCAGCCAAAGGGGTGCTGATGCAAAGTACCAAAAAATCAGCTGGTTTTTATAAATGATGTTTATTTAGGGTAGAAGTTTACAGTTACAAGGCTGTAAACTAAAGAGTTCAACTCAAGGTACTGTAAGAGGTAATTTCTCGGCAAAGATGGTTTCCAATCTCTGTGAGGGTTCAGCCTTCCTTCTTCCTCTTAAGGCTCCGTGGTCCCAGCTTCTTTCAGTCTCAGCTGTAGGCTGGTGTAGGGCTTGATTCTGGGCTCAGCTGCTTTGGTCTCTTCACAAGGTCACCTTTAAACTAGCAGGTGAATGGCTCAGCTGTCTCAGGGCCCCATGATCAAAGTTCTCTCTTCTTCCATGTCTATGGAGCTCTTGTGTCTTTGTTCTCCTGTGTGTTTTCTTGAGTGAGTATCCATTTATATAGCCCACCAAGGAGGCGAAGACTAAACCATGACCACGCCCCAGTGATGTGGTTGAATAAAAGCCTTAATCTTGATTTAATCAAGTAAACAAAAGACCTTTGAATTTAATACAATCAAAGGGTATCATTCCCAGAGGAACAGACCAGCTTACAAACATAATCAATATCTTTTTTTGGAATTCAAAAATAATATCAAACTGCTATACAAGGAATGTGACAAAACAGGGCTAAGAAATTATCCTAGCCCCAGGGACCTTACAATTTAATTAGAGAGGCAAAACTAAGTTAAGATCACTTTATATGTATAGTAAGTTGAGGGGAAGGAGCCATTTCAATTTAGACAGAGAAATCTTAGAAAATATTAACAGAAGGGATGCAGCTTGTATGGCCTTGAAAGGATAGAGCAAGAATAAGAATCTACAGAGGAGAGAGGGAGGGTACTCAAGAGAAGGGAAAGGTAGGTGGTAAGGGGGCAAAAGTGAAAGGGAACACAGATAGATCTGTGATGCTTGAAACTGAGTTGCTAACTGAAATCTGCTGCTGCAGCCCAACTTATATCTTTTCCAGCCCTGGTGTGACTTGGCCCTGAGTACTCAGAGGCTTTATTGGATTATTACATCTGTGACACTCCAGCTATTAGTCACACTATGCCATAGGACCTGACAGTATAATGATGTTCTATTTTTGCTCCTGTCCTGATAATGTCCCAGAAGTACTGAAATTATAACCAGAAAATTAATTTATTTGCATTTGGACATGGTGTAAAAGAACAGGGAATAATTCAGCATTGAGTCTGTAAATCTCCAGAGTTGTTTAGAAACACTTGTGTTAAGAGTTTGAGCTGCATTTTGCATTAATCTTTTGCCAATCCTCCACCGAAGAGCTGATGAGAAGAATATTTCATCGGAGTATGTTAATATAGTCCAAGGCTGTTAAATGCATGTGTGCACATAGGCATACATAGTTGTAACATTCTTATTTTGCAAGGTAAAAAAAAGGAATGACTATTTTGTGCCTTGCATGAGTTGCTTTTCTGGGTATGTAAATGAAACCAGCTATTACATTATCCAAGCTTCTCAGAGGACCTTTTCGTGTGTGTGTGTGTGTGTGTTTCCACAACAAAGTATACAATTAGCTATTCCAGTGCACCCTGGAAAAGAAGAATACAGGGTGCCTAGAGGGTAGAGAGGCATGTGCATGTAAAGAACAGGTATTGCATCTAATGCTGGGAAATGAACACACAGGATCACTTATGTTCTCTTTCATATTGAATTCGTGATAAGATCAAGCTATAGTCAGGGACTTCCCAATACTCACCTCTAATACTTAGTTTACAGTCTCTGAATGTCAGAACCCAAGAGGGTCCTTGGAGATCACTCTCCACTCTATAAGTGAAGAAATGGCAACTTAATGATATAAAGGTCACACAGATTGTGACTGAGCTGAGACTGGAGTCTGTCCGCTGCTTTGTGTTGTGATTTCCATTCCACTGTGAACCTTTCCCCTGTGAAGAACTCAAAACTTACATTTCATGGAATTTAGAGTTAAACAAAAGCAGTCAAATAGCGTTTTACAGATATAGGAATGGAATCGCCATGACCTTAAGTGATTTATCCATAGTCACAATACCTGAAAGAGTACTAGGTTAAGAATCTGTGTCACCATGCTCTGAACACTGCCCTGCTTGATAACTACATCAATGTTTAGGAAGGAATCTTTTATAATTAGATGGTTAATGTTTTCATTGCTTAAACCACCTGGTATGTATTACATGTGACATTCAGCCATTAATAAGGCTTTGCCAGCCTTCTATAATGCAAAGTTTTATAGTTTGCTGATATACTTGTGTGCAGAGCTAGATCAGAGTCAGAGATGAGGCAAGAGAGGTGAGAAAGAGAGATTGAGTGTGATGTACAGAGTTGAATCTGATAGGGGTTTAGTGCTCCAAGGGCTTCTGAGCATGTAGTAACCATGTAATAACCATGGTTCATAGTAAGGGCTACGAATGTACTCTGAATGTGGATTGAATGTTTCATATCAGCACACGGAAGTGTTGCTATAAGGCATAGACACAGAGTATCTTTCTTAGGTCCATGTTTTTGGTGAACTGGGGAACTCATTGGGCAAGATAAGAAATAAATAGAAGCATTAGATATTCTTGGAGAAAGTATATTTTTATTTCATATCCACGAATCTGCTGTGGACAACCATCATTCACTCCTTTGTTAATTCAACAAACAGATCTTGACTTCTATTTTATTAATAGAGTAGACTGGAGCCATTTACTAACTCACTGTTTAGCTCATGTATTAGAATGAGTGAAGTATGAAGCTAGTGTTTAACTGTGTGGATGAGCTATCAATTTCCTATTTAGAAATAGTTTCCAATCTCAGTTTTCCCACTAACAGCTGCAGTTAGTTTGAATGTTACCCTACACTGATTGCCATACTGCTTGCAGTAAAATATCACGCTCACTAATGGCAATTTCTTTGACTCATTTTCTATTTGAATTATTCAATTTAGTTTTGGAGGAATCCCAAGCAAATCAACAATGTAGTAAAAGATTGTAGTACTTTTTCAGCAATCTATATCCCAAATCATTTTTTTAAAGAAGTGTGAAACAATCACCAGCCAATTTGATTGTCTTTAGTTCTGGCTCATTTTCTAATTGAGGCCAGTCAGTGTTCACAGGCTGTCAAGAATCTTGTGAAATGGTCTTTTGAAGGAGTGTAGGATGTTAGCACAGATTACCTGTAAGTTCTCCTCCAGCTCTTGAGTACATGATTCTGTGGAAGGCTAAATTGCTGATAGATAGGATAGAAACCATCTGCAAATGACATTTACAGGGTTTTGGATATTTTTCATACAACTAATAAGGACCAAAATTCTCGCCAATGAGCCCAGCTTACCTCCCTGTTTATGGTAGCCATTATTCACTTGTCACATGATTTGAAAGAATAGAGTATTATGTTCAACTTAATGAACACTTTAAACTCTAATAATTTTTTTTTCAAATTCTACTCAATTTATTCATTTTTTAAAAAGATATTACATTAAAAAAGAATGAGGTCCCCATTCGCCCCCACCGCCCCCACCCCACCACTTCCCCCCCAATAACACTCTCCCCCATCATCATGTCACATCCATTGCATCTGGTGAGTAATCTCTGGGCATCGCTGCACCCCATGTCCCGTGTTCCACAAGTTTTTGTTTACATGCCATTTATAAAACGCTCTGTCATACCCTCATGGTACTGAAGGGTAAAGGTGGACAAGAATTTTGCAGAGGTTGCTGTAGAGGTGAATGTAGTGTTTGAAATGGCTTAATGGAGAGCTAAAGGAGCTGTGATGGTGTGTCTGTGAGAAGTGATCTTTCCCATCCAACACGCACATACGTGTGTGCACACATACAGCAGGGCACCCAAGACATGCACGTGCGTATGGACATACACAGCAAGGCAAGGCAACCGTGTGGCCACCGATTCTGTCTGTAAGATTGAGGGTTTATTTGTAGGGCTACATTATATTGTTCTAAAGTAGGGGTTTCAAACATGTTTTTGGTCACAGATAGATTTCATAGCCCTTCGACATCATGCATCATCTCCTTGGAAAAATATGCCTTTGCACATTGTAAGAAATGGAGATTAGTTTAGTTTTCACATAAACGAAGAAAATATTAATTAATGTGTCCTGGCAGCCTATCTCCCACTTCTGGGTTAGGCAAGAACAAAGGAAACCAGCTTAAGCCAGTACTACAGCCGGTAAAAAGGATGCACAAGAAAGAGCTAATACCAATAGCACTAAATTCCATTCCTTATTTGGAAAAAGGAGCAGGTAAAAGCTAAAATGGTTGGAACGTGATGGGGGAAGCAATTAATCAAACCTGGAAAACTTGCTTGGGAATGTTAGACTTCTCAGATAGGCTGTAACCTCTGAAATATCCAATCTATAGAGAAGCAGAGGAAGGACTTGCATGCTAGGCTTAGGGGTATAAATTGTGTCATTTTTCTTTGTTTGGGACGCCAACCATGTTTTCTGGTTGTGTGTCCCTTCTTGTAAGATTGAGAATAAATTCTTTTCTTCTCCACAATCGGGTGAGCCTTATTTTCTTCCAGAAGAAGATTTCTTTCTTACAACATACCCACAGAATTTTGCAGTTTTCAGGGACTTCGGGGACCACCTTGTATTACCACTGTATTACCCAAGCTAAGATTTCCTGTTAATGTTGTCTAAGCAGTTATTTATTTGGTCATAAAACAATTGACTACCTATCATGTACTCTGGGCCCTGTACTAGATGCAGGACAAATATCTAGTGTCAGATCTCTACTAACTAGCCACGTGATCTTGGGACCATCTCTTTACCTCCTTACATCTAAATTTTCTACAATATAACATTAGTGTTCTAATGAGATGATCCCTAAGGTCCCTTGTAGTGCTTTATTTACTCAACCCTTTTCTGGGCACAGGACAGAATGCACGTCCAAGCATCCAATAAGTTAGGACACTGAGCAGAAACAAGCACAAGAATGAACCAAACAGAACAAAGTCTACTATGCAGTACCATTAGGTAATTCAGAGCCCAGACACACAGGCAAAGAGATGGAGGGACAGCGTGGCACCAGGTCTACTTCTACATGTAGCACTTGGCTCTTTAATGTTCGAATAATAATTAATTCTCATGTTGTTAATCCTATTGCACAGTTGTTTTTACTTTATTGTTAGGCTCCTTTTAAACTCCTTAAAGTTGAATCCTTTAAACAAAGTTGGGTTACTCTTATTGGACTAAGAGAGGTGAGGGGTACCCTGTGTGAAGAAGTTATAAGTGGCGTTCTGCACAAATCCTTTCAAGTAAATCAGATTTAACATGGTTATGCTATTACAGGGTCCACTGGAAACATTTCAAAAGCCTTTAGTAAACCTGTCCTTAGGTTGCTTATATCTGTATTTATTCAGTCTTCAGATATTCATTTTCTCACGTCGGAGTGTGTGTTTGTTTTAGTTTGTGTCCAGTGTGTTTTGATTTTATAGTCAAAATCTATAAAACGGAAGCTCCAAGGTTGTACCAGGATGTCCAAGCAAAGTTCATTAGTTCTGTCAGATTTTCTCCTAACAAGTAGAAATTCATCAGCATGTAGTAATGGCATCTTACACCTATTAAATTGAAAATATCTTTATACTTACCCTGGAACTTAAATATGTCAGCCAGTAAGAATCAAATGCCACCCAAACAGCCACAGTTTTCTGAAAACAGAAAATTAGTTGCTTTTAATATGTCTGGGAGATAAATCAGATCATCAATATCTATCATTCATATGAGAAATTTGTGTAACTCACATTAAACACATTAGATCAGCTGGAAAATTAGAATAATTAAATGTTAAAGGGGAAAGGATTTTATTAGAAGAGCATCAAAGACTTGGAATGCCAAGTATTCTGCTAAGACCACATCCTCAATACCTGAGAGAAATTGTAGATATACTAGGCTAGACGGTGTGGTAAATAAGTAGTTTCTCTGGAATCCTTAAGAATAAAGAGGTGAGGGGAGAAGCCCAAGGCATCCAGATTTTCAGCTGGTGGGAGGCAGGCCCAGAATATTGCAGCCCACTGGAAAAGAAGACAAAGATACCATAAAGAATGACCTTACTTCTTTTTATTTAAATTAAAAACATTCTAAAAATTTAAAAAATATGGAAATGTTCTAAAATATATGGATGGAATTGTGATGAAGAACAACAGCCTTCTTTCCCATGTTTTCTCTATCGCCCCAACCCACTTTGTTTCTGTTTTTAGGTCTTTTGGCTCTTTTCCTAGTTACATGTATTCTCTTTATAACCACTTAAATGTTACCTTTGGAGCTTGTCTAGTGTCTTCTTGCTCTAATAGCTCATTTATCCTGCCCTCATCTTCCCTTTTGTCTCTTTCCCCCAAACTTATATCACTATTAATTTCTCTGCTAGTTACATTTTTAACTTCAGCCACCGTACTTCAACCTCCATTACTTGTTGCAGCAAGACTTCAGTTTGACAAAGACATTTTTTAAAATTTTATTTTTAAAGAAGATTTAGATTCCATAAATAACACATTGAAAGTATATAGTGGTTCCCATATACCCTATCTCCTCCCCCTCCCACACTTTTCCCAATCCCAACATCTTCATTGGTATGGTACATTTGTTACAATTGATAACACATATTGAAGCATTGCTCATAACCATGGTCAATAGTTTACATTATAGTTTACACTTTGCACGGCACAGTTTTATAGGTTTTGACAAAATGTATAATGACGTGTATGTGCCATTGCAATATCATGCAGAACAAATTCAGTGCTTTAAAAGTGCCCCATGACACACCTATTCTTCCCTCTCCCTCCCTTCAGAACCTTTGTTGACCACTGCCTTTATATCAATGTTACAAGATCTTCCATTGCTAGAATAATAATAAGTCTACTTCAGTCCATAGTTACATTCCCACCTTATGTTTGTTCATTATTTGACCTTGAGGATTTTAGGATGGTGATACCAACTCTGTTTCTGATTGAAAGGTGGCTTCGCTCCCATGGGGCAGATGGATGGAACTGTCTAGCTTGCAGTTGTAGATACCCTCTGTTTTTGGGGATGGGCGTTGTCCGTCATCATCCTTATGTTAGTTGTCCTGGGCGAGTCCAGTGAAATGGAGAGTAGGTGTTGGCTGCAACTCTGCTGAGATTCAGGGCTCAACTGGCATATGAACACACCGAAGATTTAAGTCTCTGGTACTTACATTTAATGAGTATAGTACTAATTAAAGGTTCAAATAAAAAGGCAGAAAAGTCATGTATAGGGAAATGATAAATAATAGACTCTAAGTCTGTTACATTGGGGAATATATATTCCAAGGTAAGGCGCACTGACAGAATGTCAATTTCGTGAGGTTGTCTGCCCTGCCTATAGTGTCTTTTTTTTCTTTTAAATGTTACATTAAAAAAATATGACGTTCCTATATACCCCTCACCCCCTCACTTCACTCCTCCCATATCAAAAACCTCTCAACATCATGGCACATTCATTGCATTTGGTCAATACATTTTGGAGCACTGCTGCACCACATGGATAATGGTTTACATTGTAGTTTACACTCTTCCCCAGTCCACCCAGTGGGCCATGGCAGGACATACAATGTCCAGCATCTGTCCCTGCAGTACCACCCAGGACAACTCCAAGTCCTGAAAATGCCCCACATCATATCATTTCCTCCCTCTCCCTACCCTCAGCAGTTACTGCGGCCACTTTCTCCACATCAGTGCTACAATTTCTTCCATTACTAATCATAATAGTTCCATAGTAGAATATCAATAAGTCCACTCTAATCCATACTCTATACCTCCATCCTGTGGACCCTGGGATGGTGATGTCCACTCCACCTCTATATCAAGAGCGGACTTAGATTCCACATGGATAATGGATACAATTCCCTGCTTGCAGTTGTAGGCACTCTTGGTTCCCTGGTGTTGTGGTTGACCCACTTCACCTCCCTGTTAGCTGGCTGGGGCAAATCCAATAAACCAGAGGTAGGAGTTACAAGTCTGCCGAGGCTCAGGGCCTGGTTGTCACATGGACAGTCCAGAGATTCAGGTCTCCTGAGTTTACACCAACCCAAGCACTAACCACTGGTTCAGTAAAAGTGACAGAAGAGGCGTGTGTAGAAAGGTCACATCTGAGTCCAACTCCATCACTCTCAGGAACACAAACTCCAAAGTAGGGCCACCTGACATGGCACTGAACTCCAGAGCCATCTACCATGACCATAGAACCTGTGGGTCTCTGTATCCCTCAAAGTAACCAGTACCTGGGGTTGTATCTACTTTGGCTGTCCCTGGGACCCTGTTGGGGCATGTGTAAGCACGACCCCTCTGATGACCTCCTGACCTTTTTTTGGAGACTCATAGCCATATAAACTCATTTGTTCTTTCCATTTCCCCCTTTAATTCGAGGTCAAAAAGCAGTTTTTAACACCTGATATTACATGTAGGCTGAGATATTCTGCTGGTCTGAGTTGACCCTTTTATTCAAGGTCTTTTTCTAGTTGCATCATCAGCTGGTACTTGGTAGTAATCCCTCAGCACGAGGGAGGCTTATGCCCAGGAGTCATGTCCCACGCTGGGGGAAGGTAATGCATTTACATGCTGAGTTTGGCTTAGAGAGTGGCCACATTTGAGCAACATGGAGGCTCTCAGGAGGTAACTCTTAGGCACCCTGCAGCTCGGGGCCTAGTTCATATTTCAGGTGCACAGGCTCATGAGCATAGTCATCAGTATCAAGGGTTCATTATTGGACCATCCTTCTTTTTTGGTCTTTGCCATTGCACTTGGGGGATTGTTGCTGTTCCATTGGGGAATGTGATAGAGCTCCCCTGGCTAGGAACTCAGCACTCCCTTAGTTGTCATTTTTAACTCTAACCACTATGAAAATATCCAAACATTTTTATGTACTCTGTTTATACTCCCTGGAGTACTCCCTCCCAACCATGTGCCCTGCATCAATAACACCCCACACCAGTATTCCTCCCCTGCCAGAGTTGAAACTCTCTGTGGTCCAAAACTTCTTTAAAAATGAAGTCTAATGTATTGCCAACTTCCATACTTGGCAATTCTAAAATGGAATATAGTGATGCGTTTAAGGTTAGATATAGAATACATACTAATTTAGAATAATTAAATAAAGTAAAAATAATATTGAGAATCAAAAAATGAAAGAAGGAAAAAGCTTTCTTTTTGACATTTTGCCTTTCATCACTGCAATAGGTGTTGCCCTGTATGTACAGTGGCAAGGCAGTTTCCTTCATTTCTTCCTAAGTGTCTACATCCTTTTTTTTCTAATTACTAAAAACAAAAGTTTTACATCACAGAATTCACATATACAATATAGGGTACTCCCACATATCCAACATCAAACACTTGTCCCTTCCCAGGAATGATCTTTTTACATGTTCATATTATATTTGCTGCAGCTGATGTACAGGTATTGAAACATAGCTTCCAAACACAGTTCCATTTTCATTTGCATTATGGTTTATATTTTAGTCTATACAATTTTCTAAATTTTTAGTTTACTTATGTTTTACATTATGTTTTATATTTTAGCCTATAGACCATTGTACATTTTTGGTGTAATTTAACATGTCCTTTATCCATTGTTGCTTGATCTTGTGGAACACCTCCATTGCCCCACAGTACACAGATTCCATCTATTGAATACCTCTCTCCTCCTCCCCTCAGGGCCTACAGTGACAATCAATCTTCACTACTTGAAAGACCATATTCACAGATAATTGCAAAAATGTTGACAGTTTGACACACTCGACTGCCCCAACCCATTGGGAGCCACCAATTCTCTCCAGAGACACAATTCCCTCTGTTTGAGAACATCAGTCTTCCCCAGGATGTGGGTATACCTTCATACTCATTGTATGGGTCTCCACCCAATGATATAACACGCTATGACAAAATGAGCACTCACACACTCCCTAGAAGCTTGCACTGTGTCAGATGGCCCCCCTTAAGCATCTTTTTTTTTATTTTTAAAAATTACATTAAAAAAACATGAGGTCCCATTCAACCCCACTGCCCCCACCCCCCACTCCCCCCACAGCAACACTCTCTCCCATCATCGTGACACATCCATTGCACCTGGTAAGTACATCTCTGAGCATCAAAGCACCCCATAGTCAATGGTCCACATCATAGCCCACACTCTCCCACGTTCCATCCAGTGGGCCCTGGGGGGATCTACAATGTCCCGTAATTGTCCATGAAGCACCACCCAGGACATCTCCTCGTCCCGAAAATGCCTCCACATCTCATCTCTTTCTCCCATTCCCCAAACCCAGCAGCCACCATGGCTACCCTTCCCACACCCATTCCACATTTTCTCTGTGGACATTGGATTAGTTGTGTCCATTGCACATCTATTTCAAGTGGGGGCTTAGATTCCACATGGATACTGGATGCACACCTCCTGCTTTCAGTTGTAGACACTCTAGGCTCCATGGTGTGGTGGTTGACCTTCTTCAACTCCATGTTAGCTGAGTGGGGTAAGTCCAATAAATCAAAGTGTAGGAGCTGAAGTCTGTTGAGGCTCTGGGCCTGGGTGTCATATTATCAGTCCAGAGATTCAAATCCCCTAAATATATCTAACATCCCAGCACCAACTACAATTCCAATAAAGTAGCATGCAAGTCTTGTGAAAAGGGATCCCCTCTGAGTCCAATTCCATCACGCAGAAACACCAGCTCCAAAGAAGGGCCATCTGCCATGGCAGTGAACCCCATCTGCCATGACCATAGAACCCGTGGGTCTCTTTATTCCTCAAAAGAACCAATACTGGGGTTGTATCTACTTTATCTGTCTCTCAGACTCTGCTCAGTTGTGCATAAGGGCATTCCTTCTACAACCTCCAGACTCTTTTTTAGAGACTCATAGCCTTATATTCTCATTTCTCCTTTCCATTTCCCCCTTACATTAGGTCAAACAGCATTTTGAAGTCATGTTATTATATGTAGACAGGGATATTCTGCTGATCCGTGTTGAACCTTTAATTCAAGGTCCTTTTCTAGTTGCATCTTCAGCTGGTATGTGGTAGTGATCCCTCGGTGCCAGGGAGGCTCATCCCCGTGTGTCATGTCCCACGCTGAGGGGAATGCACTGCGTCTACATGCTGAGTTTGGCTGTGAGAGTGGCCACATTTGAGTAACATGAAGGCTGTCAGGAGGAAACTCCCAGGCACAGTGCTACTCTAGGCCTTATTCTTATTGCAGGTTTATAGGCTCAAAAGCATAGCCCCTTAAGCATCTTAAACAGGTAACTTTCCTTATTATATTTGCTGAAGAGTTTTCTCAACATTATAGTTTCAACTTCATACCTGTCTTTTTATTTTTGAGATATAGGAGTTCTTTATACATGCAGGATATTAGTCTTCTATTAGATATATGGTACCAAATATTTGGTCCCATTGGGTAGATTGCCTTTAAACTTTCTTGACAAACTCCTTTGAGGTGCAGAAGGCTTTAATTTTGAGGAAGTCCCATGTATCTATTTGTTCTTTTGCTGCTTGTGCTTTTGGTGTGAAGTTCATGAAGACATTTCCTATTACAATGTCCTATAGATGCTTCCCTACATTCCTTTTCAAGGTGGTGATGGTCTTGGATCTTATATTTAGATCTTTTGATCCATTTTTTAAAATTTCATTATGGTCTTTTTTTTTCCAAATTCTACTCAATTTTTCATTTTTTAACAGATATTACATTAAAAAAATATGAGGTCCCCATTCGTCCCCACCACCCTCACCCACCACTCCACCCCCAAAACACTCTCCCCCATCATCATGTCACATCCATTTCATTTTTGATCCATCTTGAGTTGATTTTTGTATAAGATGTGAGTTGGTAATCCTCTCTCATTCTTTTATAAATGGATATCCAGTTCTCCAGGCACCATTTTTTGAAGAGGCCATTCTCTCCCAGTTGAGTGGGTTTGGTGGCCTTGTTGAATATCATATGACTGTATATATGAGGATCTATATCAGAACCCTCAATTCTGTTCAATTGGCCAGTGTGTCTATCCTTGTGCCAATACCATGCCATTTTCACTACTGTAGCTTTGTAGTATGTTTTTTTAAAATTTCTATCCCCTCCCCCCCCAGTTGTCTGTTCTCTGTGTTCATTTGCTGCATGTTCTTCTTGTTTTTGTCCATTTGTTTTGTTGTCAGCAGCATGGGAATCTGTGCTTCTTTTTGTTGCATCATCTTGCTGCATCAACTCTCCATGCGTGTAGTGCCATTACTGGGCAGGCTGAACTTTTTTAATGCTGGGTGGCTCTCCTTACAGGGCACATTGCTTGTGCATGGGGCTCCCCTATGCGCAGCACTCCTTGCACGCATCGGCACTGTGCATGGGCCAACTCCACACGGGTCAAGGAGGCCCAGGGCTTGAACCCTGGACCTCCCATGTGGTAGATGGATGCCCTATCCACTGGGCCATGTCTGCTTCCTATAGTATGTTTTGAAGTCAGGTAGTGTGATTCCTCCAATTTCATTTTTCTTTTGCAATATGTCTTTGGCTGTTCTGGGCCTCTTTTCTTTCCAAATAAATTTTAAGGTTCGTTTTTCTAGTTCATTAAAGTATGCTGTCTTGATTTTTATTGGGATTGCATTGAATATGTAGATCAGTTTTTGTAGGATAGACATCTTAATGATATTTAGTCTTCCTATCCAAGAACGGGGAATATTCTTCCATTTATTTAGGATTTCTTCGATTTCAAACAGTGTTGTGTAGTTTTCAGTGTGTAATTCTTTTACATCTTTAATTAAATTTATTCCTAGGTATTTGATTTTTTTATTTACTATTGTAAATGGTATTTGTTTCTTTAATTCCTCCTGAGATTGCTCATTATTTGTGTACAGAAATGCTACTGATTTTTGCACATTGATCTTATAACCTGCAACTTTGCTGAGCTCATTTATAAGTTCTAGAAGCTTTCTTGTAGACTTCTTCAGGGTTTTCTATGTTTAGAATCATGTCATCTGCAAATAGTGAAATTTTGACTTCTTCCTTTCCAATTTGGATGCCTTTTATGTCAGGTTCTTGCCTCAGTGCTCGAGAAAGTACTTCTTTTTTATTTTTTATTTTTTTAAGATTTATTATTTATTTATTTTTCTTCCCTTCCCCCCACCCCAAGTTGTCTGCTCTCTGTGTCCATTCACTGTGTGTTCTTCTCTGTCCACGTTCATTCTTGTCAGTGGCACCCAGAATCTCTGTCTCGTTTTGTTGCATCATCTTGTTATGTCAGCTCTCCATGTGTGCAGCACCATTCCTGGGCAGGCTGCACTTTTTTTCGCACCAGGCAGTTCTCCTTATGGGGTTCACTCTTTGTACATGGGCCTCTGCTACACAGGGGACACTCCTGCATGACGCAGCACTCCTTGCATGCATCAGCACTGCATGTGACAGCTCATCACATGGTTAGGAGGCCCTGGGGTTGAACCTTGGACCTCCCATGTGGTCGGGGGACACCCTATCCATTGGGCCAAATCTGTTTCCCTCGAGCAAGTACTTCTAACACAATGTTAAATAGAAGGGGTGATAGTGGGCATCCTTCTCTTGTTCTTGTTCTTAAAGGGAAAGATTTTAGGGTTCCACAATTGTAAATGATGTTAGCTGTGAGTTTTTCATAAAAACCTTTTATCATGTTCAGAAAGTTTCCTTCTATTCCTATCTTTTGCAGTGTTTTTATCAAGAAAGTGTGCTGTATTTTGTCAAATGATTTTTCTGCATCTATAGATATGATCATGTGATTTTTTTCCCTTCAATTTGTTTATATGTTGTAATACATTAATTGATTTTCTTATGTTAAAGCATCCTTGCATACCAAGAATGAATCCCACTTGGTTATGGTGTATAATTCATTTAATGTGTTGTTGAATATTATTAGCAAGTATTTTGTTGAGGATTTTCATGTCTAGGTCCATTAGAGAGATTGGTCTGTAATATTCCTTTCTTGTGGTGTCTTAGTGTGGCTTTGGTGTTAGGGTAAAGTTGACATCATAGATTGAGTTAGGCAATGTTCCTTCTTTTTCGAATTTTTTGGAAGAGTTTAAGTAAGATTGGTGTTAGTCTTTCTGGAATGTTTGGTAAAATTCACCTGTGAAGCCTTCTGGCCCAGGGCTTTTCTTATTTGGGAGGTTTCTTTGGTTTCTTTTTTTTTTTTTTGAAAGAGGAAAACAGAAATATTTTATTTTAAAAGTTTTTCTTTTTCTTTTTTTCAAATTCTACTCAATTTATTTATTTTTTTAAAAAAATATTACATTAAAAAAATAAGAGGTTCCCATTCAGCCCCACCACCCCCACCCCACCACTCCCCCCAGAGTAACACTCTCCCCCATCATCATGACACATCCATTGCATCTGGAGAGTACATCTCTGGGCATCGATGCACCCCATGGCCTGTGGTCCACACCATAGCCCACACTCTCCTATGTTCCATCCAGTGGGCCATGGCAGGACATAAATGTCCGGCAATTGTCCCTGGGGCACCACCCACGACAACTCCAAGTCCCGAAAATGCCTCCATATCTCATCTCTTCCTCCCATTCCCTGCACCCAGCAGGCACCATGGCCACTGTTTCCACACCAATGCCACATTTTCTCGATTATTAACAACAATAGTTCATGAATAGAATATCATTAAGTCCACTCTAATCCTTACTGTATTCCTCCTTCCTGTGGACCTTGGCTTGGTGGTGTCCATTCCACATCTATGTCAAGAGGGGGTTTAGATTCCACATGGATACTGGATGCAATCCTCCTGCTTTCAGTTGTAGGCACTCTAGGCTCCATGGGGTGGTGGTTGACATTCTTCAACTCCATGTTAGCTGAGTGGGGTAAGTCCACTAAATCAGAGTGTAGGAGCTGAAGTCTGTTGAGGCTGAAGGCCTGGCTATCATATTGTCAGTCCAGAGATTCAAATCCCCTAGATAAATCTTAAACCCCAGCACCAACTACAATTCCAGTAAAGTAGCATGAAAGGCTTGTGAAAAGAGACCCCATCTGAGTCCAGCTCCATCATGCAGAAACACCAGCTTGGGAGGTTTTTAATGACTGATTCTATCTCTTTACTTGTAATTGGCTTGTGGAAATCATCTATTTCTTCTTTCATCAATTTAGGCTGCTTATGTGTTTCTAGGAATTTGCCCATTTCCTCTAAATTGTTGGAATATAGGTTTTCAAAGTATCCTCTTATGATATTTTTTATTTCAGTGGGGTTAGCAGTGATATCCCTTTCACATTTCTTATTTTGTGTATTAGCATCTTCTCTTTTTTTCTTTGTTATTCTAGCTAAGGGTTTATCAATTTTATTGATCTTTCTCAAAGAACCAGCTCTTGGTTTTGTTTACTTTTTCAAGTGCTTTCTTATCTTCTATTTCCTTTAGTTCTACTCTGATTTTTGTTATTTATTTATTTCTTCTTCCTTTGGGATTAGTTTGCTGTTTTTTGACTACTTCCTCCAAGTTTCCAGTTAGGTCTTCAATTTTAGCTCTTTCTTCTTTTTTGATGTATGAATTTATGGGTATAAATTTCCCTCTTAGTACTGCTTTTGCTGCATTGCATAAGTTTTGATATGTTGTGTAACCATTTTCATTGGATTCAAGGTAGTTATTGATTTCTTTTGAGATTTATTCCTTGACACATTGTTTTTCTATGAGTGTGTTGTTTAACTTTCATATCTTGTTGCCAAATCTGGGTCTCTGACCCTTTCAGATTTGAAGCTTCATTCCACTGTGGTCAGAGAAATTATTTTGTATGATTTCAGTCTTTCTGAATTCATTGAGACTTTCTCTGTTGCCTAGTACATGGTCTGTCTTGGAGAATGATCCATGTGCAATTGAGAAGAATGTATATCTTGCTGTATTTGGGCATAATGTTCTGAATATGTCTGTTAAGTCCAGTTCATCTAATGTATTGTTCAAAGTCTTTTTTTCTTTATTGAGTCTCTTTTGAGATGTCCTGTCCAGAGCTGATTAAAATCCCCCACTGAAATTGTAGAAGCATCTATCCCTTTACTTAGTTTTTTCAGTGTTTGCCTCACATATTTGGAGGCACCCTTGTTAGGAGCATAAATATTTATGATTGTTCTTTCTTCTTGAAAGATTATCCCTTTCACTAATATGTAGTGTCCATCTTTATCTCTCACAATTGTTTTGCACTTAAAGTCTATGTTGTCTGATATTAATACAGCTACTCCTGCCCTTTTTTTGGTAATTGTTTGCTTGTAACTTTGTTTTCAGCCATTCATTTTCAACCTCCTTGAATTCCTGGTTCTAAGATGTGTTTCTGGTAGACAGCATATAGATGGATTGTATTTCCTTATCCAATCTTCCAGTCTGAGTCTCTTGACAGGTGAGTTTAATCCACTGACATTCAGTGTTACTGCTTTAAAGGAATTACTTATATTAGCCATATTTTCTTTGGATTTGTGTTCATCATATTTTGTTGGACTTTTTTTTTCTTTTTGTCCTTTTAAGTTGCTCTTACACTCTCCTCCAATTCTGTCTCTCCTGTATTTTTCTTTCCTCCTTCAGAACTTCCTTTAGTATTTCTTGAAGGGCAGGTTTCTTGTTGGCATACTCTCTTACTTTCTGTTTATCTGTGAATATTTTCAACTCTCCATCATTTTTGAATGCTAGCTTAGCTGGATAGAGTATTCTTGGTTGGAATTTTTTTCTTTTAGTACCTCGTCTATGTCATACCACTGCCTTCTCGCCTCCATGGTTTCAGTTGAGAAATCAGCACTTAATCTTATGCAGCCTCCTTTGTATGTGATGGTCCTCTTTTCTCTTGCTGCTATTAGTATTTTCTCTTTATTGTGAGCATTGGATAATTTGACAAGTATTTGTCTTGGAGTAGGCCTGTTGGGATTTATGCTGTTGGTGGTAAATTGTGCTTCCTGGACATGTACATCCATCTCCCTCAATAGGTTTGGGAAGTTTTCAGCATTATTTCCAACATCCTTGTGTCCCCTTTCCCTTCTCTTCTCTTTCTGGGATGTCTATAATGCATATGTTTGTGCGTTTTGAATTGCCATTCAGGTCCCTAATCCCTGCTGAATTTTTTCTATCTTTTTAGTGATCACGTCTTCTGTTTGATTTCAGATGTACTGTCTTCCACGTCACTATTTTTTTCCTCTGCCTCTTCGAATCTGCTGTTATTTGTGGAGAGTGTATTTTTGATTTCTTGAATGTGCTGTTCATCACTATCATATCCATTATCTTCTTGCATATTATTGCAATTTCTTTTGTATTCTTTCCAAGTGTTTTCTTCATATTCTTAATCTCTTCCTTCACTTCATCAAATTGGTCTCTAATATATATTTTGAGAACTTTAATTACTTGTTTAATATTCTGCTCCTCTTCCTGGTTTTTAGTTTTTCCATTGGATTGGGCCTTGTTTTCCTGATTATTAGTTTGGTTTGTAGTATTCTGTTGCTGTCTTTTCATCATTTTATCTTGATGGGTTTATTCAGTTGCTTAGCTTCTTTGTCTTGTCTTGGGGTTTAATTAGTTGTTGTTTTTGCGTGCATGTTAAGTCTTCTCTTTGTCACTTTGTTCTTCTTATTCTATTTCCTTGTTGTTGGCTAAGATCACTTGAAGAAAAATATTAGGTCCAGAGAAAGCAAAAGGAGTAAGAAATGAAAAAGTATAATAGCAGTATTGATAGTAAATGTTAACAGTGGAAACTTGTGAGATCTAGGAGAATGGATATTAGATTCATGCAAGCTGTGTAGAGTTATAACAGTAAGAAAAGTGGAGTACCTATAATGAGACAGTAAACTGAATATGGGGAGGAATATAGTATGAATTGCAAGGCCAGTCTGGTCAGGAGAGAGGGAAAGAGAAAAGAAAGGACAATAATATAAAGAGTGAATATAAGGGAAACGGACTTTGGCCCAGCGGTTAGGGCGTCCGTCTACCATATGGGAGGTCCGCGGTTCAAACCCCGGGCCTCCTTGACCCGTGTGGAGCTGGCCATGCGCAGTGCTGACGCGCGCAAGGAGTGCCGTGCCACGCAAGGGTGTCCCCCGCGTGGGGGAGCCTCCACGCACAAGGAGTGCGCCCGTGAGGAAAGCCGCCCAGCGTGAAAAGAAAGTGCAGCCTGCCCAGGAATGGCGCCGCCCACACTTCCTGTGCCCCTGACGACAACAGAAGCAGACAAAGAAACAAAAGCAGACAAAGAAACAAGACGCAACAAATAGACACCAAGAACAGACAACCAGGGGAGGGGGGGAAATTAAATAAATAAATAAATCTTTAAAAAAAAAAAGAGTGAATATAAGGCAGAAAACAGAACAAAGATATTAGAAATAAAAAAGTCAGAAAAATTGGTGGC
Source organism: Dasypus novemcinctus (assembly GCF_030445035.2). Classification (NCBI taxonomy): domain Eukaryota; kingdom Metazoa; phylum Chordata; class Mammalia; order Cingulata; family Dasypodidae; genus Dasypus; species Dasypus novemcinctus. The sequence continues at coordinate 151,707,836 of NC_080704.1, read as the reverse complement.
CAAACAAGGAGAGGTGGAATATAAGAGTGACAATAAATGAAGGAGGATAGAAAGATGTAGAGGAAAGGGGATAGTGTTGGTAGCCAAAATCAGTACACAGAGAAAAAAGGAAATTGAGGATGAGGAAACAGCAAATGTGAAGCACTCCCTGCAGCACCTAATATAAAAAAATTAAAAAGAAGAGAAACAAAGGGAGGGGGAAGCAAGCAAGAAAAAGAAAAAGAAAAAAAAAAGAAAAGAAAAAAGGGCCATGGTGGGATAAAGAGGAAGGAAAAACAAGAAAACAAACCAATAAAAAAGAACAAGTTTCAAGCAAGGAATCTTCTTTGCAGTTAAATAAAATTCTTAGGAGTCTGACATTCCTCCTTTCTCCCTTCCTCACTTCCCTCTCTCCCAGGGTAGCAGGAAAGCTGTGTGAGGGGTCCGTTAGGAGATTCAAGTGGGTCCTTGGTGAATCACCTCACCACAGAAAATAATAAGTATATCCAGAGAGAGAGCACCCACACCCACCAGGAACACCACATATGCTTTTGGAAGCTTGGAAAGCACGTCCTACAGTCCCTCTCCCTTAGGTGTGCTCCGGGAGAGCTAATTGATTGTATGACTCCACCTTCTCCCAGACCAAGTTTCCTATCCCAGGGCGTTTACGTAAATTGGACTTTCTCAGCATATTCTCCTCTCTTTTCTTCCCAGGCTCTCCGCAAGCCAGCTGGTATGCTCCTCCAAAAATAAATAAATAAATAAAAGAGGGGTGGGGCAGAAAATTGAACCCGCACTCATTTGGCCCCTCTGCACCTCCCACCAAATCCTTCCCACTCACAGAGTCAGTCCAAAACCGGATGGCTAGGGTAATCACAAACCTCATGCTGGATTCCGGAAAAGGAAGTGTGGGATATTGCGGACTCAGGGTCTGTGGGTCTGTAGAAGGCAGCTACAGGGGCTTAGGGGACACGGACCTGGGGACCACGCATCTGGGGAACACAGGGCTTGGGAATGCCACCACAAAACTGACAGTTTTCCAGGAAAACTGCAGCACCAGCCCTAGGGAAAACGGTCCCTCCTCCCCACAACTTCTGACCTCAGTGCTAAAAACCCACAATTCTACCATTAACAAGCACTACTTCTCTTGCAGTCTCTCCAAATCGACATCCAGACACTTCCTGCCTTGCAAGCCCCTGAAACAGCAAGATTCCAACACTATTCATCCAGTCCTTTGCAAGAGAGATTATGAGATGCACTCACTCGGACGCCATCTTGCCCAGCCTTTCTATAGTGTCTTGATATCTCTAGAGACCTCAGGAGCCCCACTATTTGAGGCAATATTTACTGTGGCAGTCAATGAGATCCTGCTGAGATGTGCGTAAATGTAACCTCTGGAATGACCTCTCAACTCACTTTGAAATCTCTTAGTCATAAAAACTCATTTGTATTTAACATTTCAACCTTTAGGTCAAGGTCTTCCACATGCATTGATAGTTGCCACTTGGTAATAATCCCTCCATGCCAGGAGGCTCATCCCTGGGAATCATGTCCCTTGACAGGGGGAAGGTAGTTTATATGCTGAGTTTGGCTTAGAGAGAGTCCACATTTGAGCAACTAGGAGGCTTTCAAGAGGTAACTCTTAGGCAATATATAATAGTAGGCTAAGCTTCAATTCAACAAGAACCATCAAGGTCAAGGGCCTAGCTATTTGGTCTGTCCTCCTTAGCTGGGACTGCCCATGTACTCTAGGGATTCTTTTGGTTCTATTAGAGAATGTAGCAGAACTTCCCAAGAAGGGAATTCATTATTCTTTTGGTTATTGTGTGGGTCTCCATCCACCAAGACAATGCTCCATGACCATGTGAACATATTCATATTCCATAAAGGCATACTCCAGGCATCCCCCCATCACTGACACCATGTGCCATTGATCCTTTCCTGCCACAGCCACAACTCTTCTGTAATACAAAACCTTCCCCAAAACAAAGTTGAAAAATAACAAAAATAAAATAGTCATTAAAAATAAATAAAAAAAATTAGTTAAAATTATTTTTTTTCATTGTGTCTTCATCACCATAAGATATGTTATCTTTTATGTATAGTGACAATTTCTTCTCTATGTTCCTCCAGTGTCTTATTTTTTTCACTTTATTTTCAAAGAAGCTTTAGGTTACAGAAAAGTCATGAAGAAAACATAGGGGATACCCTATATTCCACCCCCTTCCCTTCTCACATTTTCCCTCTTTTTTTTAAAGATTTATTTATTTTATTTATTTCTCCCCTCCCCCCCCACCCCAGTTGTCTGTTCTCTGTGTCTATTTGCTGTGTCTTCTTTGTCCTCTTCTGTTGTTGTCAGCAGCACAGGAATTTGTGTTTCTTTTTGTTGTGTCATCTTGTTGTGTGAGCTATCCAAGTATGTGGCGCCATTCCTGGGCAGGCTGCACTTTCTTTCGCGCTGGGCGGCTCTTCTTACAGGGCACACTCCTTGCGCATGGGGCTCCCCTACGCAGGGGACACCCCTGCGTGGCAGGGCACTCCTTGTGCGTATCAGCACTGCGCATGGGCCAGCCCCACACGGGTCAAGGAAGCCCAGGGTTTGAACTGCAGATCTCCCATAAGGTAGACAGATGCACTAACCACTGGGCCAAGTCCGCCACCACATTTTCCCCTTTTGATAACATCTTACATAAGTATGATATATTTGTTGGAACTGATGAACAAACATTGAAGCGTTTCCATTAACCATAGTTCATGGTTTACATTATGGATTGCATTTTGCACTGTACACTTTTATAGGTTTTGACAAAATTTATAATGGCCTATATCAGTCATTGCAAGATCATGCAGAAAAACTCTAATGCCCTAAAAATTCCTTATGATCCATCTATTCTGTTCTTCCCTCCCCCTCCCCTTGGAACTATGGTAACTACTAAGTTTCAATTTTTGATGAATAATGTTCATAGTTACATGCATTAATATGGAGAGCTTTGGCATATTGGTCTATTTTCTTTTGTTAGGCAATGCCTATGTTCTCGAGGGATTCTTTCCCCTCTAATTGACAACCTAGCAAGACACCCCAGGATAGGAATTTAATATTTTCTTGTTTATTGTGTGTGTCTACACCCAGTGAAATAACACTCTAAGACAAGGTGAACATTTTCATATTCCATAGAAGCATGCCCCAGGTGCTCATTATGCCACCTAACTCCCCACCCCTGATACCCTGCACCAGTAACCCTTCCCTGCCATATTTGCCAAAAGAACTTTCCCACCATTGTAGTTTTAACCACAGATATACAATTTCCCTGAGTCCACCTGTTTCTTCTTCCGACCCTCCTCTCAGTTCCATGGATAGTCCAAACAACCCCCCACCCTACTCCCCCTACATTACAGCACCATTGACCCCCCCCCCACATCCCTACACCAATGTCACCCCCCATTCACTGCCCAAACATTCCCTTCCATCTTATCAAAGTTTTGCCCTTATTGAGCATCAGCTCACCACACTCTACTCCCTCTTTTTCTCCTGATAACCTGTCTTCCAGACTCTAGCTCTGTAGGTCTGCTCAATTTACTTAAGTCTTATCAGTGAGGTCATGTAATATTTGTCCTTAAGTGACTGGCTTACTTCACTCATGGTCTTCAAGGTTCATCCTGTTGTCTTGTGTGTTAATACTGCATTCCTTCTTACATCTGAGTACTATTCCATTGTATATATAAAATAAAATTTGCTTATTCATTCATCTGTTGATGGACACTTGAGTCGTTTGCAAATTTTGACAATAGTGAATAATGCTGCTATGAACATTGGTGTGCTTATATATGTTTGTGTCCCTGCTTTAAATTCTTCCTGGTATATTCCCATCAGTGGGATTGCTGTATCATATGGCAGGCAGTTCTATAGTTAGCTTCCTGAGGAACTGCTAAACTGTCATCCACAATGGCTGCAACATTCTGCATTCCCACCAGCTGTGGACAAGTATTCTCATTCTTCCACATCCTCTCCAATATTGTAGTCCTCAGTTTATTTTTTATGAAACTTTAAAAAAATATATGTATATTTTTAATATTTTTACTTATTTTTTAAAGATACATAGATTACATTAAAAAAATATAGGGAATTTCTATATGCCCTATTCCACACACCTCTTATTTCTCACATTAACAACTTCTTGCAATTAATGAACACATTTTGAAGCATTGCCACACAGCATTGATTATATTTTACATTTTAGTTTATACTCTCTCCCATTCCATTCTATAGGTTATGGCAGGATATATAATGTCTTGTATCTGTCTTTGCAATGACATTCAGGATAATTCCTAGTCCCAAAAATGCTCATATTGCAGCTCTTTTCCCCTCTCCCTGCCTTCAGCATTTCCCATGGCCACTGTCTCCACATCAGTGATATAATTTCTTCCATTGCTAGAATCACAATAGTAGAACACCAGGAAGTCCTCTCTAGTCAATATTTTATTTCCCAGTCCTGAGGATTCTGGGATGGTGATGCCTACTCCATTCTACTTGAGAGGGGACTTTGATCCCATATGGCTAATGGGTGGAAATCACTTGCTTGCAGTTGTAGACTTTCTTGTTTCCTTGGTGTGGTGGCTGTCTATCCTCACTTCCTTGTTAGTTGTCCTGGGTGTGTTCAATGAATTGGAGAGTAGGTATTGCAAGTCCACTGAGGCTCAGGACCCAGATGGCACATGGAGAGCCCAGAGAGTCAAGTCTCTTGGACATACACCTACCAACTCCAGCTCCAACTATAGGTTCAATAAAAGGGATAGAAGAGGCAAGTGCAGAAAAGTCCCATCTGAGTCGAACTCTGTCACACTGAGGAGCACAAACTGCAAAATAGGGCCTACTGTCAACCCACCCCACTCCAGACCTATCTGCCATTACCATAGGACCTTGGTGTCTCCATAGCCCTCAGGAGCCCCACTATTTGTAGTAGTATCTATTTTGGCTGTCTTTGCGATCCTGCTGAGATGTGCATAAGTGTTAGCTCTCTGATGACCTCCTGACTCATTTTGAAGACTCTTAGCCATATAAACTCATTTGTCCTTACCATTTCCCCCTTTTATTCAATGTCTTTTTCCAGTTGCATTACCAGCCGGTGCTTGGTAGTAATCCCTTGGTGCCAGGGAGACTCATATCCCGGAATCTTGTCCCTTGCTGGGGGTAAGGTAATACATTTATATGCTGAGTTTGGCTTATAGAGTGGCCACCTTTGAGCAACAAGTAGGCTCTCAGGAAGGCTCATAAACATAGTCATCAATATCAAGGGCTTATGAATGGACCATCTTTCTTCACTGGTGACTGCCCCTGTATCTGGGGGATTGTTGCTCTTCCATTAGAGAAGGTGGCAGAGCTCATGGGATAGGAATTCAGTATAATTTTGGTTTTTGTGTGAATCTCTACCCACTGTGGCAATGCCCCATGAACATTTGAACATATTTATATACCTTATATGTATTCCTGGGTGAACTTCCTCTCATGTATCTCCCATCACTGATGGCCCATACCAATGGTTCTCCCTTGGCATAGTTGTAACCCTTTTGTGATCCAAAACTTCTTAAAAAATTAAGTGAAGTTGATTGCCCAATTCAATTAATAGGAAAATGAGATAGTAATGATCGGTTTAAACATAAGAAATGAAATACATACTAACTTAGGAAAACTAAAACTAAAATAAAATTTAAAAATTGGGGCATTAAAAAAAATAAAAAATATAAAAAAATTTTTTTTTGACATTTTGCCTTTCATCACTGAAATAACTGTTGTCCTGTATGTATTTTTTATTTTTAAAAAAAGATAACTAGATTACACAAAATGTTACCCAAAAGAAGATAAGGGATTCCAGTATGCCCCACTCCTTCTCAGTTTTTTAATAGCCACTAGTCTGACTGGTGTAAGATGATATCTCATTCTAGGTTTGATTTGCATTTCTCTAATAGCTAGTAATGTTCAACATCGTTTCATGTGCTTTTTAGCCATTTGTATTTCTTCTTCGGAAAAGTGTCTATTCAAATCTCTTGCCTATTTTTTAAAGGGGCTGTTTTCCTTTTTATTTTCAATATGTAGGATTTCTTTATATATGCTGGATTTAGGCCCTTATTGGATAAATGGTTACCGGGTATTTTCTCCCATTGAGTAGGGTGCCTTTTCACTTTCTTGGCAAACTCCTTTTGAAATGCAAATATTTTTCATTTGAGGATGCTCCGTTTATCTATTTTTTTCTTTGCTTGCACTCTGGGTGTAAAATTTATGGAACCATTTCCTACTACAAGATCTCTTAGACGATTCCTTACATATCTTCTAGGAGCTTTATGGTCTTGGCTTTTAAATTTAGATATTACTCATCTTGAGTTAGTTTTTTTATAGGGTGTGAGATGGTATTCCTCTCTCATTCTTTATGGATATCCAGCTCTCTAAGCACCATTTGTTTAAGAGTTCATCCTGTCCCAGTTGAATGTGCTTGATGGCTTTATCGAATATCAGGTGAATATATATGTGGGGATCTGTATCAGAATCCTCAATTTGGTTCCATTGGTCAGGAAGGGACTTTTATTTTGCATATTTATCCTTCCTTCACTTCTCTCCACTTCTCTCTCCCTATCACATTCTGCCCTCTGTCAGGTGTATCTTTACTTTTACATTATGAAGGTTGTTCAAAGCATTCTTTTTTGGTAATATCTCTTATTTTGCTGAAGTAATTCACCAAGTAACCTTAGAAATGTGTGTGAGTCAGAGTTTCTCAACTGTTGTCCATATGAAAATATATATTTTGACCTCACACTTGATTAATATTTGGTACAGAATTCTAGGTTCAAAACCATGGGCCCCAGGTTGATTATTTTCTTTCCTCTGTTTTCTTTCTTCTGTCTTTTTGCATCTTTCATTACTTAGATACTGGATCTCATGGAGTGATTGTCTATAATAATTATATTTCTCCTGACATCTATCACTTTGACTTTTTGCTCTATGTTCTGGGAGCACACTCTCAAAACTGTGAACCTCATGTTTTATTGGGCACCCATATCTAGTCCACAGAGGACTTCTCCCCGAAGTCTTTCCAAGACATTTTTCTTGAAAGCCCCTCTTAAGCTTGATACTCATAATTGTGATTCTATTCATGGTGGTAGTAGGCACAGAAGTTATTGTTTCTAAACTTCAAGTTTATTCTCTAATAAATAGGAAATATACCTTCTGCTTCCTTCCCAGGCCTCCCCCTTAATTTCTCATGAAAATGCATGTTCTCTTTCCCTTGGAATGCCATTATGCAGAATAAGGCACCAATTACAGACTTTCCCATATTCAGAACATCATGAATGTTATCATTCATCATGCCAGTCTGGGGCTTTGAATAGAATATATTTTGTGAACTTATGCAACAGCTGATTTCTATACCATTTCCTCTGAAATCTTAGTAAATAAAAAGAGCACAAGGTTATGCATTGAATGGGCCATTTAAAAATGTCTCCACAATATGATAGCCAGGCCCTGAGCCTCAACAGACTTCAGCTCCTACACTCTGATTTATTGGACTTACTCCACTCAACTAACATGGAGTTGAAGAATGTCAACCACCACACCATGGAGCCTAGAGGGACTACAACTGAAAGCAGGAGGATTGCATCCAATATCCATGTGGAATCTAAATCCCCTCTTGACATAGATGTGGAATGGACACAACCAAGCCAAGGTCCACAGGAAGGAAGAATACAGTAAGGATCAGAGTGGACTTAATGATATTCTATTCATGAACTATTGTGGCTAATAATCGGGAAAATGTGGCATTGATGTGGAAAAAGTGGCCATGGTGGCTGCTGGGTGTGTGTAATGGGAGGAAGAGAAGAGATGTGGAGGCATTTTCGGGACTTGGAGTTGTCCTGGGTGGTGCCCCAGGGACAATTGCAGGATGTTGTATGTCCTCCCATGGCCCACTGGATGGAACGTGGGAAAGTGTGGGCTATGGTGTGGAACACGGGACATGGGGTGCAGCAATGCCCGGAGATGTGACATGATGATGGGGGAGAGTGTCACTGTGGGGGGAGTGGTGGGGTGGTGGTGGTGGGGACGAATGGGGACCTTATATATATTTTTAATGTAATATCTGTTAAAAAATGAATAAATTGAGTAGAATTTGGAAAAAATAAAAAAAATTAAAATGTCTCCAGTAACAAATGGAGGAAGATGGGCATTACTTGCAAAGGAGTCTCCCTCTCGAGAAAATTATAAATTAAAAAATCTACAGTAAACACTCTATTAATAGGAGTTGCTTCTTAGCCCATTCTTAATTGTCAGAATGCCCCAAAATACCACCTTGATAATCCAAATAGTTATTGCTTTAATGTATATCAACAAATCATTTATTTAAGCTCCACAGTTAACTCCTTGAAATATATAGCATCTCTTATGGCATGCAAATTCTTAAGAATTTTTCGGCAATAATGTGTTTTGTGGTGAATGGAATCATTCCAGATGATGGGCTCATCCAGCCTCCCACTTGCAGCAAGATTCCCGGCAAAATTATCCCTGCCAGTTCTCTTGCCTAGTAATCGAACACATCTTTCTGCCTGAACAGACTTCGTGTTGTCAGTGGGGTATGGGAAAAGGGCAAAAGCATAAAAGTTTTTTCCCCCAACACCAAAATTATCTCTCAAGATGTCTGAAGCAAGACTGTGAGATAAAGGTGAAGATTCTGATCTTCTAGAGCTTGATCATAGTATTTGGGGCTAGAAGGCACCCTTTCTTTGAAGAACTGTTTCCCATGTCTTCTTTTTTTTTTTTTTTTTTTTTTTTTTTAAGTTTCTTTTGTTTGTTTATTTGCTAATAAGACAATTACAAACAAGACATACCACTACCACAGACATGGCCTAATGTGTACACTATATGTGTGTATATCAGGAATTACAACAAAAGACTAAGATAAATGTGAAAAGTTCTTCTAAAACTTGTAAAAACTGAACAAGTTGTCTAATACTTGTAGGAACTTTCATTGTTCACATAAGCTACAATTCTTCGGGTAAAATTTCACATCCAAGCCCTCACTGCATACATAGAAAACTTTGGAAGTGACAGATGAGGGCATGTATTTCATAATTACAAGAGACACCTTCAGCATGCATTGCTGTTCATTCTCCGTCATTGGAGCATTCATGAAAGACTCAAATTTGACCTTTTCTGTATCTAGATTAAACAGAAAATGATTTCCAGAGAATAGTGTCTTGGGTCTTGAGAAACCATTGACTCCAACTGCCAAATCATTTCATAAATTCCTTCTGCAGTCTCCTATTCAACATGTGAAGGTATTAATAGAGCAAACAAATCTTTCATTGTGTTTCGTGTTCAGAAATACCACCATAATCATTTATTTTTACTGCATTCTAAAGTTGAACCTTAAAACATCTTAGTGGTGTTAAGACAAAGGGTATGGGGAAAGGCAGGAAGAGATGAGAGGTGGAGGCGTCTTCGGGACATGGAGCTGCCCTGGATGGTGCTTCAGAGGTAATCACCGGACATTGTAAATCCTCACAGGGCCTACATGATGGAATAGAGGAGAGTATGGGCCATGATGTGAACCAATGTATATGAGGTGCAGAGGTGCCCAAAGATGTACTTACCAAATCCAATGGATGTGTCAGGATGATGGGAACGAGTGTTGTTGGGGGGGGGGGGGGAGAGGGGGGGTGGGGGGGTGGGGTTGAATGGGACCTCACATATATATTTTTAATGTAATATTATTACAAAGTCAATAAAAAATAAAAAAATTAAAAAAAAAAAAAGATAAATTTAGCTTGTATAGGGTTTAAACACAATTTCCCTTTAAGAATACCCCAGTAAATTTATTAGTGAAACTTTTACAGGAATTTATGAAACTATTAAAACATCATTAATCTTTACTCTTAGCCATAAAGTGGGTGATAATGTACATAATGTTTTCAAGCACTCAAAGCAGCCATGTGAAAATGGATCTTTACAATCTTAGGAAGAAAAAGTTATTTTTTTCTTAAATCAGTAGCATTAGGAAAACAACATTTAAATGAAATGTATCATGGGGAAAAATGGTTTCTTTTTATTGTTTGCCTGATTTCAAGGCAAGACTTACTATTTTATAAAGACAAAAATGATATTTGTTCTTAATAGAGCACTGAAATCAAATATACCCAGAAAAAAATTTGGCAATAGGAAGACATGCCAGTTTGGTCCGCAATGTTTCAGTGGTGGGGAAACATCAGAATAAATCAACTACATTACAATTTGGTAGTGCAGGAGCATTTGGTTGAATAATATTTTGCCTGAAGTAAGCCCTTAACTAATCTATAAATGTGTAAAATTTAAGTATTTTTCCTGTGCCCTCGCTTGGGAAAGTGTTTGATCTCAAAGACATTTCATAGGTAAATTTATTTCATTAGTACACTTATTCTTACATACGGAATTGAAAATGGGATTGTTGGAATATAAATTTCCAATTCAATAATTAATATCAAACTATTCAAAGTAGCATATTTAAATTCAATGGATTTTTTAAGATAATATGCATTGGAAAATATATTTCACTTATAGCAAGTAAAAATCAAAAGTAATGTGAAGCATCAGGTCTGGTAATTGGACAGGTATCCAAACTGTATTAATCACTGCCTTACTCTAAAGGTCATCATAGAAACAGCGTTTAGACAGCATTTTGTAAATTAGACTGAAAATGATAACTTTAGGAAAAAGTAGGGATTATGGGAGGAGGGGCAAGATGGTGGCAGGGTAAGGAGCTCCAAGAGTCAGCTAGTCCTACAGGGCAGTTAGTAAACATCCAAGCTATTGAAAGTACTTGTTTGGGGGGCCTAGGACACCAGAAGAGCATACTACAACATCCTTGAAAGAATGGAAGGGGAAGGCTGCCCATCTGCTGTGATGATTCATATGTAGACCACTCCACACTGTGGAGGCCAGTGCCCATCCTCCACAAGCCTCCTCAGGGGTTTTTCCCTAGATAGGAAAACTGTTCCCAAAACAGGGGAGGAAGAGATGGTTGGGCTCAGACTTCAGCTACTGATTAGTAAATTCAGCTGGCTTTTATATGATCCTAAGAACTGCTAATGTTTGAACCTGTCTAAGATGGAGAAATGCCAGTAGTGCCATTTTAACTCCTCCCCTGACTTTGGGGGAAGCAGGGCTGGCTGAAAATCATAGTGCTGTTAGGCACCGGCTTCTTCCCAGCCAGATTGGATTGCATCCCTAGCCTAGGCTCCAGCCCTACCTCCAGCAGGGTGGAATAGGCGGGGACATGCACCAGCCTCTCCAGACAACTGCAGATGCTTTTGGCCAGCACATACTGGATAGTCGGACACCTGGGACACCATCCCCACTCCACAATAGGATAGGAGGGGAACCGTGCTTCCTAGGCTTCTCTGGGCAACTGCAAGTGCTTTCACCCACATGCAATCGTTTGCTGAATGCTTTTGATTTCATCCCCACCCCACCCCCCAATAGGATAGGAAGGGGTTGGTGTTTCTTCGACCTCTCTGGGCAAGTACAGGTGCTTTCAGCCCTCACAGACTGATTTGTTGAGCACCTTCAATTCCATCCCTGTATCCCCACAGGGTAGGAGGGGGCTGGTGTTTCTTCAGCCTCTCTGGGCAACTGCATGAACTTTCAGCCCATATAGACTGGATACTCAGACACCTGTAGCTCCATCTGTGGCCCTCAGTAGGATAGGAGGGGAGCTGTGCTTCCTCAGCCTCAGACTGGCAGAGTGGATAAGAAATATAAGCCATTTATATGCTGTCTACAAGAGTCTTACCTTACACTCAAGGCTACCAATAGTTTGAAAGTGAAAGGCTGGAAAAAGTTATTCCACACAAGCATTAACAACAAGAAGAAAGCTGCCATAGCTATACTTATATCCAGTGAAATAGACTTTAAAAGCAAAACTGTTAGAGACAAGGAACGACTTTATATATTAATAAAAGAGGTAATTCACAAGGACGAAATCACACCCAGCTTGGGCAGAACAGTCTGTTGAACAAATATTGGGAGAACTCGATACCCATAGCCAAAGGAAAGAAAGAAGACCCCTATAACTCATAGCTTACATAAAAATTAACTCAAAATGGATCAAAGACTTAAATATAAATGCTAGAACCTTAAAGCTCCTAGAAGAAAATGCAGACAAACATCTTCAAGACCTGGAGGTAGGTGGTGGATTCTTAAACCTTCCACCAAAAGCACAAGCAATGAAAGAAAACATGGATAAATGGGACCTCCTGAAAACTAACCACTTTTGTGGTTCAAAGGACTTCATCAAGAAGGTGAAAAAGCAGCCTACTCAATGATTGAAAATATTTGGAAATCACTTATCGAATTAGAGTTTGATTTCTATTCTATATGAATAGACCATACAATTCATCAATAAAAGAGCAAGCAATCCAATTACAAAATGAGCCAAAGGCTTAAATTTGACGTTTCTCCAAAGAGAAACTAGAAACGACCAAAAACACATTAAAAAATGTTCACTATCACTAGCTATTAAGGAAATGCAAATCAAAACGACAATGATATATCCTCTCACATAGCATATAATGGTCATCATTTTTAAAGAACTGAAAACAATAAGTGCTGGAGATGATGTGGATTAATAGGAACACTCCTTCACTGTTGGTCAGAATATAAAATGGTGTAGACTCTGTGGAAGACCGTTTGGTGTTTCCTCAGGAAGCTAAATATTAGAACTGTCGATATGTTTCAGCAATTCCTCCAGCAGGAGTATATCCAAAAGAACTGAAAACTGTGAGGTGAACAGACATTTGCACACTGATATTAATAGCGGCATTATTTACAATTGCCAAAAGATGGAAATAACCCAGGTGTCCGTCAAATGCTTTTGGTGTGACCTGTGCCATGAACATTCCCATCCATTTCTTGTTTATTTCTTTTCTACCTACTTCTGCTCCTGACCAGTCGATCTCTTCGTTTGATGTGGCCTCTCTGGGCCTGGAGTAGAGTGAAATACGGAGCTGCCCTCTCTTAGGGTAGATTTGAACCCATTATGATATGCCTGTTCACATTTAAATTTTGGACTTGACTTATTGCAATTGGAAGAACCTCAGTATAAAATATGAACTTAGAAGAACAAAAGAGGGAGACAAAGATGAATGAACCCTTGGCTCTCACCTCCAGGAAGTAAATTTTTGGAAGCAGTGGAAACATTACATTGGTAACAATACAGTGCGACAAGTGCTGTGGGAGAGACATATACAAAATACTATGTGTTGCATGGAGATCAGGATAGAGTAATTGATGTATTTGGGTATGACTGCAGGGTAGAAGGCTTCAAAGAGGAGGTGATATTTGGCCAGCTTATTGAAGCTGAAGTAAAAGCTTATCAGTAAGCAGAGGTAGAGACAGGAATTCACTGTGGATAAAGTGATGGGGACATGGAAGTCCAAAATATGTCAGGGCTGTGGTGTTCAAATGAGATATGTCAACTCAGGATAACAGGATCTGTTAAAGGATTTATTCAGGGATGTGACCTGATGAGAGCTCTAATTTAGGAAATCACTCAAGAATTATGGAAGTTAGCAGAAAGGTATGGGGTGACTGCAGTAACCTCCTGTTTCCCTACAACTGGCCAGGCATTCAGACGAGAGCTTTTTTTTTTATTGATTTTGTAAAAATATTACATTAAAAAAACAATATGAGGTCCCATTCAACCCCACCACCCCGACCCCACCACTCCTCCCCCAGCAACACTCACTCCCATCATCATGATACATCCATTGCATTTGGTAAGTACATCTCTGGGCATCTCTGCATCTCATGGTCAATGGTCCACATCATGGCCCATACTCTCCCACATTCCATCCAGTGGGCCCTGGGAGGATTTACAATGTCTGGTGATTGCCCCTGCAGCACCATCCAGGGCAACTCTAAGTCCCAAAGGCGCCTCCACATCGCATCTCTTCCTGCTATTCCCCATACCCATATCAGCCACCAGGTCCACTTTTCCCACTCCACTCCAGTGCCACCTTTTCTCTGTGGACCTTGGATTGGTTATGTCCGTGGCATCTCTATGTCAAGAGGAGGCTCAGATTCCACATGGATACTGGATGCAATCCTCCTGCTTTCAGTTGTAGGCACTCTAGGCTCCATGGTGTGGTGGTTGTCCTTCTTCAACTCCATCTTAGCTGAGTGAGGTGAGTCCAATAAATCAGATTGTAGGAGCTGAAGTCTGTTGAGGCTCAGGGCCTGGCTATCATATTGTCAGTGCAGAGATTCAAATCCCCTAAATATATCTTAAACCCCAACACCAACTACAATTCCAGTAAAGTAGCATGAAAGTCTAATGAAAAGAGATTCCATCTGAATCCAGTTTCATCACGCAGAAACACCAGCTCCAAAGAAGGGCCATCTGACATGGCAGTGAACCCCACCTGCCATTACCATAGAGCCCGTGGGTCTCTTTAGCCCTCAAAGGAACCAATACCTGGGGTTGTATCTACTTCATCTGTCTCTTAGATTCTGCTCAGTTGTGCATAATGGTAATCCTTCTGACAGCCTCCAGACTCTTTTTTAGAGACTCGTAGCCATATAAACTCATTTCTCCTTTCCATTTCCCCCTTACATTAGGTCAAACAGCATTTTAAAGTCATGTTATTATATGTAGACAGGGATATTCTGCTAGATCTGCATTGAACCTTCAATTCAAGGTCATTTTCCAGTTGCATCATCAGTTGGTACTTGATAGTGATCCCTCGGTGCCAGGGAGGCTTTCAGAAAGTAAAGTCATATGGGTCAGAAAGGAATCAAGGTAGAAAATGTTGAGGGGGTCCAGGAAAAAGGACAAGGCCCAAACCACTGGTCACTATGCCATCTCTATTGAGAGCAAGGGATTGTGGGAGAGAATTAGCAAATGGGAGTGCCAAGATATTTAGGAGGGAAGGCCCAAGTGCCCACAGTTTGGTGGCACCTGACCTACTACCACCAAAATTCACTGGTCTCTCATATCTTAAAATTTGCTATAAAATACTACTTAGTAGTTACTTCTGTTCTGGATGGACAATGCCTTTAATAGCAGACACAGGACCCCAGTTATACCCCTCTTTAGCTAAATAGAACACATGGCTTATTCTCCTGTAGAGAGAACATATCTCAACAGAACGAACCAGTTGTGGTCCATCGTGGTTCAATGGGAGCAGTAGCAGCAAGGCATTGCCCACATGTAAAGCACAGATAAAGAAATTCCCTGTTTGGAAGTTTGGCGCTTACAATTGTTTAAAGAGCAATTTTGCTTGTCTCTTTGTGTTTTAATAGCAGAAAGGCATTGCACATAATTCAACTCTGCTGCTGACTCTAATCTAGGGTCTTTTGTTTGGGGGTTTGCATTCCTTCCTTGCTTGTGATTTACATCGCCTGACACCTAATGTAATGACTTCCATTGCAAGGGCCATTGCTGTGTCTGTGCAACTCCAATCTGTCACTGGCAAGCTTATGAGTGCCAGGCTACCCCATTCAATCAGTAAATTAGTGCTGTGAGTAATTAACTGTGTCCTTTACTCCCAACCCCACCAACTGCTGCACATCACTTCTCTCAAAACTCAGTGAAAGCAATATTTTTCTCATACCCCCCTTTTCAGTAAATGCAAACTTCTCTGTGCAATCAGTCATTGAAATATTAGTTTTTTTCCCCCATTTCATGTATTCGTGAGCATGTCTCTGTTGAAAATTTCAGATGCATTATTTTGAGGATTCCATTAGTACCTGAGTTCCCTATGTATTGACTGTATTTCAGGACAGTCTTTGAAGCTGGAATTCCTGCCATCTGTATGTAAGTAGCAGCCAGCTCTGTGATCAGCTTCTAGGACTATAACAGATATTTGAGTTAATAAATAACACCTGTAATTTTATTGTCAACATTGTCGTTCAGTGAGAGTACCTAAGAACCAGTTATTCATGGGAGCTAGCCTGCATTGATAGCCATGTGGACTAATAGAAGGTGAGACTGGATTTTAGGACAAGATTTGATGCAATTATTTAGTCTGTATCATTAGACATTATTATACCAAATAATTTATCCAAGTGCTCAGTCTTCAATTTTCAAGTCATGTGGATTTTGAGTGACTGATAAAGTAAGAAAATGAGGTTCATTATGGGCAGAGAGAAGAAAAGAGTACATCAGAACCTTGGAAAAGAATGGATTCTTAAAACCAGCTAAGCCCATAATGCATTCCAGTGAATCGTTAGGATGCCATTATTATGTTAAGAAGTTCTCTTCTTTCCTAAAAAGGTCTCTGAGAGTATTTTCTGTTGGCCATTAAAGCAGAGCAAGGCAAACGTGACAGCAATTGTGACCTGCATGCTCAGTGCTGGAAAACTATTATGTGAATCCATTTCAGTTTAGGTATGGAAGATGATGGATCTTCAGTGCTGTTTGCATCATTGAAACTTAAGAGGGATAATGTAAAGTTAATGGAAAAGGGGATGGTGGAAAAAAAATTTGGAGCTGTGAGATCAATGACACTCCCACCCGGTCAGCTGCATCTATGACTAAAAAATTAACTGCTGTCTAGAGGACTAGGAATGAGTCATTGTTAGTGATTCTCCTGAAAGACTGTTAAACTCCTGCTGTCATCTAGGAATCTCAGCCCCTCAAACCTACTTTACCTCTGTGCACTAGAAAATAGAAATCAAAAGGCAGGACTTTCTGGGCACTTGTCCAAGAGAGTTTAGTTATTGAAATAACAAATACCCTCATTAGTCAAATACTTTCTTCCCAGGCCAACACACTACTTGTCCTTTTTGACCTTTGTGCCGCTTCCCATCCCTGGAATGCTTTCCCCCTTTCCCTTAAGGAGTGAAAAACTTGACCCATATCCAGTGGTAGACTAGAAAGAAGGAGAGACCCTGGACTTAGGTAGGCTATTTGGAGTCTAGTCTTGATCAGTCTCTTAACTTTTCCAATCTGAATTTCCTTATATAAAGAACTTGGCTGTGTGGTGAAAAGATCTTTTATGACCCTCCTAGCACCAAGAGTCCTTAAGTTTTTATATTTACCAGTCTCACCTGTTGGCAGTTGGATGGACGTGGGATTCATTCATATCTAGAAAAGAGCACTGACTAGGCTACTAAATTTTCATATTAAGAAATTAATCCTACTTACTATTTGCTTGTCTTAGGTATGACTCTGTTTTAGATCAGCAATAGAAAACATGTTTTTTTCCATGCATATTTTAAGAAGAAATAAGCTCATACTATTTTCATGGTTAACATCTTGCTTTCTTAACATTATACCCATGTCATACGCTATTTAATGTGTGCATATTTTCTGAACTGAGTGTTATATCATATGGTATATTAGTGCAGTCACTTTGAATTCAAAGTTGCAGAAACAAAGGCAATTCAAAGTAGCTTTTAAGCAAGAAAGGTAGTTGATGACGTGCTAGTGAGAAATCCTGTGGTGACACTTAATTTCATATACATTGTTTACTTTCAGTTTCTCAGCTCTGCTTTCTGTCATTCTCTGAGTATTGGCTCTTTCGTGACAAAGAAAACCATTCTCCTTGTGGGAAGAGGAGACACTTATCAAAATTATAAGGAGAGACCCTTCAACTCAGGGGTCAATTATCCCCACATGGCTTTGTATACCCCATCCCTTTCACCAATTTTGGTGGACAAAGGTTACTGGATTACCACGATTGACAGGCATTGTTCTGATTGTCACTGACAAAAATCAACAGTAGTTCACTACGGTCTATTCCTACTGTCTGTTCAATGCTCTTACATGCTTGTGGAAATGCACACAGCTGCTCCCCTCTCTTCTCTTGGTTGTCAAAACAACCTCCTGGTCAGAAGCAAAAACACAGTCACTCCCTTTCCAACTGGAAATGACCATAAGGCAATCAAGTGTCTGCTTCCTGCATTATCCGTGGAGAGGCTCCTTCCCCAAATAGAGAAATTAGTTCCGTGAACAGTCCTTCACAAAAACGAAAATCAAATGCTACCATTCAGCTCTTTGAGACAGTCACGAACTCATGCACTCCCTTTCCTGACTTTTAAAGTGGTTCTGAAGCCTCATAAGCATGGAGACCTACTGTGTTCAATTGTTCACATATATGACATCAGAAGCCACTTGTACTGTGAACGTCAAATCTCCATTCCCACCCAGGTATGCTAGCTATGTTTCCTAAATGTATGACCAATAGCTAACAGCAATCTCTCTTGAACTCAAATGCAACTATCCTTAACCAATTTTTCACCTTCCATCTCTGGGACCATACTTTGGACTCACTCTATTCCATGTCCCCGTGTGACCAGCACCATCAAACTCTACATCCAGAGGGGACATTAAATGCTCTTCCCATGTACTTCATGCTTCTTTACTGCTTCATCATTACAGATGCTGCTCACTCTTCTAGAATTTCACTTCTATATCTTTAAAACTTGCCTCTCAAAATCCCATCTATTTCAGACTAAAGATAAACTTGAATGTGAAGTAGAAACTTAGGGTATCAGTTAAGAGAGTGTTCACTGCAAGAGCCTCTAGTGGTTTATACAAGTAGGAATTCTTGGCCTGTCAAAATTTTTATTTTAGGCTTCTTCCCAACAAGAAGATAGAATTAATAATTAAAACTAGGTATCATTTGTGCATGCTATTCACTGCATGTAACAGAAAATCCAAGTACAAGGTCTAATTCAAAGAGGGGTTTGTTTTCGGTGTAAAATGAATGTGCAATGGCAGTAAATTCACTATTCATGTAGTACCTTTGGATCATTAAGGATCCATGCCCTTAAAAGCTTTCATTTCACTTTGCCATCCTGAACTTGTTATCTTTCCAATTCAAACTAATCTAAAATGATTTTCTTCCCCCAAACTTTGGACTTAAACCTCATGGCATGCATATCTCCATGGTCCTGGGCTTTTGATTGCAAGTAATAAAACCCAACTGCAGTAGCTTAAATAAGTAGTACAGTTATTGTAGTGGTTTAATTGACATCTTCAAGGAAACATTTTCTTAAAAAAAATTTTCACTCTTCAATTCTGATGATACTTCATTTTTGTACTTACTGTCTCATGGAACTGATACAGCTTCTTTATCCCAATATTCATCATCAAACTTGTACATGGAACTAGGATGGTTTCCTTAATCCAACTGTCATCTTAATCTTGTTGTCTCATGTTGCTTCATTTCTTTATACTAGCTATGATAATTGTATTCAGCCAGTAAAAAGGGAAAGCATGAATGCTGAATGGCAAATCAGGTTCTTCCAGTCATGTCTGTCCTTTATCAGGTAAATGCATTCAGTAGATTCCTGATGCTTTCTTTTGACACCTGTGGCACATGACCTTTGCATCCTGGAAGATGGGGCTGGAAAGAGATATTTTGAGGATGGGGGTTGGGTCAATCTATCCGCAGCATCTGCTGCATGGAGGTAGATATCAAAATAGAATTTACACAATTGGCATGATATTAAGCAATACCTATACACCTATACACACTTGACAAGAATACAAGCGGACACAGAAGAGCATAGCAAATGAACACAGAGAGCAGATAACTGGGCGGGGAGGGGGGCGGCGGGGAAGGGGGGAAAATAAATAAAAAATAAATCTTAAAAAAAGAAAGGCATTAGAAAAAAAAAAGAAAATATTAAAGTAAAGTTTGAGCAACCAGCAAGATGACAGCAGAGTAAGGAGTTCCCAGAGTCAGCGCATGCTACAGGGCATCCTGCAACATCCTTGAAAGAATGGAAGGAAGGCACAGCCCATCTGCAAAGAAGATTCATGAATAGAGCACTCCACACCTTGGAGGCTGGTGCCCATTATCCACTGGCAATGCAAGCCATCTC
This sequence comes from Dasypus novemcinctus, assembly GCF_030445035.2. Taxonomy (NCBI): domain Eukaryota; kingdom Metazoa; phylum Chordata; class Mammalia; order Cingulata; family Dasypodidae; genus Dasypus; species Dasypus novemcinctus. Next base: position 151,688,008 of record NC_080704.1, on the reverse strand, counting down.
GGGAGATATTCCATGGCTGGAATTGGAAGCTCCACTTACCAAAAACAGGGAGGGAGACAGTTGGGCATTGACTTCAGCTACTGATTAGTAAATTCAGCAGGCTAAAATATAACCCTAAGCAGAGCTAAAGTTTGAACCTATCCAAGTCAGAAAGAGGCTGGTGGCTGCTATTTTAACTGTGCCCCTAACATGAGGGAAAGTGGGGTGAACTGAAGATCACATTGTGGTAGGAACCGGCTTCTTTCCATCCAGATCAGATTGCAGCTGTAGCCTAAGCCCCAGTTGCACCTCTGGCAGGGAGGAAGCTGTGGGGACATGTGCCAGGCTCTCTGCGAAAATATAGTCCACTCCATGGAGGCCAAAGCTCATCCTACTCTGGCCACACAAGCCACCTCGGGAGCTATTCTGTGACTGAATTTGAAAGCTGCATTTTTCAAAAACAGGGGAGGGAAAGATGCTTGGCCGCCTACTTCAGCTAGTGATTAGCAAATTTAGCTGACTAATAAGAACAGCTGAAGTTTGAACCTTTCCAAGTCAGAAAGTGGCCAGTAGCTGCCATTTTGACTCTGCCCCCAGCCTGAGGGAATGTCGGGCTGATTGAAAACCACAGTGATAATAGGGACTGGTTTCAGTCCACCCAGATCAAGCTACAGCCCTAGCCTCTAGAAGGAAGAAGCTGGCAGGCCCTGCACCAGCCTCTCTGGGTAACTGCAGGTACATTTGGCTGACACAGACCGAATAGTTGGAAGTCTACCAGGGCAACTGTGGTCATTTTGGACCCGCATGATATAGTATCCTGCCCATACCAGCAGCTTATTCCTGCCCCAGAGAGGTGAGGCAGGGCATGCCTTCATCAGTCTCTGCACAACTATAGTTTAGGCCTGCATGATCTGGATTATTACACATGGCTGGTGGCTCTGTCCTTACCCCTGGCAAAAGAGAATGTTGGGAGAATCTTCACTGGTCCCTGGGGCATCATGGGCTGCTTGAGCCTCCATAGTTTATAGTACCACCTGCATCCTCAGCTCCTACTATGCAACCAGCAAAGGAGAAAGGGCAAGAAAGCCCTAAACTAAAGAGAGAAACTGCACCAAGAATAAACACATCTAGTAAGTGAGATGCTAAGATACCAACAAAAATTACAATCCACACCAAGAAACAGGAAGATACAGCCCAGTTAAAGGAACAAGATAAACCGTCAGATGACATAAAGAAGTTGAGACAACTAATCATAGATGTTCAAACAAATCTCCTTAATAAATTCAATGAGATTAAGGATATTAAGAAGACATTGGATATTAAGAAGAGCATAAAGAATGTGAAACCCTACATAAAAAATAGCAGGTTTGTGGGAATGAAAGGCACAATAAGTGAAATTAAAAATAAACTGGAATAATATAACAGCACATTTGAGGAGGCAGAAGAAAGGAATGGTTAGCTTGAAGACATGGCTTCTGTGACAGTTTGATAGTATTTATGAATTCCAAAAAGAAATACTGATTATGTTTGTAAACTGTATTTTCCTCTGAGCTACTGATACCTTAAGGATGTATTGAATTCAGAGGTTTCACTTTTACTTGACTAAATTATGCCTAGGGCTTTGATTGGGCCATGACAGAAGGATGTTGCATCTCCACACACCAAGGGCGGTGGGGAATCACAGAGAAAAGGGCAAGGCAGAGGAAACAGTTGGCATTTTAATCCTGGAGCCCGAGGAAGTAAATACACAGAGAATCAGATACATGAAGAAGGAGAGTAGGCTCCATTAGATATGGCAGAGGCAATGGGAAGAGAAAAGCTGTTCACCTGATAGTCTACAACTGACCCTGTGAGTGAACAGAGCAGCTAAGCCCACAGAGAAACAAGTCCTGGGAGAGAGATGAGATTTATCCCAGCCTACAGCTGATATTGGAAGAAGCTGGGACCATGGAGCCTTAAGGGGAAGACGAAGCTTGAAACCTTGCAGAAATTGGCAGCCATCTTGCTTCAATACATGGCAACAGACTTTGGTGAGGGAAGTAACTTATTCTTTATGGTCTGGTAATTGTAAGCCTCTACCCCAACTAAATACCCTTTATAAAATCCAATAGATTTCTGGTATTTTGCATCAGCACCCCTTTGGCTGACTAAAACAGTCTCCAAAAGCAAACATACAAAAGAACAAATGAAGAAAAGAATGGAAAAAATTGAACATCATCTCAGGGTTCTAAACAACAGTAAGAGATGCCCAAATATACATGTTATGGGTGTTGCAGAAGGAGAAGAGAAGGGAAAAGGAACAGAAGGAATATTTTAAGAAATAATGGTAGAAAATTTCCCAACCCCTATTGAGGGGCATAAATATCCATATGCAAGAAGCACATCATACTCCCATCTGAATAAATCTGAATAAACCAACTGTGAGACATATACTAATCCTAATGCAAAACTCCAAAGACAAAGAGAGAATTCTGATAGCAGGAAAAGATAAGTAATGCATAACATATAAGGGCTACCCAAAAAGATCAAGTGCCCATTTCTCATCAGAAAACATGGAAGCAAGAAAACAATATTTATGATGCTTCAAGAGGAAAACTTCCAGCCAAGAACCTTATATCCAGCAAGATTGTCTTTCAAAAGTGAGGATGAGTTTAGAATATTCACAAATAAACAGAAACTGATAAAGTTAGAAAACAATGAAGAAACTGGCCTTGCAGGAAGTACAAAAGGGTGTGCTACAGTCTGAAAAGAGGAGAGAGAGATTTGGAAGGGAGACTAGAAATGAAGATTATATCAGCAAAAGTAACTAAAAGTCTCAAAATAATGGTGAAAATAAAATATGATAGATAAAACCCAAAGGTAAAATGGGTGAAATAAGAACTGTCTTTACAGTAATAACATTGACTGATAATGGATTAAACTCCCCAATCAAAAGACACAGACTGGCAGAATTAATAAGAAAATATGATCCATGTATATGTTGTCTGCAAAAGACTCACCTTAGACCCAAGGATACCAACAGATTGAAAGTGAAAGGCTCAAAAAAATATTCCACACCTGCAGTAACCAAAAAGAAAAAAATAGCCTGAGAGCCTATATTTAGATGAAATAGATTCAGTTTTGTGCAATCTGAAGAGGAAATCAGAAAAAAAATTCCTTTTACAATAGGTACTAAAAGAATTATATATTTAGGAATAAACTTAACCAAGGATGTAAAGTTCTTGTATTCAGAAAAATACAATGCATCTTTCATGGAAAAAAAAAAAGACCCAAATAGGGGAGCAGATGTGGCTCAAGCAGGTTGGGACTCACCCTCCACATGGGAGGTCCTGGTTTTGTTCCCAGTGCCTTCTAATGAGCAGATATGATGAGCAGACAGAACGAACAGGGAGTGGTTGTGGCTAAATGGTTTGGGTGCCCATCTGCTATATGGGAGTTCCTGGGTTCAGTTCCCAGTGCCTCCTAAAGAACATGAGCAAACAATGAGTAGACTGATGCAGGAGCCATCTTGGTGGTAGTGGTGGGGTACCTAAATAATTGGAAGAACTGCCCTTGCTCATGGATTGGAAAACTAAATATCATTAAGGTGTCAGTTTTACTTGTTTTGATATACAGATTCAATGCAATCCTGTTAAGAATTCCACATGCATTTAAAAAATAAATGGAAAACAAAATTATCAAATTTATTTGGAAGGGTAAGGGGCCCTGAATAGTCAGAAACATTAAATAGGAAAAGCAAACTTGGAGGACTCTCACTTCCAGAATTTAAACCATATTACCTAGCTACAGTGGTTAAAAACAGCATAGCACTGGCATAAAGACAGACATATAGACCAATGGAACCAAAGTGATGGTTCAGAAACAGACCCTCACATCTATTGTCAAGTGATTTTTGACAAGCTTGTCAAACTCACCCAGCTTTGACAGAAAAGTCCATTCAACAAAAGGTGCTGGGAGAGAACAGGATATCCATAGCCAAAAGAAAGAAAGAGGACCCCTATCTCACAACTTATACAAAAATTAACTCACAATGCATTAAGACCTAAATAAAAAAGCAAGAACAATAAAGTTTCTAGAAGAAAATGTAGGAAAACATCTTCAAGACCTGGTAGTAGGTAGTAGATTTTTAAGGAGATAAGGCGGGAGACAGATGTGGTTCAACCAATTGGACTCCCGTCTACCATATAGGAGGTCCAGGGTTTGATGCCCAGGGCCTTCTGGTGAGGGCAAGCTGGTGAAGTGCTGGCCCATGCTGGAATGCCATCCCATGCAAGAGTGCCCCCCTGCGTGGGAATGCCACCCAGCGCAGGAAAACCACCTGCCAGCCGACACGCAGAGCTGGAGCAGCAAGATGACATAACAAGAGACACACAGGAGAATACATAAGAACACATAGCAGAACAGGGAGTTGAGGTGGTGCCAGAGAGTAATCACCTTTCTCCCACTCCAGAAGGTGCCAGGATTGGTTCCCAGAGCCGCCTAATGAGAATACAAGCAGACATAGAAGTATGCACACTGAATGGACACAGAGAGCAGAAAATGGGGGAAACGGGGGGTGGGGGAGAAATAAATAAAATAAAATAAATCTTTTAAAAAAAAAGGAGATAAGGGAAAAAGGAGATAAGGGGAGGACTGAGATGGACTACTCATGGTTAATGTCCATAGAAGTTTTAATTAACTTTACTGTAAAAGTGGGGAAATGTGTACAGTTGAAGATAAAACATTATGAGTAATAACTGGTTTAAAAATGGGAAAGTGGCTGGAAAGGGTAGTCTGGGGATGCAAATGTCAATTGAAAGAAAGGTAAAAAATAACCCAGGGACTGAATAACACAATAAACCCAGAGGTGGATGAGAATTGTGGTTGATGGTATAGATGCAAGCGTGTCCTACATAAGCTAAAGCAGATGTACACCAGTTTTGCAGAATAGAGGGAATTTGGAAGAAACATGGGAAAAATACAACTGGAGTGTCCTATGGACTGTGGCTAACAGTAATACTGTAATATTCATGAATCTATATAAAAAATGTGCTATGTTGATAATGAGGGAGTGTAGAAAAAGTATGCCAAATATATGCTATGGTCCATGGTTAGTGGTAATAGCCTGATGATATTATCTCACAATCTGTAACAAATGTTCCACCATGGTGTGATGTGTTGATGAAAGGGTGTTGTATGGGAATTCTGTACATGAGCATGACTGTTCCTTAGGTTCAAAACTTCTGTAATGAAAGTATATTAAAAAATAAGGTGGGTTGGGGAAACATACACTAACTGTACAATGTGGACTGTAGTTTATAGCAAGATTTTGATGATATTCTTTCATAATTTGTAACATGTCTCACAACCATGCAAGGTGTTTGTAGTGGGTTGATGTATGGGACCTCTGTATGATTTTATGCATGTTTGTTTTGTAAATTCATAACTTTTACTACACACTTACTGTTTATGTACATATATGGATGATATAAAATAATAATAACAGGATAGGTTGGGGGAAAATACACCAAATGTAAGACACTTTGGTTAGCAGTAATATTTTGAGGATGCTCTTTCATCATTAATTAAAAATGTTTCACAGTGAACCAGCAAGATGGTGGCAGAGTAAGGAGCAACTAGAGTCAGCTCTTGCTACAGGGCAGTTAGTAAACACCCAGAGCTATCTGGAACTAGCAGAAGCACAAGTTTGGGGGCTCCAGGAGACCAGAAGAGCATCCTGCCAAATCATTGAAGGAATGGAAGAAGAAGACTGCCCATCTGCAGAGAAGATCCGTAAGTAGAATGCTTCACGCCACATAGGCCAATGCCTATCCTCCACTGGAGGCACAAGCCATCCCAGGAGCTGTTCCACGGCTCCAACTGAAAGCTCCACTTCCCCAAAATGGGGGAGGAAGAGACAGTTGGGCAACAACTTCAACTACTGATGAGTAAATTCAGTGGGCTAAAGTATAATCCTGAAAATAGCTAAAGTTTGAGCCTGTCCAAATTAGAAAGAGGTCACTTGCTGTCATCTTAACTCTGCACCTGTCACAAGAGTAAGCGGGGCAGACTGAAAATCACAGTGATGGTAGGAACCAGCTTCTTTCCATCCAGACCAGATTGCAGGTCTAGCCTAAGCCCCAGCTCCACGTCTGAGAGGGAGGAAGCTGGGGGGACCTGTGCCAGCCTCTCCAGGAAATTACTGGCCACGCCACAGAGACCTGTGATTATCCTACTTTGGCAGCTCAAGCTGCCCCAGGAGCTATTCTGTGGCTGGAATTGGAAACTCCATTTACCAAAAACAGGGGAGGAGGGGATGGTTGGCCACTGATTTTGGCTACTGATTAGTAGATTCAGCTGGCTAAGGTATAATTCTAGGAACAGCTAGGCTGTGAATCTGCCCAAGTCGGAAAGAGGTCAGTACCCACCATTTTTACTCCAACCCCAGCCTGAACCAAAAATCACAGTGCCCGTAGGAACCAGTTTCTCTCACCCAGATCTGCCTGCAGACCTAGCCCCACTTCTGGCAGGGAGGAGGCTGGTGGGGCCTGTGCCTGCCTCTCCAGGTAACTGCAGGTACCTTTGGCTGGCATAGACTGAATAATCGGAAGTCGACCAGGGCAACTGTGATCATCTTGGACCTGCAGTGTTTAGAATGCTGCCCACCCCTGCAGCTCCATCCCTTCCTCAGGCAGGAGAGAAAGGGGCGTGAAGCTTCATAAGTCTCTCTGGGCAACTATAGTCTAGGCCTGTACAACTTGGATTATTCTACACAGCTGTGACTCTGTCCTATCTCTGGCAAAAGAAAGTTGGGAGAAGCTTCATCGATCGCTCAGGCAATGAGGGCAGCTTGAGCCCCCACAGCTTATAGCACTAACTACATCCTTAGCTCCTACCGCACAACCAGCAAGGGAGAAAGGGCAGGAAGCACTAAACTAAAGAGAAAAACTGCACCCAGAATAAATACTCTAGCAAGCCAGATGCCAAGATACCAACAAAAAATTATAATCCCACACCAAGAAACAGGAAGATATGGCCCAATTAAAGGAAAAAGATAAGCCTTCAGATAACATAATGGAGTTGAGACACCTAATCATAGATGTTCAAACAAATCACCATAATAAATCCAATGAGACAGCTAAAGAAATTAATGATATTAAGAAGACATTGGATGAGCACAAAGAAGAATTTGAAAGCATACATAGAAAAATAGCAGATCTTGTGGGAATGAAAGGCACAATAAGTGAAATTTTAAAAACCTTTGGAACCATATAATAGGAAATTTGAGGAGGCAGAAGAAAGGATTGGTGAGCTTGAAGAAATGGCCTCTGAAAGTGAACATACAAAAGAACAGATGAAGAAAAGAATGGAAAAAATTGAACAAGGTCTCAGGGAACTAAATAACAGCAAAAGGCATGCAGCCATATATGTCATGGGTGTCCCAGAAGGAGAAGGGAAGGGAAAAGGGGCAGAAGGAATATTTGAAGAAATTACGGTAGAAAATTTCCCAACCCTATTGAAGGACATAGATATCCATGTCCAAGAGGCACAACGTACTCCTATTTAAAATTTCCAAATAGACCAACTCTGAGAAACATACTAATCAGAATATCAATTGCCAAAAACAAAGAGGGAATTCTGAGAACAGCAAGAGAAAAGGAATGCACTACATATAAAGTATACCCAATAAGATTAAGTGTTGATTTCTCACTTAAAGGCAAGAAGACAGTGGTCTGATATATTTAAGGTACTACAAGAGAAAAACTTCCCACCAAGATAGTCTACAGACTATCTTCCAAAAATGAGGGCGAGATTAGAATATTCACAGATAAACAGAAACTGAGAGAATTTGTAACCAAGGGATGAGATTTTCAGGAAATGTAAAGGGTGTGCTAGAGCCCGAAAAGAAACATGAGAAAAACACCTGGAAGAGAGTCTAGAATGAAGATTATATCATTAAAAGTAACCAAAAGTGTCAAAAGAGTGGGTAAAATAAAATATGACAGATGAAACTCAAATAGGAATAAAGTTAACCAATGATATCAAGCACTTGTATTCAGAAAACTGCAACTTAATGTTAAAAGAAATAAAAAAAGACCTAAATAAGTGGAAGAACATTCCATGTTCATGGATTGGAAGACTAAATATCATAAAGACATCAATTCTACTCAAATTGATATACAGATTCAATGCAATCCCAATAAAAATTCCACCAGCAGTTTTTCAAAAAATCAAAAACAGTATTATCAAACTTATTTGCAAGGTTTAAGGGTCCTGAATAGCCAGAAATATTTTAAGAAGGAAAAGGGAACTCTCATCTCCAGACTTTAAATTGTATTACTTAGCTATAGTGGTTAAAACAGCATGGTACTGGCATAAAGACAAACACTTAGACCAATGGAACCAAACTTATGGTTCAGAAACAGACCCTCACATGTATGGTCAAGTGATTTTTTACTAGCCTGTCAAACCCACACAGCTCGGGCAGGAAAGTCCATTCAACAAATGTTGCTGAAAGAACTGGATATCCATAGCTGAAAAGGAAAGAAAGAGGAGCCCTATCTCATACCTTATGCAAAAATTAACTCAAAAGGAATCAAAAACCTAAATATAAAAGCAAGGACCACAAAGCTTCTAGAAGAAATTGTAGGAAAATATCTTCAAGCTCTGGTGGTAGGTGGTGGATTTTTAAAGGAGATAATAAAAGACTGAGATGGACTATTGATGTTTCATGTATGTTGAAGTTTTAATTAGTTTTACTGTAAAAGTATGGAAATTTATAGAGTGGATGGTAACAAATACTGAGTAACATCAAGTTTACAAATGGGGATGTGGCTGAAAATGGTAGTTTAGGGATGTAAATGCCAATTGTAAGAATACTAAAGAATAATCTAGGAACTGAATAACACAGTAAATCAAGAGGTGGATGAGAATTGTGGTTGATGGTACAGAAGCAAGAATGTCCTTTGTGAGCCAGAGCAAATGTACAGCAGTGCTGCAGGGGGGTGGGAATGTGGAGAAACATGGGGAAAATACAACCGAAGTGGCCTATGGACTGTGATTAACAGGGATAATGTAATATGCTTGCATCTATGTCAAAGATCTACTGTGTTGATATTGGGGCAGTATGAAGAATATGTGCCAAATATACACTGTGGATGTGGTAACAATCAGGATATTATTTCATCTGTATCAAGTGTTCCACCACAGTGTATTGTATTTATCCATACCAGAGCTTATTTTCCTCATTTGGAAATGATGTGCTTGGATGTGTTTGTGTGTGTTGTGTGTGTGTGGGGGGGTGTGGCACAAATTTCATTACTCTATATGGAAAATATCCCTGCCTCAGTGTTAGAAAATCCTTAAATGTGTCACTCCTGAGCACAAATGAAAAAGTACATTGGAAATTGTTGAAGCAAATTGCACGAAGAAATGCCCAGGACAACTCATTTTCTCTTTCTGTGAGAAAATTGCAAGTTTCCAAGGAAATTCTCATGAATTCTAACCTCATTAGGAGGCACTGAGTAAACTAGTGTATTATTGATTGACCTCTAGTCAGGAATCTATTTTTCTTTCATTTTCTCCATTTCTGTACTTGCATGGTGAGTGACACATCCAGCAAAGTAAGCAAAGGTGGTTCACCAAATTACAAAGGTACTTTGTTTATCAAGTAGAAACAAGTGACCTAAAATAAGAAAGCACCTGTTCCACAATAGTGTTAGCTTTAAATTAGAACCTGCTCTTGAATATGTGCTGTCACATGTTCAGTCAAATTCCTCGAGACTGTAAAATCATGCAACTAGGGATAGAAAAAAAAATCTTTTTAGGTTTAATATACTATTATATACTTGCCAAATCGAAACTAACCCCATCATTTCACCCCATAAGTTAATTAATTAACATTTATCAAATGGGCATTTTGTATTATGGATTCCCAAAGTATCAGTAGAATAATCTATTGCCATGACAAAGCTGTGTTTATTGTTTCCCACTGTAAGAGAAAGCTCTACCTTGAAAGAGTCTGATAGCATTTCAGGAGCGGAAGAATGAGGTCGGCATGTTGTAGTCTTGATTTCTGGCTTAATGGGTAGAAGAGGTGTCTTGCTTTGGATTGGTAATGGTCGTGGTGTTTACTGTAATGATATAGAATTGGTGACCACAGTCAAAGTCAGGATTTTGAGGTGAGAAGTTCACAAAGTCTTAAGGTGTAAACTGTGGATTCATACTTTCTGTTGAATAGCTGCTGGAATGAATAATAAAACTATTTGCAGCTTTTGTATTCCTGGGCAAGAGTCTCCTGGAATAGTAAAGTCGATGCCAATGAATACAGTAGAATAGTAAAATCACGTTAATGTAAACAGTAAACTGTGTGGGAGTAGATGGTTTTGGTTCTCAGGCATCTGTGTATGCACCTGCTGCCTCCCAGGTAAGAGGCAAAAATTGAGGGAAGAGAGAAAGATGCCATTAGGTAGGGAAAATGATGGACAGATTTATGAAGGAGGTAATATTTGAACTAGGCTCTGATCATTGAATATAAGTTTAAAGAATTTGGGTGGTATATTACTGTTTTCATGGTAAACAGGCTTCTGCTTGGCTAGTTGTAGCTTCCTTTCTTCCTTAGAAGTTCATTCAGGGCAAGTAAAGACTTCCCCTTTTGTCATCACACTGTTGAGGGAAAATGGAAGCAGCATCATTGGGTGAGGTTCAGTGTCCTAATTTTAAGAGCTCTTTGATCCTCTGCTATAAGATAGCGCATTTCCTTGTCTGTGCTTTTTATTAATGGAGCTCAGAGCATGGGGAAGTGCTAAGTGATTAGCTCTGTCTTCTTTAGTTTGAGGATGGCATTCTTTAACACCATGTAACATCACTAAAATATCAGTAGGGTAAGAAGAGAGGTGGGGGGAATTTGTGGACTCGTAAGAACCCTGTTCAAGGATGCAAGTCCACAGCAGATGCTCATTCTGTCATCTGAGCTTTATAGGTTCCATTTTCTTCCAAGAGAATGATGCTCAGAGCAGAACCCTACTTTTTGTGAAACAATGGGTTTAGAGACCCTGGGAGGTGGCAGCTGTAAAGCTCCAAATAGCCGTGGGATTGAAATAATACTATTGGAGGTGAAAGTGGATGCTTTGACTTTCTTTGATTTTTGGAGATCTCTTCTTCTCCGTGTGTGTCTCTCTCTTACCTAGAAACATTTTTTTAACTGACAGCAAAGAGGAAAAAGATCTGGTGTAGAGAATGAGGGACCACTAAATAGTGAAATGAATGAAGAATCACTATTTTTAGAGGTTAGAAGTATGATTTAGGTTTTGGGAATATGATCTTAAGGATATTTCATGACAACAACTTTTCTTTTTGATAAAATGGCCAAATTAAGGCAAAATTGCATTCCTTTTACTCAGGGAACTGAACCTTTAGGTAAGATGTATTGGTGTTTTGAAGGTGTTCTTACAGATTTTCATGCCAGCATTTATGGTATCTGATACATTTTCAAGTTCATTGTTAAAAAGTGGCTACGTAAAGTTCCCTTACAGATCTTACTATGCTTGACTATGCCAAATTTGCCTTTAACTAAGCTGAAGGTGTTATTGAATTGCTGTCCTCCATACCTTGGAAAGGAAAACACCTTAGCTCCCCCTTGTGTCAGGTGAGGTAAAAAATACCCCTGATGGGACCAAGAGCAGCAGAATTCATTCCATCATTATCCGAAAAGTGTCTCTTCAAGGCTTTCATGGGACTGGGACATGGCTATAAAGTTAAGTACTAGGGGGAGTGGATGTTGCTCAAGCGGTTGGGCACCTGTTTCCTACATGGGAGGTCCCGGGTTCAATTCTTGGTGTCTCCTAAAAAGAAAACGATAGGGAAACAAACAAAACAAACAAACAAACAACTTAAATGAGCCAATTTGGCTCCGTGGTTGAGTGCTGGCTTCCCATATATGAGGTCCCGGCTTCAATCCCTGACCCCAGTACCTCAAAAAAAAGTTAAGTACCAGGAAATCCTTGCAGAACCACCACAGAACATTTCATTGAGGCCACTACCATGTTATGCTTAAGAAAAATGAACTTATTCTTTTTTCAGTAATTGGAACAGGACCTTGCCTTTTCCAAAACTGTCCCCCAGTGGTCATGGATGCTCTCCAGATGACCTTGACCCAACAACTGATTGTTAGAATAATAAATAGCAAGAAGTAACTCCTATTACCATAGTTTGCCTGCTTGTGATTTGTTTTCCTTCCTCAAACTTCCTAGCATCTTTATTTGAAGGAAGACAATAAAGATCACAAGAGGATGGAGGGAGGGAGTATAGGTACAAAGAGTATAGTTTTCCCTGGAACTCCCTTTAAAGATGAAGTGCCTGAGCTTTTTGGCATAAACTGAAAGACAAAATCCATGCAGACTTCACTATCTGATTCAATTGTGGGAATTCTCTGTCCATCACTTTTTATGGAGCAATTATTGTATCGTCCCCAAAGGGATGCCAATGAAAAGTACCAGAAATCTGGTGGCTTTTATCATGGGGATTTATTTGGGGGTAAAAACTTACAGTTAGGTCAAATCAAGGCATCAGAGATGCATTCTATCCAAAGTCAGTTACTGTTAATCATGGTGTGTTGCCCCGTGGTGAAGCATGGTGATCCCGATCTCTGCCAGGTTTCAGCCTCCCCCCTGGGCTTCCTCTGCCAGGCTCAGCCGCTCTACTTTCTTCTCGATGTCAGCTGCAAGCTGGCATAGAGCTCGTCTCTTCAGGCTTCCTCTCTCTCCTGGCATAGGGCTTGTTTCTTTCCGGGTCTTCTATGTTAGTACTGGCTGTACCGCTCTCTTCCTCATTTCAGCTGTAAGCTACCGGGCAAATGGCTGATCTCTCCCCCAGGTCTCAGGTGTTTGAGCCTTCTCCTTTCTGTCCCATGGCAGGATAAAAAATAACAGAGCTGTCTCTTCCTTTCTATCTTTCTGTCTGTGTGAGTGTCTGTTTATATCAGACCCAGCAAGAGGATAGGGACTCAACCTGAGTCCCCTTTTAATGACCTAGTAAAAAAGCCCTAAAGCAATCTTAACTGATAATCTAATCAAAGGCCCCTCAACTGAATTTAATACAATCAAAGGGTATCATACCAAAAGTAATAGATTAGTGTACAAACAAAATTTCTCTTTTTGGGATTTAAAAAATAATCTCAAGCTGCCATGGTCATCTTGGTCTGCAACTCTGGCATTGGAGCCCCTGGGAAGGGATGAGCCCTGGCTCTATGTGCTTTAGAATAACTCTTCAGTAAGGTATTAGGAATGCCAAGCAAAGGAGCCAATGACAGGTGAGAAACAGGTTTACAAGAAACTCAGGAGAAGAGAGCACAGGATAGTAGAATCAGGATCTGAAGTTCTGCTGAGCAAAGATTCCTGTAAGGGGACATCAAATATGAAAGCCTTTGAGGCTTAGCTCCTTGAAAGAAAGTTTTGATTTGGTTAGATTGCATTCACAGTGGGAGGAAGAAGTACTGGATGCATGGGAACTTCAGTAGCCCAGGGAATCTTCTAGAAGTGTTAGCTTGATTATCTTTGGTCTACATACAACATGCTAGACCCTCCACAATCTGACCTACGTTTTCACCTAAAGAAATGTTAAAGTTAGTAAGTCCCAATGACGGGGCATTTGTGAAGGCTTTCACAATCCTATACCTTCTGAAAATCCTCATCCTCTTTCAGGTGCCCCCTTCAACTTGTTTTCTTTTTTCCTGACTACCCAGACCCATCCCTATTAGTCCCTTCTATGAACACTTAAGCATTTGGTTTCTGATAAGTTTATTGTTCAGCTGGAACATATCGTATAGAAAAGACAAAGAAGAAAAGGAAATGAGAGAGAAAAAACTAAGACGTGTAGGTTGATTTTCAAGCTGGATTCCTGAGACAGAAAATAAAAGGTAACTAAACTAGCCTTCCTAGAGCAGGGAAAATGGAAAAAACATTTTTATTTAGCATGTTTTTAACACTCCAGGTTTCTCTCATACTACACTCTAACAGCTGGTTCTTCCATTGGGGCATTACTTACTGAATTCTTCAGAAACTTCTCCATTGGGGGCTAACATCCAGCACCATTCTCTGATAAACTTTGCTCTCTAGCTACCTATTGTGATTTCTCCCTCATTTCCTAATCTCCTGCAGTGTATGCAAGAGGCTCTTGTTTAGAGGGTTATCTGTTTCCTGGCAGGCCATTCCTTTGGTTTGGTTTTCTTCATGAGGTTGCAGTCAAGTTATCTTCTACTTAGTACCTGGAATCTTGTACCATTTCCTCTTCCATTAGAGGAAATAGAACTTTCTTTTCATTGTTGCCTTCTCTTGCCCTATTATAGGGTCAACTTCATTCTGTGTCCTGACTTATCAGCCTCAGTCAGGTACAAGTTTCTTTACCCTGTAACTCCAGAGTAAACATGTCCAGCTTTCCCAAGACTCTCAACCTTGACTATGTGAATTGTGCCTCTATGTTTCTACTTCTCAGGAAGTATGCAGTCAAGGTGACAGATGCAGTCTCAGATCTTTGTGCAGAGAATTCCCCAATGTAAGCAACTTTCTGAATGTATCCCCTACCACTTGACTTGGACATGGAAAATGGGGAAATTAATCCCTATTAATTAATTTCATTATTTCAAATGTTTTTTATAGCTGTATATTATTCTCATATAGGTCTGAGGTGATCAATATTGTTGATTGAAGTTATTATTAGAATGCCCTTAGCCACATGTGTAGCAATTCTTGTAAAATACAGTTCTTGAGTTTTTCATTTTTACCAATGTTGCAAGATAAGAAGAAAAATCTCGGGAAGCAGATGTGGGTCAAGGAATTGGGCTCTCACTACCATACCCTGTCCAGTGTTCGATACCCAGGGCCTCCTGGTGAAGACAAGCTGGCCCATGTGGCAAGCTGGCTCACGTGGAGTTCTACCCTGTGTGGAGTGCTGCCTCACGCAGTAGTGCTGGCCCACGCAGAAGAGCTGGTACAGCAAGATGACACAACAACAAAAAAGAGACACAGAGGAGAGATAATAAGAGACACAGCAGACCAGGGAACTAAGGTGGCGCAAGAGAATGATCACCTCTCTCCCACTCCAGAAGGTCCCAGGATCAGTTCCTGGAGCCACCTAATACAAGCAGACACAGAAGAACACACAGTGAATGGACACAGAGAGCAGACAATGGAGGGAGGGGAGAGAAAGAAAAGAAAGGAAGAAGGAGGGAAGGAGGGAAGGAAGGATCTCATTATATGGGTCTTTTGAAAATCTTGAAAGTAAAAGATGCTGATTGTTCAGGTTTATACATATTTTGCCGTTATATGTATAGGACCTTAATAGAGAAATTGCTTCACTGAAGTATGTATGAATTTTACATTTGATAGATATTGATCTTCGCTTATTTAGTCTACTGTTTCGTTTAACCAGGTCTTCATGTTATAGTCAGCTCAATGTTCTAATAATAGTTCTAGTTTTGTTTTTTTTTATTTCACCCCCTCCTGTCCTGTCAGAACTTATTTTAAACTTTGGACACTGTTTTCTTCAGGAAAGTTCAGATTCATTTGCCTTAACCCTTAAAGGGCTCCTACTTGCCCAGCATTACTGTATATGAACTCCTTTAGTCAAAGGAAAGGTTCTCTCCAAAAACACTGGTCTTAAAGAAAGTGAAAGCCCAGTGAATTCTAAGGCTGGAAAGAAAGGTCAGACTCGACAGTCTTCTGAATGAAGTGAGACTTGGCTAGGGTCTTAAAAAGAAAGTTAGAATGGAGACAAAATGAGGAGAATTCTTAGGAAATTCCAGGCAGAGAGGATGTTTTTACATCAAAGCTGTGATGGCAGAAAAGATATGAGCTTATTCAGTAACACTGAGTTAGTCTCATCTTAATACAGGTTTCCCTGCTACTGATGTTGTTTGTATATTTGCCTTTTACTCTCTGAAGTCAGGAATATTAACTGCTTCATTTTTGGGTCTTTTCCACAGTTAATGTCTACAGTTTACTAGGCATCAAAATATATTTTGGTTAGTAGTTGAATAAATAAATGAATGTAATACCTAGCAGAAACGGCTGTACCATACTAACAGGGATGTGAAAGGGGAAAAGAATTAATTTCCAGAAAGCCTCATTTATAATGATTTCAATGTAACAAATACATGATTTCTCATGAATAGCATTCTTTCTTAATGAAATCGTATCTAACTTTTCAAAAAGAAATCTACTCATTTTGTTTTCCTAATCAACTAGGTCCTATTAATGGCAGAAGCATAATCATTTTAAAAGAATATTTTTTAAAAAAAGCTCTGCTAAATAGGTCTCTCAGCAAAGGTTCAAAGCTTGAATAGTTCATGGGAAAATTTTGCTAGTCTAGAGAATTCTTCCCGTTTTGGTCAGGGCCTCCCATGGAGAGATTTATTTGCAGTGTATGTCAAGAGGCAAAATAATGGCATTTCTGTGCTATACAATGACTTGGACATTTGCTGAGTGCAGAAATGCACCTTTAAGCTAGAGAAAGAAGCGAAGTCTGCCCTGATCCAATCCTTTTGAAAAGCCATGGGCACTGAAGCTGGGACCAAACATAATGACAGGATTTAATTGCTAATGCTCCAGGCAGTGCGCCCCTTGATGTGTTGACCTTTAACACAGCCTTGGGAGGGTGAAAAAAGGGAATAGATTATTGTCTTCCCCCACCGTCTGATCACGCCTGCCCATAACCCTGTCCACATATCCCTGACATTCAGTTCTCCACCCCCATGCCAGTTAGGTTGTTTCCAGCTTTCTGGCCAGGGTGAGAATGAATAGAAGCACATAAAGGAAGGTAGGAGTAGAATAGGAGAAGGAAGTTTGCAAGCAGTTGACAGCTGCTTAGAAGCAGGGGGCAGAATTATAGCCACTGAAATGAGGGTTGGGCTCCTGGCCCCCTGATCCTTCAGTCCCACCCCCAAATATTTCATGAATTTTAGGTTTTTCCAGGTGTTCCAGAGGACAGAAGTCCTCTGTCCCCATTTCACTCTTTCTGGATCTGTATTTATAATCACCCTTTTTTCTACACCTTCAGCTTCCTTTCTCTTCTTACATGGTTATTTATGAATAGCAAACTCTTGAGCCAGTTAAATTCAGACTCTGTTTCCCGGAACACACCTGTACCATGGCAGCTCAGCAGCTGAATCAGCCTGGAGAAAACAAACAAATACGGTGATTGGTCTCTCTGTAAACTGCCATCCCTAGCCTTAAGTAGGTCCATGATGCTGCCCAGCCACATTGCCAGTCTATTCACTATCCTGCTCTTTTACAAAACTATTTTACACCTTTCTCTTCAGACCTCTTCCCTTTACTGCAGCCACACTAGCCTCTTTTCTGTTTAGAACATGCCAAGCACTCTCCCACATCGTGGACCTTTTTATTTATTCTTCCTCCCGCCCAGGTCACCGCACATCTGGACACTTGCTCCTCTCTCCCTTCCTGCAAGACCCTACTGCAAGGTCTTCACTCCCTATTGGGTCCTCCTTTACCACCCAACCTAAGGTAGCAAGCACATCACCACCACCACTAGTACACCCATTTCCCCTAAAATTATTTATTTTTGTTAGTAGTTATCATTACATGGTAATTTATATTTTTTACATGGCTATATTTTCTGTCCTCCTTCCAGAATGAAAGTTTTATGAATGCATGGATTTCTTGTTTCTTTTCATTCATTTATACATAGAACCTAATACAATAACTGATAGTATGCCATATATATTTGTTTAGTGAATGGATAGGTGAAACATGCTGCCCTTTGAGAATCCCCTCTTCCCATTTACCAAACCCAGCATATTCACCTACCCATCTTCCAATTTTTTTATTTAGTGACCATAATTTGAAAACCAGATTCAACACACATCATCTAAATGTGGGAGATAATTTGTTTGTTTGGCCTGTCTTGGGTGCTCCATTGTGCTTATTAAGTATATGGTATGTAGAATCATAATCTCATAGAATGGAGTCTTCAAAGGCAGTTTAGGTGATCATTTTCCACTTAATGTAATGGGCCCTGAGAGTGGAATTGGCTTGTCCAAGGGCACTAAGCAACATTTACTTTAAAATAAATGTGACTTGAAGATGTTTTGTTTTCCAGAAATCTTGCTCGAGATAATTGGAAATATCCGAGAAATTATTTGAAATCCCTGTGATATTTATATGGCCCTATCCTTCTCATTTACTGCATAGAGGGCCTAGCTCATTACCTGGTGGCTCCTGCAGCATTTTTAAAAATGTATTTTTATTACAGAAGTTGTGAACTTACAAAACAATCATGCACATGTGTAGAATTCCCATACAACACCCCTCTATCAACAAACCACAACATGGTGGAACATTTGTTACAGATTATAAGATAATATCATCAGACTATTACCATCAGCCATGGTCCATAGCGTACATTTGGCACACTTTTTCCATGTTCCCTCATTATCAACACAGTACATCTTAGGCACTGATGCAAGAAAATTACAGTATCGCTGTTAACCACAGTCCATCAGTCACTCTGGTTGTATTTTTCCCATGCTTCTCCACCTTCCCACCACCCTGCAATAGAGTCATACATCTGCTCAAGCTCACAGAAGGACACTCTTGCATGTGTACCATCAACCACAATTCTCACCCATCTCTGGGTTCACTGTATTATTCAGTCCCTGGGTAACAGCAGCTTTTCTCACCATATGCTAGGATATCTATTTGTTCTCTTATTCCACATGTTTTCAAACATACAACGTAGTGATATATATTGATAATTAAAACTTGCCACCTTTACCAAACCACTATGATACCTTGACTGTCACTTATTTGGTGAAATAAACCATACTTACTTTTATATAGTTGGTTGCAGTTCTAATCAGATGCCAGGGGAGGACACCCAGCATAGAAAAACATTACTTTCTTATAGTCATAGAACCTACAGGGCCTTCTAGAGCAGGGGTTCTTTTTTTTTTAAAGATTTATTTATTTATTTCTCTCCCCGTCCCCCCTCCCCGCCCGGTTGTCTGTTCTCTGTGTCTATTTGCTGCGTCGTCGTCTTTGTCCGCTTCTGTTGTCATCAGCGGCACGGGAATCTGTGTCTCTTTTTGCTGCGCCATCTTGTTGTGTCAGCTCTCCGTGTGTGCAGCACCATTCCTGGGCAGGCTGCACTTTCTTTCGTACTGGGCAGCTCTCCTTACCGGGCGCACTCCTTGCGCGTGGGGCTCCCCTACGCGGGGAGACACCTGAGTGGCACAGCACTCCTTGCGCGCATCAGCACTGTGCATAGGCCAGCTCCACACGGGTCAAGGAGGGCTGGGGTTTGAACTGTGGACCTCCTGTGTGGTAGATGGACGCCCTAACCACTGGGCCAAGTCCGCTGCCTAGAGCAGGGGTTCTTAACCAGGGATCCACGGACCCCCAAGGGGTTTGTGGAAAGATTTCAGGGAGTCCATGAGCTTGAATTGAAAAATAAATCTACTTATTGTTATTTTCTCTACCTCTAATTGAATTCTAGCATTTCCTTCACTTATGGAAGTATGCAATAAATAAATTACAGTAGTATTCATTTCACCTGAGTGGCAAAGGTGTCCATGGAACAAAAAACATTAAGAACCCCTGTTTTAGAGTTTATTCATCTGCCACCAGGCCAGAACTTACTCTAAACATTCTGAAAAAAGTGGCAACTTGTTTTCTTCTTCAGGCATCATCCATTTAACCAAAATACTTGAAAGAAGAGAGTTCTTTCCCCTACTTTTCTCCTTTTATTACTCTTTGGCAATGAATGCTTTGGGATTGAGAAATGCATATTTGCTTTTGAAAGGTATATACTCATTTATTTTCAAGTTTTCCTTGCTTTGAATTAATTAAAGCATGAGTGGTGGAAGATACAAATGCAGGTACAGAGGGCTAATACTACCAAAGCAGCAAAGTCCTCACTAAATTATAGTAATATCGAATTAAGAGCCTGGACCTCTGGGTTCTTGGGCCCGCAGGTGTTCTTCCTTAGCATCCATTTCTTTTCTGCTCTGTAAAGGATGAGGCTAAGCCAGGCATTATGCAGAGCTCTGGTAAGGCCTGAGAAACCTCACTCCAGGAGCTCCTCCTATCTTTTACAAAAACACTCTCCCACCCTGGTATGTGTCTAGTCTGCAAAGATGGCAACAAAAGAATATTTTTCTAGATCCCTTGTCCCCACCAGAAACAAACACTTTTTATATTGTGTTGTATGCACAAGGACATTTTGATTCTAAATCCATTTAAGGACAGTAAATGCTCACAATCTTTGTGTCCCTGATAGCACTTGTCACAATAGCTGACCTAGAGCAGACCTTCAGCAAATCATGATATGCAACATAGAGCAGATGTTCAGCAAGTATCTCAGTGACCAAGGAGATAGATGTAGGGTAATTTAGGAAATCAACAACAAAGTGGATATTTCCAATAGAACTTTTTTGTCCTACAGCCAGCTTCTTGGCACTGCAGGTCATGCCTCCAAATCTGACAGGAGTGGTACAGTTTTGTGAGTTTCTGTGCTTTGAGACCATCAGTTAGCCCAATGCTTTGGAGGAATGTCACTATTGCTGAAGTTTGTTTTTGTCTGCAGAGAATATTTACATAGTTCTATTCTTTAGAGTCTTAGATAACTGATATATTTTACTTGAAAAACTTCTAAACAGGACCAATTAAAGGAAGTTCCAAAAGCCCTGAGTGATGAGGCAAAATCAGGAAAGGGATTTAAGCTTTGAGATTGGCTAGGAAAACGGGCAGTCTCAGCTCAGCAAGATGGTTCTTAATCTTCACTTTTCATGCTCAGTGGGCTCAAAGAAGTCTCTTATTCTGGAATGGGTTGAGCAGTGGAATGTGAATGGAGACATCGGTTTAGAAATACATGTCTCTTAACTGTGTTTTTGAGGAACAAAAGAACATTTGAGTATAAATGGCAGAGAGAAGAAATGCCAAGACGATCGTGGATTATTTCGGTTATCATTAGAAAGAACAGACAACATATTTTGGTAAGTACAGAATAAATGGAGTTGTAAAACTTTTGAATACTGACTGGAAGTAGCTGAAATAAAAAGGAACAATTATGACTTTGTCTCTTTTTGTAGAGGAAATAGTTTAAATCCTTAGTTAGCATTTACGGTAGGGCATTGAACTATAAATAATCCAGAGAATTGGAATTTGCTGCTGTGCTTGAATGTTTTTATGGCTCCATTTCCACCATGATAAATATAATCACTCTCTCACTTGGATGCCTATGCCACTTTTTTATATGGATGGGTGCAGCCCCTACTTCACTGAACATAGGCTGATAGATAAAATACTTTATAAAACAAAATCTCATTCATTTATGCTCCACCAATTTTAAATTTTTGATAATTTGAACAGGAAGAGAGCAGGAGTTTCCTTTAGCATTATCCATAAAGACAGGGTTCACTGAGCAAGTTAATAACAGATGAAATTCAGGAAGAATTTTTAACTACATAGGAGAAAACATAGCTTCCAGTAATTCTTGGATCCATACTTTCTGATGCAAACATTTGTAGTGTTAACTACTAATCACTTACCTGGTCATTAATTCAGATTCGCCCACTACAGACATGTATTCTGAAATTGCCTAATGTTGAGGGGTTATGTACATCTGGTCCTTCTCTGGTTTTGAGTACTGGGAACTAGCTCATGTTAGGTGGGCCCTGTGACCAAATGTGGCCACAGGAGCCTCTCTAGTCTATATCTGGTGGGCAGGGCATTGTCATCCTTATATTTACTTTTTTGTCAGTGAGCAAGGTACTTTAGACTTGACCATGGTGTCAATGGGATGCTAGTCCCTAATATAATTTCTTTGTAGTCACAAGTATGTTCTATGGAGGGATAAGCAGGGAAGAAGCTGGGAAAGGTGTAGTGCAGAAGAGTTTAAGGTCATAATTTTAATGCATCCTGATTTTGACATGGCTAAATGGTGAATGTATATCAGGAGAATCGCTAAACAACTCACCTTTGAACATAGTTATACAGTGCTCAGTATAATTGGCTCATAATCTTGACTCACTCGTAGGAACATTCTATTTTAGGGAGAAACCTCCACTGCCAACAAGATGACATCTTGTTTGTTGGGGAGGGAGATACCTGAAGCCCATTTTAATGTTTTTTGATAACACTAAAGGCTTTGGAAATGACTGCTTTACTTACTTGATCCTCAAGAGTGTTCTTTTTGATCATGGGTTTAATGATTGTTCACATAGGATGTTCGAGATGTTTTTGGAAAACAGGGATGTTTGGCTATGAGCTTTCTGTAATTTTTGGCCATTGTAACTGGCATAGGTTGGCTAGGAGAGTTGCCTGCAATGGGTCTTTTTGGTTGATTTTTCTGTCATTTTTTGGAGCACATAAAGGTGCTTGGTTTCTTTCCTTCTATGACTTGGGACATTCTTCATTCTGCATGGTTTATATTGGCCTTGAAATTTGGGGTAGGCTTCCTTGAGGAACAATGAAGCCAAAAGGAACCTATCCACTTATCATATCCTTGTTTGCTGTAAATCTTTTTACCAGGTGTTTGCTTGTTAAGTAAAAAAGCATAGTGAACACAAGACTGAGTTTCAGTTATCATTTTAACCAACTTTCAAAGTTTTCATCAATTTTTATGGTCTTGCCTTCCTCAGAATAGATTTTAATTTCTAAATACTATGCATTTATCTAAGAATTGTTTTTTTTTTAACATGCCTGGTCATCTTGTCTTTTTGGAGCTGAAGATATCTAACTCATTCATACCTACTTGAAACAATGGTAGTTTAGGCCCTCACATGGGGGTCTACCCTTAATGCCAAATGAAAAAAAGGAACCTAACTGGATTTAGAAGGTAACAGGTTGATTTCCTTTGAATGACTCCTGTTTGAATTCCTCTAAATTTCTATATATCAAGGGATCGTCACCTGTTATTGGATTGCAGTCTGCATAATGCCTTCTGCCTTTTGCTCACATATTGTGATGGTATGGGGCATTATGTGAGAGGAGGAATAACATATTTATGCAAACACTTGAGATGCTGGTATTCAGTGTGCTCTTCAGCTATGTATTGACTCTGTTTCATGATTTCAGTTGAAGTGGACAAATTAATCAGAATAGAATCCAGTATTGCTATGCAAAAGATATTTACTATATGGGAGTCCAGTCTGAGTTTTATCCAAGCATTTCTCTGCTAGCTTAAATAAATTTTCTTGATTTTTTTCCAGGCGCAACCTACCCTTGGGAATCAATTCTCTGCCCTTATAGACAGTTCTTGAAAGGCATTGCTTTCATCACTATAAAGAGTTCTAGATATCCAGAACCTGAAGATGTGTTAGTATAAAACCAACACTGGAAACAAGATCTTTCTGTACAGAGGACTAAAGAATCAAATCTTTGGTGGTGTCACCAGAGACAAATCAGCCAAAAAAATTGAGACTTCCAAAATGTTCAGTAATCCAGGCTGCATGTGTATTCTTTGTTAAGAATGGATGGCTAATCTAATAGTACATGATTTTGTCCAAATGTGGAGCAAGAAGACGGAGCTGACTAAGCAGACTATTCATTGAAATGGTAGATGGAAAGAATGACATTAGACTGGTGGTCCATTCAAGCACTGAAGAACTTAGGGTTTTTAAGCTAAGTAATAATATTAGAAGCATGGTCCTCAGATCCAATTGAGTAAAAGAAAGTCACCTGCATTTAATTTTCCAAAACAATTGCTTCTTGTTTATATTGAAAAAATATCCTACAAAGATGCCAAACAGTTGAAGATGTCCCTGGACAAGGTCTATCAAAACAAGGTTCTACTATTTTTGAAACATAATAGTGATAGGGAAGTCTTTGCCTATACAAAAACACAGAGGGAAATCAATAAAACTTCATTTTTCAAAGTTTGTGAGAAGTCAAGTAGTGGATTCTTTGAGAAAACAAAAGGAAACGGAATACCTAGCATTCAGAAGATGACTTCTTTTACATCAAAATCATTAGCACTTGTCCACACAGTGTTAGTGGAAAATTAGAGAGGGAAGAGAAAAAGAACGCAATTATTTGGTTCAGATATGAACGATGATTTCCTAAAAAACATAGCTGTGTATTAAAAAGTACATACAGGCGGCAGACTTGGCCCAGTGGTTAGGGCATCCGTCTACCACATGGGAGGTCTGCAGTTCAAACCCCGGGCCTTCTTGACCCGTGTAGAGCTGGCCCATGTGCAGTGGTGATGCACGCAAGGAGTGCCCTGCCATGCAGGGGTGTTCCCCGCATAGGGGAGCCCCACATGCAAAGAGTGTGCCTCATAAGGAGAGTCACCCAGCACGAAAGAAAGTGCAGCCTGCCCAGGAATGGTGCTGCCCACACGGAGAGCTGACACAACAAGATGACACAACAAAAGAGAAAAAACATGATTCCCATGCTGCTGATAACAACAGAAGCGGACAAAGAGGACGCAGCAAATGGACACAGAACAGACAACCGGGGTGGGTAGGGGGGAAGGGGAGATAAATAAATAAATAAATCTTAGAAAAAAGAAAAAGTACATACTGGACAACCAGCAAGATGGCGGCAGAGTAAGGAGGTTGTAGTTAACTTGTGCTACAGGGCAATTAGTAATCACCCAGAGCAACCTAAATCACCTGTCCGGGGGCTCCAGGAGACCAGAAGAGCATCCTGCAACATCATTGAAAGACTGGAAGGAAGAGACTGCCCAGCTGCAGAGAAGATTCATCTATAGAGCACTCCACACCACGGAGGTTAGTGCCCATCATTCACTGGTGGCACAGGCCATCTTGGGAGCTACTCTGTGGCTGGAATTGGATGCCCTACTTCCCAAAAATGAGGGAAAGAGATGGTTGGACACCAACTTCAGAAACTTTTTAGTAAATTCAGTGGGCTAAAGTATAACCCTAAGAATAGCTAAAGTTTGATCCTGTCCAAGTCAGAAAGAGGCTGGTAGCTGCCAATTTGACACTGCCCCTGGCATGAGAGGAAGCCAGGCTGACTGAAACTCAAAGATAGTAGGGACTGGCTTCTTTCACCCAGACTGGACTGCAGCCCTAGTTTAAGCTTTAACCCTACCTCTAGCAGGGAGGAGGCTGGCAGGCCCTGCAACAACCTCTTTGGGTAACTGCACATACATTCGGCTGGCACAGACTAAATAGTTGGATGTCTACTGGGGTAACTGTGGTCATTTTGGACCCAAGTGGCATAGACATGCTGACCTCACCTACAACTCCATCCCAGCCCCAGGCAGGGGAGGTAGGGGTGTAAAGCTTTATCAGTCTCCCTGGGCTACTAGAGTCTAGGCCTACATGACTTGGATTTATTAGATCTAGCTCTGGTCCTGTCCCTACCTCTGGCAAAGGAGAAATTGGGATAAGCTTCATCGGTCCCTTGGGCAATGTGGGCAGCTTCAGGTTCCACAGCTTACAGCACCAAATACATACTTGGCCCCTCCTACACAACCAGCAAGGGAGAAAGGAGAAGAAAGCCCTAAACTAAGGAAAGAGATAGCACCCAGAAAAATACATCTAGTAAGCCAGATGCCAAGATGCCAACAAAGAATTATAATTCACACCAAGACCCAGGAAGCTATGATCCATGTAAGGGAACAAGACAAGCCTCCAGATGGCATAAAGGAGTTGAGACAACTAATCATAGATGTTCAAACATATCTGCTTAATAAGTGCAATGAGATGGCTAACGAGATTAAGGATATTAAGAAGATATTGGATGAGCACAAAGAAGAATTTGAAAACATACATACAAAAATTGCAGATCTTGTGGGAATGAAAGGCACAATAAATGAAATTTAAAAATACACTGGAATCATATAATAGCAGTTTTGAGGAGGCAAAAGAAAGGATTGGTAAGCTTGAAGAAATGGCCTCCAAAAGCAAACATATATAAGAACGAATGAAGAAAGGAATGGAAAAAATAGCACAAGGTCTCAGGGAACTAAACGACAGTAAGATACGTGCACACATATGCATCATGGGTGTCCGAGAGGGAGAATAGAAGGGAAAAGGGACAGAAGGAAATAACAGTAGAAAATTTCTCAACACTATCGAAGGACATACATATCCATGTCTACGAAGCACAACACACTCCCATCCAAATAAATCTGAATAGTCCAACTCTGAGACACGTACTAATCAGAATGCCAATGCCAAAGACAAAGACAGGATTCTGAGAGAAGCAAGAGAAAAGTAATGCATAACATTTAATGGATACCCAATAAGGTTTAGTGCCACATCTCATGAGAAACCATAGGGGCAAGAAGACAATGATATGATATATTTAAGATACTGCAAGAGAAAAACTTCCATCCAAGAATCTTATATCCAAAACTATTGTCTGTCAAAAATGAGGGTAACTTTAGAATATTCAAAGATTAAGAGAAACTGAGAAGGTTTGTAACAGAGACTTGCTTTTCAGGAAATACCAAAAGGTGTGCTACAGTTTGAAAAGAAAAGACAGGAGAGAGAGCCTTGGAAGAGAGCCTAGAAATGAAGGTTATAACAGTAAAAGTAACTAAAAGTCTTAAAAGAGTGGTGAAAATAAAATATTAGAGATAAAACTCAAAGGTCAAAATGGATGAAATAAGAACTGACTTTACAGTAATAACATTGAATGCTAATGGATTAAACTCCCCAATCAAAAGACACAGACTGGCAGAGATAAGAAAATTGAGCAACCTATGTGCTGTCTGCAAGAGATTCATCTTAGGCCCAGGGATACCAATAGTTTTAAAGTGAAAGGCAGGAAAAAAATATTCCATGCATTCAATAACAACAGCAACAACAAATGTTGGGGTTCCTATAATTATATTAGATGAAGTAGACTTTAGAAGACATTGCTAATGTGAAATCTGAAGAAGAAATCAGGGAAAAAATTCCATCTATCACAGCAACTAAAAAAACAAATATTTAGGGATAAATGTAACCAACGATATAAAGCACTTGTATTCAGAGAACTACAACTTATTGTTAAAATAAACCATAAAAAACTAAATAATTGGAAGAACATTCCATGCTCATGGATTGGAAGACTAAATATCATTAAGATGTCAATTTTACCCAAATTGATATACATATTCAATGCAATCCCAATAAAAATTCCACCAGCCTTTGAAAACAAATGGAAAACACAATTATCAAGTTTATTTGGAAAGATAAGGGGTCCTGAATAGCTAGAAACACCTTAGGAATGGAAAGCGAAGTTAGACAACAATGGACTTTAAATCATATTGCCTAGCTACAGTAGTAAAAACAGCATGGTACTGGAATTAAGACTGACATATAGAACAATGGAAACAAATTGATGGTTCAGAAACAGACCTTCACATCCATGGTCAAGTGAAGTTTGACAAGCCTGTCAAACCCACACAGCTTGGCCAGAACAGTTTGTTCCACAAACGGTGCTGAGAGAGCTTTATATCCCTAACCAAAAGAAGGAAAGAGGACTCCTATCTCACACTTATACAAAAAATAATTCAAAATAGATGAAAAAAAACTAAATATAAAAGCAAGAACCACAAAGATTCTAGAAGAAAGTGTAGGGAAATATCTTCAAGACCTGGTGGTAGGTGGTGGATTCTTAAAGAAGATAAGGGGATGACTTTGATGGACTACTGATGTTTAATGTATGCAGAAGTTTTAATTAATTTTACTGTAAAAGTGTGAAAATGTATATAGTTGATGGTAACACATTATAGTGAGTAACAGCTGGTTTATAAATCAGAATGTGGCTGAAAATTGTCGTCTAGGGATGTAAATGACAATTGAATGAAAGCTAGAGAATAATCTAGGGACTGAATACACAGTAAACTCAGAGGTGGTTGAGAATTGTGTTGGATGGTACAGATGCAAGAGTGTCCTTTGTGAGCTAGAGCAGATGGATGTCACTATTGCAGGGTGGTGGGAATGTGGAGACGCATGGGAAAAATATAATCGGTGTGACCTATGGACTGTGGTTAACAGCAATACTGTAATATTTGTGCATCTATGCCAAAGATGTACTATGTTTGATAATGGGGGAGAATGGAAATATGTGCCAAATATATACTACAGACCTGGTAATAGTCTGATGATATTATCTCCTGATCTATAACAAATACATCAAATTTATAATAATATTTTGAGGATGCTCTTTAACCATTAGTTAAAAATGTTTCACAACACTGCAAGGTATCATTGGTCGGGTGAGGTATGATGTTCTTATATGATGTTATGTGTGTTTGTCTTGTAAGTTCAGAGCTAGTAGTATACACTTATTGTTTATGAATGTGTATGTATGTGTGATATACTTTAATTAATCTTTAAAAAATGCCTTAAAAAAACAATAAATCCATGGGGGGCAAATGTGTATGTTGCGGTTCATCACCTGCCTCCCACATGAGAGGTCCCAGGTTCAGGTCCTGGTGCCTCCTGAAAAGTTAAAAAACAAACAATGTGCCAAGGAAACAAAAGGGCCAACTCAGGGAAGCCAATGTGGCTCAGTGGTTGAGCACAAGCTTCCCACATACGAGCTTCCGGGTTGAATCCCCAGTCCACAGTACCGCCCCTAAAAAAAGTAAATCCAAGACATATTACTTGAGGTATGTAAACCATATTAGGAAGGAACAATTGAGTTTAAAAGAGTTTAGAAAAAATAGGAAATTTGGGAACTTCTTTCAAAAGATGGCATCCAAGTAGGTAAGCAGGGGTCTACTCTTTTACAACAGCAACAGAAGAAGAGCTAAAAGCTATCTGAGGGAGCTGTTTTAGGGGTCAGATGAGTGCTGCACATCATCCAGGAGGTAGACGTACAGAGAGAAAATGGTGCCAAATGAAAACCATGAGTTTCTCTCCCCTGTGACTTGGAGCAGTAAATATACTCCACGCTCAAGGTGAATAACCTTGGTAAAACTCCTGGCTCACTGCAGCCAACTGAAAGGGGAAAGAACGTTCTCCTCTCTGGAAGTTAGAGTAATATGGTAGATGGTGGAGAATGGTTTTTCTTCAGTGACTTTGGCCAGTTGAGCCCCCTTTGAATCCCAAAAAAAGACCCCAGCCAACATTGAAGTGGCCCCATGGAGAGGGGAGGGAGGATCTGATCAGGCAGGCTGTCAAACCAGCTGCCCTGGAAGAGAGGGGAACTAGATCAGTGAATAGGTAGATGGAGACACAGTTGTTTAAGGAAGCTGGGAGAGAAGGAAGCCAGGAGAAATACCAGCATACATTTAGAAGCACAACTCCACTGAGGGAAAGGGGATAGGGAGAGCCAGATAAATTTTCAGAAGCCTACCCAACAGGTAGAGTGGGTGTATCTCAGTGTAGGAAAGCCTGATGTACATATACAGGCCCCTGGATTGATTCCCAATACCTGCAAAGAGAAGGGATCCAGAGAGTGATCCACTGGGTTGTCAGGCAACCTGTCAGCATATTATGACAAGGATCTCATAGATTGAGTTTTTTTTCAGTTATAGTTTTTTTTTTTGGTCTATTTATTTATTCTATTCTATTTATTATTTTATTTTAATTTTTATTTGCAAAACTGGGTACCTTATCTGTGGAGCACAGGCTGCAGGGTGATTGATGAGCACTGGCAACCTGAGACAGTTCTTAGGGGCCTAAGAAGGAAGCTAGTTTTTCTTGTTTTTTTTTTCTTTTGTGTTTGATTTTTTTTTGTTTCTTTTTTTTCTTTTTCTTGTTTTTGCTCCTTAATTACTTTATTTCTTTTCTTTCCTTCATTTTTTTCTGTATTCTGCTGCTTTTATTTCATTCCACCTTTCCTTGTTTGTTTTTTCCTTCCTTTTTTCTTTATTTCTTTTCTTTTTCCTTCTCATCTCATCTTTTTGGTGTTTTACTTTATTCTATTTTTGCTTGTTTCCTTTTTTATTCACCATTTTTATTCTTATTCCATTGCATTTTTAAATGACTTTTCACTCTTATTACTTACTTATCTTCCAGAATCTTTTATATTTCCTTTTCTGTCATTATTATTTTTTTCTCTTCTTCTCTGTTTCCATTTCTATGGTAATTTTTCAGGGGAACACAGACAACTACAAAGATAAAGAATAAGTAGAACCAAATATCAAATAGGAACTTTAACAAAAAATAAAACAAAATAAAACCCTAGAGTAGAAAGAGAAGCAAACCATCTGAAGAAGCCCATGAAGATAAACAGATGCCTAGGCAACAACCAAAAATTCAAGTCATACTAATAAACAGAAAGACATGGCCCACTCTAATGAACAAACTAAAAAACAGGAGGAGATGCAGAATGTGATACAACTAATCAATGATGTTCAAACAAATATCATGAACAACTTAATGATGAGATAAAGGATATTAAGGATATTAAAGGAAGAGATAAAGGATATTAAGAAGACACTGGAGGGAACATACTGAAGAAATTGTAAACATATACAGAAAGAAAATGGATCTCATGGTGATGAATGGCACAATGAAAGACAAAAAAAAATATGCTGAAGCACATAGTAGATTTGAAGAGGAAGAGGGAAGAATTAGTGATGTCAAAGATAATACATCTGATATCAGACAGTAGAACAGATAGATAAAAAGCTAGAAAAATTCAGCAGGGACTCTTGGAATTCAATGACAAAATGAAAAGCAAAAACATGCATTATAGACATCCCACAGGGAGATGAGAAGGGAAAGGGAGCAGAAGGAGTGTTGGAGGAAATAATGGTTGAAAATTTCCCAGTTCTTTTGAGGGACATAGATGGACATTGCTAGGAAGTGCTGTGCACTCCAAACTGTATAAATCCTAACAGGCCTACACCGAGACAAATACTTTTTGAATTGTAAAATGTTTAAGACAGAGAATACTGAAAGCAGCAAGAGAAAAGAAATCCATCACATACAAGGGAAGCTCTGTCAGATTAAGTGCCGGTTTTTCAAATCAAACCAAAGAGGCAAGGAGGCAGTGGTATGACATAGTTAAGGTGCTAATAATTTATAAGAACTAAAATAAAGTAAAAATAGATTAGGGTATTAAAAATGAAAAAATATCATAAAACTTATTTTTGACGTTTTGCCTTTCATCACTGTAATAGGTGTTACCCTGTATGTAGAGTGGCAAGGCAATTTTTTCCATTTCTTCCTCAGAGCCTACATGCTTTTTTTCTGATTTTTAATTTTGTCTTCAAAAAAGTTTTAGATCACAGTAAAGTTACATAGACAATATAGGGGGCTCCCATATATCCAACATCAAACCCATTACCCCCTTTCCCAGCAATGATCTCTTCACATGTTCATGTTATATTTGCTGCAGCTGATGTACAGATATTGAAACATAACTATCAAACATGGTTTCATTTTGGTTTACATTATGGTTTATATTTTAGACTATATGATTTTTTAAAATTTTAGTTATGTTATGGTTTACATTTTAGCCTAAAGATTTTTGTACATTTTTGGTGAAATTTAACATTTCCTATATCCATCATTGCATGACCTTGTGGAACACTTCCGTTGCCCCCAGTTACCCTGCTTCCATCTATTCTATTCTTCTATCCCTCTCCCCTCATGACCCACAGTGACAACCAAGCTTCACTGCTTGAAGGACCAGACTTACAGATACTTGCAGCAATGCTGAGGGCTTGACATACTAGACTGTCCTCCCACGTTGGGAGCTACCAATTCTCTGGAGAGACAAATTTCCTCTGTTTGAGAACATTAAGCCTCTCCAGGATGTGGGTACATCTTCACACTCACAGTATGGGATTCCATATAAGTGTTGCAGAGGATGTGGAGGAAAGGAAATACTCGTTCACTGTTGTGGGAATGTAGAATGGTACAACCATTGTGGCAAACAGTTCAGTGGTTCCTCAGGAAGCTAAGTATAGAACTGCCATATGGTCCAACAGTCCAAATTCTGGGTATATACCCAGAAGAGTTGAAAGCAGGGATGCGAACAGATACATGGACAACAAATTTCATTGGAACATTATTCACTATTGCCAAAAGTTGGAAGCACCCCTCGTGTCCAACAACAGATGAATGGATAAGTAAATTGTGGTATATACATACAGTGGAATATTACTCAGCTGTAAGAAGCAATGTAGTATTAACAGATGGGATAACATGGATGAATCTTGAAGGCTGTATGTTGAGTGAAGTAGGCCAGTCACTAATGTGACTTAAGCAAATTGAGCAGAGTCACACAAAGAGAGTCTGGAAGATCAGCTATTAGGAGACAGAAAAGGTTTAGAGGGTAGTGAGCTAATGCTCAATATGAGAGGCAAAACCTATGATAAGGTGGATTCAGATGGTTGGGCAGTAGATGAAGGTGATAGTTGTGCAGTGATGTGATTAGGTTTGATGGTGCTGCAATGTGAGTGTGAGTAGGGCATGGGGGTTGGGTTGGTCAAGCCATGGAACTGAAGGGAGAGCTGGAGGAAGGAACAGGTGATCTTTGGGGATTTGTAGATCTGTGGCTGAAACTACAATGATGGAGGATGCAGATATATATTAAGTGATTGGGGTCCCATCTACCTTATGGGATGCCCCAGGTTCAATTCCTGGGAACTCCTGGTGAAGGTGAGCTGGCCTTCACCCAAAGAGAGCTTACAGCCCACACCTGTAGAGAGCTAATGGCCCTTGCCCACGGAGAGCTGACACAGCAACATGACGCAACAAAGGGAGACAAGCAGACAGAAAAAAACATGCAGCGAATGGACATGGAGAACAGACAGCGAATACAAGTGGCAATAAGGGGCAGAAATAAATAAATAAATAAAATAAATCTTTAAAAAAGCTACAATGATGGGAATGTTCTTTTGGAATATATCACAGTTCAGGGTTACTGGTGCAGGATGCCAAAGAGGGGATATGCAGGATAGGGTGCACCTGGGGCATGCTTCTATGGAATATGAAAGTGTTCATCTTGACACTGTGTGCTGTCTCAGTGGTTGTGAAGCAGGCTAGTAAGATAAGGAACTAATAGATGGACCTGGAACCTGGCAGAGAGTCCATGTGGACATCAGTAATCCCCAAGATGGCTGCTGGAAGACCCCAACACCCAGGAATCTGTTATCCAGAACAAAGACTTCTTCTGGATGGAAAGAAAAGCCCCAGATATTCCCTATCATTATCATTGCCTCCTCACTAAGGGAATGATGGGGGGACAATAAATCGAAACAGTATACAGCTGAAACCCTTCTCCCACCATTATCAAAGGGGTGGGATAATTAACAGTTTAAAAACCAGGCAAATGCCTGAGCTCACTCTTGCCCTGTTCTCCTGTCTCTGGACCTGTTCCCTGCCCTCTGTGTGTCACTCTCATCATTTTACCTCTGCCACATGGCCACGCAAGTAAACCTGGGCATTTATCATCTATAATGGGGAATTGTAGCTTATAAATCAGCCCTCTTCATCCCTTTTCACCCCCTTCCTCTCTACCTGGGACACCTGCTCTGTTATTTTCTCCCATTTCTCTTCCCTCCCTACCAGAATAAATTACGGGCATAACGCAACCAGCATGCTCTTGAAATTCATTTCTGCAGCACAGCCAAGAACCTAGATAAAATCCAGTAATAGTTGGAGACACACACAATAAACAAGAAAATATCAAGCTCCCATCCTGGGGTGTCATTCTATGTTCTCAAATGAGGGTCAAGAATCTCTTGAGAACATAATAAAAGAAAATGAACTAGGCTTAGAGCTGCAGGGTGCCTAAGAGTTACCTCCTGAGAGCCTCCATGTTGCTCAAATGTGGCCACTCTCTAAGCTAAACTCACCATGTAAATGCATTACCTTCCCCTCAGTGTGGGACATGACTCACAGGGATGAGCCTCCCTGGCATCAAGGGACTATTACCAAGCACCAGTTGATGTAGTAACTAGAAAATGACCTTGAATAAAAGGGTCAACTCGTACCAGTAGAATATCTCAGTCAACATATAATACCAGGAGTTAAAAATGATTTTTGACCTGAATAAAAAGGGGAAATGGAAAGGACAAATGAGTTTATATGGCTATGAGTCTCCAAAAAGAGCTGGGAGGTTATCAGAGGGGTTACCCTTATGCACACCTCAGCAGAGTCCCAGAGGCAGATAAAGTAGATACAACCCCAGGTATTGGTTCTTCTGAGGGCTACAGAGACCCACAGGTTCTATGGACATGGTGGATGGAGTTCAGTGCCATGTCAGTTGGCCCAACTTTGGAGTTTGTGTTTCTGTGTGATGGAGCTGGACTCAGATGTGATCTTTGTTCACAAGCCTCTCCTGTTACTTTTTTTTTCCCTTTTTTTTTAAAAAAATATTTTATTTATTCATTTTTTTAAAAATATTACATTCAAAAAATATGAGGTCCCCATTCACCCCCACCGCCCTCACCCCACCACTCCCCCTACAGCAAAACTCTCCTCCATCATCTTGACACATCCATTGCATCTGGTGAGTACATCTCTGGGCATCACTGCACCCCATGGCCTGTGGTCCACAGCATAGCCCACACTCTCCCACGTTCCATCAAGTGGGCCATTCTCCTGTTACTTTTACTGGAACTGTAGTTGGTGCTGTGTCCCCTGCTCCCACCCTGCCTTTCGCTTCCTTACACTTTGCCCGCCTGTTCCTCGTAACCTCCCTGTATTATGGCCCTTCTCAGCAGCAGTTTGTGCTGCTGCCTCCCTCTGCCCCTCCTCCCAGCCACTGTTATCTTCCCCCTCCCAGCCGACGATCTCCCGCCTCATTTCAACTGCCCTCATCCCGGATCCGCCCCGGCACAACCTCGGAAACAACCCCCTCTGCCATCAATGGCTTACGTCATAAACCACAGGTCCGCCCTTGCCTCTGCAGCCAATCCTCAGCTGCCCCGCGGACATGCCCCTCCCACAACCTCCCCGCCTCCATGACACTATAAAACCCCATGTACTTCCCGAATAAAATCAGACCTGCGCATAGACCTCGTCTCTGTGGTTTTTCCTCCATCGAACCGCGCGTCCCCACCAAGCCTTGAGCCGCCCGCTGCCGCCCCGGTCAGGCCGTGGCGTAGGCCCGATCCCCGGCAGCGACTCACCTGCAGTGACCCGCCTGCAGTGCCGCAGCGGAGGCCAACAGGTGGCGCCCGAACAGGGACCCCAGCTACGGCCCCTTGTCTGGCCAGCCCGCTGCTGACCCCTCGCACGGGACCCATCGCCGTCCTCCCGTGCCGCCGCTCAAGGTAGGGACTCTCCGGCGTTGCTCCCTTCACCCCCCTCCTGAGCCCTCTGCCGCGATGGGGGCCTCCCTCTCATCCCGTCAGGTTCCTCAAGTCCGCCTGCTCGCTGCCCTCTTAGAGACTCACCACGTGAAGGTCTCTCTCCGTCAGCTACAGCGGTATTGGGACCTTCTCCTACCCTTTAACCCTTGGCTCGTCACCTGTGCTCTCTGGAGCCCAGAGACCTACGAACGTTTAATTCAGCGGGTGAAGTCCGCTATGGAGCACGATCGCAAGCAGTTTCCCCCCGGCCTTATCCCGACCCTCGTCGCTATCCGCGCCTGTCTCCAAGGTGTGCCCTCCCCTGCCTCCGCTCTCGCCTGTGAGCCTAGCCACCCTCTCACCTGCGATCCTGATGGAGACGACGATGCTCGTTCTCTGTCCGCCCAGCTAGAGGCCGCGCTCGAACTGGATCCCCCCACAGCCTCCGATCCGGACCCCAACCAACATGGCGACCCCCCGCCTTCTCCCCCCCCCACCGCGTCCTGCAAACAATGCCAACATGGCGCACCTCCTCCTTCTTCTTCCTCGGCGCCCTCTTCCCGCCTTTACCCACCTCTTCCTGTCTCGTCGCCATCCGGTCCTGTCCTGGATGCCTGCCGATCGCCATTTTCAGCTAAACCGGCAGAGCCTCCGGTGCCATCTTGGCCTGTACCTGGAAATGACGTGGCCACTCCTCCATCTTGGCCCGAGGCCAGAAGTGATGTCAGGCGTGACGTCACCGTGCCGCCATCTTGGCCAATCAGGAACACCGTTGCCGCCGCGCCCTCCTGGCCGGCGCCCGGTGGCACCGCCCATGCCTCACCTCCATGGCCCGCTTCACCTCCTGCCTGCCCCAGCAATAGCGGGAGCATCGGGAATCCTCCTCCACCAGCGTACGACACTGCCTTTCTCACCTCCCCCACTCCGCCTCTGGCTCAGATGTTCCCCCTCAGTCCCGCTCGCACTCCGCAGAGCCCACAAGCGTGGGTGCCCTTTTCTCCCAAAGACATCCAAATGCTCCGCAACGCGATAAAAGAGGATGGCCTTGCCAGCCCTCATGCCCAAGACCTTCTCGAGCGTATGACCATCCCTCGCTGCATCCCTTACGATTGGATCTCTCTAGCCCGAGCGGTTCTCTCCCCCGGGCAATTCATTGACTGGCGAGCCCATCTCGGTGTCCTGATCGACAATCAGATTGCCGACAATGCTCGTCAGGGTGTGCATTACCCTGCAAACGCATTTCTCGGGTTCGGCCCTTACGGCGATCCCAGCGCCTACACTGCCACCCCGCCTGGGTTTTTCATCCAGCTCCGTGACTGTGTTTTTCGAGCCTTCCGTTCGTGCGCCGCGGCCGCCCCAGAGACCCTCGTGAAGCTTTTCCAAAAACCCGAGGAGCCGTTTAATGAGTTCGTAGCTCGTGTGCAGGCCGCTGCAGAGAGGCGAGTTGTCGGCAATGCAGCCCGCGAGTCCTTCGTTAAGGACATCCTGCAGGAGGGGGCTAACCCAGCTTGCAAAGCCATCATTCGTCCCCTTCGTGACAAGCTGCTCCAAGACTGGGTCCTCGCATGCTCCGGAGTTTCTGGGCAAGCATCTGCGCTTGCAGCGGCTATTGTCGCGGCAGTCCAAACAACCAACACCTGCTTCCGCTGCGGCGAATTGGGCCACTTCGCTCGGGAGTGCCCCAACCTTCCGGCTCCGCCACAACCCGTAGTCCAGCCTATGGTGCCACCACCGCGCCCTGTTCCTGCCGCCCGGCCGCCCTCCACCCCCTGCCCGCGCTGTGGAAAAGGGTATCATTGGGCTCGTGATTGCCGTGTTCCGAGACAGCCTTTAAACGGGCAGTGGGGCAAGCCTCAGCCCCGCCACCAAGAGGCTCCACTCGCCCCGCGCCAGCCCCGCCCGTAGGCATCCACTGGTCCGTTCCCATGTCGCCCGCTTTGCAGCCGCGCCTCACCATCAAGGTCAATGGAAAGTGGATGGACGGCCTTCTTGACACCGGCGCCGAAATCTCCTGCATCCCACTCTCCCAAGCTCGTGACTTCCCACTCACAGCCGGACCCGTCATCGTAGGCGCCACAGGCCAGTCCTCCTCGCAACAGGCGGCTGAAGATCTTGCCTGGCATGACACCGATGGACGGTCAGGGTTCTTCCGTCCCCTGGTTCTCAGGGATATCAAGCAAGTCCTTTGGGGGCGCGACATTCTTCACCAGTCAGGCGCCGTTCATTTTACTTCGCAGCCATCGCTGCCCCCCCAATAGTTTTGGCCGTTGCTCGCGTTCGACCTCCAGCACCCGTTCCTCTGCAATGGGACACAGAGGAACCCATTTGGGTGGAGCAATGGCCTATGACTGCCCCGAAACTAGCTATTCTTCAGGACCTCGTGGAAGAGCAGCTCCGTCCTGGCCATGTTGAGCCCTCCACCAGTCCATACAATACTCCCATTTTTTTCATCATCAAAAAATCTGGCAAGCCACGCCTCCTCCACGACCTGCGAGAGGTTAACAAG
Source organism: Dasypus novemcinctus (assembly GCF_030445035.2). NCBI lineage: Eukaryota > Metazoa > Chordata > Mammalia > Cingulata > Dasypodidae > Dasypus > Dasypus novemcinctus. The sequence goes on along the minus strand of NC_080704.1, from coordinate 151,650,363 downwards.
CACATCAAACCCATGGGCTCTCCTCAGCCCGGCATGCCTCACCCGTCAGCCTTTCCGCGAGATTGGTATGTGGCAGTCCTCGACATCAAGGACTGCTTCTTCTCTATCCCCCTGCATCCGGATGACCGCCCACGGTTCGCCTTTACTGTTCCCCAGCCCAACCACCACCGGCCTGCCAAACGGTATCAGTGGAAAGTCCTCCCCCAAGGCATGAAGAACAGCCCTGCCATCTGCCAGCTGTTTGTGGCTACTGCTATTGAGCCCTTAACCTCCGAGGCCACTATCGTGCATTACATGGATGACATCCTTGTAGCCCATCCGAGCGAGCCAAAACTACAAGCTATAGTTGCCAGTCTTCTCTCCAATCTGAAAGATATCGGTCTTCAGATCAACATAGAGAAAGCCGTTTTCCACCCACCATTTCAATTCTTGGGCTTTGAAATCTCGGAAACGGTCACGCCCATGGCGCCGCTTATAAACGTCCCCAAAACCATGACGCTCCATGATCTCCAACAGCTTTGTGGCCAGCTCAACTGGCTGCGCCCGTCGCTGCCAGTCACCACACATCAGCTGCAGCCTCTGTTCCAGCTCCTTCAGACCACTGGCCCACCATCACAGGCACCCACAAAGAGGGTCACCCTGTCGTATGAAGCAGAGTGCGCCCTGAGCTGTGTCAACTCTGCCCTAATGGACTGCTTGCTCCAGCGAATAGACCCAGACAAGCCATTTGCAGGACTTGTCCTTCCCACCCGTGGGACCCCCACTGGCCTCATCTGGCAGGACGGTCCACTCCTGTGGGTCCATTTAGCCAAAAGCAAGCTTCGCAAAATCACCCCCCAATCCGTCCTGTTCGCGCAGCTCGCCATCGCCCTTGTTGAGTGCTCCACCCACCATTACGGGCGTCATCCAGATGTCATCATTTGGCCCCTTACAACTCAGCAGGTCACTCACTTGCTAAAGGACTCCATAGATATGCAGGCACTGTTCCTCCTATTCTCCGGCCCATTCGATAATCACTTCCCCCAGCACCGCCTCATACAAGGCCTCAGCACGCTCCCCGTCGCAGCTCCTGACCATTTCCCGTTCCCGTCCTCCAAGCCACTCCCCAACGCCGCCATCGCCTTCACTGACGCCTCCAAGCACTGCCTTGCTATAGTCCTCTACAAGCCAAACTCCACACAACCCCTCTGCCACACCCGCCGACATAGCAGCTCTGTCCAAGTGGCCGAATTGAAAGCCGTCACACTGGCTCTCCAATACCTCCAGGACCAGCCAGTAAATATCTTCACGGACAGTCTCTACTGCCCGCAGGTCTCTCGTATCCTTGCCTTTGCGGCCTTCCTGCCGCCTGCTAGCATCGGCAACCGGGACATCAACCTAGCCTTAGCTGACCTTCAACTCCTCTTAGAGAGGCGGCGACAACCCTGGTTCATTGCCCATGTTAGGAGCCACTCAGGCCTCCCAGGCCCCTTGGCTCACGGCAACCATCTCACTGACCAGGCCGCCCAAGGTGCTTCCATCAATGCCCTTAGCCCCGCAGCTGCCGTAGGAGACATTATCAACCAGGCAAAGACCTTGCATGCGCGCTTCCATCTTGGTGCTCCCGCCCTCCATCGACTCCTCCCAGAACTTCCCATCGAGACATGCAAACATCTGGTGCGTGCGTGCCGCTCCTGTGCACCTTTGCTGCCCCTGGGGCCACTCCAGCCTCAGGGTGTCAACCCGCGCGGATTGCGGCCCAACTCTAGATGGCAATTAGATGTCACACATGTCGCTTCCTTTGGCCGATGGAAGTTCCTTCATGTTGCCATCGATACGTTTTCGCACCTCTGCTACGCCGTCGCCCTCCCGGGAGAGTCTGCCAAGTATGCCACTCAAGCGCTCCGGGAAGCCATCCTCTTCATGGGAGTCCCTTGGGACATAAATACAGATAATGGCCCCGCCTACCGCAGCGCCGCCTTTGCCGAGTTTGTGAAGCTCTACAACATCACCCACCACTTCGGCATCGCATACAACCCGCAAGGCCAAGGACTTGTTGAAAGAATTCACCAAACCCTCAAGATCCTCGTCCAGAAGACTAGAGAGACTCAACCCCGCCTCACCCCACGTGAAACAGTCACGCAAGTGCTCATCCAGCACAACCTGATGACCTTTGACTCTGAGGGGCTTTCGCCCGTCCACAAGCACTGGGGGCCCTCTTACCGGCCCACTCCGGCCCCTCTCGTCCTCTGGCGCGACCCGCTCACTAGCAAGTGGACCGGACCAGCGCCCCTTCTCACCCAAGGGCGAGGATTTGCCTGCGTCTTCCCGGAATCTGCACCCCAGCCTGTCTGGATCCCTGCTCGTCTTGTTAAGCCCTTCACTCCACACGGCCCTGCCGACCTTCCACCTCCCGACCCCCTTCCCCCTGATGATTCCCCCCTGCCATAATGATGGCCCCTCTCCGCACCTCACCCCCCCCGTGAGGTTTTTCTCCTCTTGTCATTGCAGATGACGCCTCCAGTCGCCCAGTCGAGCCCGCCTGAGTCTGCCCCTCCTGCGCCATCACCCGCAGGGACCATGCCAGCTCTCTCCCGCCGCGAGCAACGTCGACGTCGTCTTCTTGTCCGCCGCTTGAGCCGTCTCTCCCTCGAAGATGCCTCCATCGAGCAGCAAATTCTCCAGCTTCTCCGTCGTGCTCGCGCCTCCCCTGCCCCGCGCCCTCCTACCACCCCCCCTCCTACACCTTCTCATCATTATGCTCTCCTTAGCCTCCTCAGCCCAGGCCACGCCCCTTTGGGCCGCCCTTCTTCAACCGCCTGGTTTCCTCTTTCTCTCCCCTCACTCCCCCACCTTCCCCACCATGTACTCCCCCAACTGCGACTTCCTCCCAGAAAGCTGCGACCCCCTCGCCCTTCCTGTCTCCTCGTCGTTGCCAAATGTCTCCATCCCTATTCCCCTCGCACAGCTGTCCTAGTCCTCTCCCAAAGCCATCCCCTTCCCGAGGAGGCCCGGCACGCCCAGGTGTGGCTCACGGAGGTGGCAGGAGGCGGCCATCGATAGGGCCCATCGTGGTCGCCTCGAGCTGCGGGTACGGGTTCTCTGCCCTCCGCATGGGAAATCGGGCATTTCAGCCACCCTCCCCTCTGCTCACGCCCCCCTCGTGCCCCCACGCCCCCTGCCGGTAGCCCCTCCTCGTTCCTTTCTCTCCTATTTCCCCTCCTCTCACCCCCCTCATCTTTCCTCCCTACAAAATGTCAATCCCACAAAACCTGTGCGTTCTTATTTTTGAAAGAGGGAGCAATTGTCCCCTGCTCCCACCCTGCCTTTCGCTTCCTTACACTTTGCCCGCCTGTTCCTCGTAACCTCCCTGTATTATGGCCCTTCTCAGCAGCAGTTTGTGCTGCTGCCTCCCTCTGCCCCTCCTCCCAGCCACTGTTATCTTCCCCCTCCCAGCCGATCGCTGTTCTCCCCGCCTCATTTCAACTGCCCTCATCCCGGATCCGCCCCGGCACAACCTCGGAAACAACCCCCTCTGCCATCAATGGCTTACGTCATAAACCACAGGTCCGCCCTTGCCTCTGCAGCCAATCCTCAGCTGCCCCGCAGACATGCCCCTCCCACAACCTCCCCGCCTCCATGACACTATAAAACCCCATGTACTTCCCGAATAAAATCAGACCTGCGCATAGACCTCGTCTCCGTGGTTTTTCCTCCATCGAACCGCGCGTCCCCACCAAGCCTTGAGCCGCCCGCTGCCGCCCCAGTCAGGCCGTGGCGTAGGCCCGATCCCCGGCAGCGACTCGCCTGCAGTGACCCGCCTGCAGTGCCGCAGCGGAGGCCAACAGTGCTGGGGTTTAAAGTATACCCAGGGGACCTGAATCTCTGAACTGACCATGTGATAGCCAGGCCCTGAGCCTCAACAGACTTCAGCTCCTACACTCTGTTTTATTGGACTTAACCCATTCAGCTAACATGGAGTTGAAGAAGGTCAACCACCACACCAGGGAGACAAGAGTGCCTACAACTGAAAGCAGGAGAATTGCATCCAGCATCCATGTGGAATCTAAGCCCCCTCTTGATATAGATATGGAGTGGACACAACCATTCCAAGGTCCACAGGATGGAGGAATAGAATATGGAATAGAGTGGACTTACTGATATTCTACTCATGAACTATTGTGATTAGTAATTGAAGAAAATATGGCATTGGTGTGGAGAAAGTGGCCATGGTGGCTGCTGGGTGTGGGGAATGGGAGGAAGAGATGAGATGTGGAGGCGTTTTCAGACTTGGAGTTGTCCTGGTGATGCTTCAGGGACAGTTACTGGACATTGTATGTCCTCCCATGGCCCACTGGATGGAACATGGGAGAGTGTGGGCTATGATGTGGACCATTGACCATGAGGTACAGCGATGCCCAGAGAGGTACTCACCAAATGCAATGGATGTGTCATGATGATGGGGGAGAGTTTTGCTGTAGGGGGAGTGGTGGGGTGGGGGCGGTGGGGGTGAATGGGGACCTCATATATTTTTAATGTAATACTTTAAAAAAATGAATTTAAAAAAAGAATTCTTTATGTTTGGTATTTGACAGTTTGATTATAGCATAGCATAATATGAGTTTATTTGGGTTTATCTTCTTTGGAGTTTTATTCAGCATCTTGGATGTATACATTCTTGTCTTTCATTAAATTTGGGGAGTATTCAGTTAGTATTTCTCTGAATATTCTTTCTGCCTCTTTCTCTCTTTTCCCCTTCTCTGTCTCTGAGAATGCATAGATTGGTACTTTTGATAGTGTCACACAAGTTCCTCAGGCTCTGTTCATTTTTCTTCATTCTTTCTTCCTTCAGCCCCTCAGGCTAGATGATTTCAATGATCTTATAGTCAATTTCACTGCTTCTTTCGTCTGCAGCTCCAGTATGCCATTGAACACTTCTAGGAAGATTTTTTAAAACTTTTTATATTAACATTAGTAGATCACAAAGAAGGCTACATTTAAAAAAACATGGAAAACATAAGAGGTTCCCATATAACCCACTCCTCAACCCCCACCCCATCATTTTTCTAAACTGTATTTTTGAAGATATATACATCCCCAAAAAAGTTACATTAAAAAACAAGAGGTTCCCGTATACCCCACACCTCCCCACACCCATCCTCCCACACCAACAACCTCCCGCATCATTGTGAAACCCTCATCACACTCAGTGAACACATTTTGGAAGACTGCTGCACCACATGGATAATAGTTTACCCTGTAGTTCACACTCTCCCCCAGGACATTCAGTAGTTAATGGCAGGATATACAAAGCCTAGCCTCTGACCCTGCAGTATCACCCAAGACAACCCAAAGTCCTAAAAATGCCCCCACCTCACATCTCTACTTCCCTCTCCCTGCCCTCAGCAACTACCATGGCCACTTTTTCCACCTCAATGCTACAATTTCTTCCATTAGTAGTCCCAATAGTTTTATAGAAGTATATCAGTAAGCCCACTCCAATCCACATTCTATTCCTCCATTCTGTGGACCCTGGGATTGTGATGTCCTCTCCACCTCTAGATCCAGAAGGGGCATAGATTCCACATGGATGCTGGATGCAATTCCTCTGCTTGTAGTTGTAGGTACTCTTGATTCCCTGGTGTGGTGGTTGACCATCTTCACCTCTCTGTTAGCTGACCTGGGTGTGTTCACCAAACCAGGTAGTAGGAGTCACAACTCTGTTGAGGCTCAGGGCCCAGCTGGTACATGGGCAGTCCAGAGATTGAAGTTTCCTGAGTATGCACCATCCCTAGTGTCAACCATAGGTTCAGTAAAAGTGACAGAAGAGGCATGTGTAGAAAGGTCACATCTGAGTCCAGCTCCATCACACTCAGGAGCAAAAAATCCAAAGCAGGGCCCTCTGACATGGCACAGAATTCCAAATCCATCTGCCATGACCATATACCCTGTGGATCTCCATAGCCTTCAGGAGAACCTGCACCTAAGGTGCATCTACTTTGGCTGTTTCTTTGGTCCTGCTGAGATGTGAGTAAGCACATTCCCTCTGATGACCTTCTGACTCTTTTTGGAAGACTGTTAGCCATATAAACTCATTTGTCTTTGCCATTTCCCCCTTTTATTCAAGGTCAAAAGTAGTTTTTAACACTTGATCCAACATGTATACTGAGGTATTCTGCTGGTCTAAGTTGACTCTTTAATTCAAAGTCTCTTTCTAGTTGCATCACTAGTTAGTGATTAGTGGTACTCCCTCGGTGCCAGGGAGGCTCATCCCCAGGAGTCATGTCCCACACTGGAGGGAAGGTAATGCATTTACATACTGAGTTTGGCTTAGAGAGTGGCCACATTTGAGCAACATGGAGGCTCTCAGGAGTTAGCTCTTAGGCACCCTGCAGCTCTAGGCCTAGTTCATATTTCAGGCACACAGGTTCCTAAGCATAGTCACCAGTATCAAGGGCTCGTTGTTGGACCATCCTTCCTTGTTGATCTTTGCCGTTGCACTTGGGGGATTATTGTTGTTCCATTGGGGAATGTGACAGAGCTCCCCTGGGTAGGAACTCAGCACTACCTCAGTTGAAATTTGTAACTGTAACTAGTATAAAAATACCACACATATATCAGAACATTTTTATGTTACATGCCCTGGAGAACTCCCCTCCCCATATGTCCACCATCAATAACACCCCACACCAGTGTTCCTCCCCTGCCACAGCTGAACCTCTCTATGGTCGAAAACTTCTTCAACAATGAAGCCTAATATATTGCCAAATTCAATTAATAGGAAATTGAAATATAGTGATGGGCTTAAAGTTTAGAAATAGAATACAAAATAATTTTCAAATAGTAAAATAAAATAAAAATAAATTGGTGTATTAATAAAATGAAAAATATTATAAAGCTGTGTTTCTAACATTTTGCCTTTCATCACTGTAATAGGTGTTGCCCTGTATGTGGCAAAGCACTTTCTTTCATTTCTTCCTCAGTGTCTACATTCTTTCTTTTTCTTTTTTCTAATTTTTAATTTTGCCATCAAAAAAGTTTTAGATCACATTAATTCACATGCACAATATAGGGGAATCCCATATATTGAACATCAAACAATTTTCTCCTTTCCCCAGCAATGGTCTTTTCACATCTTCATGTTATATTTGCTGTAGTTGATGTACAGATGTTGAAAAATAGCTATAAAACATGGTTCCATTTGGGGTTTACATATATTTTCAACTGTACAAATTTCTAAATTTTTAGTTTCTTTATGTTTTATATTATGTTTTCCATTTTAGCTTATATACTTTTATACACTTTTGGTGTAATTTAACATGTCCTATATCCATCATTGCATGATCTTTTTGGGCACTTCCATTGCCCCCCAGTTTCCCTGCTTCTATCTATTCTATACCTCTCTCCCTCTCCCTTCACGGCCCACAGTGCCAGTCAATCTTTACTACTTGAGGGACAAGATTTACAGAGGGCTTTACATACTAGTCTGCCCTACCTAATTGGGAGCCACCGATTCTCTCAAGAGACACAATTCCCTCTATTTGGGAACATCATGTCTCCCCAGGATGTGGATTCACCTTCACACTCATTGTATGGGTCTCCACCCAATTATATAACAAACTATGACAAAAGGATCACTCACATTCTCCCTAGAAGTTTACCCCTGAGCCAGATGCCCCCCTCTTAAGCACCTTAAACACATAATCTTTCCTTATTATATTTTCTAAAGAGTTTTCTCAACATCGTAGTTTCAACCATATACCTGACATTCTCCTATATTTGACCCTATTCAACTGTTCCCCCCAGCCCACCCCCCAATTCCTTGAGCCATCTAACCCATCCTCCCAACCCTAGCCACCCTCAAGTTCACAAAGTCCCATCCAAAGGTACCCCTATTCCCCCATCTTATCCCTTCCCTGTAAAAGTACTTACCTCCAGCTTATCATAGACTTCACCCATGTAGGCGTCAGCTTGCAATATTTCTCTCCCCTACACCCCAATTTCCTTTAAGCCTATCTTCCATCCCTAGCTCTCTGAGACAGCTTGGTTTGCTTGTTTCGTATCAGAGAGGTCATGTTGTATTTGTCCGTCAATGCCTGGCTTGCTTCATTCAACATAAGTTTCTCAAGATTCATCCATGTTATACCATGTGTTTGTGCTGTATTCCTTCTTACAGCTGAGTAGTATTCCAGTGTATGTATATACCACATTTTATTTACCCATTCATCCACTGATGGGCATTTGGGTTGATTACAACTTTTGGCAATAGTGAATAATGCTGCTGTGAACATTGGTGTGCATATATCGGTTTGTGTCCTTATTTTCAGTTCTTCTGGGTGTATACCCAGCAGTGAAATTGCTCGGTCATATGGCAAATCTATAGCTAACTTTTTGAGAAACCACCAAACTGTCCTCCAGAATGGCTGGATCCTTCTGAATTCCCACCAGCAGTGGATGAGTGTCCCCATTCCTCCACATCCTTTCCAGTATTTGCAGTCTTCTGTTTTTTTGATAGCTGCCAGTCTTATGGGATTAAGATGGTATCTCATTGCAGATTTAATTTGCATTTCCCTAATAGCTAGTGATTTTCAGCATTTTTTCATGTGCTTTTTAGCCACACGTATTTCTTCTTTGTAGAAGCATCTGTTCAAATCTTTTCTCCCATTTTTTTAATGGGTTGTCCGTTTTTTTATTTTTGAGATGTAGAAATTCTTTCTATATGCAGGATATAAGCCTCCTATCAGACACATGGTTACCAAATATTTTCTCCCATTGTGTAGGCTCTCTTTTCACTTTCTTGACAAACTCCTTTGAGGTGAAAAAGGTTTTGTTTTAGAGGAGGTCCCATTTATCTATTTGTTCTTTTGCTGCTCGTGCTTTGGGTGTCAAGTTCATGAAGCCATTTCCTATTACAAGGTCCTGTAGATGCGTCCCTACATTGATTTCCAAGGTCTTTATCATCTTGGCTCTTACATTTAGGTCTTTGATCCATCTTGAGTTGATTTTTTTAATAAGGTGTGAGATGGTAATCCTCTTTCCTTCTTTTGCATATGGACATCGAATTCTCTAGGTAACATTTTTTGAAGAGGTCATTCTCTCCCAGTTGAGTGGGCTTGGTGGCCTTGTTGAATATCAGATGAGCTTATATATGAGGATCTATATCAGAACTCTTAATTCGGTTCCATTGGTCAGTATGTCTATCCTTGTGCCAATACCATGCCATTTTCACTTTTGTAGCTTTGTAGTATGTTTTGAAGCCCTGTAGTGTGAGTCCTCCAATTTCATTTTTCTTTTTCAATGTGTCTTTGGCTATTTGGCTATCTCTTTCCTTTCCAAATAAATTTCAGTTAGTTTTACTAGTTCATTAAAAGATACTGTGTTGATAATATTTGGAATTGCATTGAATCTGTACATCAGTTTTGTTAGGAGTAGACATCTTAATAATATTTAGTCTTCCTATCCAGGAACAGGGAATATTTTTCCATTTATTTAGGTCTTCTTTGATATTCTTGAACAGTGTTGTGTAGTTTTCTGTGTATAAGCCTTTTACATCTTTAGTTAAATTTATTCCTAGGTATTGGATTTTTTATTTACTATTGTCAATGGTATTTGTTTCTTGATTTCCTTCTCAGATTGCTCATTATAGGTGTACAGAAATGTTACTGATTTTTGTGCATTGATCTTATACCCTGTGATTTACTGAACTCATTTATAAGTTCTAGAAGCTTTGTGGTAGACTTCTCAGAGCTTTCTATTTATAGGATCATGTCATATGCAAAAAGTGAAATTTTGACTTCTTCCTATCCTATTTGGATCCCTTTTATATCTGGTTCTTGTCTCAAGGCTCAAGCGAGTACTTCTAACACAATGTTAAATAGAAGGGGTGATGGTGGGCATCCTTGTCTTTTTCCTGATCTTAGAGGGAAATATTTTAGGATTACACCATTATAAATTATGTTAGCTGTGGGTTTTTCATATATACCCTTTATCATGTTCAGAAAGTTTCCTTCTATTCTGATCTTTTGTAGTGTTTTTATCAAGAAAGTGTGCTGTATTTTGTCAAATGCTTTTTCTGCATCTATAGATATGATCATGTGATTTTTATCCTTCAGTCTGTTTATGTGGTGTATTACATTAATTGATTTTCTTATGTTGAACCATCCTGGCATACCAGGAATGACACGCACTTGTTCGTGGTGTATAATTCATTTAATGTGTTTTTTAATTAATTAGCAAGTATTTTGTTGAAGATTTTTCCATTTAGATTCCTTAGAGAGATTGATCTGTAATTTTCCTTCCTTGTGGCGTCTTAGTATGGCTTTGGTATCAGAGTAATATTGGTATCATAAAATGAGTTCGGCAATGTTCCTTCTATTTTGATTTTTCGAAGAGTTTAAGCAAGATAGGTGTTAGTTCTTTCCGGAATGTTTGGTAGAATTCACCTGTGAAACCATCTGGCCCAGGGCTCTTCTTAGTTGGGAGGTTTTTAATGCCTGATTCTATGTCTTCACTTATGATTGGTGTTTTGAGAACATTGATTTCTTCTTTCATCAATGTAGGCTGCTTATGTGTTTCTAGGAATTTTTCCCTTTCCTCTAAATTGTCACTTTTGTTGGAATATAGTTTTTCAAAGTATCCTCTTATGATAGTCTTTATTTCAGTGGAGTCAGTAGTGATATCCCCTTTCTCATTTCTTATTTTGTGTATTTGCATCTTCCCTCGTTTTTTCTTTGTTAGTATATCTAAGGGTTTGTCAGTTTTATTGATCTTCTCAAAGAACCAGCTCTTGGTTTTGTTTATTTTTCCATGTGCTTTCTTGTTTTGTATTTCATTTAGTTGTTCTCTAATCTTTGTTATTTCTTTCTTTCTTTTTTCTGTGGGGTGAGTTTGTTGTTCTTTTTACTAATTCTTCTAATTGTGCAGTTTGTTCTTCAATTTTAGCTCTTTATTCTTTTTTGATGTATGAATTGATGGCTTTGAATTTCCCTCTCAGTACAGCTTTTGATGCATCCCATAAGGTTTGATACGTTGTGTTATCATTTTCATTAGTTTCAAGGTAGTTATTGATTTCTTTTGAGATTTCTTCCTTGACCCGCTGTTTTTCTAAGAGTTTGTTGTTTTACTTCCATATTCTGGTGCCAAGTCTGGGTCTCTGGCACTTGTAGATTTACAGCTTCATTCCACTGTGGTCAGAGAAATTATTTTGCTTAAGAAAGATTTCAATCTTTCTGAATTCATTGATACTTTCCTTGTGGCCTAGCATGTGTTCTGTCTTGGAGAATGATCCTTGTGCACTTGAGAAGAATGTATATCCTGCTATATTTGGGTGTAATGTTCTTTTATGTCTATTAGATCCAGTTCCTCTAATATATTGTTCATAGTCTTTGTTTCTTTATTGATTCTCTTTTGAGATGTTTTATCCTATGGTCATAGTGGTGTGTTGAAATCTTGCATTATAATTTTAGAGGCATCTATTCCTTCCCTTCATTTCTCCAGTGTGTCCCTCATGAATTTGGAGGTATCCTTGTTAGGGGTATAAATGTTTATGATTGTTATTTCTTCTTGAAAGATTATCCCTTTCACTAATATATAGTGTCCATCTTTGTCCTTCACAATAATTTTGCATGTAAAGTCTATTTTGTCCAGTATTAGTATAACTACACCTACCCTTTTTTGGTTATTGTTTCCCTTTAAGATTGTTTTCCAGCCATCCATTTTCAATCTCCTTGAATACCTGGGTATAAGGTGTGTTTCTTTTAGACAGCATATAAATGGGTCATATTTCCTTATCCAATCTTCCAATCTGAGTCTATGTTTTTGGGTAGGCCTGTTGGAATTTATGCTGTTTGGGATGTGTTGTGCTTCCTGGACATGTACATGCATCTCCTTCAATAGTTTTGGGAAGTTTTCAGCCATTATTTCCTCCAACACCCCTTCTGTCCCCTTTCCCTTCTCTTCTCCTTTTGGGATTCCTATAATGTATATGTTTGTCCATTTCACGTTGTCACTCAGGTCCATAATTCCCTGTTGGATTTTTTCTATCTTTGTGTCATTCAGGTCCATAATTCCCTGCTGGATTTTTTTCTATCTTTGTATCGATCAGTTGTAGTATCTGTTTGATTTCAGATAAACTGTCTTCCACATCACTTATTCTTTTCTCTGCCTCTTCAAATCTGCTGTTATTTGCTGAGTGTGTATTTTTGATTCCTTGGATTATGTTGTTGATCTCCATCATATCCGTTATCTTTTTGTGCATGATTACAATTTCTTCTGTATGCTCTCCAAGTGTTTTTTTAATATGCTTAATCTCTTCCTTCATTTCATTGCATTGGTCCATGATGCATGTTTTGAGAGCTTTAATCACTTGTTCCGTGTTTCATTTCTCTTCCTGGTTTTTAGTTTGTTCATTGGATTAGGTCATGTTTTCCTGATTATTGGTATGATCTGTAGTTTTTTGTTGCTCTCTTGTCATCATTTTATCATTTGGGTTTATTTAGTTGAGTAGCTTCTTTGTCTCTAGGTTTAATTAGTTTTTGTTTTTATGTGCATGTTAAATCTTCTCTTTGCCACTTTGTTCTCCTTATTCTATTTCCTTGTTGTTGGCTAAGTTCCCTTGAAGGAATATATTATGGCCAGAGAAAGCCAAAGGGGTAAGAAGAGAAAAATATAATAGTAGTATTGATAGTGAATGTTAGCAGAAGAACTATGTGAGATCTAGGAGTATGAATATTGATCTCACATTAGTTGTGTATAGTTATAACACTAAAAAGGTGGAGTACCTATAATGAGATAGTAAATTGAATATGGGTAGGAATATAGTATGAATTAAAAGGTCTGTATGGTCAGGAGAGAGTGAAAGAGGAAAGACAGGACAGTAATATTAAGAGTGAATAAAAAGAAAGAAACCAGCTTAGAGGTATTAGAAATAAAAGTCAGAAATATAGGGGGCTAAACAAAGAGAGGTGAGATGTAAGAGAAACAATAAAAGATGGAGGATACAATGCAGTAAAGGAAAGGGGATAGCATTGGTTGCCAAAATCAGTACACACAGAAAAGAGGAAATTGAGGATGAAGAAGCACAGCAAATAAGAAATGTTGCCAGGAAGCGGACTTGGCCCAATGTATAGGGCATCCGCCTATCACATGGGAGGTCCACAATTCAAACCCAGGGCCTCCTGACCCATGTGGAGCTGGCCCATGCACAGTGCTGATGCACACAAGGAGTGCTGTGCCACCCAGAGGTGTCCCCCACGTAGGGGAGCCCCACAAGCAAGGAGTGCACCCTGTAAGGAGAGCCACCCAGCGTGAAAGAAAGGGAAGCCTGCCCAAGAATGGCACTGCACACATGGAGAGCTGACACAAGATGATGCAACAAAAAGAAACACAGATTACTGGTGGCACTCATAAGGTAGAAGTGGTCACAGAAGAACACACAGAGAATGGACACAGAGAGCAGATAACTGGGGTCAGGGGGAGAAGGGGAGAGAAATAAATAAATCTTTATTTAAGAAAAAGAAATGTTGCCTGCAGCACCTAATATAAAAAAAGAAAAAAAGAAGAATAAGTAAAGGAAAAAGAAAAAGAAAGAAAGGAAAAGGAAGCAAGAAAAAAAGAAAGAAAAAAAGGAAAAAAATGGGCCATGGCAGGGATAAAGAGGAAAACAACAAAAAAAAAACCCGACAAAAACATCAGAGAAGGCCTCAGGCAAGGAATCCTCTTTGTGATCAAATAAAACTCCTTAGCCGTTTGACCTTCCCCCTTTCTCCATTCCTTACTTCCCTCTCTCCCAGGGCAGCAGGAAGGCTGCCAGTTCTCTTGTAGGAAATTCAAATAGGTCCCTGATGAACCAACTCACCTCAGAAAATAATGTCTCAGTTCCTAGAGAGAGCACTCACCTCTTTCCAGGAAACCTAAATATGCTTTTGGAAGCCTGCAAAGCACATCCTACTGTCCCTCTCCCTTAGGTGTGCTATGGGGGGCTAGTAAATTTTCTGACTCCACCTTCTCCCAGACCAAGTTTCCTATCCCACGGCATTTAGGTAAATTGTACTCTCTCACCAGATTCGCCTCTCCTCTCTTCCTAGGCTCTCCCCAAGCCAGCTGGTATGCTCCTCCAAACTCAATAAAAGGGGGGACCAGAAAATTGAACCTGCACTCTGTACCTCCCACCTAAACCCTCCCACTCCCACAGTTAGTCCCAGACCAGAGGAGTAGGGCAACACTGGATTTTTGGGAGTACTAGGTACCGGAAACAGAGGCCTGGGAGAATGTGGATTCGGGAAATGTAGGTCTGCAAAATGTTGGTCTCGGGGGTTCAGGGAACACGGGCTTGGGGTTCACATGTTTCGAGAACATGAGGCTTGGGAATGCTGTAGCTCTCTGGGAGCGCTACACCCTCAGCCCTAGGTGGAAGGAATTTACCTTCCCACAGCTTCCAAGTTCAGTGTTAGAAACCTGCAGTTCTACCTTGAGTAAACACCAATTCTGCTGCAGTCTCTCCAGATCAACGTCCAGGTACCTCCTGCCCTATAGGCTCCCAGAACTGCTCACTCTGGCAGGACTCCCTCACACACAGCCAGTCCTTTGCGGGAGAGATGATGACGGTGTACTTACTTGGACCCCATTTTGCCCCTTCCCTTCCTAATGAATTTTAATTTTCGTTATATTTGCTCCTTCTCTTTCTCTTAATTTACACCTCTTTGTTCATATTTTTATATTCATTTATCATTTTCCTGATTTCTTTTAGTTCTTTGTCCTTGTTTCCCTTCAGCTATTTTAGCATGTTTGGGATTATTCTTTCCGTTTTTCTCTGGTATGTCAGCAGCCTGGCCCTCCTCATTGATGGTTTCTAATGCTTTAATTCTCCTTTGTCTAGGCCATTACTTTCTGTTTTTTTTATTTTGTCCTATTTTGTTGAAACCTGGGAAGTTTGATGTTCTAGTGTGTTATCACTCCCATTTATACTCAAAGTCACCTGTTCCTTAACCTTTTAGCCAAATTAGGAGAGAGCTTTTGTTGAAAGCCATGAACTATAAAAAAAGGAGGAGGAGAAGGAGGTCGAGGAGGAGGAGGCAAAAAGAAACCACCTTTCCCAGTCTTGGCAGATGAGTCTACAGGAATGCTCTCCTTTTGGATTTTATCCATACAATGAGTTTGTGTAAAGGCTACAGGCTGAAGTGTAGGGCTTCCCTGATCCGTTTTGCACATGCCTCCTCTATTGGGTATGCACATGTGTTCATAAGAGAATATCTCCTCTTACAGAGTTCTGAATGTACCATCTAACCTAGGAAATGTTTACCTCTCTCTCCCGGGGACTGTATGGACTACAACTAGCAATCCCTAACCATAGGCATTGTTATTTGACTGTTTTACCACAGTATTGTTTGGGAAAGCTTGTCATGCCACCTTCCACTTCAAATTCCCAGATCAAATTCTGGGACAGTCAATTCCTCAGGCCACCACTAGACAGATTGGGCCAGAGGTGCATGCTGCCAGTATGTGCTCGAGTATTACTCTGTTCCTTTGAAAATGGGACCAGAGACTGGCACTGGATAGCTGGATGCCTCGACACTGCTCTGTTGAGATGATGGGGGAGGGCCAGTTCAGGATGTCCCAAGATTATACCTGTTTTTATGAGGCCCATTTCTTGATGTAGCTCTTGCCCTGGTACTGCAATCCTTTTATTCTTTTCTGGGGCTTTAAAAAACATATTTCTGTCAGTTCTTGTTAGGTGTTCAAAGTTTCTCTGAGGGGACAGAGTCCTGAAACATGTTATTCTGCCAACTTGACTGGCGTGGAGTGTATGGGGATTTGTTTATTGTCACTGTTTACCAGAAGCACAGGGCTCAGGAAAAGCCAACCATTGCCATCTAGAATCCAGGGAATTCTCTAAGGTGACTCTTAGTATTCCCATGATATATTAATTTTCTATTGTTGCTATAACAAATTTACCACAAACTTAGTGACTTTAAACAATGCAAATTCATTATCTTCATTTTCTTTAGGTCAGAAGAGTGAAATGGTTATCACTGGGCTAAAGTTAAGATGTCAATAGAACTGCATTCCTTTGTGGAGGCTCTGGGGAAGAAATCCATTTCCTTACCTTTTCCAGTATACAGAAGACACCTCCATTCCTTGTTCATGGTCCCATACATTCATCTTCAAAGTCAGTAAATTTCAGTCCAAGTTTGTTACACGTTGCCATCTGTTTTAGTTTCCTGTGTGCTGCTTAAAGCAGATACCATGAAATGCGTTGGTTTTTAATCAATAGGAATTTATTGGCTTTCAATTTGAAGCCAGGAGAATATTCAAATCAAGGCATTATCAAGGAGATGCTTTCTTTCTAAAGACTTAGTTGCTGGTGATCCTTGGCTCCTCTGCCACATGGTAAGGCACTGCAGCATTTGCTGGTGTCTCCCTTCTTTTCTGGGTTCAGTCAATTTCAGCTTCATGCTCCTGCGACTTTCTCTCTCACTATTCCTCCCCATTTATAAAGGACTCTAGTAAGAGGATAAGCCCAACCCTGGGCCACACCTTAACTGAAATAACCTCATCAAAATGCCCTACTTATACCCACAGGAATGGATTAGCTTTAAGAACATTATATTCTGGGGGTACATACAGTTCCTGTGAAACATTACCCAACTGTTGGCCCTTCTCCTGTTAAATATGTAGTTCAGCCAGAATGGCATCATTCATGCACTGACAAGGTTCTCATGGTGTTGGTTATTACAAGGATAGTTTGTGAATGGAAGCCAGCATTGCTATAAAAGAGTGATCAGTGAGGATAAGTACAATGCGATGTTACAACATTTTAAATGAATTCAATTCATCTGAATTCATTTGAGAACTTGTTGACATACTTCATTAGACCATTCTATGATTTGTGGAGATAATTGGCCATGTGCATGGTAATGTGCCAATACAAATAGATAATTCTCCATGGGGGAAGTCAAGGTTCCAAAGTGTGGAATTCCTTCCAACAGTGCTCATGTCCTTCACATTGGTATCTTGCTGCGAAGATGACTGCGCTGGGGTAGGTACACAAGTATATGTTATATTTGGGGGGGAAATGCTGTTATGTATGTATATTCAGCAGTGGCCTTTTAGATTGAATTAGTTTCTAAAAGGTGTAGAAAAGAAGGGGTTTTCCAAGACTTAGCTATCATATTTGTTCTGTAGAATATTTTGTGTTTTGAGTTGTATAAGTTGCTAAAGAATTGAACAAACTAGAAATGAATCATATCATGTTCATTTTCTTAAGAAATTTATAAATTTGTGAATGAACTGTAAAATCTCTTAGCATAGTCTTAATGTGGTCGCACAAGAGTCTTCTTTATTTCTTTTTTTTAAGATTTATATTTATTTATTTATTTATTTCTCTCCCCTCCCCCCCCCCACAGTTGTCTGCTCTCTGTATCCATTAGCTGCATGTTCTTCTGTGACCACTTCTATCCTTATCAGCGGCATCGGGAATCTGTGTTTCTTTTCGTTGCGTCATCTGGTTGTGTCAGCTCTCCATGAGTGTGGCACCATTCTTGAGCAGGTTGCACTTTCTTTTGAGCTGGGCAGCTCTCCTTGTGGGGCACACTCCTTGCACATGGGGCTCCCCTACACAGGGGACACCCTTGCGTGGCACAGCACTCTTTGCTGCATCAGTGCTGCACATGGCCCAGCTCCACACGCGTCAAGGAGTCCTGGGGTTTGAACCACAGACCTCCCATGTGGTAGGCCAACGCCCTATCCATTGGGCCAAGTCCGCCTCCCTTCTTTAATTCTTATATCTGATTTCTTTCACTAGGATGCACGATTGTGGGATCTGTGTGTGGTGTCACTTCCTTCCCTCCCACTCTCTTGTGTAATTATGTTATGTTTAGAATAAATAACAGTCTCATTGGATTCAAGACACTATTAGTCAGCACCTCCTCTCACTCAATTAAATGAAAAAGAGCACTCGAAAGATGCTCAGCCAGGTCTTTTCTGATCACACAGCTTGACTAGGGCATTGGTTATTGTTATAGATGCCCCATCTGAAGGGACAAAGTTTTAGATTCTGCTTTAGTGCCACTGTGTTGTAACTCAAGAAGGAGTAATTTCATATACTATGCCACTGCTAGGCCTATGCCGTCACTTGCGATGATCTCTTCTCTGCATGTTTGACTTCTGTGCAACTTTCCTGTCTCAGCTAAATTCTCATGGCTGTGTTTAAGCTTTCTGGAATCAACTCAGGCCACAGCAATCCCTCTTTTCTGAAATTGTATCCCTCTTAATGTCTTTGCTCTCCTTTGTACTTTGTGGTGTCATCAGTTATATATTCATATATATGTATATATCATAGACCCCATAGATTATTAGTGGACTAATTGATTGATTACAATCCAATTCTCTAGGCTGGTAGCACTGGTTTGAATAAAAAAGAAGAGTGAGATGATTATTTGGATACATGAGGGTTGAGGGATAGAGTGGAGTTGGAAGTGACACTATTACTTCAAGGTTGGTAGCCCCACTGATGGAAATAGATCAAATTCTTCGTTCTCTGCTGGATTATCCACCTTTTGTCTGCTAGTATAAATGAAGTACTCAATTAATCCTTGTTCAAATTAATTGAATTCAATTCAACTGGAACATTTTCTCCTAATTTTTGGTATTTTTCCAAAGTCTCAGTGTAGAGCTCCATGCCTTTCTTCCATGTTTGTGCTTATTACCAGAGGTTAGTAAGGAATGATATCCATATAAATCTGCCATGCCATGTTCCCTGTTCTCTGCATTTATCCTATATGGGAAACCTGTGTTCAAAACCACAACCTCCTTCATGCATATACTCTGCAGTGCAATAACTCTCCATGCCCCAACTTAATCTCTCCCTCTTCCTATACCTATGTTCTTTTCTGCCTAAGGTTAATTTTGGAGATTTGATCTCACAATCACTGGAGTATTGTACCAATTCAGAAAATTTTCCTTTACCAATAGAAACATCTTCAAATAGGGAATTTCAGGCACTATCAGAATGATGGCAATAAAAAGGTGTTGGCAAACTTTATCTTTAAAGGGCCAGATAGTATATACTTTAGGCTTTGTCAGTCTTTTTTCAGCTACTGAATTCTGCCATTGTAGTCACACAATGTGGAAATAAACTCACATGGTCCAGTAAAATTTTATTACAGAAACAGGTGGTGGGATAGGTTGAGGGCAAGATGATAGCAGAGTAAAGAACTCAAAGAGTCAGCTCATCCTACAGAGTAGTTAGTAATCATCAAGTGCTTTCAAATGCACTGTTTGAGGGGCTCTGAAGACCAGAAGAGCATCCTGCAGCACCCCTGAAAAAATGGAAGGAGACTCCCATCTGCAGTCAAGATTCCTGAGTAGAGCATTCCATGCTACAGACACTGGTGCCCATCTCCCACCAGCAACATAAGCCACCTCTGGAGCTATACTTCGGCTGGAGTTGGAAGGTCCGTTTCCCAAAATAAGGGGACAAAGTGATGGTTGGGCACTTACTTCAGCAACTAGGTAGGAAATTCAACTGCTTTAAGTCTAATCCGAAGAATAGCTAAAATTTCAACCTGTCCAAATTAGAAAAAGACCAGTATCCTCCATTTAAATTCTAACCCTGGCAATAGGATAAGCAGGGCTAATTGAAACTCACAGTTATGGTAGGGACTGGCTTCTTTCCACAATATTCACATTGCTGTCCTAGCTTGAGCTCCAGCCGTGCCTCCAACAGGGAGGAAGCTGGGGTGGGTTGTCCTGCATGAGCCTCTCTGGGCAATTTTAGCAACTTTGGCCTGCATGAATTAGATTTGTTGGTGCCTGTGTCTCCATCCCCATCCCCCAATAGGATAGGAAGGAGGTGGTGTTTTCTTACCCGCTCTGGGCAACCGTTGGTGCTTTCAGCCAACACAGAATAGATTGTTGAGTACTCCTGTGGGTCCATCCCATCCCCCAAAAGGAAGGAAGGGAAAATCTTCCCTCAGAATGTCAGGGCAACTGTAGATGCTTTCAGGTGACACAAACTAGATTGATGGGTATTCCTGAGGCTCTATTTCCACCTCTTGTGGGAAGGGGCATTACTTCATCAGTTTACCTGAAGTCAGTTTTACCCACATGGCTTAGTTTGCTGCTCATTCCTGCAGCTCCATCTCTACCCCAGGCTGGGGAAGAAAGGGCATGAAGGTTCATCAGTCTCTCAGGGCAACTAGAGACAGTCCTGGCCTGCACAGCTTGGACGAATGCCCATGGCTGCAGAACTGTCATTAACCTGTGGCAGGGGAGAAAACTGAGAAAAGCTTTATCAGTGTCTGGGGTAACAAAGGCAGCTTCAACCTTCACAGCTCTGGCTGTTTGCTATTATTTATGAATTCCAGAAAGAGATATTTAATTGTTTGTAAACTTGTCTGTTCGTCTGGGTATGATACCCTTTGATTGTATTAAATTCAAAGGTTTTATGGTTACTTGATTATATTAAGATTAGGGCTTTGATTCGACCATGTCGTTAGGACATGCAGAGTTGAGTTCCTACTCCCTTGGTGGGCTGATAAAACAGACTCTGACAGAGAAGTAGACACACAGTGAAGATAGACAGAGAAAGAAAGACAGTTCCGTAGGCACAGCAGAGGTCCCAGGAAGAGAAATGAGCAATTCACCTGATAGTTTACAGGTAACCTTGTGAAGAGAACAGATCAGCTGAGCCTGGGATGAAGTAGCCCCAGGAAGAGAGATGAGCCCTATGCCAGCCTACAGCTGAGATCAGAAGAAGGTGGACCATAGAGCCTTAAGAGGAAAGAGGAATGCTAAACCCTTGCAGACATCACCCACAATCTTGCATCAACATATGGCAACAGACTTTGGGTGAGGAAGTACCTCTTATGGTAACTTGAGTTGGGCTCCTTAGGGCCTTGTAACTAAGCATTTACCACAAATAGATACGCTTTATAGGACTGAATACTTGTATGCCCACAGAACCATCCCTACCAACTAATAGGGTAGAAGGGAGCTGGTGATTCCTCAAGCCTCTCTGAGCAATGGCAGGTACTTTTGGCCTACAGGGATTTAACTGTTAGCCATTGGTGGTTCCATTCCCACCCCCTAAAGGGCAGAGGACAGTACTCCCTCAGCCTCTCAGGGCAACTGCAGGCATGTTCAGCACACACAGATTAGAGTATTGGGCACTCCAAAGGGCTCATTCCCACTTCCAGCAGGGAAGCATTTTTTTGCTATGTTGGTTTACCTGGGCAACTGTGGTCCTTTTGGACCCACAGATTTCTGCCCACAACTATTGCTCCATCCCCACCCAAGGTAGGGGAGGTATGGGTGTGAAGCTTCATCAGTTTCTCTGGACAACTACAGAAAATCTTGTCCTGCCCAACTTGGGTTATTATACATGGCTATTGCTTGGTTCCTACTCCTGACAGAGGAAAAAGTTGGGAGAAGCTTCATCAATTCCTGGGGTAGCGTAAGCCGCTTCAGACTCCATAGCTTACAGCAACAACTACATCCTTAACTGCTACTACACAATGAGTGAGGGAGAAAGGACAAGAAAGCCCTAAACTAAATGGGAAAAACTGCACCCAGAATTAATATATTTAGCAAGCCAGATGTGAAAACACCAACAGAAAATTACAGTGCATACCAAGAAACAGGAAGACATGGCCAAGTTAAAGGAATAAATATGTCTGCAGATGGCATAAAGGAGTTGAGAAAAATAATCATAGATGTGCAAATAAGTCTCCTTAATAAATTCAATGAGAAAGCTAAAGAGGTTAAGGATACTAAGAAGACATTGGGGGAGCACAAAGAAGAATTTGAAAGCATACAGAGAAAAATAACAGACGTCATGGGAATGAAATGAGCAAAAAATGAAATAAAAAATACACTGGAGGCATATAAAAGCAGATTTGAGGGAGCAGAAGAAAGGATCAGTGAGCTCAAAGACACAAACTACAAAACTGAATATAAAAAATAATAGATGAAGAAAAGAATGGAAAAAATTGAACAGGGTCTCAGGGAACTAAATGTCAGCAAGAGATGTGCAAACATACATATCATGGGTGTTCCCATAAGGACAAGAGAAGGGAAAAAGGGCAGAAAGAATATTTGAATAAATAATGGTGGAAAATTTCTGAACCCTATTGAAGGACATAGATATCCATGTCCAAGAAACACAAGGTACTCCCATTTGAATAAATCCAAATAGACCAACTCCAAGACACATACTCATCAGAATGTCAAATGCCAAAGACAGAGAGAAATCTGAGAGAAGCAAGAGAAAAGCAATGCATAACACATAAGGAATGTCCAATAAGATTAAGTGGTGATTTCTCATGAGAAACCATGGAGGCAAGGAGGCAGTGTTATGATATATTTAAGATACTGGAAGAGAAAACCTGCCAGCCAAGAATTTTAGATCCAGCAAGATTATCTTTCAAAAATGAGGGTGAGATTAGAATATTCATAGATAAGGAGAAACTGGGAGAGTTTAAAACAAAAAGACTGTCTTTTCAGGAAATACTAAAGGAAGTATTTAAGCCTGGAGAGAAAAGACAGGACAGAGAGGCTTGGAAGAGAGTCTAGAAATGATGAGTTTATCAATAACAGTTACTAAAAGTGTCAAGAGTGGTGAAAATAAAATGACAGATAAAATCCAAAGATCAAAATGGATGAAGAACTGTCTTTACAGTAATAACATTGAACATTAATGGATTAAAGTCCCCAATCAAAAGACACAGACTGGCAGAATGGATAAGGAAATACGAGCCTTCTATATGCTGTCTTCAAAAGACTCCCCTTAGACCCAAGGATACCAATGGATTGAAAGTGAAAGGTTGCAAAAAAATATTTCATACACACAGCCAAAAAAAAGCTGCAGTAGCTATATTTTTATCAGATGATACAGTCTTTTTTTATCTTAGGAAATTTTTAATGGTCTTTTTTAAAAAGATACATAGATCACACAAAATGTTACATTAAAAAATAAGATGTGCCAATACACCCCACTCCCTACCCCCCACTCCTCCCACACCAACAACCTCCCCTATCAGTGTGGCACACTTCCTTGCATTTGGTGAATACATTTTTGAGCACTGCTATAACACACGGATTACAGTTTAAATTGTAGTTTACACTCTCCCTCAGTCCATTCAGTGGGATGGCAGGATATATAATGTCCAGCATCTGTCCCTGCAGGATCATTCAGGACAACTCCAAGTCCCAAAAATACCCCCACATCACACCTCTTTTTCCCTCTCCCTGCCTTCAGCAACTCCCATGGCCACTGTCTCCACACCAATGATACAGTTTCTTCCATTGCTAGAGTCACAATAGTTCTATAGTAGAATACCAGTAAGTACACTCCAATCCATATTTTATTCCTTCATCCTGTAGACCATGGGATGGCAATGTCAACTCCACCTCTACATAAAGTCTTTAAAAGCAAACCTGTTATTAGAGACAAGGAAGGACATTACATATTAATAAAAGGGATGTTCCACCAGGAAGAATTAGCAATCATAAATGTAAATGCACTGAACCAGGATGCCCCAAAAAACATGAGGCAAACACTGGCAAAATTGGAGGGAGAAATAGACATCTCTACAATAATAGTTGGAGATTTCAATACACCACTCTCAGCACTGGGTAAAACATCTGGGCAGAGGGTTAATAAAGAAACATATTATTCAAGAGCTTGAACAATATGATAATTGAATTAAACCTGATAGACATATACAGAACATTGCACCCATAGACAGCAGGATATACGTTCAAGTGCTCATGGATCTTTCAACAGGATAGAACATATGTTGAGTAACAAAGCAGATCTCAATAAATTGTACAAAATCAAAATTATACAATACACCTTCTCTGATCATTATTGAATAAAGTTATGAAACAACAAGTGGTAGAAAAAGGGAAAATTCACATATATAGAGCGATTAAATAACACACTCATAATAATAAGTTGGTCAAAGAAGAAATTTCAAGAGAAACCAATAAATAGCTCAAGATGAATGAAAATGAGAGCACAACATATCAAAATCAATGGGATGCAGTGAAGGCAGTTTTTATTATTTTTTATTTTTTATTTTTATTTTTTTTATTGACTTTGTAATAATATTACATTAAAAATATATATATACATGAGGTCCCATTCAACCCCACCACCCCCACCCCACCTCTCCCCCCCCCAGCAACACTCCTTCCCATCATCATGACACATCCATTGCATTTGGCAAGTACATCTTTGGGCACCTCTGCACCTCGTGGTCAATGGTCCACATCATGGCCCATACTCTCCCCCATTCCATCCAGTGGGCCCTGTGAGGATTTACAATGTCCGGTGATTGCCCCTGAAGCACCATCCAGGGCAGCTCCATGTCCCAAAGACGCCTCCACCTCTCATCTCTTCCTGCCTTTCCCCATACCCATCAGCCATCATGTCCACTTTTCTCAATCCAATGCCACCTTTTCTATGTGGACATTGGATTGGTTGTGTCCATTGCACCTCTATGTCAAGAGGAGGCTCAGATTCCACGTGGATGCTGGATGCAATCCTCCCACTTTCAGTTGTAATCACTCTAGGCTCCATGGTGTGGTGGTTGTCCTTCTTCAGCTCCATCTTAGCTGAGTGTGGTGAGCCCAATAAGTCAGATTGTAGGTGCTGGAGTCTGTTGAGGCTCAGGACCTGGCTATCACATTGTCAGTCCAGAGATTCAAATCCTCTAAATATATCTTAAACCCCGACACTAACTGCACCTCCAGCACATTAGCATGAAAGTTGAAGGCATTTTTTAGAGGAAAATTTGTAGCCCTCAAAGCTTACATTAAAAAGAAGAAAGAGCTAAAATCAATGACCTAACTACAAAGCTGGAGAAACTAGAAAATATATCAGCAAAATTTTACCAAAGCATGTAGAAGGAATGGAATAAAGATTAGAGCAGAAATAAATTAAATGGAGAACAAAAAGAAATAGAATTAACAAAACAAAAAGTTGGTTCTTAGAAAAGATTAACAAAATTGATAAACCCTTAGCTAGACTGACTAAGAACTAAGACAGATCATTTAAAGGATATCATGAAGAACTTTATGACAAAAAACTAGAAAATATAGATGTAATGGAAAAATTCCTAGAAATGTATAAACAAACTACACTGACCCTAGAAATAACAGAAGACTTCAACAAACCAAACACAAGTAAAGAGATTGAAACAGTAATCAAATAGCTCCCCAAAATGAAGAGCCCAGGATCAGACTGTTTCACAGGTGAATTCTACCAAGCATTCAAAGAAGATTTAATAACAATCTTACTCGAGCTCTTCAAAAAAACTGAACAAGTAGGAACACTAACAAATTCATTGTATGAAGTCAATATCACCCTAGCACCAAAACCAGATAAAGATTTTGTGAAAAAAGAAAATTACAGACTCAATTCTCTAATGAATACAGATGCAAAAATCCTCAATAAAATATTTGTTAATAAAATCCAACAATCATTAAAAGAATTATTTATCATGATCAAGTGGGTTTTATACCAGGCATGCAAGTGTGGTTCAACACAAGAAAATCTATCAGCATAATATACCACATTAATAAATCACAGTAGAAAAATCACATGATCTTATCAATTGACACAGAAAAGGCATTTGACAAAATACAGCATCCTTTCTTTATAACAACACAATGAAAATAGGAATTGAAAGAAACTTTCTCACCATGATAAAGGCCACATATGAGAAACCCACAGCTAACATTGTATTCAATGGTGAAAGACTAAGAGCTTTCCCGTTGAGATCAGGGACAAGACAAGGATGCCCACCGTCACCACTGTTGTTCAAAATAGTGCTAGAGATTCTAGCTAGAGCAATCAGGCAAGAAAAAGAAAAGGCATTCAAATTGGAAAGGAAGAATTAAAACTTTCACTATTCGTAGATGATATGATTGTATATCCAGAAACTACTGAAAAAATCTACAACAAAACTGCTAGAGCTAAAAAATGATTTTAGTAGTGTCAGGATATGAGATCTATATGCAAAAATCAGTGGTGTTTCTATACACTAATAAGGCACCATCTGAGGAGGAAGTCAGGAAAAAAATTCCCTTTACAATAGCAACTAGATGAATCAAATATGTAAGAATAAACTTAACCAACGATGCAAAGCACTTGTATTCAGAAAACTGTAATACATTGCTAAAAGAAATTTAAAATGACCTAAATAATAGGAAGAACATTCCATGCTCATGGATTGGAAGACTAAAGTATCATTAGGATGTCATCAATTCTACCCAAACTGATATACAGATTCATTGCAATCCCAGCATTTTTTAAATAAATGGCAAACACAATTATCAAATTTATCTGGAAGGGTAAGAGGTCCTTAATGTCTGGAAACAGCACAAATAAAAAAGTGAAGTTGGTGGACTCTTACTTACAGACTAAATGCTATTTCCTAGCTATAGTGGTAAAGACAGCATGTTATTCGCATAAAGACAGACACATAGATCAATGGAACCAAACTGATGGCTCAGAAACTGACCCTTACATTTATGGCCAAGTGATTTTTCACCCACTTGTCAAACCCACCCTGCTAGAGCAGAACAGTTTAATCAACAAATGGTGCTGGGAGAACTGGATATCTGTAACCAAGAGAAAGGAAGACCCCTTTCTCACTCCTTATACGAAAATTAACTCAAAATGGATCAAAGACCTAAATATAAAAGCAAGTATTAGATGAGATCGGGGGCGTTCAGGGTGGTATGGCCATAGACGATGTGGGAGGAGGGGGTTGGGGGATATATGGGGACCTCATATTTTTTTAATGTAACATTTTTTTTAAATAAGGAAAAAATACAGTAAATTAAATTACAAAAAAAAGTGAGTATCATAAAGGTACTAGAAGAAAATGTAGGGAAACATCTTCAAGACCTGGTGGTCGGTGGCAGATTTTTTAAACCTTGCACCAAAATCACAAGTAATTAAAGAAAACATGGATAAATGCAACCTCCTGAAATTGAAACACTCATGATTCAGAGGACTTTGTCAAGAAGGTGAAAAGGTAGCCCATTCAATGGTAGAAAATTTTTGGAAACCACATAGCCAATAAGGGTTTGATTTCCTTTCTACATAAAGAAATCATACAACTCAACAATAAAAGAGCAAACAATCCAATTTAAAAATGGGCAAAAGACTTAAACAGACATTTCTCCAAAGAGGAAATACAAATGGCCAAAAAGTACATGAAAAAGTGTTTAATATCACTATCTATTAGGGAAATGCAGATCAAAACAACAATGAGATATCATCTCACACCACATAGAATCGCCATTATTTTTAAAAAAACAAACATCTATAAATGCTGGAGAGGATGTGGAGAAACAGGAACTCTCCTTCACTGTTGGAGGGATTGTAAAATGTTGCTGCCTCTATGGCAGACAGTTTTGCAGTTCCTTAGGAAGCTAAATATAGAACTGCCATATGATCCAGCAATTCCTCTACTAGGAATATATCCAGAAGAACTAAAAACTATGACATGAACAGACATCTGCATACGGTTGATCATAGTGGTGTTATTCATAATTGCAAAAAGATGGAAACAACCCAAGTGTCCACTGACCAATGAACGGATTTTAAAATGTGGTATAGGGAAGTGGACTTGGCCCAATGGATAGGGCACCCGCCTACCACATTGGAGGTCTGTGGTTTAAACCCCGGGTGGCCTTGACCCGTGTGGAGCTGGCCCATGTGCACTGCTGATGCATGCAAGGAGTGCCCTGCCACACAGGGATTTCCCCTTCATAGGGGAACCCAATGCACAAGGGGTGTGCTCTGTAAGGAGAGCCACCCAGTGCAAAAGAAAGTGCAGCCTGCCCAAGAATAGCACCGCACATATGGAGACCTGACACAGCAAGATGACGCAACAAAAAGAAACACAGATTCCTGGTGCCGCTGATAAAGATAGAAGCAGTCACAGAAGAGCACACAGCGAATGGACACAGAGAGCAGACAACTGAGGGTGGGGGTGGGGAGAGAAATAAAAAATAAATCTTTTTTAAAAATGTGGTATATACCTAAGATGGAATATTATGTTGTAGTAAGAAGAAATGAAATTGGGACACAAAGGGTAACATGGATGAATCCTGAAGACATTATACTAATTCAAGCAAGCTAGACACAAAAGGACAAATACTGCATGGTTTTATTAATATGAACTACATACAAAGAATAAGCACATGGGGCTAAAACTTAGAGTATAGGTTATAAGTAGATATGAGGATGATTGAGAAGAATTAATAATGCTTAATGTATGTAGAAGTTTTAGTTAAATTGACTATAAATGTGTGGAAATGGATAGAGTTGATGGTAACACATTATAGTGAGTAGCAGCTGGTGTATAAATGGGATTGTGGCTGAAAAGAGTAACCTAGGTATGTACTTTTCAATTGAAAGAAAGGTAAAGATTAATCTAGGGACTGAATAACACAGTAAACCCAGAGTTGGATGAGAACTGTAGTTGAGGGTACAAATGCAAGAGTGTCCTCCTGTGAGCTAGAGTAGATGTACATCATTATTGCAGGGTGATCAGACTGTAGAGAATTATGGGAAAACTGCAATTGGTGCAGCCTGTAGACTGTGGTTAACAGCAATATTATAATATTTTTGCATCAATGCCAAAGATGTACTGTTGTGATGATGGAGGTGTATGGAAAAAATGTGCCAAATATACACTATGATCTGTGTTTTGTGGTGATAGTCTGATGATATTATCTCATAATTTGTAACAAATGTTCTACCTTGGAATGATGCATTGTTGAAGTGCTGTGGTATGGCAATTCTACACATGTACATGATTGTTTTGTAACTTTACAACCTTTGTAATAAAAATATTTTTAGAAAATAGAGTGGGTTGAGGTAAAAACACACCAAATGTAAGATAGGGATTACAAATTCCAAAGTAGGACCTTCTGACATGGCACAGAACTCCAAATCCATAGCCTTCAAGAGATCCAGTACATAGAGTTGTGTCTAATTTGACTTTTTCTGGGGTCAAGCTGAGGTATGTATAAGTGCAACCCCTCTGATGACCTCCTGACTCTTCTTGGAAGACTCTTAGCCATGTAAACTCATTTGTCTTCACCATTTCCCCCTTTTTATTCAAGGTCAAAAAGCAGTTTTTGACACTTGATCCAACATGTAGCCTGAGATATTCTGCTGATCTGAGTTGACCCTTTTATTCGAGGTATCTTTCTAGTTGCTTCTCCAGTTAGTGATTAGTAGTAATCCCTCAGCACCAGGGAGGCTCATCCTCAGGAATCATGTCCCACACTGGGGAGGAAGTAATGCAATTACATGCTGAGTTTAGCTTAGAGAGTGGCTACATTTGAGCAACATGGAGGCTCTCAGGAGGTAACACTTAGGCACCCTGCAGCTCTAGGCCTAGTTCATATTTCAGGCACACAGGCTCATAAGCATAGTTATCAGTATCAAGGGTTCATTATTAGTCCATTCTTCCTTGTTGATCTTTGCATTGCACTTGGGGGATTAGCATAGTTCTTTTGTTTTTGTCTTTATTTTTTTAATAGTACATTCAAAAAATATGAGGTCCCCATATAACCCCCACCCCCCTCACCCCCCTCCTCACCCCATAATAATCTCCTCCATCATCATGAGACAGTCATTGCATTTGGTGAATATATCTCTGAGCACCACTGCACCTCATGGTCACTGGTCCACATTATAGCCCACACTCTCCCACGTTCCATCCAGTGGGCCATGGGAGGACATACAATGTCCAGTAACTGTCCCTGCAGCATCACCCAGGACAACTCCAAGTCCTGAAAACACCTCCACACCTCATCTCTTCCTCCCGTTCCACACACCCAGCTGACACCGTGGCCACTATATCCACACCAATGCCACATTTTCTTCAATTATTAATCACAATAGTTCATGAATAGAATATCAGTAAGTCCACTCTAATCCATATGCTATTCCTTCATCCTGTGGACCTTGGAATGGTTGTGTCCACTCCACATCTATATCAAGAGGGGACTTAGATTCCACATGGATGCTGGATGCAATCCTCCTGCTTTCAGTTGTAGGCACTCTTGACTCTATGGTGTGGTTTCTGACCTTCTTCTACTACATGTTAGCTGAGTGGGGTAAGTTCAATAAACCAGAGTGTAGGAGCTGAAGTCTGTTGAGGCTCATGGCCTGGCTATCATATGGTCAGTCCAGATCCCCTGGTTATACATTAAACCCCAGCACCAACTACAGATCTGGTAAAAGTAACAGGAGAGGCTTGTGAAAAAAGATCACATCTGAGTTCAGCTCCATCACACAGAAACACAAACTCCACAGTAGGGCCAACTGACATGGCACTGAACTCCATCTGCCATGACCATAGGACCTGTGGGTATCTGTAGCCCTCAGAAGAACCAATACCTGGGATTGTATCTACTTTATCTGTCTCTTGGACTCTGCTCAGGTGTACATAAGTGCAACCCTTCTGATAACCTCCTGGCTCCTTTTTGGAGACTCATAGCCATATAAACTCATTTGTCCTTTCCATTTCCCCCTTGATTCAGATGAAAAAGTGTTTTTAACTCCTGGTATTATATGTGGACTGAGATATCCTGCTGGTCCGAGTTGATCATTTTATTCAAGGTCAATTTCTAGTTACATCATCAGCTGGTACTTCATAGTAATCCCTTGGCGCCAGTAAGGCTCATCCCCGGGAGTCATGTCCCACACTGGGGGGAAGGCAATGCATTTACACGCTGAGTTTTACTTTGAGACTGGCCACATTTGAGAAACACGGAGGCTCTCAGTATGTAACTCATAGGCACCCTGCAGCTCTAGGCCTTGTTCTTATTTTAGGTGCACAGGCTCACAAGATTAGTCATTAGTATCCAGGGCTCATTGTTGGACCTTCATTCTTTTTTGGTCTTTGCCGTTGTGCTTGGGGGATTGTTGCTGTTCCTTTAGGTACTGTGATAGAGCTCCCCTGGCTAAGAACTCAACACTCCCTCAGTTGTTGTTTTTACTTGTATCCACTATGAAAATATCGAAACATTTTTATGTACCCTGGATATATGCCCTGTAGAACTCCCTGCCAACCATGTGTCCCCTGTCATTAACATCCCACACCAGTATTCCTCTGCTGCCATTGTTGAACCTCTCTGCGATCCAAAACTTTCTGAAATGTGAAGCCCAATATATTGCCAGGTTCCCTTAATAGTAAAATGGAATATAGCAATGAGTTTAAAGTTTAGATATAGAATATATATTAATTTGGAAAAATTACGGTAAAAGAATTGCGGTATCAAAAAATTGTCTACGTCCTATCTTTTTCTTTTCTTTTTTCTAATTATTAAGCTTATCTTCACAAGAGTTTTAGATCACAGTAATTCATATATACAATATACAGTACTCCCACATATCCAACATAAAACCATTTCCCTTCCACAGCAATAATCTTTTTACACATTCATACTATATTTACTGAAACTGATGTACAGATATTGAGACAATAGCTTACAGATAAGGTAACATTTGTGTTTACATTGTGGTTTATAATTTAGACTACACAATTTTCTAAATTTTAGTTATTGTATGTTTTATTGTATGAGTTACATTTTAGCCTATCGGCGCCTATATATTTTTGGTGTAATTTTACATGTCTTATATCCATCCTTGCATACCCTTGTGAAACACTTCTATTGCCCACACAGTTACATTGGTTCCATCTATTCAATACCTCTTTCCCCCTCCCCTTAGGGCCCACAGTGACGGTCAATCTTCATTGCTTGAAGGGCCATATTCAGAGATACTTGCAGCAGTGTTGAGGGCTTGACATGCTCGACTGCCCTAATGCACTGGGAGCCACCATTTCTCTTGAGAGATACAGTTTCCTCTATTTGATGGCATTAGTCCTCCCCAGGATGTGGGTATACCTTCACTCTCATTATATGGGTCTCTATCCAATGATATAACCCACTATGGCAAAATAAGCATTCACATATTCCCTAGGAGCCTCTCTTGCATCAGATTATCCCCTGTAAGCATATTAAACAGGTAACTTTCCTTATTATATTTTTGAAAAGGTTTTCTCAGCATTATACTCTCAATTAAATATCTGACAATCTCCTATGTTCGTATGTTGCCCCACCCTCCCCCCAATTTCTTGGACAATATTACCCACTCTCCCATCCCTAGCCCCCCTCAAGCCCGCAAAGCCCCACTCAAAGGTAACCCTATGCCCCCATTTTATCCCTTCCTTGTACAAATACTTACCTCCAGCTTATCATAGATTTCACCCATTTACGTGTCAGCTTACATCCTTCCTCTACTCCCCAATTTCCTGAAAGCCTATCATCTGGTCTCTAGCTCTCTGAGGCAACTTGGTTTACTTATTTCATATAATTGAGGTCATGTAGCATTTGTCCTTCAATGCCTGGTTGCTTCACTGAACATAAGGTTCTCAAGATTCATCCATGTTATCACGTGTGTTTCTAGTGTATTTGTTCTTAAAGCTGAGTAGTATTCCATTGTATGTATATACCACATTTTATTTATCCATTCATCTGTTGATGGGCATTTGGGTTGATTCCAACTTTTGGCAATAGTGAACACTGCTGCTATGAACATTGGTGGGCATATATCAGTTTGTGTCCTTGTTTTCAGTTCTATTGGGTATATACCCAGCAGTGGAATTGCTGGGTCTTATGGCAAATCTATGGTTAGTTTTTTGAGAAACCGCCAAACTGTCCTCCAGAATGGTTGGATCCTTCTGCATTCCCACCAGCAGTGGATGAGTGTTCCCATTCCTCCACATCTTCTCCAGCATTTGTAGTCTTCTGTTTTTTCATAGCTACTAATCTTATGGGAGTAAGATGGTATCTCATTGTAGTTTTGATATACATTTCCCTGATAGCGAGATTTTGAACATTTTTTCATGTGCTTTTTAGCCATTTGTATTTCTTCTTTGGAGAAGTGTCTGTTTAAATCTTTTTCCCATTTTTAAAATGGGTTGTTTATCTTTCTATTTTCAAGATATAGGAGTTCTTTATATATGCAGGTTATAAGTCTCCTATCTGATATATGGTTACCAAATATTTTATCCCATTGTGTAGGCTCTCCTTTCACTTTCTTGACAAACTCCTTTGAGGTGCAGAAGGCTTTAATTTTGAGGAGGTACCATTTATCTATTTGTTCTTTTGCTGCTCGTGCTTTTGGTGTGAAGTTCATGAAGCCATTTCTTATTACAAGGTCTTGTAGATGCTTCCCTACACTGCTTTCCAAAGTCTTTATGGTCTTGGCTTTTATATTTAGGTCTTTGATCCATCTTGAGTTGATTTTTGTATAAGGTGTGAGATGGTAATCCTCTTTCATTCTTTTACATATGGATATCCAGTTCTCTAGGCACCATTTGTTGAATAGGCCAGTCTCTCCCAGTTGAGAGGGTTTGGTGGCTTTATCGAATATTATATGACTATATATATAAGGATTTATATCAGAACTCTCAATTCATTTCCATTGGTCAATGTGTCTCTCCTTGTGCCAATACCATGCTGTTTTCACTACTGTAGCTTTGTAGTATGTTTTGAAGTCAGGTAGTGTGATTCCTCCAATTTTGTTGTTCTTTTTCAATATGTCTTTGGCTATTTGGGGCCTCTTTCCTTTCCAAATAAATTTCATAGCTAATTTTTCTAGTTCACTGTTGTTCTATTGGGGAATGTGACACAGCTTCCCTGGGTGGGAACTCAGCACTCCCTCAGTTGACATTTGTAACTGTAACTGCTATAAAAATTTGTGCTCTTGAGTGTGATGGAGTTGGACTCAGATGTGAACTTTCTACACATGCCTCTTTTGTCACTTTTACTGAACCTGTGGTTGGTGCTAGGGATGGTCCAAACTCTGGAGATTTGAATCTCTGGACTGCTCATGTGCCAGTTAGGCCCTGAACCTCAGCAAATTGGTGACTCATACTCTTGTTTTGTTGGCCTTATCCAGGTCAGCTAACAGGAAAGTGAATATGATCAACCACCACACCAGGGAATTAAGAGTGCCTACAACTACAAGCAAAGGAATTGCATCCATCATCCATGTTCAATCTAAGCCCCTTCTTGATCTAGAGGTGGAGAGGACATCACCATCCCAGGGTCCAGAATGGAGGATTAAAATATGGACTAGAGTGGACTTACTGATATTCTACTATAAAACTATTGTGATGAGAAATAGAAGAAATTTTAGCATCGAGGTGGAGAAAGTGGCCATAGTAGTTGCTGAGGGCATGGAGAGGAAAGAAGAAATGTGATGTGGGGGCATTTTGGGGATTTTGAATTGTCCTAAATGATATTGCAGGGTCAGATGCTGGACATTATATATCCTGCCATAACCCACTGAATATACTGGTGGAGAGCGCTACAGAATAAACTATTATCTATATGGTGCAGCAGCACCCCAAAACGTGTTCACTGAGTACAATGAGTGTGCCACAATGATGGGGGAGGTTGTAGGTGTGGGAGGAGTGGGTTGGGGGGGTTTATGGGAAGTTCTTATATTTTTTATTGTAACGTTTTTTTTTATGTGATGTATATATCATCAAAAAAAAGATAGGGACTACAGTTAGTAGTAATATTTTGATGATGATCTTGCATAGTTTGTAACAACTGTTTCACAATAATGCAAGATGTTGGTGGGTGATTCATGAGACCTCTGTATGAAGATATGCATATTTATTTTGTTAGTTCACAATCTTTACTATAAAGTTATTGTTTATGCATGTCCATGCATGAATGATATACTTCAATAAAAATATATTTTTAAAAATACCCTTTATAAAAGCCAACAGATTTTGGGTACTTTGCATCACCACCCCTTTGGGTGATTCATATAGAATTTGGTACTGAGACGTAAGGTGTTGCTGTTGTAATTAATAAAATGCTGGAATCATTATTTATAAATGGGCAAAGGGTATTTGTTTGGAGGAATTTTGAGATGCTCAATAGAAAAGGCCAAGATTGATTTCAAGAGACTGTTGGTAGGAAATACCATCACTAAAGAGAATTTTGGTAAGGACTGAGAAGGAAATGATGAAACTATTATTGGTAACTGGAGTAAAGGCAATCTGTGTTTTAAATTACAGAGAACTTAGCAAGATTGACTCCTGATGTTGTTATTAAGGAAGAATTTCAAAACTATTAGCTTGGACATTTAGCCAAGGAGGTTTCCAAATGAATTGTGGAAAATGCATCCTGGCTTCTCCTTGCAGCGTATAGTAAAATGTTAGAGAAAGATATAAGCTGATAACTGAATTCTTGGGCACAAAGTAAACAGTAACTGATTCTGGAAATTTCAACCCTCTGGAAACGAATCCCCCAGATGATAATGCCCCACTTAAGTAATTAACTAACCTTGGAAATTTAAGTCAGGTTTGAAAATGCAGTTATCTAGGAAATACTTGTGGAATGTCTTACTGTCTGATGACTTCAACCCCTGCTTCCTGCCTGCTAAACCAACATGCTTTTTGTGATAGCTCTATAAATAAAACCATTGTCAGCCTGGACTAAAAGACACATGGAGGGGAGAGACAGAAGGGAAAACAGCTTTAAGAGGAAAACCATCAAAGCTGAAGTCTGGAATTAAGACATCTCCTTAGCCAAGACAAGGACCCCATCCATGTATACAGAAAAGGTGAATTTCCCCTGGCATTTGAATAGGGTGGAATATTCCAGCCTTCTGTTCAGGGAGAGTTTTGCCACCCCAGTCTACAGAGAGGGTGTAGTGTATTACCCAAGCTTTGGGAAGGGTGACATCAACACCCCAGCACTCTAAAATGGGTGGACTTTTTCCTCATAGGTCAAGGAAAGTGTGGCCATCACCACAATGATCTTGGAGCTCGAAGTCTGGAGCTCAGTCATGAGGCAGATACTTGATGAGGGTGGAACTAAGAAAATGGCCATTGGGAAAGCCTGTGGTAAGGGAGGGTCCCCTTAAGGCCCCAAAAAGTGGAAGTCATCATCTTGAGAATGACTCTCAGTCTTTGAAAGCTAATGAAATATGCCCTTCAGGTTTTTTTAAATGTAGTGGACCAGTGACTCATGTTTCCTTCGCAATTTCTCCTTATGGTAATGCAAATGGTTATTCTTTGTCCCTTTGTGTATTGGAAGCCTATAAATTGTTTTTTAAGTTTCAGAGTTCTACAGCTAGACAGGAGTTTGGCCCAAGACAAACTAATTCTTTAAACTGACTGTGATATGATTTTGCACTTTGCATTGTTACTCATTTAAGGTTTTAAAAAATATATTGTTATATCTTTTTTGGAATTCAGAAGGTGGAGTGTGGCTGTTCAATATTATTTATGACTTCCAAAAGGAGATATTTCATTATGTTTGTACAGTAGTCTGTTCTCTGGGCATGATAACCTTTGATTGTATTAAATTCAAAGGTTTTATGTTTACTTGATTGTGTTATGATTAAGGCTTTGTTTCAACTACATCATTACGGCATCAGGGTTGAGTCTCTGCCCCCTTGGTGGGCTGGTTAAACAGACTCTCACAGAGAAGTAGACACACAGAAGATACACGGAGGAATATAGATAGTTCCATAAATAGCACAGGCTCCAGGCAGAAATTCAAGCCATTCACCTGATAGTTTACAGCTGACCATGTGAAGAAAACAGAGGAACTGAGTCGAGAAAGAAATAAGCCGCAGGAAGAGAGGCGAGCCCTATCAGCCTAGAATTGATATTGGAAAAAGGTGGAGCCACAGAGCCCTTTGAGGAAAGAAGGCCTAATCCTGAGAAACATTACCTGCCATTTTTCTTCAACACATGGCAACAGACTTTGGGTGAGAAAATACCTCTTATGGTACCTTGAGTTGGACTCTTTAGCACCCTGTAATTGTAAGCTTCTACCACAAAAAAACACCCTTTTAAAAAGCCAACAGATTTTTGGTACTTTTCATCTCCACTCCTTTAGCGGACTAATGTAATGGCTTACAATACCAACTGCATAGTCAGCTTCTTCTATTCAACCATTCAGGGAGAAAGAGCAAGAAACAGATAAAAAAGAGCTGAAAATTTTAGACTGGCTAAGTATAAGCAAGTAAAAAGTTCCAAATTAAGTTGAACCAATAATCATAGAGGAAATTTAGCAGAAGCCCATCAAATAGAAAGCCCTAGACTAAAGAGAAAAACTGCACTAACAATAAGTATACCTCATAAAGCATATGTTAAGACAACAACACAAAGTAAAATCCATACCAAGAAACAGAAAGATATGGTCCAGTCAAAGAAACATGCTAAGCCTCTAGATGACATAAAGGAGTTGAGAACAACTAATTATAGATGCTCAAACAAATCTCTTTAGTAAATTTAGTGAGATGGCTAAAAAGATTAAGGACATGAAGAAAATACTGGGTCAGCACAACAAAAAATTTGAAGGCATACAATGAAATATACCAGACCTCATGGGAATGTAAGGCAGAATAAATGAAATTTAAAATACATGTAGGTGGTGCTTGTAACTACCAGTGCTATTGTATGGGTATATTTGTTGAAAGGGAAGGTCTAAGGCTATGTATATAACTAGAAGGAAAGATAAATACTGTAACATGAGACTGTATAAGATAGTAAAACCTCATATAAAACATGAATATGGGGAAGATTGTATACATAAACCTTTTTACAAAATATAAGTGCAACTATATTAGAAAGAAAGAAAAAGAAGAACCACCATGTATGTCAGGCGAGGTGTAGTGAGATTGAGAAGTGATTAGTTTTGTTTGTTTATATGTTTTTTGTTTATTATTATTATTATTGGAATAATAAAAATGCTTTTGTAATGATTGGGCTGATCAATTCACAAATATTTGAGTACATTGAAAAACATTGATTTTAGTCTTTGGATGGATTTATGCTTTATTAATATGTAACAATTAAATTGATTTGTTAAAAAAGATATATAGGCTTATAGCAGGAGATTTGAAGAATCATAAGAAAGGATGAGGGAGCATGAAGACAGGGTCCCTGAAAGCAAATATGCAAAAGAAAAAATTAGGAAAAAATGGGAAAACATGGTCAGGGTGTTATGGAGCTAAATGTCAGGAAGACATATATAAACACGTGTCATCAGCATTCCAGAAGAAGAAGAGAAAGTGAAAGGGGAGGAAGGAATATTTGAAGAAATAATGGTAGAAAATTTCCCAGCCCTATTGAAAGACATAAATATCTGTGTCCCAGAAGCACAATATAATCCCATTTAAATAAATCTGGATAGACCTACTCCTGAGGCACATTCTAGTGAGTATGTCAAATGGCAAAAATAAAGAGTGAATCATGAGAACAGTGATGCATCACATACAAGGGATACTTAACAAGATTAAGTAATTTCCCACCAGAAACCATGGTGGCATGTAGGCAGTGGTATGATATATTTAAGATACTTCAAGAGAAAACTTTTAGCCAATAATCTTATATCCATTAAGAGTTTCTTTCAGGAATGATGGTGAGGTTAGAATATTCACAGACAACAGAAACTGAGAGAGTTTGTAACCAAGAAACTGGCTTTGGAGCAAATACTAAAGAGAGTGCTACAGTATTGCAAGAAAAGACAGAGTGAGAGAAACTTGGAAGAGACTCTAGAAATGAAGATTACATCAAGAAAAGTAACTAAAATTGTAAAAAGAATGGTGAAAATAGAATTTGACAGGTCAAAATGGGTGTAATAAGAACTGTCTGGGGAAGCACACTTGGCCCAGTGGTTAGGGCATTCGTCTACCACATGGGAGGTCCATGGTTCAAACCCCTGACCTCCTTGACCCATGTGCAGCTCGCCCACATGCAGTGCTAATGCGCAAGGAGTGCCATGCCACGCAGGTGCACATAGGGGAGTGCCATGCACAAGGAGTGCACCCCATAAGGAGAGTCGCCCAGTGCAAAAGAAAGTGCAGCCTGCCCAGGAATGGCGCCGCACACAGAGAGAGCTGACACAACAAGATGACGCAACAAAAAGAAACACAGATTCCTATGCCACTGACAACAGAAGTGGACAAAGAAGAACACGCAGAGAATAGACACAGAGAACAGACAACTGGATTGGGGGGGAGGGGAATGGGAGAGAAATAAATAAATAAATAAATCTTCAAAAATAAAAGAACTGTCTGTACAGGAATAAAATTGACTATGAATGGATTAAACTCACCAATTAAAAGATACAGCCTGAACAAATTGTATAAGAAAACATGAGCCAACTGTATGATGTCTACAAGAGACTCACTAGACTAAAGAATACCAATAGGTTGAAAGCGAAAGGCTAGAAAAATATATATCATGCATGCAGTAACCCAAAAAAGCTAGAGTAGCTATACTTATATCTGATGAAATAGGCTGAATTATATGAGGCAGACACTGGCAAAACTGAAGGGAGGAGTAGAAGTCTCTTCAATAATATTGGATACTTCAATATACCACTCTCATCATTGGATATAACATCTGAGCAGAGGATTCATAATTAAACAGAGCTTAAATAATATGATAAATGAATTAATCCTAACAGGCATATATACAGAACATTGCACTCCAATACAGTGGGATATACATTCTTCTCAAGTGCTTATGGATCTTTCTCTGAGATGGACCATATGTTTGGTCACAAAGAAGATCTCAATAAATTCAAGAACATCTAAATTATACAAAGCACTTCCTATGATCATAATGGAATAAAGCTGAAAATCAACAACAGGCATTAAAAGGGAACATTTGTGAATGTATGGAGATTAAAGAGAACAATCTTAAGGAATAAATAGGTCAAAGAAGAAATTGTGAGAGAATTCAGTAAATATCTCAAGACAGATAAAATTGGGAACACAATATATTAGACACTATGGGATGCAGCAAGGGCAGTGCTGGGAGGGAATCCCTGAATTGTTACATTTAAAAAAAGAGGAAAGAGCTAAAATAAATGACCTAACTACATAGGTGGAGAAACTAAGAAATGAACAACAAACTATTCCCAAATCAAGTTGAAGGAATAAAATAACAAAGATCAGAGAATAATGCAATTCAGAGCAACAACAACAAAAAGAAAACAATGGAATTAACAAAATAAAAGATTGATTCCTCAGGTAAATTATCAAGACTGATAGTATCTTGGTTGGACTGACAGAAAAGAAAGAGAAGATGCAAATATATAAAAATAGAAATAAATATGGCAATATTACTACTGACTACAGAAAAATAAAAGATTATGGGGGGATGGTGTGAGTGTCTGTACACTAATGGTCTCGACAATAAAAATGAAATGCAGAAATTCTTACAAGCATACAACCAACCTATACTGACTGAAGGAGACAGAAGACCTCAACAAACCAGTCACAGGTAAAGAGTTCCCCAGGCATCACCATCCTAGAATCCTCAGGATTGGGGAATGAATGATGGACTAGAATAGACTTACTGTTATTCTACTATAGACTTATTGTGATTGTAGGAATGGAAGAAATTATATTATTGATGTGGAGGTGGTAGCCATTAGCAGTTCTGAGGTGAGGGAGAGGGAAAAATAGTTGTAATATGAGGGCACGTTCCAGACCTGGGAATAGTCCTGAATGTCATCTTAATGACAGATACAGGCCATTATATATCTTGTCATAACTTACAAAATTGTGCAAGAAAGAGTGTAAATTACAATGTAAACTATAATCCACGCTTAATGGCAATGTTCCAAAATGTGTTTATCAATTGTAACAAATGTACAACAATAATGAAAGAAGTCGTTAATGTGGGAAATGTGGTAGGTGTAGGGAACAGGGCATGTGGGAATCGCCTATGTTTTTTATGTAACAATTATGTAATCTAAGTATCTTTTTTTTTAATTAAAAATATTTGGAAAAAAATGTGCTCCCTAGGATAAAAAGCCCAGGTGCAGATGATTTCACCGTTGAATTTTCCCAAGCATTCAAAGATTTAATATCAATCTTACTCAAACTCTTCCCAAAAATTGAACAAGAAGGAACATTATCCAACTCTATTTGTGGTGTCAGTGTCTCCCTGGTACCAGAGCCAGATAAAAATATTATTGACAAAGGAAATTTCCAGTCCATTTTCCTAAAGAATATGGGTGCAAAAATCCTCAATAAAATACATGCTCATTGAATCCAACAACACATTGAAAGAATTATTCATCATGATCAAGTGGGCTTTATATTAGGCATGGAAGGGTGG
Source organism: Dasypus novemcinctus (assembly GCF_030445035.2). NCBI lineage: Eukaryota > Metazoa > Chordata > Mammalia > Cingulata > Dasypodidae > Dasypus > Dasypus novemcinctus. The sequence continues at coordinate 151,609,174 of NC_080704.1, read as the reverse complement.
TTCCACACAAGAAAATTGATCAGTGTAATACACCACATTAATAAATCATATAAGTAAAATCATATGATCATGTCTATTGGTGCAGCAAGGGCTTTTGACAAAATATAACATCCTTTCTTGATAAAAATATTCCAAAAATTAGAATTAAAAGAAATTTTCTCAATGATAAAAGGTGTGTGTGAGGGCCCCATGACTAGCACTGTACTTAATGGTGAAAGATTAAAAGTTTTCCTATTGATACTGGGAACAAGACAAGGATCCCACCTGTCATCAGTGTGGTTCAAAATGATTTTGGAGGATCTAGCTAGAGCAGTCAGGGAAGAAAAAGAAGTGAAGTGCAACCGAAATTGGGGGGAAAAGGTGAAGCTTTCTCTCTTTGCAGATTATGTGATCCTGTACCTTGAAAGTCCCCAAAAATCTATGACAGAGCTAATAGAGCTGATAAATGAGTTCAGCAGAGTGTCAGATACAAGATTAAAAGCAAGGATCCATAGTGTTTCTATGCATTAGTAATGAGCAATCTTAGGAGGAGGTCATAAGGGAGATTACATTTACATTGGTGACTAGAAGAGTTGAATATTAAGAAATGAATTTGACCAAGGACATAGAGTACCTGTATTCAGTAAAATACAATGTATTGCTGAAGGAAATTGAGGAAGAACTAAGTAGATGGAGGAATATTCTGTGTGCATGTATTGGAAGGCTAAATATCATTAAGATGTCTGTTCCACCAAAATTCGTATTCAGATTAATGCAATCCCAATAAAAAGTTCCAACAGCCTTTTAAAAAGAAATGGAAAACACAATTATGAAATTTATTTCAAAGGGTAACAGACCTTGAATAGCAACATCTTAAAAAGCAAGAAAGAAATGGGAGGAGTTTCACTTCTGGGCTTTAAATCTTATTACATAGCTCCAATAGTTAAAAACAACATGTAACTAGCATAATTATAGACATATAAACCAATGGAACCAAAGTGGTTCAGAAACTAATGCTCACATCCGTGGTCAAGTGAGTTTTGACAAGGCCTTCAGGTCCACCTAGCTAGGGTAGAATAGTCTATTTAACAAATGGTGCTGAGAGAACTGGATATCCATATCCAAAAGAAAGAAGGAGGACCCCTATCTCACACCTTATACAAAAATTAACTCGAAATCCATCAAAGACCTAAATATAAATGCTAGAAGCAGAAATCTCCTAGAAGAAAATGTATAGAAATATCTTCAAGACCTGGTGATGGGTGGTAGATTCTTAAACGTTACACCAAAAGCGTGAGCAAGAGAAGAAAAAATGGACAAATGGGATCTCCTCGACTTAAACTTACGTGTTTCAAAGGACTTTCTCAAGAAGGCAAAAAGGCAGCACACTCAATGGGAGAAAATATTTGAAAGTCACATATCCAATAATGGTTTGATTTCTATGCTTTGTAAAGAGATCATACAACTCAACAGCAAAAGAGCAAGCAATCCAATTTTAAAATGGACAAAAAACTTAAACAGACATTTCTCCAAAGAGAAAATAAAAATGGACATAAAAGCACATGAAAAAATGTCCACTATCACTACCTATTAGGAAATTAAAATCAATAGTACAATGAGATATACTCTAACAGCTAATAGAATGAACTTTTTTTAAAAAAAAATATTTTTTATTTATTTCTCTCCCCTTCTCCCCCATCGCCCATTGTTTGCTCTCCATGTCCATTCACTATGTGTGTTCTTCTGTGTCCACTAGGATTCTTTTCAGGGGCACTGGGAATCTGTGTCTCTTTTTGTTGTGTCATCTTGCTGCGTCAGCTCTCTGTGTGTGTGGTGCCACTCCTGGGCAGGCTGTGCTTTTTTCACGCGGATCGGCTCTCCTTACAGGGCGCACTCCTTGCGGGTGGGGCTTCCCTATGCAGGGGACACCCCTGAGTGGCAGGGTACTCCTTGCGTGCATCAGCACTGAACATGGGCCAGCTCCACACGGGTCAGAAGGCCCTGGGTTTCAACCCTGGACCTCCCATGTGCTAGGTGGATGCTCTATCTGTTGAGCCAAATCCGCTTCCATCAAATGGCCATTTTTAAAGAACAGAAAACAGCAAGTGCTGGAGAGATTGTGGAGAAATAGAAACACTCCTTCACTGCTGGTGGAAATGTAGAATGTTGCAGCCTCTTTGGAAGAGCATTCAGCAATGCCTCAGGAAAGTAAATGTGGAACTGGTATATTATCTGGTAGTCTTTCTACTAGGAATATACCCAGAAGTGAAAATAGTAACACAGACATTTGTACACCAATGTTCTTAGTGGTGTTATTCATAATTGCCAAGAATGGAAACAACCCAAGTGTTCATCAACCAATGAATTGATAAAGAAAATCTGGTGTATACATATGATGGAATATTATTCCTGTGTAAGAAGAAATGGAATTGGGACACTTATGATAACATGGGTAAACCCTGAAAACATCATGCTGATTGAAATAAGCCAGATACAAAAGGATAAATACTTTATAGTCTGCCTAATATGAACTAAATATGACAAATAAACACATAGAGTTAAAACCTGAAGAATACTTTACTCAAAGATAGGATAAGGGTGAGAGGGGTACTGATACTTAATGTATGTATAATTTTAGATTAGTTTGAATGTAAAAGTGGAAATTGATAAAGATGATGGTAACACATTATAGTGAGAATAATTAACACAGATGGTTTATAAATGTGACTGTTGCTGAAAGAATTAAGGTATAGATTTAAATGTCAAAGGAAAGTAAGCTATAGAATAATCAAGAGACTGAATTTTAACATAGTGATTCTGCAGGTGGATGAGGGCTGTAGTTAATAGCATAAATACAAAAATGTTCTTCTATGAACTAGAACAAATATACATCACTATTACAAGATTATAAGAATATGGAAATACATTCGAAAATGCATTTAATGTAACAGACTATAGTTTAAGGTAGTATTATGCATCAATGTCAGAGACGGTACTGTATTAATAATAGGGGGCATGGAAAAATATGTGAAACGTAAGCTATGGAGCATAGTTAGTGGTAATAGTCTGATGGTATTTTCTCACAATATGTATCAAATTTTTGGCAACAATGTAAGTTGTTAATAGAGGGGTGTTGTATGGAAAATTTGCACATTATGTGTGATTGTTTTTTAGGTTTACAACTTCAGTAATATAAAATTTAGCTATTAAAAAAACACAAATGGTGAGTGAAATTTAGCCTGTTAGCCATAATTTGCTGATTCCTGTTTAAGAGTATTCGTTTTTGGCATTTCCAGTGTGCCGCAAATCATAACACAAGGGGGAAGCAGACTTGCCTCAACAGATAGAGCGATTGGCTACCACATGGAGGTCCGCTGTTCAAACCCAGGGCCTCCTGATCCGTGTGGAGCTGGCCCATACGCAGTGCTGATGTGCACAAGGAGTGCCGTGCCACGCGGGGGTGTTCCTCGTGTAGGGGAGCCCCACCTGCAAGGAGTGCCCCCTGTAAGGAGAGCCGCCTAGCGCAAAGGAAAGTGCAGCCTGCCCAGGAGTGACGCTGCACACACGGAGAGGTGATGTAGCAAGATGATGCAATAAAAAGAGACACAGATTCCCAGGCCGCTGACAAGAATAGAAGCGGACACAGAAGAACATACAGTGAATGGACACAGAGAGCAGACAAGGGGGGGGGGGGAGACAAATAAATTAAAAAAATAAATCTTTTTAAAAAATCATAACACAAAAGCAACGGTTATTCTCACCATTTATCTAACACTCTTTCCACAGTCTTGCATTTTAGCACCAGTTTTTCTGATGTACAGAACAGGCAAAGTAAGTATTTCCATCAAAAACATTGATTTTGAAGGATAGAACTGCAGAGGTTCTATGGAGAGACACTGCCGGCTGATGACTTATGGGAGTGGAATTAGAGAAGGGAAATTAGAAGACGTGTCATTCAGATGAAATAGTACACTGTCAGAAAACTGCTCATATTATGCAGTAAATTTTATTTCACAAAAGTTGTTTTAAAACCACTGAAACAGAATCAATAGTTGGTTTACTGACTCGCCTCAGGAACAGTTTCCCTCAAAAGGTGAGTTTTTATTTGTTGTACTTAATATTGTCTTATTGATGTTTTGTACCTAAGAATCTTTTGTTTATCCTATTATCATTTGTGATTAAAACACAAAATGTAGATTCCTTTAACAAAAATGACTTTTTTGCTCAGACATTTCTTCAGGAGCACTGATTTTCTGGACTTAACACATGAAGGTTTAGCCAGTAATCTGACAGTGTTTCCAGGTGTAAGGTATGCCTGGATGATGGATGAATTATTCTAAGCGATGAGCCATCTTTACCAAGTATACCAAAGGGGTGCTGATGCAAAATATCAGAAATTGGTTGTTTTTTATGAAGGATATTTATTTGGGGTACAACATTACAGATACCAAGCCATAAAGCATAAGTTACTTCACTCACCAAAGTCTATTTTCACATGTTGGAGCAAGATGGCTGTCAGTGTCTGCCAGGGTTCAGGCTTCCTGGGTTCCTCTGGGATCAGTGCCTCTGTTTTCTCCACAAGATCAGCTCTAGACTATCAGGTGAAAGTCTCTCTCTCGCTCGCTGGGGCTTTGCTTCAGCATCAAAATCCAATAACAAAACTCCAACATTAAATGCCCCCAAGTCTGTCCTTTGCCATGGCTTTTATCTGTGAGTCCCCACCCACCAAAGGGTGGGGATTCAATGCCCTACTGGCACAAGAGGTTTGCATAATTACTTAATCAAACAAACCTCTGAATCCAATATAATCTAATATACTCAGAGGAAAAGATCAGTTTACAAACATGATCCAATATTTCTTTTTAGAATTCATTAGTAATAACAAACTGCTACAACTCGTAATCTCAGATATGAAATTTGCTGAGGTCTCTTGGGAGTAGTAATCCACTCTTCTTGGTTACAGAAACATACTTTCCTAAAGCTACTGTTTTGAAATGTTTTTATTGGGTGGAGTTGACATGGGGAGTAGAAGTAGAACCAGGTTTTTAGAAGATGAGATTGCAGACTGAATGATGTTGATGCCCAACATCTCTGTCGTTGATATCTAAGCCTGTAAGAACTGCAGGCAACCCCATAAAACTGTCTCAGTCCCTATTAGTATCTATATAAGATATGAAGTATGTAAATAAGAGGAGCTTGCTTAATATTCCAGCCATCTTTTGCCAGATATTGCACGAAGTAGAATATTGTGATTCTCAGTCAAGCATTCTTTGTCCTGTTTCATACCAAAAAGCAACACTAAAGAATTTTAAAATAAAATATCCCACCCTAAAATGTTAGGATTTATTTGGGATAGTATAGTTAGAAAACTCATATTCTCTGCTTCTATATCAGTCTGGTTCCAGTCAGGAGATAGAAACTCCACAATGATTTAAACTGAGATCATTTAACATAAAAATTATTAACCTATGATAAAAGAGTAACTACAGAATATAATAAAAATCTATATTGTATCCTAGCCCTGAGGAAGTGTACTCAAGGAAGGACACCTTTAGAAAGGGGGTCCTGCTCCCCAGTGCTAAAATTCAAACCCTGTTGAAGAAGATGTAATTGCAGCCCACTGGATGGCAGAGAAGTTCACCTATTTGTCTTTGCCAGATCTGATCTGTAGTTAAAGGGCAAGCAGGAGTAGTGTGGCTACAGATAGGGTTTGGGTGGGCTTCATTATATGGGTTCATTGGCATGTAGAGGTAGTGAGGACCCTGGTAGAATGTACTCAGGCAAGGCAAGGAACAGGTGAGTCACTGCCAATGGCTAAGCACAGGCAGGCTCAGATACTGGGGGTTACCAGTATGAAAGGAGGCCTGGCTTACATAGTGTTTTTGTTAGATGAGATGGAAGTCAGAATGACTGTGGGAAATAAACTTGGGAAAGAAGCAAGTCAGCAGAGGGAATCAGGGGTTATGTTGAAGGCCAGCACCCTATAGCGCATGATGTTCATGTTAAGATGACAGCAAGATAGTGATCACCAAACCAGGCTATGGCTACAAGTTCATCAGGGACCAAATATTATGGGTCTATGTCTGAGTTAAGGTTACACCAGATATCCCCACAGAAGGTGAAAATGCAGCCCATTCAATGGGAGAAAATATTTGGAAACCACATATCCAATAAGGGTTTAATTTCCATTCTATATAGAGAGATCATACAACTCAATGATAAAAGAGCAAGCAATCCAAATTAAATGGGCAAAAGAGTTAGATATTTCTCCAAAGAGGAAATACTAATGGCCAAAAAGCCCATGAAAAAGTGTCCAATATCACTACCAATTAGGGAAATGCAAATCAAAATGACAATGAGATATCACATCATACCACATAGGATGGCAATTATTAAAAAAAAAAAAACACCTGAAAACAGTAAATGCTGGAGAGTATGTGGAGAAACAGGAACACTCCTTTACTATTGGTGGGAATGTAAAATGATGTAGACTCTGTGGTAAATAGTTTGGCAATTCCTCAGGAAGCTAAATATAAAACTGCCATATGATCCACTAATTACTATAAAGGGAATATATCCAGAAGTGGAAACTGTGACACCATCGGTCATCTGCACACCATTTTTCATGACGGTGTTATTTACAATGGGAAAAAGATGGAAACAACCTAAGTCACCCTCAATGGATAAACAAAAACCGGATATATAACTCTGATGGAATACTATGTCACAGTCAGTAGAAATGAAATTGGGACACATATGATAACACAGATGAGTTTTGAAGACATTATGCTAAATGAAGTAAGCCAGATAGAAAAGGACTAATATTGCATGGTCTCATTACTAGGAACTAAATATGGAGAATAAATGCATGGGGTTTAAACCTAGAGTGCAAGCGATTAGGAGATAAGTGGAGGGATGTGAAGTAGTACTGATACTTAATGTATGTAGATGCTTTAATTAATTTGCTTGTAAATGTGTAGAAATGGATAGAATGGTAACACACTATACTTAGTAGCAACTGGTTTATGAATGTGACTGTGGCTGAAAAGGGCAGTCTAGGGATGTAATTGCCAATTGAAAGAAAGCTAAAGACTGTCTAGGGACTGAATAACACAGTGAACCCAGAGGTGGATGAGAATTGTGGTTGATCATACAAATGCAAGAACGTTCTCCCATGAACTAGAACAGATGTATATCACTATTGCACAGTCATGGAAATGTGGAAAAGCATGGGAAAAATACAATTAATGCAACCTGTGGACTATAGTTAACAGCAATACTGTAATATTATTGCATCAATGGCAAAGGTATACTGTATTGATAATAGGGGTATGGAAAAACTATGTCAAATGCACACTATGGATTTTAGTTAGTGATAATAGCCTGATGATATTATCTCACAATCTTTAACAAATGGTCCACAAAAGTGTGGTATGCTGTTGAGGAGGTGTTGCGTGGGAATTTTTAAACATGTGCATAATTGCTTTGTAAGTTCACAATATGTGGGGTTGCCCTTATGCACACCTGAGGAGAGTCCCAGAGACAGATAAAGCAGATACAACCCCAGGTATTGGTTCTTCTGAGGGCTACAGAGACCCACAGGTTCTATGGTCATGGCAGATGGAGTTCAGTGCCATCTCAGTTGGCCCTACTTTGGAGTTTGTGTTTCTGTGTGATGAAGCTGACTTAGATGTGATCTTTGTCCACAAGACTCTCCTGTAACCTTTACTGGAACTGTAGTTGGTGCTGGGGTTTAATGTATACCCAGAGGACCTGAATCTCTGGACTGACCATGTGATAGCCACGACCTGAGATTCAACAGACTTGCAAATCCTACACACTTGTTTATTGGACTTACCCCACTCAGCTAATGTGGAGGTGAAGAAGGTCAACCACCACACCAGGGAGCCAAGATTGCCTACATCTGAAAGCAGGAGAATTGCATCCAGCATCCATGTGGATTCTAAGCCCACTCTTGATATAGACGTGGAGTGGACACAACCATTCTAAGGTCCACAGGATGGAGAAATAGAGTATGGATTAGAGTGAACATACTGATATTCTATTCATGAACTATTGTGATTAGTAATAAAAGAAAAGTTGACACTGGTGTGTGGAGAAAGTGGTCATGATGGCTGCTGGGGGTAGGGAGTGGGAGGAAGAGATGTGATGTGGGGGCGTTTTCGGAGGTTGGAGTTGTCCTGGGTGATGCTGCAGCGACAGGTACCTAACATTTTATGTCCTCCCTTGGCCCACTGGGTGGACTGTGGGAGAGTGTGGGCTATGATGTGGACCATTGACCATGAGGTGCAGCAGTGCTCAGAGATGTATTTACCAAATGCAATGAATGTCTCATGATGATTGAGGTTGTTGTTATTGGGGAAGGAGTGGGGTGAGGGGGGTGGGGGGTATATGGGGACCTCATATTTTTTGAATGTAACATTAAAAATAAAGACAAAAAATTAAAATATATATATATATATTTTAAAACATAATTTTAAAAACGCTTAATACAAAGCCCACAGTAATCAAAACAGCATAGTATTGGCACCAGAAAGACATATAGACCAATGGAAGAGAATTGAGAGCTCAGAAATCAACCCTCCACAATCAGGCACAATTTCACACCCACTGTTATGGCTATTATCAGAGAAAATGAAAAAAAAAACAAAACAGAAAACTGCAAGTGCTGGAGAAGATGGTAAGGAAAAGGAATACTCATTCACTGCTGTCAGCTATATAAAATGGTGCCACCTCTGGTGAAGACAGTTTGGCAGTTCCTCAGGAAGCTAAGTACAGAACTAATATATGACCCATCATTTCCACTACTATGTATAGAGTTGAAAGAATTGAAATCAGGGCTTGAAACAAATATATGCATACCAGTGTTCATAGCAGCATTATTCTCAGTTGTCAAAAGATGGCAGCAATCCAAGTGTTTGTCACCTGATGAATGGATAAACAAAATGTGGCCTATCTAAACAATGGACTATCATTCAGCCATAAAATGGAATGAAGCCCTGATGCATGAGACAACATGCGTGAACCTTGACGTCATTATGTCAAATGAAATAAGGTAGACACAAAATCACAAGTATTGTATTATCTCACTGATATGTACTAATTACAATAAGCAAACTCATAGAGTTGGAATGTGCAGTATAGGTTATCAGAATATAGAGTGGGTGTAGGGAATAGGGAGCTGATAATTAATTTGTATAGAATTTCTGTTCAGGTTGATTGTGAAGGTTTCAAAATGGATGGGGGTGTTGGCATCACATTATTGTGAGTGTAATTAAAAGCATTGAATTATCTATGTGAATGTCATCAGAAGGGGAATCTTTAGACCATATATATTACTAGATAAATATTGAAAGATAAAACGTAGGACTATGCAACAGTGAACCCTATTGTAGAAGATAGATTATAGTTAATAGTATTATTATAAAAATGTACTTTCATGAATTATAACAAATGCATGGCACTAATACAATGTTTTAATAATAAGGTGGAATATGGGAAAATATACATACTGGAAATTATGGATGATGGTTAATACTAATACATTAATAATCGTTCATTAATTGTAATAAAGGTACCAGAGCAAAGCAAAATGCCAACAATGGGTGGCATATTGGAATGCTGTAGCTTTTTACATGACTTTTTTGTAAAACTACAATTTCTTTAATTAAAAAAAATTAATAAAAATAGAATATAGTTCACAGGCATTTATATTGGATTTTTCAAATGAGGTAATCCATATAAATTGCTTTATGCAGCTCCTAGAACATAGACTCTCTCAATAAATGTTGGCGGGGCATGATGGTGTATGAGTGGGTGCACCTTATAGTCTTTCCTGCAAAGAAGTGGCTGGACAGTGTTGGAAATTCTTCAGGACCAGGCTGTTTCAAGATTTTGCAGGGCAGGAGGTGTCTGGACATTGATTTGGTGGGACGGTAACAGAGAAGATTCGTATAAAACGTAAAATTGAGGCTCTCTTACACGGAGATAGGGCTGCACGCAGGACGCTCCCCCCTGGGTCCGGTGGCACCGCGGCACTGCAGCGGTGATTCCTGGAGGCTCTGCAGTGCTGGGGAATTCATAAGCCCTGAGCAGGCTATTCAGGGGCTTGCAGGGCAGGAGGCCTTTGGAAACCGATTTGGTGAGACAGACAGAGTTTTTTGCCAGGCATGGAATTTTGGATTTCTGACCCGAATATCAGCACTTCTGGCTAGAGCCCCGCCCCCTAGGCCTGGCTGCCGATCTGCAGTGTCCTTAAACCGCTCGCAATAAAGAGGCATCACTAGGAGGCTGTTTCGGGGGCTTGAAGGGTGGGAGGCGCCTGGAAGCCGATTAGGTGAATCTTTTGCGAGGCGTGGGATTTTGGGTTTCTGACACTGATATCAGTGCTTCTGGCTAGAGCCCCACCCCCTAGGCCTGGTTGCTGATCTGCAGCATCCTTAAATTGGCTGCAATATAGAGGCGCCCCGAGCAGGCAGTTTCGGGGGATTGCAGGGTGAGAGGTGTCCTGAAGGTGAATTGGTGATACAGTGACAGAAGAGACTCTAGTGAGAGGGAGAATTTTGGGTTTCTGAAACAGAGGTCAGAGTTTGCAGATGTGATCTCCCCCCCATAGGGCTGGCACCCAGCTGCGGGGATCCCTGAAGGCTGTGTTGCACTGCGGTGCTCCCAGGCTCCCTGTTAACCAGATTTGAGGTTGCCAGGTCTGTGTCCCCTAAACTCGGGTGGCTCACGCCCCAGAGACTCACACCTCTTGAGTCTGCAATAGCACATACTTCCCATCCCCGAATCCACCATGCCCTGAGACCCATCTGAGGTCCTTGATTGTCCTAGCCCTCAACATTTGCATTTTTTATTCTCTTTCCTTTTTCTCTCTTTTTTCTCTTTTTTTTCTTTTTTCTTTTTTATTGTCCTGGTTGCTAATATTGCATTATCTCCTAGTCTTTTCTCCCATTGTATCCCTCAAGGTCTTTTTTTCATTTATGTAGGGGATTTTGTTGTTGCTGTTGTTGTTGTACTCTTTCTTCTTTTCTTTACCTTACTTGTTTCCCTCCCTTTTCTTTACCCACCCCACTTTTTCTTTCTTTCTTCTCTTTTTTTTCTCTTTTCCCTCTTTTTCTTCTTATTTTATTTTATCTAAATTATACAATAGGTGCTGCAGGGAACACCTCACATTTGCTGGGTTTCCTCATCCTCCGTTGCCTCATTTCTGTGTGAATTGATTTTGGCCTACACTATCCCCTTTCCCCCACATCTTGATATCCTCTGTCATCTACTGTCTCTCCTATATTCCACCTCCCTTTCTTGGATCCCCAAAATTGTCTAACTTTTAATTTCTAATACCTTTGTTTTGTTTTCTGTCTTTTATCTACTCTTGATACTATTGTCTTTCTTTTCTCTTTGCCTCTCTCATGAAAACACTAACTTTTTAATTCAAACTATATTCCTCCCATATTCAGTCAACTACCTCATTATAGGTACTCTACTTACTGCTATAACTCTACACAACTTACATGAATCTAATATCCATCCTCCCAGATCTCATATTGTTACTCTGTTAACATTTATTACCAATACTACCTTACACATTTTCCTTGCTTACACAATTGCCTTTCCCTGACCCTAATATTTTCCTTCAAAGTGAACTCAGCCAGCAACAAGAAATTAGAATAAGAAGAACAAAGTGACAAACAGAAGATATAACACTTATGCAAGAACAACAGCTAATTAATCCCCAAGACTAGACAAAGAAGCTAAGGAACTAATTAAACTAGTCAAGATAAAATGATAACCAGACAGCAACAAAAAACTACAAACCAAACCAGTAATCAGGAAAACATGGCTGAATCCAATGATCGAACTAAAAACCAGGAAGGGGAGCAGAACTTCAGGCATGTAATTAAAGATCTCAGAACATATATTAGAGACAAACTTAATGAAGTAATGGGAGAGTTTAACAATACGAAGAAAACACTTGGAGAGGAAATTGCAGACATATGCAAAAAGATAACAGATATGATGGGAATGAACACCACAGTTCAAGAAAGCAAAAATACACTCGCAGCAAATAGCAGCAGATTAGAAGAGGCAGAGGAGAGAATTAACGATGTGGAAGACAGTACATCAGAAATCAAACAGATAGTAGAATTGATTGGTAAAAGATAGAAAAAATCCAGTTAGGACTTAGGGACCTGAATGACAATGCAAAATGCACAAACATATGTATTATAAGCATCCCAAAAGGAGAAGAGAAGAGAAAGGGGTCAGAAGGAGTGTTGCAGGAAATAATGGCTGAAAAATTCCCAAATCTACTGAAAGAGACAAATGTACACATCCAAGAAGCACAATGCACCCCAAACATCATAAACCCCAACAAGCCCATCCCAAGACATATACTTGTCAAATTATCCAATGCTCAAGCCAAAGAGAAAATTATAAAAGCAGCAAGAGAAAAGAAAACCATCACATACAAGGGAAGCTCCATAAGATTAAGAGCTGATTTCTCATCTGAAACCATGGAGGCAAGAAGGCAGTGGTATGATATAGTCAAGATACTAAAAGAAAAAATTTTTCAACCAAGAATACTCTATCCAGCTAAACTAGCATTCAAAAACGATGGAGAGTTCAAAATATTCACAGATAAACAGAAACTGAAAGAGTATGCCAACAAGAAACCTCCCCTTCAAGAAATTCTAAAGGGAGTTCTGCAGAAAGAAAGGAGAAAACAGCACAGGCAGAGTTGGAGGAGAGTGTAAGAGCAACAAAAAAGACAAAAAGAGAAGAAAACAAACAAACAAACAAAATATGACAAACACAAGTGCAATCAAAATATGGCTAACATAAATAATTCCTTGAAAGTAATAACACTGAATGTCAACGGATTAAACTCACTTATCAAAAGATTCAGACTGGGACATTGGATAAGGAAATATGACCCATCTATATGCTGTCTACAAGAGACACATCTTAGACGCAGAGACTCACGGAGGCTGAAAGTGAATGGTTGGAAAACAATCTTACAAGCAAACAATAACCAAAAAAAGGCAGGAGTAGCTATATTAATATCAGACAAAATAGACTTTAAATGCAAAACAACTGTGAGAGACAAAGAAGGATACTACATATTAGTGAAAGGGACACTCTCTCAAGAAGAACGAACAATCATAAATATTTATGCTCCTAACAAGGGCACCTCTAAATACATGAGGCAAACAGTGGAAAAACTAAGTGAAAGAATAGATGCATCTACAATTATAGTGGTAGATTTTAATACACCACTATCAACTCTGGACAGAACATCTCAAAAGAGAATCACTAAAAAATCAAAATATTTGAATAGTATATTAGAGGTGCTGGATCGAATAGATATATACAGATCTTTACACCCAAATACAGCAGGATATATATTTTTCTCAAGTGCACATGGATCATTCTCCAAGATAGACCATATGCTAGGACACAAAGAAAAGCTTCATGAATTCAGAAAGATTGAAATCATACAAAATAATATCTCTGACCACAGTGGAGTGAAGCTGAAAATCTACAAGGGCTGGAGGCCCAGATTTCACACCAAGATATGGAAATTAAACAGCACACTCTTAGAAAAACTGTGGGTCAAAGAGGAAATCTCAAAAGAAATCAATATCTACCTTGGAACAAATGATAATGATAACAAAACATACCAAAATTTATGAGATGCAGCAAAAGCAGTATTAGAGGGAAATTGATAGCCATAAAATCATACATCAAAAAAGAAGAAAGAGGAAAAATTGAAGAACTAACTGCATATTTGGAGGAATTAGTAAAAAAACAACAAAGTAATCTCACAGGAAGAAGAAAGAAAGAAATAACAAAGATAAGAGCAGAACTAAATGAAATAGAAAATAAGAAAGCATTTGAAAAGATAAACAAGACCAAGAGCTGGTTTTTTGAGAAGATTAACAAAATTGACAAACCTTTAGCAACACTAACAAAGAAAAAAAGAGAGAAGATGCAAATACACAAAATAAGAAATGAGAAAGGCGATATCACCACTGACCCAACAGAAATAAAGACTATCATAAGAGGATATTTTGAAAAACTATATTCCAACAAAAATGACAATCTAGAGGAAATGGACAAATTCCTAGAAACACATAAGCAGCCCATATTGACGAAAGAAGAAATTGATGATCTTAACAAACCAATCACAAGCAGAGAGATAGAATCAGTTATCAAAAATCTCCCAACTAAGAAGAGCCCAGGGCCAGATGGCTTCACAGGTGAATTCTACAAAACATTCCGGAAAGAACTGACACCAATCCTGCTGAAACTATTCCAAAACATCAAAACGGAAAGAACATTACCCAACTCCTTCTATGATGCCAACATTACCCTAGTACCAAAGCCAAACAAAGACATCACAAGAAAGGAAAATTACAGACCAATTTCTCTGATGAACCTAGACGCAAAAATACTTAACAAAATACTTGCTAATCGTATTCAACAATACATTAAATGTATTATACACCACGACCAAGTGGGATTCATCCCAGGTATGCAAGAATGGTTCAACATAAGAAAATCAATCAACGTAATACACCATATAAACAGATTGAAGGAAAAAAATCACATGATTATATCTATTGATGCAGAAAAAGCATTTGACAAAATACAGCACCCTTTCTTGATAAAAACACTCCAAAAGATTGGAATACAAGGGAATTTTTTGAACATGATAAAGAGTATATATGAAAAACCTAAAGCCAATATTGTTTACAATGGAGAAATCCTAGACTCCTTCCCTCTAAACTCAGGAACAAGACAAGGATGCCCACTGTCTCTGCTCCTATTTAACATTGTCTTAGAAGTACTTGCACGAGCACTGAGGCAAGAACCAGAAATAAAAGGCATTCAAATTGGAAAGGAAGAAGTCAAAATTTCATTATTTGCAGATGACATGATCCTATACATAGAAAACCCTGAGAGATCTACAACGAAGATTCTAGAACACATAAATAAGTTTAGTAAAGTCACAGGTTATAAGATCAATGCGCAAAAATCAGTAGCATTTCTGTACACCAATAATGAGCAAGATCAGGAGGAAATCAAGAAACAAATACCATTCACAATAGTAAATAAAAAAATCAAATACTTAGGAATAAATTTAACTAAAGAGGTAAAGAACTTATACAACGAGAATTATACAAGATTGTTCAAGGAAATCAAAGAAGACCTAAATAAATGGAAGACTATTCCTTGTTCATGGATAGGAAGACTGAACATTATTAAGATGTCTATCCTACCAAAACTGATCTACACATTCAATGCAATCCCAATAAAAATCAACGCAGCCTTCTTTAAGGAACTAGAAAAACTAACTATGAAATTTATTTGGAAAGGAAAGAGACCCCGAATAGCCAAAGACATACTGAAAAAGAAAAACGAAATTGGAGGAATCACACTACCTGACTTCAAAACATACTATAAAGCTACGGTGGTGAAAACAGCATGGTATTGGCATAAGGAAAGACACATAGACCAATGGAATCGAATTGAAAGCTCTGATATAGAACCTCACATATATAGCCACATAATATTTGATAAAGCCACCAAACCCTCTCAATTGGGAGACAGTGGCCTATTCAACAAATGGTGTCTGGAGAACTGGATAGCCATAGGTAGAAAAATGAAAGAGGATTACCATCTCACACCTTATACAAAGATCAACTCAAGATGGATCAAAGACCTAAATATAAGAGCCAAGACCATAAAAACCTTAGAAAGCAGTGTAGGGAAACATCTACAGGACCTTGTAATAGGAAATGGATTTATGAATATCTCACCAA
Organism: Dasypus novemcinctus; assembly: GCF_030445035.2. Taxonomy (NCBI): domain Eukaryota; kingdom Metazoa; phylum Chordata; class Mammalia; order Cingulata; family Dasypodidae; genus Dasypus; species Dasypus novemcinctus. The sequence goes on along the minus strand of NC_080704.1, from coordinate 151,593,347 downwards.
AAGCACGAGCAGCAAAAGAACTAATAGATAAATGGGACTTCCTCAAAATTAAAGCCTTCTGCACCTCAAAGGAGTTTGTCAAGAAAGTAAAAAGGGAGCCCACACAGTGGGAGAAAATATTTGGCAATCATATATCTGATAAGAAACTTATAACTTGCATATATAAAGAACTCCTATATCTTGAAAATAAAAAGATAAACAACCCATTTAAAAAATGGGAAAAAGACTTAAACAGACACTTCTCCGAAGAAGAAATACAAATGGCAAGAAAGCACATGAAAAAATGTTCCAAATCTCTAGCTATCAGGGAAATGCAAATCAAAACTACAATGAGATACCATCTTACACCCATAAGATTGGCAGCTATGAAAAAAACAGAAGAATACAAGTGCTGGAGAGGATGTGAAGGAAGGGGAACACTCATCCACTGCTGGTGGGAATGCAGAAGGATCCAACCATTCTGGAGGACAGTATGGCGGTTTCTCAAAAAACTAGCCATAGATTTGCCATATGACCCAGCAATACCACTGCTGGGTATATACCCAGCAGAACTGAAAACAAGGACACAAACCGATATATGTACACCAATGTTCATAGCAGCATTGTTCACTATTGCCAAAAGTTGGAATCAACCCAAATGCCCATCAAAAGATGAGTGGATCAATAAAATGTGGTATATACACACAATGGAATACTACTCAGCTGTAAGAACAAACACACTACAAACACATGTGATAACATGGATGAATCTTGAGAACCTTATGTTGAGTGAAGCAACCCAGACATTGAAGGACAAATACTACATGACCTCAATGATATGAAATAAACAAGCTGCCCTAGATAGCAAGAGACTGAACGATAGGCTTACAGGAAATCGGAGGGTGGAGGAAGGATATGAGCCGATGTCTGCAGGGGTGGAACTTAAGACGAGGTGGTGGTAAGTATGAACACAAAGAAGAGATAAAATGGGGGCAAGGGGTTGCCTTTGGTTGGGGCTTTACGGGTTTGAGGGTGGCTGGGGAGGGACGGTTGGGTAATGTTGCCCAAAAGTGGGGGGAGGGAGGGGTAGCATACGAACACAGGAGGTGGTGGAGAGTAAAATGCCGAGAAAATAATATCAAAATATAATAAAGAGGGTTACCTGTTTAGAATGCTCGGAGGGGAGGGTCTGATGCAGGACGGGCTCCTGGGGAATGTCTAAATGCTCATTCTGCTAGAGTGGGTGACACCATGGGGTAGAATCCCAAGTAGTGAGAGTGGGGGTGGACCCACATCCTGGGGAGGACTAATGCCACCAAATAGAGGGAACTCTATCCCTCGAGAGAAAGGGTGGCTCCCAGGGCATTGGGGCAGATGAGCAAGTTAGGCCCTAAACACTATTCCATCTATCTCTGGAAGTGGCCCCTCAGGAAACGGAGGTTGGCTGTCACTGTGGGCACCAAGGTGGAAGGGAAAATGGACGTTAAATGTGTGGAACCAAAGTAAATGGGGGGCAAGGGAGGAGTTTCTTGAGAGTACATAAGGATGGATATAAAACATGTAATATTACACCATAACATATAGGAGACGACAGACTGATAATGTAAACCATAATGTAAAACATAGGAGAACTAAAAATGTAAAGAACTGTGTATCCTAAAGTATGCACCATAATGTAAGCACAGATATTACCATGTTAGAAAGCTAATATCTCAGACTCTGTACATCACCTTAAGTAAATATGATGTGAATAGGGTGTAAGAGTATCGCTGTGGAAGGAAAAAGGTGTTGTGGTGGATGTATGGGAGTGCTGTATATTATATATATGCATTGCTGTGGTCTAGGACTCCTACGAAGAAATGCTGAATAATTGGGGGGGGGGGGAAAGGATAGGATGTGGAATTTTTTCAAGTCAACATTCTTTATCTAAGTTCTTTATCTAACTTTATCCAAGTTCTTTATCTATCCTTTAAACCCATCGCTATATGCCATTCCCTAGTAAGGGACCATGACATTATATTGGGCTTCAAATTTCGGGGAGTTCTGGATCACAGAGTGTTTCAGCAATGGCAATGGATGGATACTGGTATGGGATACCAATGACAGGTGATATATGGCTGACAGGGAGCTGTACAGAACATATGTCCAGGGTGCATGGTAATGATTGGATATACTCATAGTGGCAACAATTAAAAACCCAGCAGGGGGGGCACTGGGTTCCTGGCCAGTGGTGCTCTGTCGTGGTCCCTAGGGGAGCAGCGATAGTCTCCCAGGTACAGCGGCGGGGACCGGGAGGGAGTGAGGGTTCAACAGTGAGCCCCTGATGCTAATGACTATGCTTGTGAGCTGATAAACCTAAAATAAGAACAAGGCCTAGAGCAACATTGTGCCTGGGAATTTCCTCCTGTCAGCCTTCATGTTACTCAAATGTGGCCAGTCTCGAAGCCAAACTCAGCATGTAAATGCAATGCCTTCCCTCCAGCGTGGGACATGACACCCGGGGATGAGCCTCCCTGGCAACGAGGGACCACTATCAAATACCAACTGATGATGCAACTGGAAAAGGACCTTATATGGAAGGTTCAATGCGGATCAGCAGAATATCCATGTCTACATAAAATAACATGACTTTAAAATGCTGTTTGACCTAAAGTAAGGGGGAAATGGAAAGGAGAAATGAGTTTATATGGCTACGAGTCTCTAGAAAAGAATCTGGAGGCTGGCAGAAGGATTGCCCTCATGCACAACTGAGCAGAGTCAGAGAGACAGATAAAGCAGATACAACCCCCAGATATTGGTTCCTATGAAGGCTAAAGAGACCCATGAGAGTTATGGTCATGGCCGATGGGGTTTACTACCAGGGCAGATGGCCCCTCTCTGGAAATGGTGTTTATGTGTGATGAATCTGGACTCAGATGGGATCTCCCTTCATAAGACTTTCATACTAATCTGCTGGAGGTGCAGTTAACGTTGGGGTTTAAGATATAGTTAGGGGATTTGAATCTCTGGACTGATAATGTGATAGCCAGGTCCTGAGCCTCAACAGACTCCAGCACCTACAATCTGATTTATTGGACTTACCACACTCAGCTAAGATGGAGTTGAAGAAGGACAATCACCACACCATGGAGCCTAGAGTGATTACAACTGAAAATGGGAGGATGGCAGCCAGCATCCATGTGGAATCTGAGCCTCCTCTTGACATAGAGGTGCAATGGACACAACCAATCCAATGTCCACATAGAAGAGGTGGCATTGGATTGGGAAAAGTGGACATGGTGGACGATGGGTATGGGGAAGGGCAGGAAGAGATGATAGGTGGGGGCGTATTTGGGACGTGGAGCTGCCCTGGATGGCGCCTCGGGGGTGATCACCGGACATCGTGGATCCTCACAGGGCCCACTGGATGGAATGGAGGAGAGTATGGGCCATGATGTGGACCATTGTCTATGAGGTGCAGAGGTGCCCAAAGATGTACTTACCAAATCCAATGGATGTGTCATGATGATGGGAACGAGTGTTGTTGGGGGGGGGAGAGGGGGGGTGGGGGGTGGGGTTGAATGGGACCTCACATATATATTTTTAATGTAATATTATTACAAAGTCAATTAAAAAAAAAAGAGAAGATCAATAAAATTGACAAACCTTTAGCGAGACTAACAAAGAAAAAAAGAGAGAACATGCAAATACACAAAATAATTAATGAGAAAGGACATATCACCACTGACCCCACAGAAATAAAGACTATCATAAGAGGATACTTTGAAAAACTATATTCCAAGAAAAATGACAATTTAGAGGAAATGGACAAATTCTTAGAAACACATAAGCAGCCTATATTGATGAAAGAAAAAAATTGATGATCTCAACAAACCAATCCCAAGTAAAGAGAGAGAATCAGTCATTAAAAACCTCCCAACTAAGAAGAGCCCAGGCCCAGACGCCTTCACAGGTGAATTCTACAAAACTTTCCGGAAAGAGCTAACACTAATCCTGCTGAAACTCTTCCAAAAAATCAAAACAGAAAGAACGTTACCTAACTCCTTCTATGATGCCAACATTGCCCTAGTACCAAAGCCAAACAAAGACATCACAAGAAAGGAAAATCACAGACCAATTTCTCTAATGAACCTAGACGCAAAAATACTTAACAAAATACTTCCTAATCATATGCAACAACACATTAAACAAATTGTACACCACAACCAGGTGAGATTCATTCTTGGTATGCAAGGATGATTCAACATAAGAAAATCAATCAATGTAATACACCATATAAACAGATTGAAGGAAAAAAATCACATGATTATATCTATCGATGCAGAAAAAGCATTTGACAAAACACAGCACACTTTCTTGATAAAAACACTCCAATATATCAGAATACAAGTAAATTTTTTGAACATGATAAAGAGTATATATGAAAAACCCACAGCCAACATAGTTTACAATGGAGAAATTGTAAAATCTTTCCCTCTAAAGACAGGAACAATACAAGGATGCCCACTTTCTCCCCTTCTATTTAACATTGTCTTAGAAGTACTTTCTCAAGCACTGAGGCAAGAAACAGATATAAAAGGCATTCAGATTGGAAAGGAAGATGTCAAAATTTGATTATTTGCAGATGACATGATCCTATACATAGAAAACCCTGAGAGGTCTACAACAAAGCTTCTAGAACTCATAAATGAGTTTAGTAAAGTCGCAGGTTATAAGATCAATGAGCAAAAATCAGTAGCATTTCGGTACACCAATAATGAGCAAGATCAGGAGGAAATCAAGAAACGAATACCATTTACAATAGTAAATAAAAAAATCAAATATTTAGGAATAAATTTAACTAAAGATGTAAAAACTTATACACCGAGAACTATATTAGATTGTTTAAGGAAATCCAAGAAGACCTAAATAAATGGAAGAATAGTCCCTGTTCATGGATAGGAAGACTAAATATTATTAAGATGTCTATCCTACCAAAACTGATCTACACATTCAATGCAATCCCAATAAAAATCAATACAGCCTTCTTTAAGGAACTAGAAAAACTAACTATGAAATTTATTTGGAAAGGAAAGAGGCCCTGAATAGCCAAAGACATATGGAAAAAGAAAAACGAAATTGGAGGAATCACACTACCTGACTTCAAATCATACTACAAAGCTACAGTAGTGAAAACAGCATGGTATTGGCACAAGGAGAGACACACAGACCAATGGAATCGAATTGAAAGTTCTGATATAGAACCTCATATATATAGCCATATAATATTCGATAAAGCCACCAAACCCTCTCAACTGGGAGAGAATGGCCTATTCAACAAATGGTGCCTGGAGAACTGGATATCCATATGTAGAAGAATGAAAGAGGATTACCATCTCACACCTTATACAAAGATCAACTCAAGATGGATCAAAGACCTAAATATAAGAACCAAGACCATGAAGACTTTGGAAAGCAGTGTAGGGAAATGTCTACAAGACCTTGTAATATGATATGGCTTCATGAACATCACACCAAAAGCACGAGCTGCAAAAGAATAAATAAATGAGATTTCCCCAAAATTAAAGCCTTCTGCACCTCAAAGAGTTTGTCAATAAAGTAAAAAGGGAGCCTACACAATGGGAGAAAATATTTGGCAACGTTATATCCGATAAGAGACTTATAACTTGCATATATAATGAACTCCTATATCTTGAAAATAAAAAGATAAACAACCAATTTAAAAAATGGGAAAAAGATTTAAACAGACACTTCTCCAAAGAAGAAATACAAATGACTAAAAAGCACATCAAAAAATGCTCCAAATCTCTAGCTATCAGGGAAATGCAAATCAAAACTACAATGAGGTACCATCTTACTCCCATAAGATTGGCAGCTATGAAAAAAACAAAGACTACAAATGCTGGAGAGGATTTGAAGAAAGGGAAACACTCATCCACTGCTGGTGGGAATGCAGAAGGATCCAGCCATTCTGGAGGACAGTTTGGCGGTTTCTCAAAAAACTAACCATAGATTTGCCATATGACCCAGCAATACCACTGCTGGGTATATACCCAGCAGAACTGAAAACAAGGACACAAACTGATATATGCACACCAATGTTCATAGCAGCATTGTTCACTCTCTCCAAAAGTTGGAATCAACCCAAATGCCCATCAACAGATGAGTGGATCAATAAAATGTGTTATATACATACAATGGAATACTACTCAGCTTTAAGAACAAATACACTACAAACACACGTGATAACATGGATGAATCTTGAGAACCTTATGTTGAGTGAAGCAACCCAGGCATTGAAGGACAAATACTACATGACCTCAATGATATGAAATAAGTAAACCAAGCTGCCTCAGAGAGCTAGAGACCAGATGATAGGCTTTCAGGAAATTGGGGAGTAGAGGAAGGGTGTAAGCTGACACGTAAATGGGTGAAATCTATGATAAGCTGTAGGTAAGTATACGTACAATGAAGAAATAAAATGGGGGCATAGGGTTAACTTTGAGTGGGGCTTTGTGGGATTTAGGGGTGCTAGGGATGGGCAGTTGGGTAATATTGCCCAAGAAATTGGGGGGAGTGTGTGGCAACATATGAACATAGGAGATTGTCAGGTGTTGGTTGAGAGTATAATGCTGAGAAAAACTTTTCAAAATAAAATTAGGAAAGTTACCGTTTAAGATACTTAAAGGGGATAATCTGATGTAGGACAGACTCCTAGGGAATATGTGAATGCTCATTTTTCCAGAGTAGGTTATAACATTGGGTAGAGACCCATATAATGAGAGTGAAGGTAGACCCACATCCTGGGGAGGACTAATGCCATCAAAGAGAGGGAAATGGGGAAACGGACTTTGGCCCAGTGGTTAGGGCGTCCGTCTACCATATGGGAGGTCCGCGGTTCAAACCCCGGGCCTCCTTGACCCCTGTGGAACTGGCCATGTGCAGTGCTGATGCACGCAAGGAGTGCCGTGCCACGCAAGGGTGTCCCCCGCGTGGGGGAGCCCCACGCGCAAGGAGTGCGCCCGTGAGGAAAGCCGCCCAGTGTGAAAAGAATGAGCAGCCTGCCCAGGAATGGCGCCGCCCACACTTCCGGTGCCGCTGACGACAACAGAAGCAAACAAAGAAACAAGACACAGCAAATAGACACCAAGAACAGACAACCAGGGGAGGGGGGGAAATTAAATAAATAAATAAATCTTTAAAAAAAAAAAAAAAGAGAGGGAAATGTATCTCTCAAGAGAAATGGTGGCTTCCAGGGCATTAGGGCAGTTGAGCAAGTCAAACCCTCAACACTGTTGCAAGCATCTCTGAACATGGCTCTTCAAGAAATGAAGACTGACTGTCACTGTGGGCCTCAAGGGGAGAGGGAAATAGATATTGTATAGGTGGAACCAACGTAACTGTGAGGGCAATGGAAGTGTTTCAAAAGAGTACACAAGGATGGATATAAAACATGTAATATTACACCAAAAACATATAGGGGACGACAGACTAATAATGTAAACCATAATGTAAATCATAGGATAACCAAAAAATTTAGAAAACTGTATAGCCTAAAGTATAAACCACAATGTAAACAAAAATGTTACCTTGTTTGAAAGCTATTGTCTCAATATCTGTACATCAGTTTCAGTAAATATGATATGAATGTTAAAAGATTATTGCTGTGGAAGGGAAAAGGTTTTATATTGGATATGTGGGAGTACTGTATATTGTACATATGAATTACTGTGATCTATAACTCTTGTGAAGAATGGCTCAATAATTAGGAAAAAAGAAAAGAAAAAGAGGATGTAGAATTTTTCCAAATCAATATGTATTCTATATCTAACCTTTAAACGCATCGCTATATTCCATTTTACTATTACAGGAACCTGGCATTATATTGGGCTTCACTTTTCAGGAAGTTTTGGATCACAGAGAGGTTCAACAATGGCAGCGGAGGAATACTGGTATGGGATGTTATTGACCGGGGACATATGGTTGACAGGGAGTTATACAGGGCATGTGTACAGGGTACATGGGAATGTTTGGATATACTCATAGTGGAAACAATTAAAAACAACAGCGGGGGGGGTTACTGGGTTCCTGGCCGGGGGGAGCTCTGTCATGCTCCCTAGGGGAGCAGCTGCATTCCCCCGGGACCAATGGCAAGGACCAGGAAGGAATGAGGGTCCAACAGTGACCCCCTGATACTAATGACAATGCTTGTGAGCCTATACACCTGAAATAAGAACAAGGCCTAGAGCAGCACTGTGCCTAAGACTTCCCTCCTGACATCCTCCGTGTTACTCAAATGTGGCCAGTCTCGAAGCCAATCTCAGCATGTAAACTCACTGCCTTCCCACCAGCATCAGACATGACACCCGGGGATGAAACTCCCTGGCACCAAGGGATCACTACCAAGTACCAGCTGAAGACGTAACTAGAAAATGACCTTGAATTAAAGGTTCAATGCGGACCAACAGAGTATCCCTGTCTACATATAATAACAGGAGTTAAAAATGCTTTTTGACCTAAATTAAGGGGGAAATGGAAAGGCCAAATGAGTTTATGTGGCTATGAGTCTCTAAAAAAGAGTCTGGAGAATATCAGAAGGATTGCCCTTATGCACACCTGCGCAGAGTCTCAGAGACAGATGAAGTAGATACAAGCCCAGGTATTGGTTCTTTTGAGGGCTAAAGAGACCCACAAGTTCTATGGTCATGGCAGATGGAGTTCAGTGCCATGTCAGTTGACCCTTCTCTGGAGTTGGTGTTTCTGCATGATGGAGCTGGACTCAGGTGTGATCTCTTTTCACAAGCCTTTCCTGCTACTTTACTGGAATTGTAGTTGGTGCTCGGGTTTAAGATATATCTAGGGGATCTGAATCTCTGGACTGACAGTATGATAGCCAGGCCCTGAGCCAAAACAGACTTCAGCTCCTACACTCTGGTTTATTGGACTTACTCCATTCAGCGAACATGAAGTTGAAGAATGTCAACCACCACGCCATGGAGCCTAGAGTGCCTACAACTGAAAGCAGGAGGATTGCATCCAGTATCCAAGTGGAATCTAAGCCCCTTCTTGACATAGATGTGGAATAGACACAACCAAGCCAAGGTCCACAGGAATGAGGAATACAGTAAGGATTAGAGTGGACTTAACGATATTCTATTCATGAACTATTGTGGTTAGTAATCGAGAAAATGTGGCATTGGTGTGGAAAAAGTGGCCATGATGGCTGATGGGTCCTGGGAATGGGAGGAGGAGATGAGATGTGGAGACATTTTTGGGACTTGGAGTTGTCCTGGGTGGTACTGCAGGGACAATTACTGGATATTGTATGTCCTCCCATGGCCCACTGTATGGAACGTCGGAGAGTGTGGGCTATGGTGTGGACCATTGGCCATGGGGTACAGCGATGCCTAGAGATGTACTCACCAAATGCAATGGATGTGTCATGATGATGGGGGAGAGTGCTGCTGTGGGGGGAGTGGTGGGGTGGGGGCGGGGGGGTAAATGGTGACCTCATATTTTTTGAATGTAATATTTTTTTAAAAAATGAATTTAAAAAAAAGAAAAAAAAAGAAATGTTGGCTACTACTGTTCAAAAATAGTACAATATAAAAATAAAGTGCTGAGAAGCAGACTTGGCCCAATGGATAGGGCATCTGCCTACCACATGGGAGGTCCCCGGTTCAAACGCCCAGCCTCCTTGACCCGTGTGGAGCTGGCCCATGCACAGTGCTGATGCGCGCAAGGAGTGTCCTGCTGTGCAGGGGTGTCCCCCACGTAGGGGAGCCTCATGTGCAAGGAGTGCACCCCGTAAGGAGAGCCACCCAGCATGAAAGAAAGTACAACCTGCCCAAGAATGGCGCCGCACACACAGAGAGCTGACACAACAAGATGACAGAACAACAACAAAAAAGAAACACAGATTTCCGGTGCCGCTGATAAGGATAGACGTTGTCACAGAAGAACACACAGCAAATGGACACAGAGAGTAGAAAACTGGGGTGGAGGGGGAGGGGAGAGAAATAAATAAAAAATAAAGTGCTATCATCAATTGGAACAAATGTTCCACACGAATGCATGGTGTTGGTAATGGGGTGGTTTGTGGTAATAATATATTTTATGCCCAGCTGTTCAGTAAACCCACAACTTATCTAATAACACTTTAAAAATAAATAAAAGCAAATAAATCATCCTTCACATGTATGATCAATCGATTTTTTTCAGACATTTATCTCATTTATTCTTCAATATGTAGATTAAACCAGGCATTTTTTTGGACCTTTGATCCTTAGTTAAATAGCGTAAATAAATCCGTTCTGGCCTCCAGAAACATTTCCTTCTGGCTTGTTCTACTTTCCCTCACATTGAGAATTCACTGTATCAGCAAGGGTTTTCTCCTGCCTAAAGAGACCCCAGACTAGAAAGATAATAAATGACTGTAGGCATTCTCAACAGCACAGGAATACCAGGATCATGAATACTCAATTGATTTCAGCCAAGGCGGAAAAGCCCACTCAGTTGGGAAGGAATAATCATTTTTAAAAATGTTGGTTGGAAACATGGATCTCCATTTGCAAAAAAACTATGATGTCTCCTACCTGAAACCATATATAAAAATGGAATCTAAATAGATCACAGGCTTTAATATAAGAGCTAGAACTATCAACTTGAAGAAGAAAACCTAGGAAAGTACTGTCAGGAACCTGAGTTAGACAACGACTTATTAGACTTTACTCCTAAAACACAAGGAATAAAAGAACAAAATAGATAAACAGGACCTCAACAAAATTTAAAAATTTTATTCCTTAAAGGATTTTATCATGGAAGGAATATGACAACCTATACAATGGGAGAAATATATTTGGAAATTAGATATCCAATGTAGGATTAATATACAGGATATATTTTAAAAATCCTTAAGCTTTAACAATAAAAGACAAACAGTTCAATTCAAAAGTGGACAAAAATCATACTGTATCTTTTAGCTTGCTGGGGAAGAGACAGAACAAAGAGCTAATAGACATTAGACTTGTTAGAACTGGTGATTAGTTGGATTTGAGGGATTAAGGGGAATTGTGATGGTTTGAAGCTGTATATACCCCAGAAAAGCATGTTTTAAAGATAATCCATTTCTGTGTGTGTGGACCCATTATAATTAGGATTTTTTTTAGTAGGGTCTTTTTTTTTTTTGTCTTTATTTTTTAATGTTACATTAAAAAAATAGGAGGTCCCCATATACCCCCCACCCCCCTCACCCCACTCCTCCCCCCATAACAACAACCTTCTCCATCATCATGAGTCATTCATTGCATTTGGTGATTATATCTCTGAGCCCTGCTGTACCTCATGGTCAATGGTCCACATCATAGCCCACACTCTCCCACAGTCCATCCAGTGGGCCATGGGAGGACATACAATGTCTGGTAACTGTCCCTGCAGCACCACCCAGGACAACTCCAAATCCCGAAAATGCCCCCCATCACATCTCTTCCTCCCACTCCCTATCCCCAGCAGCCACCATGGCCACTTTCTCCACACCAATGCCACATTTTCTTTGATTATTAATCACAATAGTTCATGAATAGAATATCAGTAAGTCTACAGTAATCCATACTCTATTCTTCCATCCTGTGGACCTTGGAATGGTTGTGTCCACTCCACATCTATATGAAGAGGGGACTTATATTCCACATGGATACTGGATGCAATTCTCCTGCTTTCAGTTGTAGGCGCTCTTGGCTCCCTGGTGTGGTGGTTGAACTTCTTCACCTCCATGTTAGCTGAGTGGTGTAAGTCCAAATAAACCAGAGTGCAGGAGCTTAAGTCTGTTGAGGCTCAGGGCCTGATTATCACATGGTCAGTCCAGAGATTCAGGACCCCTGGGTATACATTAAACCCCAGCACCAACTACAGTTCCGGTAAAAGCAACAGGAGAGGCTTGTGAACAAAGATCACATCTGAGTCCAGCTCCATCACACAGAAACACAAACTCCAAAGTTGGGCCAACTGACATGGCACTGAATTCTATCTGCCATGACCATAGAACCTGTGGGTCTCTGCAGCCCTCAGAAGATCCAATACCTGGGATTGTATCTACTTTATCTGTCTCTGGGACTCTGCTCAGGTGTGCATAAGGGCAACCCCTCTGATAACCTCCTGACTCTTTTTGGAGACTCATAGCCATATAAACTCATTTATCCTTTCCATTTCTCCCTTTTATTCAGGTCAAAAAGCATTTTTAACTCCTGGTATTATATGTAGACCGAGATATTCTGCTGGCCCAAGTTGACCCTTTTATTCAAGGTCATTTTCTAGATACATCATCAGCTGGTACTTGGTAGTAATCCCTCGGTGCCAGGGAGGCTCATCTCTGGGCGTCATGTCCCATGCTGAGGAGAAGGCAACCCACCTCATTCAGGGTGGGTCTTAATCTACTTATTGGAGTTCTTTATTAGAGGATGAAATTCATACTTAGAGAGAAAAAAGTCACAAAATCAAGAAGCTGAAAGCAACAAAACATAGAAGAGAAGTAAGAGACCAGTAGACACCACCAAGTGACTTTCCATGTGACACAGGAGTCCAGTATTGCAGACAACTGGTTTTCAGGAAGAAAGTATTGCCTTGATGATAGCTTGATTTGGACATTTTTCTCAGTCTTGAAACTGTTAGGTTGGAAGACTATAAATTCCCATAGTTAAAGGTGAAAAAATGGGCCAATGACTTGAATAAACATCTCTCCAAAAAAGATATACACATGGCCAGTCAGAACAGAAAATGATCTTTAGCCATCAGGAAAATGCAAACCGAAACCACAACAATAACCATTTCACACATATTAGTCCATCTGGTATTAAAAAAAAAAACACAGAATACACTAAGTGTTGAAGAGGATGCAGATAAATAGGAACACTCATTCATTGTTAGTGGTAATGTAAAATGGTGCAATTGCTATGGAAGACAGTTTGGCTGTTCCTTAGAAAATTAAGTATAGAAGTACCATCTGACCTGGCAATCCCAGTGCTAAGTATATGGCCATAAGAATTGAAAAGAGGGACTCCAACAGGTATTTACACATCATTATTTATATTGGCATCATTCACAATTGACAGAAGATGCAAGCAACCCAAGTACCCATCAACCAGTAAATCGATAAACAAAATATTGTATGTACATACAGTGATATATTATTCAGTTTTAAAAGGGAATGTAGTCTTGATACATGTGACAACATAGATTAACCTTGAAGACATCATATTGAGTGAAATAAGGCAGATACAACAGGATATTTATAGTGCTGATAGCACCTAATTGTCAACCAAGAATTCTGCATCCAGAAAAGGTATCTTTCAAAACTGAGAAAGGTGTTAAGACATCTCCAGATTAATAAAAGCAGTGAGACTTCATCACCAATAGACCAGCACTACAAGTAGTCCTAAAGGGAGTTCTTCAAGTTGAGAGATAAGAACCCTATGAAATTGAATCTACAGGAAGAAATAAAGATCTCTGATAAATATATGACATGGGTAAATATAAGTATCAGTATTGTATTTTTGGCTTGTAACTGCATTTATTACTGCCTACAAGATCTAAAAGGCAAATGGAAAAAATGTAATATAAGTCAATGATTTTGGATGCATAATGTATGCATTTGTAATTTGTGACAAGAGCTACAAAAGGGAGGTTGATAGAGGGGTATAGAAACATAGTTTATGTATATTATCTTAGTTGTTTATAAAGCAAATGAGATTGTTATAGATTTATGATTTTGAATTCAAGCTCCATAGTAATCAAAAAGTAAATATTAGAGAATATGCAATCTCATAGAGACTGAAAACAGAGTACAGGTTACCAAAGGTTGGGGGAAGGAGTAAAGAGTGATTTAAAGCCAAAAAAAAAAAAATGCGTATAAAAGTTCTATTTGGGGTGAAGGGGAAGTACTAGTAATGGGTGATGGTGAGGATACTACAACTTCGTGAATGTGATTAATCCCAGTAAATGTCATGTTTTGGAGGGGTTGAGATGGGAAGATTTATATTGTATATATGTTTCTACAATTAAATTTTTAAAAAAAGAAAGATAATGCAAAGAGATAATAAAAATTAAATGATTGTTTAATTTTAAATTAAATGACAATTACATGATACTGGATGGGATAAAAGAATGGAGGAGTATATGTTTAAAAGGACATTATTAGGATGCAAAAAAAACTATAATATAGAACATAAGCTTTATAGCTACATTAAATTTCTTGAACTTGATATTTGCTATTAAGGCAATTGCATAAGTGAATGTCCTTGTTCATACTATGGAAATATTTTGTGTTCCTGGAATATGATGTATACAGTCTGCCCCCATATGTTCAGGAAATAGATAGATAGATAGATAGATAGATAGATAGATAGATAGATATAGATAGATAGATAGATAGATAGATAGATAGATAGATAGATAAAATGATAAGGGAAATGTTAATATTGTAGGGCATAGATGTTGGGAGTGGGCAATTGGTATATGCTGGAGTTCTCTTAATGAGGTTTTGTTATAAAAATTTAAAAAAAAAGAAATTCCTAAAAATAAAAAAATAAAAAATAAAGAAATTCCCCCTTTCCAGGATATGGTTTACACCAAAGAATCAGTCTTCCCTATATGACTTAGATGAGACTTGTGGGTGCTGAACCTCACATTTACTTATGACAAGGGGTTACAAAGAGCCTTCAAATTCCCCTTCTTTGTCTCATAAACTGAACTCAACTGTTTGTTGTCACTGAACCAAGCTGACCAAAAAACCCACTAACTTGTTTTAGTTTGCCAAGGCTGCCATAACAAGTACCATACACTGGCTTACTTAAACAACAGGAATTTATTGTCTCACAATTTTGGAGGCTAGAAATCCAAAATCAAGGTGTGGTGAGGCCATGCTTCCTCTGAAGTCCATAGCATTCCAATAGTGGCTTGCTGGCAATTAATCTCTGCCTCTATCATATGGCAATCTGTCTCCTTTGGTCTTCTGTGGCTTCTACTTATGTGTATAGTTTTTCTTTGCTTATGAGGACTCCAGTCATATTGGATTAAGTACCACCTTGATTCTATTATATTTGTCTTCATCTTCCTAGTATCTTTGGAGAGCCCATTTACAAATAAGTTCACGCCCACAGGGTCAGTGATTAGAACGTTTGGTGGAGACGGGTTTCAATCCCCATCACTTGATTTACTAAATTTTAGTCTGGTTTCTTCCTTCCCAAAAGGCCTCCAAATTTTGACTCACCCTCTGCCTGAGCAGGTATTGGAATATAGCTCCTCCTTAATGTCTCCTCCTGAAAATTGCCTCATCATAAACATTCCTTGATCAGCTGTCCAATTATGGGACAAGCTTATTATACTCCTTCACATCTGGTTCTTTCTACCCTTGTTTTCTCCTCCCTATAAAAGAAAAACGCTTTCCATCTGACCTTTGAAATGCTTCCAGATCTTATGGCCTGAGCATTCTCTCTATTACAATAGTACTTGCAAATAAAGCTTCTTCTTACCTAATTCCAATTTTTTTCTTTTATTTGATGTAGACATGGGTTTCTGTGCCTCCATTGTTTAGAAGCTAGCTGATTTCTCCTTTATAATTTTTAGTAATCTACTATTCAATAGAATAGTTCTTATTTATTCCGGTTTGTTCAGTTTTATAAGGAGCCCAAAATGTCCAAGTGACAGTCTTTCTCAACTTACAATTCAGTGGATCCACTGCTGTGTTTTGTCATGGAAGCATTCCTCCTTTGGGGACTAATGTCTCTAAATCAGCCAAGCTTGTAGTTTCTGTAAAGGAAACCAAAAATTCTGCAAATGGATTATTAGGTATATAGTGAGAGGTACCATTTGCACCCCTTGATTCTCAGACCCAAATATTCTGGGTATGAAGAATAAAACATCATAAAAAGGCCTGTGATTTAAAGCATAAACTGCATCTTATAAGAGAGAATTCCAACCTGTAAAAATGTCTTCCCAAAATTGGCACTGTAAATGAATCTTCAGTAAACCATTCCACATTTCAAGATCAACGACTGCTTCTGGGTAATGGAGTGTGTCCTAAGGCAAGTTATTTCCATGATTATGGGTGCATTATTACACACTTCCTTTGTTGTGAGATGGCATACCTGATAAGAAACAAGGCTCTGTGGCATGCTAAGATGTTGAATACAGTGTCCTGTGAGTCCGTGGATGGTGGTGAAGATAGAAACATTATGGGCAGGGAAGACAAACCCACATCCAAAATATGTATCTACTTCAGTGAGGACAAATATTCCCCGCTCCCATGGTGGAAGAGGTCCAGTGTAATCAATTTGCCTTCAGGTGACTGGCTGGTCCTCTCAGAGAATGTTTCTGTATCTGTGACTCAATGCTGTTTTTTTCCATCAGTAAGTTAGGCAGTCAGCTGTAGCTGTATCCAGGTCAACCTTCATGAGGAGAAGTCCATCTTGTGCCCCTGTACAGTCTCCGTCTATGCCAGTAGGGCCATTTTTGTTCATGGGCCCAGTGATCAGCTACTCAGGTGAGTGGAGAAAAAAGCTGATTGACATCCACAGAGTACATCAATGTGTTCATCTATCTACACAATCTTTGCTCATTCTGAGACACCTATCAACATACCTCTTCCTCAGACTTCCTCACATCCACACCACTGACCCATTGTGCAACTGCCCGAAGCAGCAGAGATCCCCTTCCTCCTGCAATATCCCCCCAACACCTTCTACTAGTAATACTCGTCATTATGCTCACTGTGGAGGAGAAGTGCTGAAAGGAATTCCTTCCATTAGTACAGAGCATGTATTGATGGATGAGTTTGTAGCTAAGTGGTAAGACATTGATGACTGGTACAACTACCTACCTTCAATATCAGCAGGACTCTGCCTATTTGGATTTAAAATCTTGTGTGACTGTTGAGGTAATAAATTTATTTTTTAACTTTATTTTAAAATAAATTTAAGATTACAGAAAAGTTACATTGAAAATATAGGGGGCCCCCATATACTCCATCCTCTCCCCCTTTCACATTTACCCATATTAATAATATCTTGCATTAGTGTGGTAAATTTGTTACAATTGATGAACAAAAATTGAGGCATAATTACTAACCATGTTCTGTAGGTTACATTTGTTTCATACTTTGCACCATACAATTTTATAGATTTTGACAAAATGTGTAATGGCCTGCATCCATCAATATGTAGAACAATGCCCTAAAAATGCCCTAAGTTCCACCTCTTCTTCCCTCTCCCTATCCTCAGAAACTCTGGTAACCACTATCTTTATAGCAGTGCTACAGATTCTTCTGTTACTATAATAACAATAAGTCTATTTTGGTCCTTGTTTGTAGTCCTCTCTTATGTTTCTTCATTCTTCGATCTTCAGGATTTGGGAATGGTAATGCCTGCCCTGCTTTAGATTGAGAGGGGACTTGGATCTTATAGAGCAGATGGAAGGATCAGTTTTGCTTACAGTTATAGATATTCTTTGCTTTTTTGGTATGGGGTTTGTCCATCATCATCATTTTGTTAGTTTTCCTGGATGAGTTTGAAAGTAGGTACTGACTGCAACTCTGCTGCAAAGGCTCAACTGGCATATGTACAGACCAAAGATTTAAGTCTCTGGGATATATATTTAATGGGTATAGTGCTAACTAAAGGCTCAAATAAAAGGGGTAGAAGAATCATGTAGGGAAATTATAAATGAGTCTACCTCAGTTTCATTGGGGAAATAGGTTTTCACATATTTCAATGTAAGGGTCACCGATGGGGTACTGATTTCATGGGGTTGCTTGCCTTCCATATAGTGTCTGGATGTTTCTAGTGCCCTCTGGAGCACTCTTTGTTTAAAGGTATGTTTACTGTGGCAGTCAGTGAGACCCTCCTGAGATGTGCATAAGCATAATCTCTGGGTTGACCTCCCAATTTACTTGGAAATCTCTTAGCCATAAAAAACTGTTTTGTATTTAATGTTTTCCCCTTTTGAACAAGGTGTTTTTCCAAATGCAACACTGGTTGGTGCTTTGTAATAATCTCTCAGCACCATGGAGGCTCATCCCTTGGAGTCATGTACCACACCTGGGGGAAGGATGTAAACTTTATTTGCTGAATTTGGCTTAAAGAGAGGCCACATTTGAGTCACAAGGAGGTTTTCAGGAGGTAACTCTTTTTCAATAGATACTGTTAGGCTAAGTTGCAATTTTACAAGATTAAGACTGATAAGTACAAGCATTAATATCAAAGGCTTCACATATTGGTCTGTTTTCTTTTATTAGGCACTGCCTATATACTCAAGAGATTCTTGCCACTCTATTAGAAAACATAGCAGGATTCCCCAGGATGGGAGTTTATCCATCCTCACCTCCCCGCTGGCCATCTCAGGTGAATCCAATGAACTGCTGAGTAGGTGTTCCAACTCTGCTGAGGCCCAGGACCCAGCCCGCATGGTGAGCCAGTGTCTGCACAAGTGAGTCATGCAGCAAGATGATGATGCAACAAAAGAGAAATGAAGGGGACAGTCAAAATGAAGCACAGCAGAAACCAGGAACTGAGGTGATGCAATTGACAGGCAGCCTTTCTCCATATCAGAGGTCCCAGGAATGAATCCCGGTGAATCCTAGAGGAGAAAGATGAGAAGAGACGACAAAAAGAGAAATAGATACAGAAGATCACACAGTGAATGGATACAGACAGCAAAAATAGCAGGGCATGTTAGGGGATAAGTGAGGAAAAAAATCTTAAAAAAACCAAAACTACACAACACTGTTAAAGGAAATCCAAAAAGACTTAAATAAATGGAAAAATATTCCCCGTTCATGGATAGGAAGACTAAATAGCTTTAAGATGTTTATCCTACCAAAATAATCTATGGATTTATTGCAATCCCAATAAAAATCAACAAGCATTTTTCACTGAACTGGAAAAACTAACTATGAAATTTATATGGAAGAGAAAGAGGCCCTGAATAGTCAGAGAAATACTGAAAAATGAAATCAGAGAAATCACACTACCTAACTTTAAAACATACTACCAAGCCACAGTGGTCAAAACTGCATGGTATTGGCGCAAGGATAGATATACTGACCAATGGAACTGAACTGAGAGTTTTGATATAGCTCCTCACATATACAACCATCTGATATAAGGCCACCAACCCCTCAAATGGGATAGAATGGCCTCTTCAATGAATGGTGCTTGGAAAACTGGATATCCATATCCAAAAGAATGAGAGAGGAACACCATCTCATACCTTATACGAACTCAACTCAAGATGGATCAAAGGTCTAAATATAAGAACTAAGACAATAAAGACATTGGAAGATAACATAGGGTAGCATCTATAGGACCATTTAATAGGGAATGGTTTCATGAACTTCATACCCAGAACATGAGCAGCTGAAAGAAAAAAACAGATAAATGAGACCTCCTCAAAATTAAAACCTTTTGCACTTCAAAGGAGTTTGTCAATACAGTGAAAAGACAATCTACCCAATGGGTGAATATATTTGGTAACCGTATATCTTCTAGGAACCTAAGACATATCATATATAAAGAAATTCTATATCTTGAAATTAAAAAGACAAATAAACCATTTTAAAAAAGGGGAAGTGGTAAGCGGATTTGGCTCAACTGATAGAGCATCCACCTACCATATGGGAGGCTCAGGGTTCAAACCCAGGGCCTCCTGACCCATGTGGTAAGCTGACCCACGCACAATGCTGATGTGCACAAGGAGTGCTGTTCCACACAGGAGTGTCCCCCTTGTAGGGGAGCCCCATGTGGAAGGAGTGTGCCCCCATAAAGAGAGCTGCCCTGCCCAAGAAAAGCACAGCCTGCCAGGAGTGGCAGCGCACACACGGGGAGCTGATGCAGCAAAATGACAGAACAAAAAGAGACACAGATTCCTGGTACCAAGAATGCAAGTGGACACAGAAGAACACACAGTGAATGGACGCAGAGAGCAGACAATGGCGACGGGGCGGGGGGGGGAGGGGAGAGCAATTTAAAAATAAATTTAAAAAATAAATAAATAAATAAATCTTTTTAAAAATTTAAGAAAATAAAAAAGGGGAAGTGATTTGAACAGACATGTCTCCAAAGAAGAAATACAAATGGCTAAAAAGCACATGAAAAGATGCTCAACATCACTATTAGTGAAATGCAAATCAAAACTACAATGAGATCTCTTACACCCATTAGACTGGCAGTCATTGAAAAAACAGAGAAGTAAAAGTGTTGGAGATGATATAGAAGAATGGAAATGCTCATCCTCTGATGGTCGGAGTGTATAATGATCCAGCCATTGTGGAGGGCAATTTGGTGGTTCAACAAAATAGTAGGGATACTATTGAATTGGTGGGTGCAAGCTTGATAGGAGAATACTGTAGGAAGGGTGTGTTGGACAGTCTATGAAACTGGGGGGAGGGCTGGGGGATGGAGTAGGTAAACACAGGATTGGTGGGTACATGTTTGAAACTACAATGTTGAGAAAAGTCTTTTGGTAATATGATAAGAAAAGATTACTGGTTTAAGGTTTTGGATGAGGGAGCATTTAGGTAAGGGCGCACCTGGGGCAGCCTTCTAGAGCATGTGCAAGTGATCATTTTGTCATACTGTGTTCTATCAGTGGGAGGCAGACACATAATTGGTGGCAAGGAGTTGTACTCCCATACAGGAGAGGCCCAATATGGGCTCTCGAGAGTGTGGGTGGTTCCTAATAGAGGAGGATAGACTAGTGTGTCAAGCCATCAGCATTGTTGCAATTGTCTATGAATCTTGCTCTTCAAGGAAAGAAGCCTGCTGGTCACCATGGGCCCTGACGGGTGAAGGAGGGAAGAATAGAATAGATAAAAGAGAGGGTATATTTGGAGCAATGGAAGTGTTCTGCATGATCTTGCAATGATGGATATAGGCCACGTTAAACACTTCAAAAATTTATAAAAGTGTATGATCTAAAATGTAAACCATAATGTAAACCACTGATCATGGTTATTGGTTATGTTTCAAAATTTGTACATCAGGTATAACTAATGTACCGTACACATGTAAAATGATTATTAATAGGGAAGGGGAAAAGGGAGAGGATGTTGGGTACATTGGAAACCCCTATGTTCTGTATGTGACTTTACTGTAATCTAAAACTTCTTTGAAGACAAAATGGAAAAAAGTAAGGCACTGGGGAAAAATGGAAGAAAATGCCGCTGACACATAAGACAACAGATATTACCGTGATGAAAGGCAAAACGTCAAAAAATTTTTTAAAATATTTTAATACCCCCATTTTTAAAATTTATTTAGTCTTAGTTTTCCTACATTATTATTTTTTTTCATATGTTTCAACCTATCATTATTATTTCATTTTTCTATTAATCAAATTTGGCAACATTCTTGGTTTCATTTTTGAAGAAGTTTGGCTCACAGAGGGGTTACAACAATGGCAGGGGAAAATCATTGTTGTGGGGTGTCAGTGACAGGGAATACATGCAAGGAAGTTCACCTGGGTATACATAGTAGGTATATAAATATGTTCAAATGTTCATGGGGCATTGCCAAAGCGGGTAGAGATTCATACAATAACTGAAAGAATATTGAATTCCCATCCTGGAGAGCCCTGCCACATTCTCTAATGCAACAGCAATAATCCCCCAAATACAGGGGCAATGACAGGTGAAGAAGAATTGTCCATTGGTGAGCCCTTGATATTGATGTCTATGCTTATGAGAATTTTGCTCTTGAATTTGCAACTTAGCCTAGTATTGTAGGGTGCCTAAATGTTACCTCCTGAG
Organism: Dasypus novemcinctus; assembly: GCF_030445035.2. NCBI lineage: Eukaryota > Metazoa > Chordata > Mammalia > Cingulata > Dasypodidae > Dasypus > Dasypus novemcinctus. Next base: position 151,571,575 of record NC_080704.1, on the reverse strand, counting down.
ATCCTCCATATTACTCAAATGTGGCCCCTCCCTAAGCCAAACTCAGCATATAAATGCTTTACCTTCCCACCCAGCATGGCACATGACTCTCGGGGATGAGCCTCCCTGGATTCGAGGGATTACTACCAAGCAACGATTGGTGATGCAACCAGAAAAAGGCCTTAAGTAAAAGGAGAAAATGTTAAAGATGAATGAGTTTATATGGCTAAGAGAATTCAAAATGAATCAGGAGGTCATCAGGTGGGTTGTGCTTATACACATCTCAGCAGGATCTCAGAGACAGTCAAAGTAGTTACAACCCCAGTTATTGGTGCTCCAGAGGCCTACAGAGACACCCAGGTCCTGCAGTAATGACAGATGGCTCTGGAGTTCAGTGCCTTGCCAGTTGGCCTTATTTGGAATTTGAACCCCTGAGTGTGATGGAGTTGAACTCAGATATGACTTCTCTACACATGCCTCTTCTGTCACTTTTACTGAACCTGTGGTTGGCTCTGGAGTTGGTGTATGCCCGCGAGACTTGAATCTGTGGTCTGTCCATGTGCCAGCTGAGCCCTGAGCCCCAACAGAGTAGCAGCATCTTCTCTCCAGTTTGTTAGATTAACCATGTCAGGTAATGAGGTGAGAATGGTCAATCATCACATCAAGGAACTGAGAGAGTCTACAACTGCAAGCAGGAAAGTCGCATCTATCAGCCATGTGGGATCTAAGCCTCCTCTCAATTTAGAGGTGGAGCGGGCATCACCATCCCAGTGTCCTCAGGATGGAGGAATAAAATATGGATTAGAGTGCACTTACTGGTATTCTACTATAGAATTATTGTGACTCTAGTATTGGAAGAAATTATATCATTGATGTGGAGACAGTGGCCATAGGATTTGCTGAAGGCAGGTAGAGGGAAAAAGAGGTGTGATATTGGGGAATTTGGGGGACTTGTCTTTGTCCTGATGATATTGCAGGGACAGATGCAAGACATTATATATCCTGCCATGACCCACTGTATGGTCTGGGAGAGAATGTAAAGTACGACATAAACTATAATCCATGCTGTGTAAGACTGCTCCAAAATGTACTCATTAAAGGCAGTGAATGTACCACACTAATGAAAGAAGTTGTTGATGTGGGAGGGGTGGGTGGTGTGGAGAGTGGGGTATATCGGAACTTTTATATTTTTTAATGTAACATTTTGTGTGATTATGTATCTCTTTTTAAAAAAGATAATTAAAAAATGAAAAAAACAAAGCAAAACAAGTTACATTCATTCCATAGTCGTGGATCCTCCTCAAAGGTGATTAGGATAATTCATCTGCAAACTTAAAACTTTAAGGTTCTGCTAAGGAAAGAAAGCCGTTGGGAATTTTTATAATACATTTCCTCCTCTTCTTTCCTTCTAGTCTTTTTAAGTAGAGAGAATGTTGACTGATTTACAGTAGGAAAGAATTTCCAATGGTAATGAAAGGGGTCTTATGCATGAATTATTTCCCTACTTGAGATTTTATTGCTAGTAGAGGGCTCCAGGCCCCATGGAAATAAGTAGTTTCTGAGATGGCTGAGGCCATCAGTAAGCCCTCGGGTGCGTAGTGGTTATCCTTGTGCATGTTCGGTATCCTTTTATAGGGGTTCGCTCAGAGAGGACCCAGGGCAGCAGCAAAATGTCCATAAGATTTTCTCCAATTCCCAGAAGCCACTGTGTGGTTCTGAAGCAGATAGTTTTTCTCTTTGCTCTATCATAATTGCTAGCTAATTGTTTTTCATCCCCTCTTTGTGGGGCAGCCTGTTTCAGCCCATTACAAAAGAGGCCTCATTCCCTTCGGATTCACTCCACCTACTTCATAGGCCACCTTTATATCTGTTCTCACCTCATTCAGTCTTCCAAATCTATCCATGTATTAGAGCCCTCCTTTCAGTAGCACCTCCAAGATTGCCTTTCCCTCAAGCATTACTTTCTCAAATTGCCTATTATTCTCTCTTGTTTCTTTCTCCCTCCTCTTAACTTCCAACACAAGTCATAAAACCATTCCTTTTCTCAGTAGGTCAGACATTGCCAAGTGTTAGGATATTAATATTCACATTGTCAACATGAACCCTTACTCAGCTCCCTTCTCCCTTGTGGTATTTTGGGCTTGTGGTGAAATGACTAGGTTCTGAAATCATCCCTGAAACTGGTAGGGATAACGAATATTTCATTTAGTCATATGGTCCCCTCGGTTTGTGCTCTAATGTCCATAATACTTTCAATAAAATTCCTGAAAGCATCCCAGAGACAACCAAAGTAGATACAACTCCAAGTATTGGTGCTCCTGAAGGCTACGGAGACACTAAAGTTCTACGATCATGGTAGATGGCTCTGGAGTTCAGTGCCTTGTCATTGGGCCCCACTTTGGAATTTCTGCTCCTGAGTGTGATGGAATTGAACTCAGATGTGACCTTCCTACACATGTCTCTTTCTTTCAGTTTTACTGAACCTGTGGTTGGCGCTGGGGTTGGTGCATACCCAGAAGATTTGATCTCTGGACTGGCCATGTGCCAGTTGGGCCCTGAACCTCAGCAGAATTGCAACTCCTACTCTCCAGTTAGTTGGACTTACCCAGGTCAGCTAACAGGGAGGTGAAGATGGTCAACCACCACACCAGGGAACCGATAGTGCCTACAACTGCAAGCAGGAGAATCGCATCCATCAACCATGTGGGATCTAAGCCCCGTCTCAATTTAAAGGTGGAATGGGCTTCGCCATCACAGGATCCTCAGGATGGAGTAATAAAATATGGATTAGAGGGGACTTACTGGTATTCTACTATAGAATTATTGTGACTCTAGCAATGGAAGAAATTGCATCATTGATGTGGAAACAGTGGCCACAGGAGTTGCTGAACGCAGGGAGAGGGAAGAAGAGGTATGACGTGTGGGCAATTTTGGGACTTGGATTTGTCCTAAATGATATTGCAGGAACAGATGGTGGACATTATATATCCTGCCATAACCCACTGAATGGACTGAGGGATAGTGTAAACTACAATGTAAACTATAATCCATGCGGTGCAGCAGTGCTCCACAATGTATTCACCAAATGCAATAAATGTGGAACAACGATGAAAGGTTGTTGATGTGAGAGGAGTGGGGGCAGGGATGGGTGTGGGGTATATGGGAACCTCTTATATTTTTTAATGTGACATTTTTCGTGATCTATGTATCTTTTTTAAAAAAAGACAATATAAATAAATAAATAAATAAATGCGAAAAAAAAATCCTGAAAGAGAAATTGGAGTTCATCAGAGAACTACTAAAAAGTTTGTTAGGAGAGACTATTCTTTAGCAATGACTACGACTTTTATTGAAGATTATTATTTTCTCTATAGGATTTTCAGTTTCCTCTTTTAGAAGCTACTAATTTTCTTTTTGCCCTTTTCATTTTGTAAGTAATTATCTTTAAGTGTAAATGAAGTGCTAGAGATCTGAGTTGTTATTCTTAAAATTGAATACGATAAAGTCTAAAGAATAAATGTGAGTATTGATAATACCTTTCACCTGCTGTCTCTTCCTTTTATTTTTTGTTTTGTTTTGGAGGAGATGTGATTCTATAAAGAAGGAAAACAAGGTATCATGTTGATTTTAATTATACAGCATCATATTAACCGTGTTTATTGATAATGTGTGTCCAACAGTCACTGAGAGAAACGTGCCCTTAGACATCGGCTTTGTACCATTGACATGAGGGGTAAGTCCTGAAGCCGTGTTACCTTGAACAAGCTATTTAATTTTTCACCATCGTTTCTGAATTTGTAAAAATAATAATTTATTGATCAATTGAGGATTGTGGGAATTAAATATGATAACCTGTGTGAAAATGCCATGTAAGCTCTTGTGTAAAATAGGTGTTAAACAAGGGGGCATGTGTAGTTTAAGATTATATGATGGATTTGAAATCCAAACTTAAGATTCAGGTTGAATACCCAAATAACACAAAACCCTTCCTTCTCAAGGTGTTAGTTTCTTAGAATTCTAAAGCTCTTGATACCTGCAGAAATTCAGGAGTCAAAATTAACTTTTGCCAATTTGGTAAATACCAACTCTAAATTAAACCCATCTTCCTATTTCCCTCCTCCTTACCATCTCTCCTCCTTGTGGCACACTTACCTTCTCTTCAGTACCATCATTTTTCCATGGGGTTATAGACATTTTCTGAGTAAATTGCTTGATTCTGACTCTGTCAAAAGTCTGAATGGGACATAACCAGTGGTGTGTTCGAGCCGGTTGTCTTGGTGCAAGGTGATTGTGCATCTTCCTTCCAAACTCCACTTGCAGGGACATTTGTTGGTAGCTTGAAATTGACCATATTGGTAGACTTTACTCCATGGAGATCAGCAAACACTACCAATCATGTCTTTTTTTTTTGTCTTTTCATAGAGCTGGTTGATAACCGTGTATCAGCACACATATCCCTTCTGGATTCTCCTCTTTTGAGAGAGTCATTCATTAATCCAAAACCAGGTAGGAGTATATTTGACTGACATAACTGAAAACCCAACTGAACGATGATGTGGACAAACCTGTCTCACAGAAGGTATTGCTGAGGGTCATCTTGTTTGTGCTACAGTGACTCAACTATGTCTTGAAGAGCTGTGCTTTTAGAATCTTTCAGCTCTTCTTTCCTTGGCATATTGACTTGGTTTTTCCTCCTTCACTCTAGGTATTACATCCCCAGAAACACATTTTGCACAAAACTGGATCACATGACCATCAATAGCTGTAAGATGTCCTGGAAAATCATGTGGTTTTCTTTCCAGCCTCTACAATAGAGAAAAGCAAGAGAGAATATTGATGGGATTGGATATAGGCAGAAGCACCCTACAGTCTTATCCCCAAATCCTTTTTTGGTTATTTGTCCCCTGTTGTGAGTAAAATTCAGTGTCACTACAAAGATTAAGTTGAAGCATAAAATGAGGAGATTCAATGACTTTTTTCTTCTTGAAACAGTGGTGGTCCCAAATTGGTTCCATGGAACATAACTTCATTTCCTCTAATGCCTCAAGTCCAGGCTATTAATGGCTCCATTGTATATTATTATTAGCACATGACTATTTTGTATCCAGTTTATGATTGTGGGTGTCTCTGAGTCTTTGGAGATGCCATCACAGAACGTCTAGACCTGTCTGTACTCAGATTAGCCTTTCCTTTTATGACTCTCTATGGGATCTCTGGTCTGAGGTCTCATCTCACTAACCAGATTCTGGCATCTGCATTCTTAGCCAGATGGTGATGAGTCTGGGAATAGGCCACATATCCAGAGCCTTTGACCCCTTCTGTCTGAGTCTACCTTCTAATATACAGTATGTGGTATTAGGCTCAGATTCCTGCTCCCCCCAGAAAAGTGAGCTTGATAAGGCACTTACTGTTCATGATAAAATGCATTAATAAGTTCTCTCCAAGACAGATTACAATTTATAAACTTGGGAAGCGGACTTGGCTCAGTGGTTAGGGCATCTGTCTACCACATGGGAGGTCCGCGGTTCAAACCCCAGGCCTCCTTGATCCATGTAGAGCTGGCCCATGCACAGTGCTGATGCACACAAGGAGTGCCCTGCCACACAGGGGTGTCTCTGTGCGCAAGGAGTGCGCCCCGTAAGGAGAGCCACCCAGCACGAAAGAAAGTTCAGCCTGCCCAGGAATGGTGCCGCACACACGGAGAGCTGACACAACAAGATGATGCAACAAAAAGAAACACAGATTCCCGTGCTGCTGACAACAGAAGTGGACAAAGAAGAATACACAGCAAATAGACACAGAGAACAGACAACTGGAGGGGGGGAGAGGAAGGGGAGGGAAATTTAAGAAATTTTTTAAAACCTTAAAAAATTTATAAACTTACCATGGAAATATTCAAACACATGGAAGTTGGAAAATATAGAAACTTTGTGTCCCCATCATCTATCTACAACAGTTATGAAGCATACTTGATCTTTGCCCCCTCCCCCTTCCAAACCCCACGGGATTATTTTGAAGCAAATTTCAGATATCCTTACATTTCATTTAAACATATGTGTATATATATATATGGGAACTTGATTTTCAAAGGAAGGAACAGGAACCTTCATGAGTGACTTTCATTAAATATGCAATTTACAATGACTGGCTTCTTAAGGCAGAGATTTCTACCCTCTTTATGAGTGTAGGATGGGTAGAAGTGCTGAGAGAAAAATGGTGACAGCTTTTGTCAGTAATAGTTTATAAATGGCCTGATCCTTTTTTAGATCATACAAATTTGTCATCTCATTTTGATTATAAATTCCTTAAGGAGGAAGATTATCTTATTTACATTGTATCTTCAGATTTGCAAGAAGGTTTGATTATTTTTCAGAGACCTTATGTGTGTGGCATTCATTGTTTATTGAATTTTTCTCTGGTGTCAGCCCAGTATACGTAGCTTAGTCTCAATTATTTGTTATGTACTAGTGTTTCAAAATGGCATTAGTTTCCGGCTTCAGTATTGGAAAATAAATTGAAAGTTTGGAGCCTTTATTTATAATTCTAACTCTGCATTCTGACTCTTTATTAAAGTACACTAGGTTCTAGTATTTTGCAATAAGCTTCCTTCTTTATGAAGAAAAAATCAATACATCGTTAGTGCTGTTTGTCTGGATGAAATGAATGGAACAAATCAGCTTTTGCCTTATTAGAAAGTTTATTTTTGAACAGTAAATGGGGGTCATGAGACCCCAAGAACTGGATGTCTTTTGGAAAAAATTTAATGGTCTGGTTTCATTTTAGATGAAAACAGCTCTGGCTAAAGTTACTTTGTTCTCTGTGACCCAATCCATAATTGGAGCTTCTACTGATGACGTCTAACATTTGCTTCCCTTCCAGGTAGCATGTGATAAAGTAGGCTAATGGCAAAGTAAATTATTTTATGATATTGAGCATTAGGATCATACTTCATATTTTGCAAAGTGCTTTTTCATTATTTATTCCTTACAACCTACCTATGAGTTTTCCTGGCTGTCTTATCTCCTGTATTGTGGCTGAAATATGACTAGCCTATGATCATAAATGCTTCAGGAAGCTGAAATGAATATAGGTACCTGCTGACATACAAATACCCAACTTTCAAAATGGTCAGCCTATCCTGCTCTTAGAAGCAGAGGATGCAGCTCCCATTCAATTTCACTTTCCTGTGGGTACAGTGGTCTGGGGGACTGTAGGTATGGGAGTCAAGAAAGAGGGCAGTGATGCAGAGCAGGGGATTATACTCTTGTTGCTGTTAAACAGAAAATTCATATTTGCATGAATACATTGATAAATCTTGCTCAGACCAGGCCACAAACGTCTGTGGAACCCATGATGCAGGTTTTTGTTTGTTTGTTTGTTTTTAAATTAGTTTTATTAATTTATTTATTTCTCTCCCCTCCCCCTCCCCGCCCCAGTTTTCTCTTCTCTGTGTCTATTTGCTGTGTCTTCTTCTTTGTCCGCTTCTGTTGTTGTCAGCGGCACGGGAATCTGTGCTTCTTTTTGTTGCGTCATCTTATTGTGTCAGCTCTCCGTGTGTGCAGCACCATTCCTGGGCAGGCTGAACTTTCTTTTGCGCTGGGCGGCTCTCCTTACAAGGTACACTCCTTGTGCGTGGGGCTCCCCTATGCGGGGGACACCACTGCGTGTCAGGACACTCCTTGCGCGCATCAGCACTGCGCATGGGCCAGCTCCACACAGGTCAAGGAGGCCTGCGGTTTGGACTGCTGACCTCCCATGTGGTAGACGGACGCCCTATCTGCTGGGCCATGTCCACTTCCCACCATGATGCAGTTTTGTTCTCACTTCATTTAGGGTCTCTCATGATCTTTGTGATTAGTGTGGGGTGTAATCCACTACTTACAAAATTGGAACCCTAGGTTCATTTACCCATAGAAACTGCCCACATGAGAAAAAGGCATTCAGACACTTTTGCAGTATGTCTGCATGGGATGATTGTCTCTTTTGGAGTAGCTCGCTTTTCCGTCTTCTAGAACCATCTACGTTGCTGCTTGATCATATTCTCCTCCAGGGAATTTTCCAACATATGGTAGACGTTAGGTATAATCTGATTTTATGACCCAGTGCTGGGTGGGTGGCCACCATGGCTACCAAGGTGATCATGAATGGGAAGTAGAATGTTATTTAGAGCCTGTTTGTGCTTTGTACAGAAATAGGTGCCATCTCAGTAGAGCTCTGTTGCCCTGGTTCTGGACTGCTTATAGTGCACAGTGTATTTCTATCAGTCCAATGTTTCCCAGTAGTTTGTGCTTACAGATAAGTACAGCAAAGTTGAGAATTCAAGCTTAAACAAGGACTGAAACATGGAGATCTATTTACAGTATATACACAACATGTATATGCAAAAGGAATTTTCATGATTAGGTCCAAGTTAAATATAAGTTAGGGCCTTTTAGATTTAGAAGGTAAAGATTTGCTGCCAGAGGAGTCATACCTAAAATGAAAAAAAAAATCTTTGAATTAATATTTCTTTCTAATGATGCTGTGGATTATATGATGGTTTCTTGAAAAGCAAAATTTTACAGAAAAAGTGAACTAGATTAGATGTCAGGAGACTCGAACTCTACCCAGGTCTTGTTCTGACATTCATGATAGTGGATCCTTCGTTAAACCACTTAACCCTTCTGGGCCTGTTTCTTCGTGTGTCCAATAAGGGCATTGGACTAGACGAACACTAGAGTGTCTTTGCAGAATCAAGAAGTTCTGCTCTATTCCAAAAGAAATAGACAGTCCATCAGTGATAATGCATGTGTTTTATTGCAAAAAAAAAAATAGGCTGAGAATCTTATCTCAAAGTATAGCATTGGATCATATTCCTCATTTTTGTTTTCTTTCTCTCCCAGCAACCCATTCCCATTTGATTACCTGTTTCCTGCCCAAGACATGTACATGCCAGTCATGAATTAAGCCCCTCAACAATACTTGTATTCAAGGCTCAGTCATGTTCTGCAGCTCTTCTCTCTTCCTTTCTATTAATTCTGTTTTTGGAACTCTTGATCAGGCACCAATGAAACTCTTACACAACTTTTCCATGTGAAGGCAAATTAGTGGGGTTACCAGAAGTCAGGTGTTTGTGACTTTGCAACCAGTTCACAAATGTAGTTACTTCATTGCCAGCACTTCTTTATTGAAGCAAGTAAATAATGGAAAGGGGTGTATAGCATTGAAAATAGAACCACCTGCTGTGTCTCTTGCTAAGAATATATGTGATGCTTCTTATCTTACAAGCATGAAACATGACAACTGTCTTTCTCAAAGATATTTGGCAAACGAAGACAGTGTTGGTAACTGGGATGAGGCACAGTGGCCTATCTAGTGTAGTCAAAGGAGGGGCTTAATTGTGTCTTTTTGACCATTATTAATGATTGAGATGATGATTCTACAGACATTTCTAAGAGACTAGGGAAAATACTAAATACATGCATTTTATGTTATGTTTACAGCTGTGCAGAAATAATACTTTATATGGTTTGATTTTACTCTCTTGGGAACTCTTCAAAGCAGAGATTGAATGGATTATCAGATGGTACTAAAACAGTATTTTCTGCACAGTGGATGTTATCCAAGTTGCCTTTAAAGAAAAGCAGGAGAAGCGGACTTGGCCCAATGGATAGGGCATCCGCCTACCACATGGAAGGTCCACAGTTCAAACGCCAGGCCTTCTTGACCCATGTGGAGCTGGCCCACGTGCAGTGCTGATGCGCGCAAGGAGTGCCCTGCCACACAGGGGTGTCTCCCATGTAGGGGAGCCCCATGCGCAAGGAGTGCGCCCCATAAGGAGAGCCGCCCAGTGCAAAAGGAAGTGCAGCCTGCCCAGGAATGATGCCACACACACGGAGAGCTGACACAACAAGATGACGCAACAAAAAGAAACACAGATTCCCAGTGCCGCTGATAAGGATAGAAGTGGTCACAGAAGAACAGACAGCAAATGGACACAGAGAGCAGACAAACGGGGGGAAGGAAGGAAGGAAGGAAGGAAGGAAGGAAGGAAGGAAGGAAGGAAGGAAGGAAGGAAGGAAGGAAGGAAGGAAGGAAGGAAGGAAGGAGGGAAGGAGGGAGGGAGGGAGGGAGGAAGGAAGGAAGGAAGGAAGGAAGGAGGGAAGGAGGGAGGGAGGGAGGGAGGGAGGGAGGGAGGGAGGGAGGGAGGGAGGGAGGAAGGAAAGATGGGTCTTCAAGGGCTGGCTGCCGCATCTATGTTGGGTATGGGGGTTTGGTGTTTTGTGACAGGTTGAATCTTATGAACCTCAGAAAAGATAATGTTTTTAAACTAATCTATTCTTGTGGGAGTGAGTCCTTTTGATTGCATTAAGGGACACTTTGATTAAATCACTTAATTAGATCACTTTAAGGCCTTTGATTGGAATATATCGGTGAGGCTTGACCAAGGTTGGGTGTTCACCCTCTTCCTGGGGTTTTATATAAACTGAGAACTGGAAGCAAAAACACAGAGGAGACACAAAGAAAGAGAGTTTTGCAATTTTGACCTTGCCGTGTGAGATAGAGGACTCCAGGTTTGCCTACAGCTGCTGAAAGGTTCAAGTAGCCAAGGCTCAGGAAGAGATGTCTCATCACCCACAACTGGGCTCAGGGAGAAAGTGGAACAGGTGAGGCTGAGGGAGGAGGCCCAGAAAGAGACAAGCCATATGCCTAGTGCTGAGCTTTGGGAGGTGCTGAGCCTGGAAGGGAAGGGAAGGACCTTAGCAGAGATCAGCCACCACCTTGCCTTGCTATGTGTTAGGATGCCAGGATAACAAGTAGCTGACTTTGGTGAGAAAGTACCTCTGATGATGCCTTGACTTGGACATTTCATGGCCTCACAATTGTAAGATTTTCCCCTAATAAAATTCCCATTATAAAATCCAACCCATTTCTGGTATTTTGCATTGGCAAACTCTGGCAAACTAGGACAGTGTTGCATACATATAAGGTATATAAACATGTTCAAATGTTCATGGGGGAATTGCCACAGTGGTAGAGATTCACACAAGAACTGAATGAATACTGAATTCCCATCCTAAGGAGCTCTGCCACATTCTCTAAAGGAAGAGCAACAATCCCCCAAGTACAGGGGCAATGACAGGTGAAGAAGGGTGGTCCATTCATAGGTCCTTGACATTGACGACTATGCTTAGGAGCCTTTTGCTCTTGAAATTGCAATGTAGCCTAGTGTTGTAGAGTGCCTAAGAATTACCTCCTGAGATCCTCCAGATTTCTCAAATGTGGTCACTCTATAAGCCAAACTCAGCATATAAATGCATTACCTTCCCTCCAGTGCAGAACATGATTCCAGGGAATGAGCCTCTCTGGCACTGAGGGATTACTACCAACCACTGTCCGGTGATGCAATTGGAAAAAGACTTCGAATAAAAGGGGGAGATGGTAAAGACAAATGAGTTTATGTCTAAGAGACTTCAAAATGAATCAAGAGGTTATCAGAGGTGGCGGACTTGGCCCAGTGGTTAGGGCGTCCGTCTACCACATGGGAGGTCCACGGTTCACACCCTGGGCCTCCTTGACCCATGTGCAGCTGGCCCATGTGCAGTGCTGATGCGTGCAAGGAGTGCCGTGCTATGCAGGGGTGTTCCCCGCGCAGGGGAGCCCCACACGCAAGGAGTGCGCCCCATAAGGAGAGCTGCCCAGTGCGAAAGAAAGTGCAGTCTGCCCAGGAATGGCACCGCCCACACAGAGAGCTGACACACAAGATGACGCAACAAAAAGAAACATAGATTCCCATGCCGCTGACAACAACAGAAATGGACAAAGAAGACACAGTAAATAGACACAGAGAACAAACAACCTGGGGGGTGGGGTGGGGAGGGGAGAGAAAGAAATAAATCTTTAAAAAAAAAAAAGAGGTCATCAGAGAAGTAAAGTTTATGCAGGTCTCAGCAGGATCACATAGACAGCCAAAGTGGATACTACCCCAAATAATGGGACTCCTAAGGGCTATGGAGACACCAAGGTCCTATGGTCATGGCAGATAGCTCCAGAGTTTGATGCCTTGCTAGTGGGCCCTACTTTGGAATTTTTGCTTCTGAGTGTGACAGAGTTGGACTCAGATTTGACTTCTCTACACATGCCACTTCTGTCCCTTTTATTGAACCGATAGTTGGCACTAGAATTGGTAGGTCTATAGCCAAGGAACTTAATTCTCTGGGATGTCAATGTGCCAGCTGGGCCCTGAGCCTCAGCGGAGTTCAACGCCTACTCTCCAGTTCATTGGACTCACCCAGGACAACTAACAAGGAGGTGAGGATGGACGACCACCATACCAAGAAACTGAGAGAGTCTACAACTACAAGCAGGAAAGTCCCATCCATCATCCATATGGGATCAAAGGTGGAGTGGGGCATCACCATCCCCGAATCCTCAGGATTGGGAAATAAATATTGACTAGAGTAGACATATTGGTCTATGGACGTCTACTATAGACTTATAGTGATTCTAGAAATGGAAGAAATTAAATCATTGATCTGGAAACAGTGGCCACTGGAGTTGCTGAAGGCAGGGAGAGGGACAAGGAGGTATGATATGGGGGCATTTTTTGGACTTAGAATTGTCCTGAAAGACATTGCAAAGACAGATACAGGACATTATATATCCTGCCATAATTTATAGAATGGAGTGGGAGAGAGCATAAACTACAATGTAAACTATAATCTACGCTGTGTGGCAATGCTCCAAAATGTGTTCATCAATTGCCTTGAATGTACCACACTAATGAAAGAAGTTAATGTGAGGAAAAGTGGGAGGTGTGGGGAGTGGGGCATATGGGAATCCCTTATACTTTTTATGTAACATTTTATGTAATCTATGTATTTTTAAAAATAAATTTAAAAAATATATTTAGAAAAAGATAGTGTTGCTAACTGGGATGAGGCACAGTGGCTCATTTATTGTGGTTGTGGAAGTGAGAATAAGGCTGACATCATCTAGTCCTGAAACTCTATTCAGAACCCAGGCATCCATGACCAAAATATGAAGGGACCTGTCCATGATGCAGAATTCACATAAATAAAATTCAGGATCAATAGTGAAATTAGAGAAGAGGAATCAGTCTGAGCTGTGTGGGTAGGGCAGCATCTCTCACAGGCACCAGACATGTATTATCAAATATTTGGTGAGTTGCTTTGAATTCATAAGATGAATGGAGGACAGTATATAGCTGTGTTAAAATTGTGCTTTTCAGGACATTGTTGCAATAATACGTATATTTGGTAAGTGCTTACTAACCTCCTCTTTTCAGCAGGGGATGTGATAGAGTAGGAGCTACATGTAGAGTAGGAGCTACATGTAGAGGCATGTGTTTGGGAAGAAACATCTTTCTTCCTAACTATAGTAAAAGAAATGAAAGAAAAAATTCTAACGCTTTTCCCATAAATACATTGGTCATGTCTCTTTCAGTTCAGGGTATTTGGCATGTACAGTGAAGCACATCAGAGGAAGGAAATAATTGAGATTTATGGGGAAAATGGAAATGGAAGATCAGATGATAGGAACATTAATTTTTCTTTCAAAGATATCTGAAGGTTAAGAAAAAGAAGGTGACAAGCAGTCCCTAGAGAGGGGTTGAAGACATTTTCAAAGAGTAGTAGAGTGCTTTGATTGCCTTCCACAGCAGAATTGACTTAGCTTCTAAACTAGCTTGTTAGGTTATGGAAAGTAGATTGGCACTTCTTGGGCTCTAGTTGCTTGCAGTTGTCATTTAATAGTTATAGATAAATACATTACCCTATAGCTGGAGTACAGAAAACTACTTTATAGCTAATTCTGAGGTACAGCTATATTTAAAGTTACCAGAATAATGTTTAAGCAATATTAAATAAAAACAGGAAGTTGCAGAACATTTAGTATGGTGTAATTCCACCTTAATAAAAAGTTGCTGCCTGTGTAGAAAACCAGTTGGAAGAATATACAGCAACATAATAACAATAGCATTTTTAGGGAACTTTTCTTTCTACTGTCTTCATTTTGTGATAACATGATTTCATGTAACCATTGTGAAATCATATTAGTCCCATTTGGAAATCAACTTGACAAAACTGAAGATCCTTACTATTTAAAAGTATTGAAAAATTTGAAACTTTGGACAATTTTTAAAGTAATATTGATGGCCTATAAAACAATTTATTTTCTTTCTTTCTTTGTTTTGAACTCATCAACTAAATTTTCAAACTTCCAGGCAAAGATTAGTTTGGGGGAAGGAATGTGAAATTCAAAATATAAATTGTAACAAATATGCCACACCTATGCAAGTTGTTAATAACCGGGTGGTATATAGGAACTCTGTATTTTATTTATGATTTTTCTCTAAACCCACAACTTCTGTAATTAAAAATGCAAAAAAGACATCCAAATTGGAAAGGAAGAAGTAAAATTGTATGTGCTGACGGCATTATTCTGTATATAGAAAATCCCAAATAATCCACCAGAAAACTATTATAAGTTAACTGAATTCTGAAGTTACCGGCTACAAGATTAACTTGGAAAAATCAATTGTGATTCTATACATCAGTAAAAAATGTTCTGAAATGAAAATTTATAAGGCAATTTCATTCACAATAGTGCATAAAAGAATAAAATACCTAGCAATAAAGTTAACCAAAGAAGTCATGAACCTGTACAGGGAAAATTATAAAACACCAGTGAAAGAAATTAAAGAAGATCTAAATAAACAGCAAAATATCCTGTGTTACCAATCCAATGTCCACAGAGAAAAGGTGGCATTGGAGTGGGAAAAGCGGACATGGTGGCTAATGGGTATGGGGAGTGGCGGGAAGAGACGAAATGTGGAGGCAGGCATCTTTGGGACTTGGAGCTGCCCTGGATGGTGATTCAGGGGCAATCACCGGACATTGTAAATCCTCACAGGGCCCACTGGATGGAATGGGGGAGAGTATGGGCCATGATGTGGACCATTGACCATGAGGTGCAGAGGTGCCCAGAGATGTACTTACCAAATAATGGGTGTGTCATGATGATGGGAATGAGTGTTGCTGGGCGGGGGAGTGGTGGGGTGGGGGTGGTGGGGTTGAATGGGTCCTCATATATTTTTTTAATGTAATATTTTTACAAAATCAATTAAAAAAATATCCTGTGTTCACGGATAGGAAGACAATATAATTAAAATGTCAATACTACCTAAAGTGATCTACAGATTCAATGTAATCAAAATCCCAGCAACCTTTTTGAAGAAATGTAAACTTGATCCTCAGATTCATATGAACACCAAGGGGCCCTAATAGCCAAATCCATATTGCAAATGAGGAACAAAGTTGGAAGACTCACACTTTCCAATTTTAAAACTTACTAGAAGGGAAGCTGACTTGGCCCAATGGATAGGGCATCTGCATACCACATGGGAGGTCCATGGTTCAAACTCCGGGCCTCCTTGACCTGTGTGAAGCTGGCCCACGAGCACTGCTGATGCATGCAAGGAGTGCCGTGCCACGCAGGGGTTTCCCCCGCATAGGGGAGCCCCATGCGCAAGGAGTGCGCCCCGTAAGAAGAGCCGCCCAGTGCAAAAGAAAGTGCAGTCTGCCCAGGAATGGTGCCACACACACAGAGAGCTGACACAACAAGATGAGGCAATAAAGAGAAACACAGATTCCCAGTGCTGCCGAGAATGCAAGTGGACACAGAAGAACACACAGCCAATGGACACAGAAAGCAGACAACTGGGGGGCGGGGAGGGTAGAGAAATAAATAAAAAATAAATCTTTTAAAAAAAACTTACGAAAAAGTCGCAGTCATATAAACAGCATGGTACTGGCAGAAATAGAGCCAGACAGAACAATGGAATATAATTGAGAGTTTAGAAATAAACCCATCTGTCTATTGCCAAATGAATTTTGACAAGGGTAGTATATTAGTCAGCCAAAGATGTGCTAATGCAAAATACCATAAATTGCTTGGTTTTTATAAAGGGCATTTATTTGGGGTAAGAACTTACAGATACCAGGCCATAAAGCATAATTTACTTTCCTCACCAAATTCTATTTTCATGTCTTGGAGCAAGATGGCTGCCGACATCTGTGAAGGTTCAGGCTTCCTGGGTTCCTCCCTTCCTGGTGCTTGCTTCTCTTTCCTCTGTGTGTTTACTTCCTGGGGCTCCAGCTTAAGGCTTCAGCATCAAAACTCCAACATCAAAAACCCTTAACTCTGTCCTTTGCCATGCCTTTTATTTCTGAGTTCCCACCCACCAAAGGGTGGGAAATCAATGCCCTACTGGCACAAGAGGTTTACATGATTACTTAATCAAGTAACCTGTGAATCCAATATAATCTAATATGCCCAGAGGAAAAGATCAGTTTACAAATGTAATCCAAGATTTCTTTTTGGAATTCACCAATAATATCAAATGGCTATAGGTACCAACTGCATTAGTTGAGGGATGAACATTTTATTTAACAAATGGTGCAGGTAAAACTGGATATCCACTTGCACAAGAATAAAACTGGACCCCTACCTCACATCATATACCAAAGTAAAGTAAATTAGTCAAGGACCTGAACATGAGAGCTAAAACCATAAAACCCCAAGAAGAAAACAAAGGGGGGTGGACCTTCCTAACTTTGAAATTAGAAGTGATTTCTTAGATGTGACACCAAAAGCATGCACAAAACTAAAAAATTAGATAAAATGGATTTCATCAAAATTAAAATATTTTGTACACCAAAAGACACTATAAAGAATACGAAAAGGCAAGCTATGGAATGGGAGAAAATAATTATTAACCATATATCTGGTAAGGGCATAATGTCCAGAGTATGTAAACAACGGCTACAACTCAACAACAAAAAGACAAATAACCCAATTAAAAATGGAAAAAAGACTTTAATAGACATTTCTCCAAAGAAGATATATAAATTGTTAGTAAGTATATAAAATGATGCTCAACATCATTGGTCATCAATGAAAGGCAAATTAAAATATAATGCGAACTAATTCACACCCACTAGGATGGATATTATTAAAAAACAAGAACGGAAAATAAGTGTGGCAAGAATGCAGAGAAAGAGAATCACAAATTGCTGGTAAAATTGTAAAATGATACAAACGCTATGGAAATCAGTTTGGCGTTTCCTCAGAAAATTGACAATGAAAATATCATCTGATCTGGAATCCTACTTCTTGGCATATACCCAAAAGAATTGAAGGAAGAGACCCAAACAGATATTTGTATTCCAATGTATTTATAGAAGCATTATTTACAGTAGCCAAAAGGTGGAAGTAACAAGTATCTAACAACAGATGAATGGATAAACAAAGTGTTGGATATATATTTACCCAGTCAAGTGTTATCTAGCTGTAAAAAGGAATGAAGTTCAGATCCATGGCACGACATGGATGAACCTTGTAGACTTCATGTTGAGTGAAATAAGCCAGACACAGAAAGAGAAATATTAGGTGATCTCTCTTATAAGGAATACCAAGAAGGAGTAAATTTCTAGAGAGAGATAGTAGATTACCTGACGCCAGGGGTGGAGGGGAAAGAAGGAGTTGTTACTAAAAGCCTGCAGAGTTTCTGTTTGAGGTGTCAAAAAAGTGGAGTAAAGGAGATTGGTGATGGTAACACAATATTGTTAATCCAATTAATAAAACTGGGATGGGCAAGATGGCGGCTGAGTGGATGGGCAAGATGGCGGCTGAGTGAACATCCCTGTTAGAGTCTTCTGCAGGGAATCGGCTGGGCGGCGTTGGAGACTCTTTGGGACCGGATTGTTTCGGGATTTTTGCTGGTCCGGAGGTGTCTGGACATCGATTTGGAGGGAAGGTAACAGAGAGGATTCATCTGTGAAATATACACGGAGATCCCAGCTACCTGTAGAGGATTCCCTTCTTGGGTAGGCGGAGACGAGGCATCTAGCCCCGCTCGGTGGGGCTGAGCCAGGCCGGGCCGCAGCAGCGGACGCCGGAGCGGGGCCGGGCGGGGCCGGTGCAGGCCCCGGCTGCGGGCCGCGGTAGCGCTTGGAGCCGGGCGGGGCCGGTGCAGGCCCCGGCTGCGGGCCGCGGTAGCGCTTGGAGCCGGGCGGGGCCGGTGCAGGCCCGGGCTGCGGGCCGCGGTAGCGCTTGGAGCCGGGCGGGGCCGGTGCAGGCCCCGGCTGCGGGCCGCGGTAGCGCTTGGAGCCGGGCGGGGCCGGTGCAGGCCCCGGCTGCCGGCCGCGGTAGCGCTTGGAGCCGGGCGGGGCCGGTGCAGGCCCCGGCTGCCGGCCGCGGTAGCGCTTGGAGCCGGGCGGGGCCGGTGCAGGCCCCGGCTGCGGGCCGCGGTAGCGCTTGGAGCCGGGCGGGGCCGGTGCAGGCCCCGGCTGCGGGCCGCGGTAGCGCTTGGAGCCGGGCGGGGCCGGTGCAGGCCCCGGCTGCGGGCCGCGGTAGCGCTTGGAGCCGGGCGGGGCCGGTGCAGGCCCCGGCTGCGGGCCGCGGTAGCGCTTGGAGCCGGGCGGGCCCGGGTCAGGCCGCGGCGGGTACGGAGCCGGGCAGGGCCGGTCCAGGCCGCGGTGGCGGGAGGTGGACGCCGGAGCCGGCTGGGCCGCTGTAGCGACCGGAGCTGGGCGGAGCCAGGCCAGGCCAAGGCGGCGTGAGGAGCCGGGGAGAGCCGGTCCAAGCCTCCGCGGCGGGCGTAGCCGGGCCTGCGGAGGGGTTTCTGGTTTTGTTTTGTTTTTTTTTTTTTTTTTTTAATTTTACTTAAATTTTTTTTTTTTTTTTTTTTTTTTTTTTGAGCATCTGCAGTACCGGGGAGTTCGTGGGCCCTGGGCGGCCTATTGGGGGTTTGTGGGAAGGGAGGTGCTTGCAGACCCATTTGGGCAGACAGACGGGGGGGTTTTAGGGCAAAGCGGGGGGAAGTTGTTGTTTTAGATAGTGTTGCAATTGTGACACGTGTGTACCTGTATCTCTCTTCTCCCTATCCGTTCCCCACCGTTTGCCCATCCTCTTTTTCTTTCTTCCTTTCTTCTTGCCTTTCTTTTTTCTTTATTATAATTAGTTTTTTTTTTTTTTTTCGGTTTTCTCTTTCCCTCTTGTCCCTCATCTTCCACTTATTCTTACTTTAATTCAAGTATACAATAGGTGCTACAGGGAACACCTCACATTTGCTGGGTTTTCCCATCCTCCACTGCCTCATTTCTGTGTGAACTGATTTAGGCTACCTACGCTATCCCCCTTCCCCTGCATCTTGATATCCACTATCATCTACTGTCTCTCCTATATTCCACCCCCCACCTCCCGTTCTTTGATCCACAAAGTGTCTAACTCTTAATTTCTAATACCTTTGTTCTGTTTTCTGTCTATTATCCACTCTTGAAACTATTACCTTTCTTTTCTTTTTCCCTCTCTCATGAAAACAATAGCTGTGTAGTTCATACCATATTCCTCCCAAATTCAGTCATCAACTTCATAAAAGGTACTCTACCTACAGCTATAACTCTATACAATCTACATGAATCTAACCTCCATCCTTCCAGATCTCATATTCCTGCTTTATTAACATACATCACCAATACAACTTTACACTTTTCCCTTGCTTACACAATTGCCTTTCCCCAACACTAATACTTTCCTCTAAAGTGAACTTAACCAACAACAAGTAACTAGAATAAGAAGAAAAAAGTGACAAAGAGAAGATATAACACCTGTGCAAAAATAACAACTAATTAACCTCCAAGAGCAGACAAAGAAGCTAAGGAACTGATTAAATTCGTCAAAATAAAGAGATGACCAGGAAGCAACAAAAATCTACGAACCAAACCAATAATCAGGAAAACATGGCTGAATCCAATCAACAAACCAATAATCACGAAGGGGAGCAAAACTTGGCACAAGCAATGAAAGATCTCAGAACATTTATCACCGACAAATTTGATGCAGTAATGAAAGAGGTTAACAACATGAAGACATCACTTGGAGGGGAAATTGCAGACATACGCAAAAACATAACAGATATGATGGGAATGAACACCACAGTTCAAGAAATCAAAAATACACTTGCAGCAAATATCAGCAGACTAGAAGAGACAGAGCAGAGAATTAGTGATGTGGAAGACAGTACATCAGAAATCAAACAGATAGTAGAAGGGGTCAATAAGAAGATAGAAAAAATCCAATTAGGATTTAGGGACCTGAATGACAATGCAAAACGCTCAAACATACGTATTATAGGCATTCCAGAAGGTGAAGAGAAGGGAAAGGGGTCAGAAAGAGTGTTGCAGGAAATAATGGCTGAAAACTTCCCAAATCTACTGAAAGAGACAGATGTACATATCCAAGAAGCACAGCGCACTCCACAAGTCATAAACCCCAACAGGCCCACCCCAAGACATATACTTGTCAAATTATCCAATGCTCAAGACAAAGAGAAAATCCTAAAAGCAGCAAGAGAAAAGAAAACCATCACATACAAGGGAAGCTCAATTAGATTAAGTGCTGATTTCTCTTCTGAAACCATGGAGGCAAGAAGACAGTGGTATGATATAGTCAAGGTACTAAAGGAAAAAAATTTCCAACCAAGAATACTCTATCCAGCTAAACTAGCATTCAAACATGATGGAGAGTTCAAAATATTCGCAGACAAACAGAAACTGAAAGAGTATACCAACAAGAAACCTCCCCTTCAAGAAATTCTAAAGGGAGTTCTGCAGGAAGAAAGGAAAAAACAGGAAAGGCAAAGTTGGAGGAGAGTATAAGACCAACAACAACAACAAAAAAGACAAAAAAAAAATATACAAACAAAATATGACAAACACAAATCCAATCAAAATATGGCTAACACAAATAAATCCTAGATAGTAATAACACTGAATGTCAATGGATTAAACTCACCTATCAAAAGATTCAGACTGGGACACTGGATAAGGAAATATGACCCATCCATATGCTGTCTACAAGAGACACATCTTAGACCCAGAGACGCATGGAGATTGAAAGTGAAAGGCTGGAAAACAATCATACAAGCTAACAATAACCAAAAAAAGGCAGGAGTAGCTATATTAATATCAGACAAAATAGACTTTAAATGTGAAACAATTGTGAGAGACAAAGAAGGATACTACATTTTAGTCAAAGGGAAAATCTGTCAAGAAGATCGAACAATCATAAATATCTATGCCCCTAACAAGGGTGCCTCTAAATACGTCAGGCAAACGCTGGAAAAACTAAGTGAAAAAATAGATACATCTACAATTATAGTGGGGGATTTTAATACACCACTATCAACTCTGGACAGAACATCTCAAAAGAGAATCACCAAAGAAACAAAACATCTGAATAGTATAATAGAGGAGCTCGATCTAATAGACATATATAGATCGCTACACCCAAACACAGCAGGATATACATTTTTCTCAAGCGCACATGGATCATTCTCCAAGATAGATCATATGCTAGGCCACAAAGAAAGGCTGAACGAATTCAGAAAGATTGAAATCATACAAAACATTATCTCTGACCACAGTGGAGTCAAGCTGGAGATTTGCAAGGGAAAGAAGCCCAGATTTCACACCACGATTTGGAAATTAAACAACACACTCTTAGAAAAACAGTGGGTCAAAGAGGAAATCTCAAAAGAAATCAATGACTACCTTGAAACAAATGATAATGATAACACAACATACCAAAATTTATGGGATGCAGCAAAAGCAGTACTGAGAGGGAAGTTTATAGCCATAAAATCATATATCAAAAAAGAAGAAAGAGCAAAAATTGAAGAACTAACTGCACATTTGAAGGAATTAGAAAAACAACAACAAAGTAACCCAACAGGAAGAAGAAGGAAGGAAATAACAAAGATAAGAGCAGAACTAAATGAAATAGAAAATAAGAAAGCACTTGAACAGATAAACAAGACCAAGAGCTGGTTTTTTGAGAAGATTAACAAAATTGACAAACCTTTAGCAACACTAACAAAGAAAAAAAGAGAGAAGATGCAAATACACAAAATAAGAAATGAGAAAGGCGATATCACCACTGACCCCACAGAAATAAAGACTATCATAAGAGGATATTTTGAAAAACTATATTCCAACAAAAATGACAATCTAGAGGAAATGGACAAATTCCTAGAAACACATAAACAGCCCATATTGACAAAAGAAGAAATTGATGATCTTAACAAACCAATCACAAGCAGAGAGATAGAATCAGTTATTAAAAATCTCCCAACTAAGAAGAGCCCAGGGCCAGATGGCTTCACAGGTGAATTCTATAAAACATTCCGGAAAGAACTGACACCAATCCTGCTGAAACTATTCCAAAACATCGAAACAGAAAGAACATTACCCAACTCCTTCTATGATGCCAACATTACCCTAGTACCAAAGCCAAACAAAGACATCACAAGAAAGGAAAATTACAGACCAATTTCTCTAATGAACCTAGACGCAAAAATACTTAACAAAATACTTGCTAATCGTATTCAACAACACATTAAACGAATTATACACCACGACCAAGTGGGATTCATCCCAGGTATGCAAGGATGGTTCAACATAAGAAAATCAATCAACGTAATACACCATATAAACAGATTGAAGGAAAAAAATCACATGATTATATCTATTGATGCAGAAAAAGCATTTGACAAAATACAGCACCCTTTCTTGATAAAAACACTCCAAATGATTGGAATACAAGGAAATTTTTTGAACATGATAAAGAGTATATATGAAAAACCTAAAGCCAATATTGTTTACAATGGAGAAATCCTAGACTCCTTCCCTCTAAACTCAGGAACAAGACAAGGATGCCCACTGTCGCCGCTCCTATTTAACATTGTCTTAGAAGTACTTGCTCGAGCACTGAGGCAAGAACCAGAAATAAAAGGCATTCAAATTGGAAAGGAAGAAGTCAAAATTTCATTATTTGCAGATGACATGATCCTATACATAGAAAACCCTGAGAGATCTACAACGAAGATTCTAGAACACATAAATAAGTTTAGTAAAGTCACAGGTTATAAGATCAATGCGCAAAAATCAGTAGCATTTCTGTACACCAATAATGAGCAAGATCAGGAGGAAATCAAGAAACAAATACCATTCACAATAGTAAATAAAAAAATCAAATACTTAGGAATAAATTTAACTAAAGAGGTAAAGAACTTATACACTGAGAACTATACAAGATTGTTCAAGGAAATCAAAGAAGACCTAAATAAATGGAAGACTATTCCTTGTTCATGGATAGGAAGACTGAACATTATTAAGATGTCTATCCTACCAAAATTGATCTACACATTCAATGCAATCCCAATAAAAATCAATGCAGCCTTCTTTAAGGAACTAGAAAAACTAACTATGAAATTTATTTGGAAAGGAAAGAGACCCCGAATAGCCAAAGACATACTGAAAAAGAAAAACGAAATTGGAGGAATCACACTACCTGACTTCAAAACATACTATAAAGCTACGGTGGTGAAAACAGCATGGTATTGGCATAAGGAGAGACATATAGACCAATGGAATCGAATTGAAAGCTCTGATATAGAACCTCACATATACAACCACATAATATTCGATAAAGCCACCAAACCCTCTCAACTGGGAGAGAGTGGCCTATTCAACAAATGGTGTCTGGAGAACTGGATAGCCATATGTAGAAGAATGAAAGAGGATTACCATCTCACACCTTATACAAAGATCAACTCAAGATGGATCAAAGACCTAAATATAAGAGCCAAGACCATAAAAACCTTAGAAAGCTGTGTAGGGAAACATCTACAGGACCTTGTAATAGGTAATGGATTTATGAATATCTCACCAAAAGCACGAGCAGCAAAAGAACTAATAGATAAATGGGACTTCCTCAAAATTAAAGCCTTCTGCACCTCAAAGGAGTTTGTCAAGAAAGTAAAAAGGGAGCCCACACAGTGGGAGAAAATATTTGGCAATCATATATCTGATAAGAAACTTATAACTTGCATATATAAAGAACTCCTACATCTTGAAAATAAAAAGATAAACAATCCATTTAAAAAATGGGAAAAAGACTTAAACAGACACTTCTCCGAAGAAGAAATACAAATGGCAAGAAAGCACATGAAAAAATGTTCCAAATCTCTAGCTATCAGGGAAATGCAAATCAAAACCACAATGAGATACCATCTTACACCCATAAGATTGGCAGCTATGAAAAAAACAGAAGAATACAAGTGCTGGAGAGGATGTGAAGGAAGGGGAACACTCATCCACTGCTGGTGGGAATGCAGAAGGATCCAACCATTCTGGAGAACAGTATGGCGGTTTCTCAAAAAACTAGCCATAGATTTGCCATATGATCCAGCAATACCACTGCTGGGAATATACCCAGCAGAACTGAAAACAAGAACACAAACCAATATATGTACACCAATGTTCATAGCAGCATTGTTCACTATTGCCAAAAGTTGGAATCAACCCAAATGCCCATCAACAGACGAGTGGATCAATAAAATGTGGTATATACACACAATGGAATACTACTCGGCTGTAAGAACAAACACACTACAAACACATGTGATAACATGGATGAATCTTGAGAACCTTATGTTGAGTGAAGCAACCCAGACATTGAAGGACAAATACTACATGACCTCAATGATATGAAATAAACAAGCTGCCCTAGATAGCAAGAGACTGAACGATAGGCTTGCAGGAAATTGGAGGGTGGAGGAAGGATATGAGCCGATGTCTGCAGGGGTGGAATTTAAGACGAGATGGTGGTAAGTATGAACACAAAGAAGAGATAAAAGGGGGGCAAGGGGTTGCCTTTGCTTGGGGCTTTGCGGGTTTGAGGGTGGCTGGGGAGGGACGGGTGGGTAACGTTGCCCAAAAGTGGGGGGAGGGAGGGGTAGCATACGAACCAGGAGAGGGTCAGGTGTTGGTGGAGAGTAAAATGCCGAGAAAATCATATCAAAATATAATAAAGAGGGTTACCTGTTTAGAATGCTCGGAGGGGAGGGTCTGATGCAGGACGGGCTCCTGGGGAATGTCTAAATGCTCATTCTGCCAGAGTGGGTGACACCATGGGGTAGAAACCCAAGTAGTGAGAGTGGGGGTGGACCCACATCCTGGGGAGGACTAATGCCATCCAATAGAGGGAACTGTATCCCTCGAGAGAAAGGGTGGCTCCCAGGGCATTGGGGCAGTTGAGCAAGTTAGGCCCTGAACACTATTCCATCTATCTCTGGAAGTGGCTCCTCAGGAAACGGAGGTTGGCTATCACTGAGGGCACCAAGGTGGAAGGGAAAATGGACGTTAAATGTGTGGAACCAAAGTAAATGGGGGGTAAGAGAGGAGTTTCTTGAGAGTACACAAGGATGGATATAAAACATGTAATATTACACCATAACATATAGGAGATGACAGACTGATAATGTAAACCATAATGTAAAACATAGGATAACTAAAAATGTAAAGAACTGTGTATCCTAAAGTATGCACCATAATGTAAACACAGATGTCACCTTGTTAGAAAGCTAATGTCTCAGACTCTGTACATCACTTTAAGTAAATATGATATGAATAGGGCGTAAGAGTATCACTGTGGAAGGGAAAAGGTTTTCTGGTGGATGTGTGGGAGTGCTGTATATTATATATATACATTGCTGTGCTCTAGGACTCCTGTGAAGAAAAGCTGAATAATTAGGGGGGGGGGGAAAAAAAAAAAAAAAAAAAAGAAAAAAATAGGATGTGGAATTTTTTCAAGTCAACATTCTTTATCTAAGTTCTCTATCTAAATTTATCCAAGTTCTTTATCTATCCTTTAAACTCATCGCTATATGCCATTCCCTAGTAAGGGACCATGACATTATATTGGGCTTCAAATTTCGGGGAGTTCTGGATCACAGAGTGTTTCAACAATGGCAATGGAGGGATACTGGTATGGGATACCAATGACAGGTGATATATGACTGACAGGGAGCGGTACAGAACATATGTCCAGGGTGCATGGCAATGTTTGGATATACTCATAGTGGCAACAATTAAAAACCACAGTAGGGGGGGTACTGGGTTCCTGGCCAGTGGTCCTCTGTCGTGGTCCCTAGGGGAGCAGCGACAGTCTCCCAGGTACAGTGGTGGGGACCGGGAGGGAGTGAGGGTTCAACAGTGAGCCCCTGATACTAATGACTATACTTGTGAGCTGATAAACCCAAAATAATAACAAGGCCTAGAGCAACTTTGTGCCTGGGAATTTCCTTCTGTCAGCCTTCATGTTACTCAAATGTGGCCAATCTCGAAGCCAAACTCAGCATGTAAATGCAATGCCTTCCCCCCAGCGTGGGACATGACACCCGGGGATGAGCCTCCCTGGCAACGAGGGACCACTATCAACTACCAACTGATGATGCAACTGGAAAATGACCTTATACGGAAGGTTCAATGCGGATCAGCAGAATATCCATGTCTACATAAAATACCATGACTTTAAAATGCTGTTTGACCTAAAGTAAGGGGGAAATGGAAAGGAGAAATGAGTTTATATGGCTACGAGTTTCTAAAAAAGAGTCTGGAGGCTGGCAGAAGGTTTGCCCTCATGCACAACTGAGCAGAGTCAGAGAGACAGATAAAGCAGATACAACCCCCAGATATTGGTTCCTTTGAGGGCTAAAGAGACCCATGGGAGTTATGGTCATGGCCGATGGGGTTAACTACCAGGGCAGATGGCCCCTCTTTGGAAATGGTGTTTATGTGTGATGAATCTGGACTCAGATGGGATCTCCCTTCATAAGACTTTCATGCTGATGTGCTGGAGGTGCAGTTAATGTTGGGGTTTAAGATATATTTAGGGGATTTGAATCTCTGGACTGACAATGTGATAGCCAGATCCTGAGCCTCAACAGACTCCAGCACCTACAATCTGATTTATTGGACTTACCACACTCAGCTAAGATGGAGGTGAAGAAGGACAACCACCACACCATGGAGCCTAGAGTGATTACAACTGAAAATGGGAGGATTGCATCCAGCATCCAGGTGGAATCTGAGCCTCCTCTTGACATAAAGGTGCAATGGACACAACCAATCCAGTGTCCACATAGAAGAGGTGGCATTGGATTGGGAAAAGTGGACATAATGGACAAAGGGTATGGGGAAAGGCAGGAAGAGATGAGAGGTGGAGGCGTCTTCGGGACATGGAGCTGCCCTGGATGGTGCTTCAGAGGTAATCACCGGACATTGTAAATCCTCACAGGGCCTACATGATGGAATAGAGGAGAGTATGGGCCATGATGTGAACCAATGTATATGAGGTGCAGAGGTGCCCAAAGATGTACTTACCAAATCCAATGGATGTGTCATGATGATGGGAACGAGTGTTGTTGGGGGGGGGGAGGGGGGGGGGGGTGGGGTTGAATGGGACCTCACATATATATTTTTATTTTTATTTTTTTTTTTTTTTTTAATTTTTTTATTTTTTATTGAATTTGTAATAATATTACATTAAAAATATATATGTGAGGTCCCATTCAACCCCACCCCCCCACCCCCCCCCTCTCCCCCCCCCCCCCCAACAACACTCGTTCCCATCATCATGACACATCCATTGGATTTGGTAAGTACATCTTTGGGCACCTCTGCACCTCATATACATTGGTTCACATCATGGCCCATACTCTCCTCTATTCCATCATGTAGGCCCTGTGAGGATTTACAATGTCCGGTGATTACCTCTGAAGCACCATCCAGGGCAGCTCCATGTCCCGAAGACGCCTCCACCTCTCATCTCTTCCTGCCTTTCCCCATACCCTTTGTCCATTATGTCCACTTTTCCCAATCCAATGCCACCTCTTCTATGTGGACACTGGATTGGTTGTGTCCATTGCACCTTTATGTCAAGAGGAGGCTCAGATTCCACCTGGATGCTGGATGCAATCCTCCCATTTTCAGTTGTAATCACTCTAGGCTCCATGGTGTGGTGGTTGTCCTTCTTCACCTCCATCTTAGCTGAGTGTGGTAAGTCCAATAAATCAGATTGTAGGTGCTGGAGTCTGTTGAGGCTCAGGATCTGGCTATCACATTGTCAGTCCAGAGATTCAAATCCCCTAAATATATCTTAAACCCCAACATTAACTGCACCTCCAGCACATTAGCATGAAAGTCTTATGAAGGGAGATCCCATCTGAGTCCAGATTCATCACACATAAACACCATTTCCAAAGAGGGGCCATCTGCCCTGGTAGTTAACCCCATCGGCCATGACCATAACTCCCATGGGTCTCTTTAGCCCTCAAAGGAACCAATATCTGGGGGTTGTATCTGCTTTATCTGTCTCTCTGACTCTGCTCAGTTGTGCATGAGGGCAAACCTTCTGCCAGCCTCCAGACTCTTTTTTAGAAACTCGTAGCCATATAAACTCATTTCTCCTTTCCATTTCCCCCTTACTTTAGGTCAAACAGCATTTTAAAGTCATGGTATTTTATGTAGACATGGATATTCTGCTGATCCGCATTGAACCTTCCATATAAGGTCATTTTCCAGTTGCATCATCAGTTGGTAGTTGATAGTGGTCCCTCGTTGCCAGGGAGGCTCATCCCCGGGTGTCATGTCCCACGCTGGGGGGAAGGCATTGCATTTACATGCTGAGTTTGGCTTCGAGACTGGCCACATTTGAGTAACATGAAGGCTGACAGAAGGGAATTCCCAGGCACAAAGTTGCTCTAGGCCTTGTTATTATTTTGGGTTTATCAGCTCACAAGCATAGTCATTAGTATCAGGGGCTCACTGTTGAACCCTCACTCCCTCCCGGTCCCCACCACTGTACCTGGGAGACTGTCGCTGCTCCCCTAGGGACCACGACAGAGCACCACTGGCCGGGAACCCAGTACCCCCCCCTACTGTGGTTTTTAATTGTTGCCACTATGAGTATATCCAAACATTACCATGCACCCTGGACATATGTTCTGTACAGCTCCCTGTCAGTCATATATCATCTGTCATTGGTATCCCATACCAGTATCCCTCCATTGCCATTGTTGAAACACTCTGTGATCCAGAACTCCCCGAAATTTGAAGCCCAATATAATGTCATGGTCCCTTACTAGGGAATGGCATATAGCGATGAGTTTAAAGGATAGATAAAGAACTTGGATAAAGTTAGATAAAGAACTTAGATAAAGAATGTTGACTTGAAAAAATTCCACATCCTATTTCCCCCCCCCCCCTAATTATTCAGCTTTTCTTCACAGGAGTCCTAGACCACAGCAATGTATATATATAATATACAGCACTCCCACACATCCACCAGAAAACCTTTTCCCTTCCACAGTGATACTCTTACGCCCTATTCATATCATATTTACTTAAAGTGATGTACAGAGTCTGAGACATTAGCTTTCTAACAAGGTGACATCTGTATTTACATTATGGTGCATACTTTAGGATACACAGTTCTTTACATTTTTAGTTATCCTATGTTTTACATTATGGTTTACATTATCAGTCTGTCATCTCCTATATGTTATGGTGTAATATTACATGTTTTATATCCATCCTTGTGTACTCTCAAGAAACTCCTCTCTTACCCCCCATTTACTTTGGTTCCACACATTTAACGTCCATTTTCCCTTCCACCTTAGTGCCCTCAGTGATAGCCAACCTCCGTTTCCTGAGGAGCCACTTCCAGAGATAGATGGAATAGTGTTCAGGGCCTAACTTGCTCAACTGCCCCAATGCCCTGGGAGCCACCCTTTCTCTCGAGGGATACAGTTCCCTCTATTGGATGGCATTAGTCCCCTCCCCAGGATGTGGGTCCACCCCCACTCTCACTACTTGGGTTTCTACCCCATGGTGTCACCCACTCTGGCAGAATGAGCATTTAGACATTCCCCAGGAGCCCGTCCTGCATCAGACCCTCCCCTCCGAGCATTCTAAACAGGTAACCCTCTTTATTATATTTTGATATGATTTTCTCGGCATTTTACTCTCCACCAACACCTGACCCTCTCCTGGTTCGTATGCTACCCCTCCCTCCCCCCACTTTTGGGCAACGTTACCCACCCGTCCCTCCCCAGCCACCCTCAAACCCGCAAAGCCCCAAGCAAAGGCAACCCCTTGCCCCCCTTTTATCTCTTCTTTGTGTTCATACTTACCACCATCTCGTCTTAAATTCCACCCCTGCAGACATCGGCTCATATCCTTCCTCCACCCTCTGATTTCCTGCAAGCCTATCGTTCAGTCTCTTGCTATCTAGGGCAGCTTGTTTATTTCATATCATTGAGGTCATGTAGTATTTGTCCTTCAATGTCTGGGTTGCTTCACTCAACATAAGGTTCTCAAGATTCATCCATGTTATCACATGTGTTTGTAGTGTGTTTGTTCTTACAGCCGAGTAGTATTCCATTGTGTGTATATACCACATTTTATTGATCCACTCATCTGTTGATGGGCATTTGGGTTGATTCCAACTTTTGGCAATAGTGAACAATGCTGCTATGAACATTGGTGTACATATATTGGTTTGTGTTCTTGTTTTCAGTTCTGCTGGGTATATTCCCAGCAGTGGTATTGCTGGGTCATATGGCAAATCTATGGCTAGTTGTTTGAGAAACCGCCATACTGTTCTCCAGAATGGTTGGATCCTTCTGCATTCCCACCAGCAGTGGATGAGTGTTCCCCTTCCTTCACATCCTCTCCAGCACTTGTATTCTTCTGTTTTTTTCATAGCTGCCAATCTTATGGGTGTAAGATGGTATCTCATTGTGGTTTTGATTTGCATTTCCCTGATAGCTAGAGATTTGGAGCATTTTTTCATGTGCTTTCTTGCCATTTGTATTTCTTCTTCGGAGAAGTGTCTGTTTAAGTCTTTTTCCCATTTTTTAAATGGATTGTTTATCTTTTTATTTTCAAGATGTAGGAGTTCTTTATATATGCAAGTTATAAGTTTCTTATCAGATATATGATTGCCAAATATTTTCTCCCACTGTGTGGGCTCCCTTTTTACTTTCTTGACAAACTCCTTTGAGGTGCAGAAGGCTTTAATTTTGAGGAAGTCCCATTTATCTATTAGTTCTTTTGCTGCTCGTGCTTTTGGTGAGATATTCATAAATCCATTACCTATTACAAGGTCCTGTAGATGTTTCCCTACACAGCTTTCTAAGGTTTTTATGGTCTTGGCTCTTATATTTAGGTCTTTGATCCATCTTGAGTTGATCTTTGTATAAGGTGTGAGATGGTAATCCTCTTTCATTCTTCTACATATGGCTATCCAGTTCTCCAGACACCATTTGTTGAATAGGCCACTCTCTCCCAGTTGAGAGGGTTTGGTGGCTTTATCGAATATTATGTGGTTGTATATGTGAGGTTCTATATCAGAGCTTTCAATTCGATTCCATTGGTCTATATGTCTCTCCTTATGCCAATACCATGCTGTTTTCACCACCGTAGCTTTATAGTATGTTTTGAAGTCAGGTAGTGTGATTCCTCCAATTTCGTTTTTCTTTTTCAGTATGTCTTTGGCTATTCGGGGTCTCTTTCCTTTCCAAATAAATTTCATAGTTAGTTTTTCTAGTTCCTTAAAGAAGGCTGCATTGATTTTTATTGGGATTGCATTGAATGTGTAGATCAATTTTGGTAGGATAGACATCTTAATAATGTTCAGTCTTCCTATCCATGAACAAGGAATAGTCTTCCATTTATTTAGGTCTTCTTTGATTTCCTTGAACAATCTTGTATAGTTCTCAGTGTATAAGTTCTTTACCTCTTTAGTTAAATTTATTCCTAAGTATTTGATTTTTTTATTTACTATTGTGAATGGTATTTGTTTCTTGATTTCCTCCTGATCTTGCTCATTATTGGTGTACAGAAATGCTACTGATTTTTGCGCATTGATCTTATAACCTGCGACTTTACTAAACTCATTTATGAGTTCTAGAATCTTCGTTGTAGATCTCTCAGGGTTTTCTATGTATAGGATCATGTCATCTGCAAATAATGAAATTTTGACTTCTTCCTTTCCAATTTGAATGCCTTTTATTTCTGGTTCTTGCCTCAGTGCTCGAGCAAGTACTTCTAAGACAATGTTAAATAGGAGCGGCGACAGTGGGCATCCTTGTCTTGTTCCTGAGTTTAGAGGGAAGGAGTCTAGGATTTCTCCATTGTAAACAATATTGGCTTTAGGTTTTTCATATATACTCTTTATCATGTTCAAAAAATTTCCTTGTATTCCAATCATTTGGAGTGTTTTTATCAAGAAAGGGTGCTGTATTTTGTCAAATGCTTTTTCTGCATCAATAGATATAATCATGTGATTTTTTTCCTTCAATCTGTTTATATGGTGTATTACGTTGATTGATTTTCTTATGTTGAACCATCCTTGCATACCTGGGATGAATCCCACTTGGTCGTGGTGTATAATTCGTTTAATGTGTTGTTGAATACGATTAGCAAGTATTTTGTTAAGTATTTTTGCGTCTAGGTTCATTAGAGAAATTGGTCTGTAATTTTCCTTTCTTGTGATGTCTTTGTTTGGCTTTGGTACTAGGGTAATGTTGGCATCATAGAAGGAGTTGGGTAATGTTCTTTCTGTTTCGATGTTTTGGAATAGTTTCAGCAGGATTGGTGTCAGTTCTTTCCGGAATGTTTTATAGAATTCACCTGTGAAGCCATCTGGCCCTGGGCTCTTCTTAGTTGGGAGATTTTTAATAACTGATTCTATCTCTCTGCTTGTGATTGGTTTGTTAAGATCATCAATTTCTTCTTTTGTCAATATGGGCTGTTTATGTGTTTCTAGGAATTTGTCCATTTCCTCTAGATTGTCATTTTTGTTGGAATATAGTTTTTCAGAATATCCTCTTATGATAGTCTTTATTTCTGTGGGGTCAGTGGTGATATCGCCTTTCTCATTTCTTATTTTGTGAATTTGCATCTTCTCTCTTTTTTTCTTTGTTAGTGTTGCTAAAGGTTTGTCAATTTTGTTAATCTTCTCAAAAAACCAGCTCTTGGTCTTGTTTATCTGTTCAAGTGCTTTCTTATTTTCTATTTCATTTAGTTCTGCTCTTATCTTTGTTATTTCCTTCCTTCTTCTTCCTGTTGGGTTACTTTGTTGTTGTTTTTCTAATTCCTTCAAATGTGCAGTTAGTTCTTCAATTTTTGCTCTTTCTTCTTTTTTGATATATGAATTTATGGCTATAAACTTCCCTCTCAGTACTGCTTTTGCTGCATCCCATAAATTTTGGTATGTTGTGTTATCATTATCATTTGTTTCAAGGTAGTCATTGATTTCTTTTGAGATTTCCTCTTTGACCCACTGTTTTTCTAAGAGTGTGTTGTTTAATTTCCAAATCGTGGTGTGAAATCTGGGCTTCTTTCCCTTGCAAATCTCCAGCTTGACTCCACTGTGGTCAGAGATAATGTTTTGTATGATTTCAATCTTTCTGAATTCGTTCAGCCTTTCTTTGTGGCCTAGCATATGATCTATCTTGGAGAATGATCCATGTGCGCTTGAGAAAAATGTATATCCTGCTGTGTTTGGGTGTAGCGATCTATATATGTCTATTAGATCGAGCTCCTCTAATATACTATTCAGATGTTTTGTTTCTTTGGTGATTCTCTTTTGAGATGTTCTGTCCAGAATTGATAGTGGTGTATTAAAATCCCCCACTATAATTGTAGATGTATCTATTCTTTCACTTAGTTTTTCCAGCGTTTGCCTGACGTATTTAGAGGCACCCTTGTTAGGGGCATAGATATTTATGATTGTTCGATCTTCTTGACAGATTTTCCCTTTGACTAAAATGTAGTATCCTTCTTTGTCTCTCACAATTGTTTCACATTTAAAGTCTATTTTGTCTGATATTAATATAGCTACTCCTGCCTTTTTTTGGTTATTGTTAGCTTGTATGATTGTTTTCCAGCCTTTCACTTTCAATCTCCATGCGTCTCTGGGTCTAAGATGTGTCTCTTGTAGACAGCATATGGATGGGTCATATTTCCTTATCCAGTGTCCCAGTCTGAATCTTTTGATAGGTGAGTTTAATCCATTGACATTCAGTGTTATTACTATCAAGGAATTATTTGTGTTAGCCATATTTTGATTGGATTTGTGTTTGTCATATTTTGTTTGTATATTTTTTTTTGTCTTTTTTGTTGTTGTTGTTGGTCTTATACTCTCCTCCAACTTTGCCTTTCCTGTTTTTTCCTTTCTTCCTGCAGAACTCCCTTTAGAATTTCTTGAAGGGGAGGTTTCTTGTTGGTATACTCTTTCAGTTTCTGTTTGTCTGCGAATATTTTGAACTCTCCATCATGTTTGAATGCTAGTTTAGCTGGATAGAGTATTCTTGGTTGGAAATTTTTTTCCTTTAGTACCTTGACTATATCATACCACTGTCTTCTTGCCTCCATGGTTTCAGAAGAAAAATCAGCACTTAATCTAATTGAGCTTCCCTTGTATGTGATGGTTTTCTTTTCTCTTGCTGCTTTTAGGATCTTCTCTTTGTCTTGAGCATTGGATAATTTGACAAGTATATGTCTTGGGGTGGGCCTGTTGGGGTTTATGACTTGTGGAGTGCGCTGTGCTTCTTGGATATGTACATCTGTCTCTTTCAGTAGATTTGGGAAGTTTTCAGTCATTATTTCCTGCAACACTCTTTCTGACCCCTTTCCCTTCTCTTCGCCTTCTGGAATGCCTATAATACGTATGTTTGAGCGTTTTGCATTGTCATTCAGGTCCCTAAATCCTAATTGGATTTTTTCTATCTTCTTATTGACCCCTTCTACTATCTGTTTGATTTCTGATGTACTGTCTTCCACATCACTAATTCTCTGCTCTGTCTCTTCTAGTCTGCTGATATTTGCTGCAAGTGTATTTTTGATTTCTTGAACTGTGGTGTTCATTCCCATCATATCTGTTATGTTTTTGCGTATGTCTGCAATTTCCCCTCCAAGTGATGTCTTCATGTTGTTAACCTCTTTCATTACTGCATCAAATTTGTCGGTGATAAATGTTCTGAGATCTTTCATTGCTTGTGCCAAGTTTTGCTCCCCTTCGTGATTATTGGTTTGTTGATTGGATTCAGCCATGTTTTCCTGATTATTGGTTTGGTTCGTAGATTTTTGTTGCTTCCTGGTCATCTCTTTATTTTGACGAATTTAATCAGTTCCTTAGCTTCTTTGTCTGCTCTTGGAGGTTAATTAGTTGTTATTTTTGCACAGGTGTTATATCTTCTCTTTGTCACTTTTTTCTTCTTATTCTAGTTACTTGTTGTTGGTTAAGTTCACTTTAGAGGAAAGTATTAGTGTTGGGGAAAGGCAATTGTGTAAGCAAGGGAAAAGTGTAAAGTTGTATTGGTGATGTATGTTAATAAAGCAGGAATATGAGATCTGGAAGGATGGAGGTTAGATTCATGTAGATTGTATAGAGTTATAGCTGTAGGTAGAGTACCTTTTATGAAGTTGATGACTGAATTTGGGAGGAATATGGTATGAACTACACAGCTATTGTTTTCATGAGAGAGGGAAAAAGAAAAGAAAGGTAATAGTTTCAAGAGTGGATAATAGACAGAAAACAGAACAAAGGTATTAGAAATTAAGAGTTAGACACTTTGTGGATCGAAGAACGGGAGGTGGGGGGTGGAATATAGGAGAGACAGTAGATGATAGTGGATATCAAGATGCAGGGGAAGGGGGATAGTGTAGGTAGCCTAAATCAGTTCACACAGAAATGAGGCAGTGGAGGATGGGAAAACCCAGCAAATGTGAGGTGTTCCCTGTAGCACCTATTGTATACTTGAATTAAAGTAAAAATAAGTGGAAGATGAGGGACAAGAGGGAAAGAGAAAACCGAAAAAAAACAAACAAACAAAAAAAAAAAAACAAACTAATTATAATAGAGAAAAAAGAAAGGCAAGAAGAAATGAAGAAAGAAAAAGGGGATGGGCAAACGGTGGGGAACGGACAGGGAGAAGAGAGATACAGGTACACACGTGTCACAATTGCAACACTATCTAAAACAACAACTTCCCCCCGCTTTGCCCTAAAACCCCCCCGTCTGTCTGCCCAAATGGGTCTGCAAGCACCTCCCTTCCCACAAACCCCCAATAGGCCGCCCAGGGCCCACGAACTCCCCAGTACTGCAGATGCTCAAAAAAAAAAAAAAAAAAAAAAAAATTTAAGTAAAATTAAAAAAACAAACAAACAAACAAAAAAAAAAAAAAAAAAAAAAAAAACAGAAACCCCTCCGCAGGCCCGGCTCCGCCCGCCGCGGAGGCTTGGACCGGCTCTGCCCGGCTCCTCACGCCGCCTTGGCCTGGCCTGGCTCCGCCCAGCTCCGCTCGCTACAGCGGCCCAGCCGGCTCCGGCATCCACCTCCCGCCACCGCGGCCTGGACCGGCCCTGCCCAGCTCCGTACCCGCCGCGGCCTGACCCAGGCCCGCCCGGCTCCAAACGCTACTGCGGCCCGCAGCCGGGGCCTGCACCGGCCCCGCCCGGCTCCAAGCGCTACCGCGGCCCGCCGCCGGGGCCTGCACCGGCCCCGCCCGGCTCCAAGCGCTACCGCGGCCCGCCGCCCGGGCCTGCACCGGCCCCGCCCGGCTCCAAGCGCTACCGCGGCCCGCCGCCGGGGCCTGCACCGGCCCCGCCCGGCTCCAAGCGCTACCGCGGCCCGCCGCCGGGGCCTGCACCGGCCCCGCCCGGCTCCAAGCGCTACCGCGGCCCGCCGCCAGGGCCTGCACCGGCCCCGCCCGGCTCCAAGCGCTACCGCGGCCCGCCGCCGGGGCCTGCACCGGCCCCGCCCGGCTCCAAGCGCTACCGCGGCCCGCCGCCGGGGCCTGCACCGGCCCCGCCCGGCTCCAAGCGCTACCGCGGCCCGCCGCCCGGGCCTGCACCGGCCCCGCCCGGCTCCAAGCGCTACCGCGGCCCGCCGCCGGGGCCTGCACCGGCCCCGCCCGGCTCCAAACGCTACCGCGGCCCGGCCCGGCCTGGCTCAGCCCCACCGAGCGGGGCTAGATGCCTCGTCTCCGCCTACCCAAGAAGGGAATCCTCTGCAGGTAGCTGGGATCTCCGTGTATATTTCACAGACGAATCCTCTCTGTTACCTTCCCTCCAAATCGATGTCCAGACACCTCCGGACCAGCAAAAATCCCGAAACAATCCGGTCCCAAAGAGTCTCCAACGCCACCCAGCCGATTCCCTGCAGAAGACTCTAACAGGGATGTTCACTCAGCCGCCATCTTGCCCCCTCCCACATATATATTTTTAATGTAATATTATTACAAAGTCAATAAAAAATTAAAAAATTTTAAAAAAATAAAAATAAAAATAAAACTGAATTGTTCTCTTGAAAGTGGTTAAAATGTGAAATTTTGAATTGTAAATATATTACTACAATAAAATTTAAAAAATATGAAGTGCTTAAATATTACATATGTTTCAACTTGTGAATATATTTCTTTGATGTTATCAATTTTTACGTGATAAACTTATATTGGTCACTTTGATTTAAATCAAGGGCTTTAATTTCTTATTAGTAACTTGAAAGTTACTCATATTCTCCATGGTGGGAGTAGCAGCAGCATGGGATGTAAAATTTTGGAAGCTGGCATGCAATATTTAACCCACACAAAGAATTTGGACACTATGTGCACAAGTTATATACAATATAATTTATTGGAAGATGTTAACAAATTTTCCATTATTATTTTCAGTTTTCTTATTTTGTTTATTTTTTTTGGAAAAGGATTTTACACAATTCCTGGAATTTATATCATAGGGGGATAAAGAAATTGATCATATAATCTCTAGAAATTGGGGTCTTAATCTGAAGTTTTGTTTAGTATACACAATTGTTTGTATTTGTGCATTTTAATGGACTGAAGTTTTTTTCACATATATATGGCTGTCAAGGGATACAAAACCCAAAGCACATTTAGAACTGTTTACCTGGAAGTAGCTTAATATTGCTCCAAATATTTTTCATATTTGTTGTAATCTATTGTTTATTAATATAATCTAAGGCATAATGGAAGCAAAAAGTGTGTGATTATTAAGTATTTGTCCAAATTCACCCTGGCTTTCTGATCCTTGGAACAAAGACTATCATGATAGGGGGCAAAGTAGAAACCACAGGAGCTCTTTCTGCTGCTTAAAAGCAAGCACAGGCTCAAGCAAAAGCCAAACCCAAAGTCACAGCAGCCAAAGGGGAATCTGATGTAAGGAACTTACATCATAGGGTCGCTCCTTGAGTCAAAGTCCTCCATATAAAATTCATGGCTTTAGTAGGACTGCTGTGATTCTTTGAGATTCAGAAACATTTCAGCTAAAGATTAACCTTAAACACTGCCAATGCATAGTTTTACCTATAAATTGAAGAATGAAAGCTAAACAATTATATAGAAGTGTGCATGTAGTGTTACATATTGCTCCTAGTAGAAGCATTATTCTTTCTGAGTTCTAAAAACTAAAAAGCATTTTGGGGAGCATTCATCCATAATTATGGAGGGTTCCATGCTCACGTTTGAGCCAAGGTTCCCAGACTCACCTCTTCTGGGCTATGGAGGAGATGTACAGATGCTTGCTTCCTGGTTTAAGGCATATTCCACATCCTGGCTCAGCAGCCTGACTCATTGACCTCCAGTGGAATCTACAATGGTCCTTTCTAGTATTGTGTAAAGCCAGCTGTGTATGATTGATGGAGTTGACTGAGAAAACAATTGAATCCCATTAGGCACTTGCCGCTGCTGTTATTTTGTCACATTGACAAAGAACAGATTGATAAATCTCAATATAAGAAGAGAAAAGGAAAGCTCAGAACTCCAAACCAAATCTACAGTCTTAGTTGGACTACCTGGTGACAGTCAGCAATCCATATATCATGATATTAGAGTAAGCATATAGGGCTGAGCAGGCAAAACCAAATCCAGAGGCTTTTAGGAGAGAACATTCAAATTGCCACTGTTTACCCCCATATCTACCATCCTACTCTCCAATCGGGGCCTGAAGGATGTCTGAAATCATTCCTAAACCATAAAATCCTTAAATACAGCTAATCCTGTCCTGTAGCTACTGATTACTTTACCCAAAATTCATCCAATCAGTCAACTGAATGTTTGAGGTGTAACTGAACCAGTTCTTGTGTAGATAAGAGTGCACTGGATAAAGCACATTACCTACAGAAATCACAAGAGATGCTTGTTTTACATCCATTCTTAACCACTGACAGAAACTCTCCAATATTGGTTCAGGAGATTACACAAGGAATCTTGGGATTTTTCATATGGGGAGATGTTAAAACGTGCATGTACTGTATGTGTATACTACAGGGTGGAAGGTATAATCATGGGCTGGTTAGTCTGTTGAGCAGGCACCTTTGTTCTGAGACAGGCCCACTATATAGACACCCATCTCTTTGCTCAGTGCCTGTGTCCCCAGGACATAGATCCTTGTTTTGATCCTTATCGCCTCACCCCAATTGATCCAACTCTGTATTTGTCCTATTAATTTTGGAGTTTGGAACAATACTTCAAGACTGAGAGATTTCCTGCTAAGTCTCATTAATGCCATTTCTTTGCAGAGAACATAATTTAGATAACCACCTGTTTAGCTCGCCTGAGATACCCTAATTTCTGCATCTGTGAAGCAGGGTTTTTGATTTTGCTACTTGGGATTTTGTAAAATACTTATGTTCTCCCAGTAATTGTTTGTTGTTGTTGTTGTAGATGTTCCTGCTTGTAGTTTTTTATTATTTGCAGTGAACACAAGTGTGATCAAGGGAGCTTGTTGTTCTGCCAACTACATCATCCAGTGTTCCCAGGCAGAGCTCTGAGCAGTAAAATCTGGAGCACTGACGTCAGGAGGGTGGTACAGGGGTGTGGGCTCTCCAGGACAACATGGACATTATTCCCTTTGTTAAGGTAAAAAAAAATGTAATACCTCCCTGTGAGAAGTGATATCTTGATATCTTTGGCCACTTCATGAAGACCACAAACATATATTTGGATATTGTGGAGGTGGTGAGGGAATCTCCTGATCATGCAGAAGTAGGTTGACCAGCACGGTTCTGCAGAATAGTAACTCAGAGGTCGTTTGAACCTGAACTGGAAGCAGTGAGCACATAGTTCCTTCCTGGTCAAGTCTGCGTTAAAATCTGGGTCCTGTCAGTCTGAATATGTTTTTATTATTATTATACCTTTCAACCTGGTCTTATAAAGGCTTTGTAAGGGCAGACCCCCAAAAGGCAAGCTGGTAGCAGATTATGTTTTGCATTGTTTGTTCCTTTAAATAAATTAACAGACTTTCTGCTGATTATATAAAATACCCTTCCCTTTCTACAGCTTCCCGTGGTTTGGACATTTCAGCCAATAGTCTCATCATTAAGAGTGGTCATTAAAATTTCTCTCCCCTCCCCCAGGAAAGGAGAGCTATTCTACTGCAGCCTGTCCTGCCTATAGATATGCCACTCTGAGCTGCTGGACCTCAGATTGCATAATGATCTTGGGCTGCAGGTGTCATCAACTCAAGTCTTGCCATTCAGTCAAGAGAGGCGCAAGCTGGAATGTTTCACCTACTGCATAAGGCATTTCTCAGTGTGCAGTGTTCTAATCACTTCTCCTCTTCTCCCATAGTACTGGGGTTTTATTTATAACCTTTTAAGTATCCTCCCTTGTGTCACAGAATGCATTTCCCATTAGGCTCTGACTCACTCCCACACAGCTACCCTAAACCATGCCCCCAAACTTGAGAGATATCCCTATAGTATGCACCTCTTTCCCCAGGCTGTTCTGGGTGGTGAGGCTTTTGTAATGGACTGAGGGATGAGGTGAGCAGATATGTGGTGTCTTACTACTAATGAGATTCCATTCGACAACCAGCTCAGTCAATGGTGACCACAGGACACTTTCTCAAACTTGTAATGTGATTCCAGTATTGACTCTTTGTGAGGATTCAGATGAGGCTTACAGTGCTCAGCTCCACAGGTCTCCCAGCAGATGGGGGAAATTGGCCACGTCTGTAGAGTCTTTTCTTAGCCTGACAATATAAGGGAGATGACCAAGTCCTCAATCTACACTCAGGCTTCTCAATCTCAGCCAATGTTCCTAATTTTGATATTATCTTTTGTCCTCCAAATCCAAACTCTACTTTCCTCCAGACCTTGGCACCAAGTATCTGACTAGAGGAATCCCTAATAAACTAATGGTATTGGCACATGATTGAATTTATGGTAAGCAAATACTTAATGATGGACCAACAGATGTCATGGAAGGAGGCAGGAAGCTCTGTGGGTTATCTCTGTGTGTGTCTGCATGTGCCTCTACTTACCCTGTTGAGCAGTCACACCAGTCCTTATAGGTACATTTGTACAGCAGAGAGGCAGATGTGGGTCAGAAATAACATCTTTTCATTGAAGAAGTTTAAGAATGCAAGATGGGAGTGAGTGTTGCTGGGGGGGGGGGGAAGTGGTGGGGTGGGGGTGGTGGGGTTAAATGGGACCTCATATTGTTTTTTTAATGTAATATTTTTACAAAATCAATTTAAAAAAAAGAAAAAAAAAAGAAAGTATATATTGTAAAGAAGGTGTATCAAGAATGTTAGAGAACTCTGAAAAAGATGTCTCATATCATCAGTAAAGTGTCCTTATATTATAAGGATATAATGTATGCTTTACTGAATTAGAAGGTTAGTGACCATTATTCATAAATGGACAAATGTCCTGTTAATTTATAGGAGATTTTGGGGTGATGTGGAATTAGGTGGGTCGAAAATTGTTAAAATATTCACTTTTGTTAACAGTATTTCTGTTATATTCTGTTGTATAGTGGTGATATACACAGTGGTAACACAACAGTAAATTATTTAAAATTTATAGTACAAAATGTCACCATGTCTTCCCATTTAACTTTTTTCTGTATTTTGGGTTTAGATTTTCTGACATCAGAACTTGGACCCTTGAAAAGCAAAAGATTCCTCATTTCTTCTTAATAAAAAAAATATTTGTGATTATAAAAAAAAAAAAAAAAAAAAAAAGAATGCAAGGGCAAACACACTGACCGAAATGGGAATT
Source organism: Dasypus novemcinctus (assembly GCF_030445035.2). Lineage (NCBI taxonomy): Eukaryota > Metazoa > Chordata > Mammalia > Cingulata > Dasypodidae > Dasypus > Dasypus novemcinctus. The sequence goes on along the minus strand of NC_080704.1, from coordinate 151,529,599 downwards.
CCCTGGGGGTACTACCAAGGACAGATATATCCAGTGTGCGTTAGAAGCTTCCAGAACAGGGGAGAACCCATTTTCCTGAGTTCACCTTTTCAGACTGTTGACTACTTTCCTGGTACCAAGCACAGGGTCCAGAAGGCCGGACAACTTTACTTCCACCTATTCGTGGCTGGAGGAAGCAAGACCAAGAGTAAAGCAGAAGACCCTAAACTCATCAAGTTCCGCAATGTAATGACCACAAAGCCTATTTCAGTGCCTCTGACAGGCCCAGGGCTAGGCAGTTAGTGCCTCCTCCATCCCTCACCCTTCATGCTTATGGTAATCTGGGGAGCAAGGTATCACAGAAGTTTAATAACTTGCCCAACTGTGCACAGACAGTAAATTGCAGAGCCAGATTAGAGCCCAGGTGTGTTTGGTTGTTTAGCCTGCATGCTATTGGACATTACAGCATCCTTTATTGGCATAAGCTTTATTGAGGGGAAGAATGAAGAAGTAATTTGCATACATTTTAAAAATCCTATTACTCAAGGAAAGTTTTGAAACTAAAAAAGCATAGAGAAAATCAACTTCATTTTTGCCATCAAAATCCACACACCTTTAGTACTTTCTTGTATTTTCATCTAGTCCTTCTTTGTAGAATTATATTTAAGTATATATGTATGTATTTATCTTCTTATTTCTACTATGCAAGCAATTTGTTGCCTGTTTTTTTTCACTCAACATATCATAGCATTTCCTTATATTATTACTTCCTTTTTGTAACCCGTGTTTTTTGTTTCTTTTTAAAAATAGCACTGTGTTCTTTCCAATTATAAAAGTGGTCTGCTTCTTACTGAAGAAAACTCAAATTTCTGAAAGGTACAATGAAGAGAACAAAGAATGAACCCTAATTTCACCATTCAGAGAGAACCTCTTTAGTGCTTTTTTCATTAAGACATTAAAAATATTTTTATAGATTTCTTTTCAGTCTTGTTTTCTTTACATGCATCCACATCGTTTTTTCATCAAAATTGGGATCATACTGTAGATACAATATCTTACCATGCATTTTTCATTTAAATTATTATTTAAAAAATTGTAAACAAATTCTTTTGTCATCAAAATACCATTCTTAATGGCTGCATGATATTATGGCATATATATAACATCATTTATTAAACTCATAATCTAATTTTGAACATTCAGTTTCCTTGCACTTTTTCAATTTTTGAAATACCGCTTTGGTAAGTGCTTTAGCAAATAAGCCTTACGAAGGTTAATTTTACATGTCAGCTTGGCTAGGTCATGGTGCCCAGGTGATTGGTCAAACACTAGCCTAGATGTTGCTGTGCAGGTATTCTGTAGATGTGATTAACAGCTACAATCAATTGACTTTAAGTAAATAAGTTTACCCTCGATAATTTGGCTGAACCTCATCCAGTTATTGAAGGCCGTAGGTGCGAAAAACTGGTATTACCCTAATAAAAAGAAATTCTGCCCCAAGACTACAGCCTCAACTCTTGTCCTGTGAACCTGCACTACAGAGTTTGTTCTCAAGACTGCATCATCAACTTTTGCTAGAATTTCCAGCCTGCCAGCCTGCCTGACAGACTTCAGATTTGCCAGACCCTATAGTGCATGAGCCGATTCCTTAAAAGAGAGAATCTTTCTCTCTGTGTGTATAGCAAAACAAATACAACAATATATATACAATATACCCTTTGGTTCTGTTTCTCTGGAGAACCTTAACTGATACTTTTTGTAAGTTTCTAAGGCTAAGTTCTTAGAAACTGAATTTCTGGTCCAAAGGGACTGAGCATTGAAAGGACACTTCATTTATATTACTAAATAGTTTTCAGGAATGGTTGTATCAATTTACTTTCCCACCTGCTGAGTATAAGTGTGTCTACAGTCTATGTCACCACCATTCTTTACTTTTTATTTTGAAATACTTTCAAACTTACAGGACAATTGCAAAAAATAATACAAACCCCATACATGGAACTCCAACATATCTCTACCCTACCCCAGATACCCAGATGTACCAATTTCAACATTTTGCTATACTTACTGTATCATTCTTTCTATCCATCCATCTGTCCACCTATCTATCTATATGTCTGCTTGTCTGTTGGTCTATGTATTTATCGATTCATTTTCTGAAGTCTTTAGTGTAGGTTGTACACATCTTGCTCCCTGAACAAATAATACTGCCATGTATGTTTCCTAAGAACAAGGATGTTCAGTTATGTATCCACTGTACCTGCAATTATTAAGTTCAAGAACATTAACATTAATATAAAGCTTGTACTTTATATATCATTTTTTTCATATGTCCCACAAATGTCCTTTTGAATCTTCTCTCTTTCCTTTCTAAATCCTAGCCAGAATCATATATGGCCTTTGTCATTGTCTCTTCATTTGTTCTGCTTTTTATTGTGAAAACATATATACAACATAACATTCCCCATCTCACCCTCTCCCAGGCATACCCGTCAATGAGATTAATCACATTCATCCTTCACATTTATCATCACTAAAAATTTCCCACTGATCCAAACAATAACCCTTTATGCATTATTTCTCTATTCCCCCTGCCCCTGCCCCCAGCAACCTATGCTCTAATAATTGTCTCTGTGAGCTTGCATATTCTTTGATATTTTCTTTGTGCTTACTATGGTGCTTATATTTAACACTTAATTCTACAACAATCTCTTTTGCATTGATACCAACTTAACTTCAATAGTATACAGAAACTATGTTCCTGTAACCTTCCATCCCCCAACGTTTATGTAGTTCTTGTCACAAATTACAAATATATACATTATTAGTCCCAAACCACTGATTTATGATTACATTTTATGCATTTGCCTTTTAGATACCACAGGAAGTAAAACATGGCATTACAGATCAAAAACACAAAAGTACTGTCATTTATATTTATGTATGTCATTACCTACAATAGAGATCTTTATTTCTTCATGTAGCTTCAATCTATTGTCTAGTGCCCTTTCATTCCAACCTGCAGGACTCTCTTTGTAATCTCCTCTATTTCCGGTTTAGTGAAGACAAACTCCCTAGTCTTTGTAATTATGGCAATGCCTTAATCTCCCCCTCATTTTTGAAAAGCATTTTTACCAGATATAAAATTGTTTGGTGGGAATTTTTTTGCTTTTAGTATTTTCAGTATGTTCTCCCACTGCCTTCTTACTCCATGGTTTCTGATGAGAAATCAGCACTTAATCTTATTGAGGCTCCCTTACATGTAACCTGTTGCTTCTCTCTTGTGGCTTTCAGAATTCTCTCCATATCTTTGACATTCCACAGTTTGATTTTAATAAGGTGTAGTCTAGGTCTATATTTGTTTATGCTTTTTGTATTTCATCATGTGTCTTAGATATGCATGTTCATATCTTTCATTAAATTTGGGAAGTTTTCAGTCATTATTTCTTTGAATGATCAGTCTGCTCTTTATTCTTTACTTCTCCTTCTGTAACTCCTACAAAGGTGTATATTGGTACACTTGATGGTGTACTACAGGTTCCCCAGACCCTTATCAATTTTCTTCATACTTTCCTCTTTATATTTCTCAAACTGGATTTTTAAAAATTTCTTTCTATTTTTTTTTAATTTATTTTTTATTTTTCTTTTTTAAAAAAGGATACATAGATCACAAAAAAATGTTATATTGAAAAATATAAGAGGTTCCCATATACCCCACACCCACCTTATCGCCCCCTCCTTCCACATCAACAACCTCTTTCATCATTGTGGCACACTTATTGCATTTGGTGGATACATTTTGGAGCGCTGCTGCACCACATGGACTTTAAATCACATTGTAGCTTACACTCTCCCCCAGTACCTTTAGTGAGTTATGGCAGGATATATGATGTCTTGCATCTGTCCCTGCAATATCATTTAGGACAACTCCAATTCACATCACATCTCTTCTTCCCTCTCCCTGCCCTCAGCAACTTCCATGGCCACTTTCTCCAGATCAATGCTACAGTTCCTTCCACTACTAGTCACAGTAGTTCTATAGTACAAGACCAGTAAGTAAACTATAATCCATATTTTATTCCTCCATCCTGTGGATCCTGGGATGGTTATATTAACTCCACCTCTAAATTAGAGGGGGCTTAGAATCCACATGGCTGATGGATGCAATTCTCCTGCTTGGGGATGTAGGTACTCTTGGTTCCCTGGTGTGGTGGTTGACCATCTTCACCTCCCTGTTCACTGATCTGAGTAAGTCCAATGAACCAGAGAGTAGGAGTGGCAAATCTGCTGAGGTTCAGGGCCCAGCTGGCACATGGCCAGTCCAGAGATTCAAGTCTCTGTAGTATACACCAACCCCAACACCAACCACAGGTTCAGTAAAAGTGACAGAAGAGGCATGTCTATAAAGGTCACATCTGAGTCCAACTCCATCACAATTAGGAGCACAAATTCCAAAGTAGGGCCCACTGACAAGGCACTGAACTCCAAAGTCATCTGCCATGACCATAGAACCTGTGTGTCTCTGTAGCCCTCAGGAGCACCAGTACCTGGGGTTGTATTTACTTTACCTGTCTCTGGGATCCTGCTGAGATGTGCTTAAGCGCGACCCCTTTGATGACCTCCTGACTCATTTTGAAGTCTCTTATCCATATAAACTCATTTGTCTTTACCATTTCCCCCTTTTATTCAAGGTCTTTTCCTACTTGCATCACCAGCTGGTGATTGGTAGTAATTCCTTGGTGCCAGGGAGGCTCATCCCCAGGAGTCATGTCCCACACTGGGGAGAAGTAATGCATTTACAGGCTGAGTTTGACTTAGAGAGTGGTCACATTTGAGCAACATGGAGGGTTTCAGGAGGTAACTCTAAGGCACCCTGCTGCTCTAGGCCTAGTTGAAATTTCAGGCACACTGGCTCATAAGCATAGTCATCAGTAGTCAAGGGCTCATCATTGGAACATCCATCTCCAATGGTCTTTACCCTTGCCCTTGGGGGATTGTTGCTGTTCCATTGGGGAATGTGACAGAGCTACACTGACTGGGAACTCAGCACCTGCTAAGCTGTTATTTGTAAGTCTAACTATCATGAAAATACCCAATGAATATCTTAACATTTTTATATACCCTATATATATACCCTGGAGAACTCCCTCCCAACCATGTGTCCCCTTTCAATAACAACCCAAACCAGTGTTCTGCCCCTGCCATATTTGAACCCTTCTGTGGTCCATAACTTCTTCAAAAATGAAGCCTAATATATTGGTAAATTTAATTGTTGGGAAAATGAAATAGTAATGATAGGTTTAAATGTTAGAAATAGAATACATACTAAGTTAGAAAAACTAAAATGAAGTAAAAAATAAATTATAGTATTAAACACTGAAAAATATCATAAAATATTGTTTTTGATGTTTTGCCTTTCATCACTGCAATGAGTATTGCACTGTCTGTATAGTGGCAAGGCAATATCTTTTTTTTTAAAGATTTATTTTTATTTATTTCTCTCCCCTTTTCCCCCACACCACCCCAGCTGTCTGTTCTCTGTGTCCATTTGCTGTGTGTTCCTCTGTGTCCACTTGTATCCTTGTCAGCAGCACAGGGAATCTATGTCTCTTTTTTTGTTGTTGTTGTTGTGTCATCTTGCTGCATCAGCTCTCTGTGTGTGTGGCACCACTCCTGGGCAGGCTGGACATCCTTTCACACTGGATGGCTTTCCTTATGGGGTGCACTCCTTGTGTGTGGGGCTCCCCTATGAGGGGGACACCACTGTGTGGCACAGCACTCCTTGTGTGCATCAGCACTGCTTGTAGGCCAGCTCCACACGGGTCAAGGAGGCCCTGGGCTTGAACCATGGACATTGCATGTGGTAGGTGAATGCTTTACCCATTGAGCCAAGTCTGCTTCCCAAGGCAATATCTTTCATTACTTCTTCAGTGCCTACATCCTTCATTTTTTTCTAATTTTTAATTTTGTTTAAAAAAGTTTTAGAACACAGTAAGGTCACATATACAATATTGGGGACTCCTATATATCTAACATCAAACTCTTTTCCCACTTCCCCAACAATGATCTTTTTACATGTTCATGTTATATTTGCTGAAGCTGATATACAGATATTGAAACATAGGTATCAAACATGGTTCCATTTTGGTTTACATTATGGTTTATATTTTAGACTGTAGAATTTTCTAAATTTTTAGTTACATTATTGTTAATTTAATTGTTTACATTTTAGCCTATAGACTTTTATATATTTTTGGTGAAATTCAACATGTCCTATATCCATCATTTCACTATCTTTACTTCCATTTGCCCCCGAGTTACCCTGCATCCATCTATTCTATTCCTCTCCCCTCCCCTTAGGGCCCACAGTGACAACCAAGCTTCACTGCTTGAAGGACCAGACTCACAGATAATTGCAACAATGTTTGTGTATGTCATACGTTTTTTTTCCCCTCTTTTTGTCTTCTTAGTTGTTCTTTCACTCTCCTCCAACTCTGTCTATCCTTTTGTTTTAGTTTCCTCCTGCAGAACTTTCTTTAGTGTTTCTTGAAGGGCAGGTTTCTTGTTGGCACGCTTAGTTTCTGTTTATTTGTGAATATTTTGAACTCTCCATAATTTTTGAATGCCAACTTTGCTGGATAGAGGATTCTTGGTTGGAAATTTTTTTCTTTTATTATCTTAACTATGTCATACCACTGCCTTGTTGTTTCAGATGAGAAATTGGCACTTAATCTTATTGAGCTTCCCTTTTATGTGATGTTTCTCTTTTCTCCTGCTGCCTTCAATATTTTCTCTTTTTCTTGAACATTGGATAATTTGACAAGTATTTGTCTTGGAACTAGGCCTTTGGGGAATTTATGCTGTTTGGGGTGTATTTTGCTTCCTGGACATGTACATCCATCTCCCTCAGTAGGTTTTGGAAGTTTTCAGCCATTATTTCCTCCAACACCCCTCTGTCCACTTTCCCTTCTCTTTTCCTTCTGGGATGCCTATAATGCATATGTTGGTGTGTTTTGCATTGTCATTCAGGCCCCTAAGTTTCTGCTGGATTTTTTCTGTCTTTTTATCAATCAATTCTACTATCTGTTTGATATCAGATGTTCTGTCCTCTACATCACTAATTCTTTCGTCTGCCTCTTCAAATCTGCTGTTATTTGCTAAGAGTGTATTTTTTATTTCTTTGATTGTGCCATTCATCACCATCATATTCATCATATTTTTGGGTATGTTTACGATTTCTTCAGTATGATCTCCAAGTGTTTTCTTAATATCCTTAATCTCTTCCTTCACTTCATTAAATTGGTCCACAATTTTTTAAAAATTAATTTAATTTTTAAATTATTTTTAAAGCTAATAGATCACACAAAATGTTACATTAAAAAACATAAGAGGTTCCTCTATACCTCACACACACCCACACACCCCTTCCCCACTCCTCCCACATCAATAACCTCTTTCATCATTGTGGCACAGTCATTGTATTTGGTGAATACATTTTGGAGCACTGCTACAGCACATGGATAATTGTTTACATTGTAGTTTACACTCCCTGTACATTCAGAGGCTATGGCAAGATATATAATGTTCAGCGTTTGTCCCTGCAGTTTAACTTAGGACAAGGCCAAGTACCAAAAATGTCCACACATCACATTTGTTTTAGGTGTTTTGATTAGTTGTTTGATGTTATCCTCCTCTTCCTGGGTTTTAGTTTGTTCATTGGATTGGGCCATGATTTCCTGATTATTTGTATGGTTTAAAATATTTTGGTTTTGTCTGATCATCATTTTATATTGATAGGTTTTTTCAGTCATTAGCTTCTCCATTTGGTCTTGGTGTTTATTTAGGTTTTGGTTGTGTGTGTGTGTGTGTGTGTGTGTTAAGTCTTCTCTTTGACACTTTGCTCTTCTTATTCTATTTCCTTGTTCATGTATAAGTTCCACTGAAGGGAAATATTAGGGACAGGGAAAACAAAAGTGGAAAGAAAAGAAAAAGTATAATAGTAGTTTTGAAAGTAAATGTTAGCAGAAGAACCATGTGAGACCTAGGAGAGCGAATATTAAACTCAGTGTAAGCTGTGTAGAGTTATAACAATAAAAAATGAGATGGTAATCTACAATGAGATGGTAATCTGAATATGGAGAAAAATACAGTATGAATTAAAAGGCCAGTGTTGCCAGGAGGGAGGGAAAGAGAAAAGAAAAGACAATAACATCAAGAGTGAATAAATGATAAAAAACAGAATAGAGGTGTTAGAAATAAAAAGTCAGAAAAACTGGGGGCTAAACAAAGAGGTGGAATGTAAGAGAAACAACATAAGATGGAAGATAGAAAGATGTAAAGGAAACAGGATAGCATTACTAGCCAAAATCAGTATACACAGAAAAGAGGAAATTGAGGATGAGGAAACACAGCAAACAAGAAATACTGCTTGCAGCAACTAATATAAAAAAAAGAAAGGAAAAAAAGCAAAAAGAGGGAAAAGAAAACCTGACAGTGGGGGGATAAAGAAGAAAGAAAGACAAGAAAACAAACAAAAAAGACCAGACAAGGCCTCAAGGAAGGAGTCATCTTTGCAATTGAATAAACTGCTCAGGAGTCTATCCTTCCCCCATTCTCCCTTCCACACTTTCCTTTCTCCAAGGGCTGCAGATAGGCCATGTGAGAGGTCCCCTCTGAGATTCCAATGGGACCTTGGTGAACCAACTCACCACAGAAAATAACGACTCTTAGTCTCTTTGAGAGAGAGAACCCACACCTTGCCAGGAACCCTTAATATGCTTTTGGAAGCCTACCAAGGATGTCCTACTGTCCCCCTCCCTTAGCTATGTTGTGCAGGACTAGTTAATGACCTGGGTCTACCTTCTCTCAAACCAGTTTTCCCTATCCCAGGGCATTTAAGTGAATCAGTCTCTCTCAGCAGATTCACCTCTCCTCCCTTCCTAGCCTCTCTCCACGCCAGCTGGTATGCTCCTCCAAGCTCATAAAAAAGGGGAGTGGGGTGGGATCAAACAATTGAACCTGTACTCCTTGGGTCCCTCTGCACCCCTTACCAGAAACCTCCTATTCTCGGAGTTTGTCTTAGGCCAGAGGGCTAGGGGAATGCTGGGGTTCGGGGAGTACTGGGTTCAGGGAACACAGGCTTGTGGGAATGCAGGCTTGGGGAACATGGGTTCAGGGAATGTGAGTTTGGGGAACACGAGGTTCATGGAATGTGGGTTCATTGATCATGGGTTTTGGGAGCAAGGGGCTCAGGAACACTGCTGTGCGACTGGCAGAGCTCAGGGAATACTGTGGTTATCAGCCCCAGGGGAAGGATTTAGCATTCACACAGCTTCTGGCTCAAATGCCAGAAACCCATGGTTTTACCTTGAGCAAGCATTATTTTTATCACACTCTCTCCAGACGGATGTCCAGAAACCTCCTGCTTTGTGGGTTCCCAATACAGCTCACTCAGGCAGGATTCTTTTCCCACTGAGCTGGTTTTTTGAGGAGAGATGACAAGGGTGCCCTCACTCAGATGCCATCTCGCCCACCTCTCCAATTTTCTTATATTGAAGTTCACTGATTCTTTCTTCTGCCAGCGTCACCATTTTAGGTGAATTTGTTACTGTAATCTTCAACTCTGTTTTGTTCCTTTTCATAATTTTCATCTCCTATTGATGTTCTGTTTATGTTCATCTATCTTTTTCCTGATCTCCTTTGGTTCTTTGTCCATGTTTTCCTTTAGCTTTGTGAGGACCATTTTGTAAAAGTATTTGTCCGCTATATTCCCAGTTTGACCTTCTTTACTGATGGTTTTGAATGCTTGAAATGTCTCCTTTTCATAATTTTCATCTCCTATTGATGTTCTCTTTATGTTCATCTATCTTTTTCCTGATCTCCTTTGGTTCTTTGTCCATGTTTTCCTTTAGCTTTGTGAGGACCATTTTGTAAAAGTATTTGTCTGCTATATTCCCAGTTTGACCTTCCTTACTGATGGTTTTGAATGCTTGAAATGTCTCCTTTGCCTAAGCCATCACTTCATATTTCTTTGTATGTTTTGGAATCTTTTGTTTAAACCTAGATATTATGATATTTCAATGCGTTATTGCTGGAATGTAGACTCTGAGGTGTCTCTTCCTTAAGCTTGCATCTTGCTAGTATTATTACAGAGCTTTTTCTGATTGCCAGAATCTAACAATGCAAAGGGAAAAAAGTAAATGAAAACATCTTTCTCAGTCTTTGCATATTGATCTAGGCAAATGCTCTCCTTCAGGACTTATCTTTCCCATGAGTTTGGAGACTAGCTCCAGGCCAATGTAGGGCCTCCCAGATACTTTTTGCACATACTTCTTGTGTCCTTCGGAATTCTTCAATATACACACTTCCAAATGGCCCTCTCTTCCCTAGAATACAGTTTCCTCATGGTCTGGGAACTTTACTGTATTTCCTATAGTCATCAATCCCTTGCCCCAGGCAGCACAACTTGAATGCTCTTTCACATTGTTCTGTAAAAGAGTTTTGTTACCTATCTTCTACATGCAGGGAAAGTTATTTGATGGCAAGACCCTTAAGCCACCATCCAACAAACTGGGCCAGACATACACACTCCAAGTATATGTGCCAGGTTTACTCTGTTCTCTCCAGAATCAGGACTGGAGATCTGTACTGGAAGTGTGGGCTGACTCTGAACTGAGCAAGTGAGGGGAGTGAGAAGGGCATGCTTTGGTGCCACAAGATCCTCCTGCTTTTAAGTAGCCTTTTTCTTGATGTAGCTTTTGCGTGTTATTGCAGTCTTTAACTTTTTTTGTGGAGCTTTGAGATAGATGTTTCTGCCTATTCTTGTAGGCTCTTTGAAGCTTCTGTCCCCACCATTTAAATTACTGCACTCATCGAGCAGATGTGCAATAGATTATTTAAGCATTTCTCTACAATTTCTAATCCATTTCTTCCATGAACATCTGTGGAGAATGGCATTGAATGCCCCAGACCTGAGCTGGACCCCTCTTTCACTTACCAGTCTCATATGACCTTAAACATTTGAGACTCAGGTTTTTCATCTATAAAATGTAAAAACAATAATTGCCTCAAACAGTTGTGATTTGGATTGACTTATTATTAATTCAGTCGAAATTTCATATGATGCCATTGCCCTTTGCGTGCATTTGAATTTTTTGTTTCCCCCTATATTAGTCAGCCAAAGGGATGCTGATGCAAAATATCAGAAAATGGTTGGTTTTTATAAAGGGTATTTATTTGGGGTAGAAGTCTACAGTTACCAGGCCTTAAAGCATAAGTTACTTCCCTCACCAAAGTCTATTTCCAGGTGTTGGAGCAAGATGGCTGCTGAGTTTGCGAGGGTTCAGGCTTCCTGGGTTCCTCTGGGCTCAGCGCCTCTGTTTTCTCCACAAGGTCAGCTGTAGACTATCAGGCGAATGGCTCTCTCTCTTTGCCTGGGGCTCCAACTTCAGCATCAAACTCCAACATCAAAACTTCAACATCAGAAATCCTCAACTCTGTTCTTCCCCATGCCTTTTATCTGTGAGTCCCCACCCCTTGTTGGGTGGGGACTCAACACCCTAATCATAACTCAGTCATGCCCAGGTACAGATCAGATTACAAGCATAATCCAACATTTCTTTTTGGAATTCATCAATTATATCAAACTGTTACATCCCCATAAAATTATAAGTCTTTTTGATTATATATGATCTCTAGGATTTTTTCCACTCTTAGGTTTTCCATATTAAAATGGAGAAAACTGCAAAAATCCCAGTCAAAATCAACATGCTAAATAATTCCTTATTATGTTTTGGCTGTTAGAATATGTTTAAGAGGGTTTTTTAAAAGACAGAGTGTGGGTAAAATAAGTGGAATGATTTACTGTATTATGTGAAATCATTTCCTTTTTATGTTTCTGTAATCCCAAGTAGGGAGTGAAAAGTAATCAATGCAGTAACTTCAAATATAACAAAGATAAGTTGTCATATACTCAGATGTTAGTGTCCATAAAATTTCCATCTATCTCACTTGCCCTTTTTAGCTACATCCTAGAACATCAGTATAAATAGAATGAACAGAAATCCAGGGATTTGACTTTGTAGGCTAAATATGCATTGGCCAGTGAGTTCCCAGATAGATTGCAACAGAAGCCTGGGAAGTTGGAAGCTTTTTTCTTAAGTCTTGAATAGTCTTGGGAGCCCCATCAAGTGCCAGACCTGCTTCCATAAGGAGGCTGATCCCTGTAAGAGGACACTTCCTAGGGCTCTTTTTACCTCTGAACAGAAGGAAGTATCAAGATTGTTCAGCCCATTGTGTCCCAAACACAGCTGTTCATCGAAATCACCTGGGGAAATTGTGTGTTCATGAAAATACAGATTGCCTAGGCCCAACTGCCCAGATATTCTTATGTGGGGTAGGACCTGCAAGTTAGCATTTGCAACATGCTTTCTCAATGATTCTGATGCCATAGGTCTATGGACCCGCACTGGGTAGCCTTTGACAAACCACAAATTTTGCAGATAGGGAAATTGAGGCCAAAAATGGCTGAAGGGACATGCACAAGGTGACACAGTTTTGTTTTCCATGAAGATTAAAACAATTCTTTGCTTCTTCCAATTTGATCATGAATGAGATGGTTGTGAAACAGTCAAACCTTGAGTTCAAAGGTGCCACGAGAAGCACAGCCTTCTAGGGGAGACAAACCAAGAGAAAGCTCTGAGTGAGGAGAAAGAGAAAGAGGCAAAGAGTTTAATATTTCACTTTCAATTCATCTGAGAAAAATTTTCCAACAAATTTTTTTCATTTGGATGAGTAGCCCAAGCTCCATTTTGGCCAGATTTGCCCCACTTCACTTTGAATTTTGCAGGTTTTATATATTGTTAAGGGATAGAGAACCTTTTGAGAGTAATTATTTGGTGTTATTAATATAAATGGGATATTAAAATGATATGAGGGGTGCGGGTGAAGCTCACTAGTTTGGGCTCCTGCTTCCCATGTACAAGGTCCCTGGTTTAATCCATGGCACCTCCTAAAAAAAGGTGTAGAAATAAAGTATAGTAAAGGATTTACTTTTTTTAAATGACATGACCACTAAATGCAGTGTGGTGGGAAGCAGCGGCAGTCCCCCAGGTGCAACGGTAAGAACCAGGAAGGAATGAGGGTCCAACAGTGGGGTCCTGATACTAATGACTGTGCTTGTGAGCCTATACACCTGAAATAAGAACAAAGCCTAGAGCATCATTGTGCCTGGGAGTTTCCTCCTGACATCCTTGATGTTACTCAAATGTGGCCAGTCTCGAAGCCAAACTCAGCATGTAAATGCAGTGCATTCCCCCCAGCGTGGGACATGACACCCGGGGATAAGCCTCCCTGGTACCGAGGGATCACTACCGAATACCAGCTGAAGATGCAACTAGAAAATGACCTTGAATTAAAGGTTCAATGTGGATCAGCAGATTATCCCTGTCTACATATAATAACATGACTTTAAAATGCTGTTTGACCTAATGTAAGGAGGAAATGGAAAGGAGAAATGAGTTTATATGGCTATGAATCTCTAAAAAAGAGTCTGGAGGTTGTCAGAAGGATTGCCCTCATGCGCACCTGAGCAGAGTCTCAGAGACAGATAAAGTAGATACAACCCCAGGTATTGGTTCTTTTGAGGACTAAAGAGACCCACGGGTTCTATGGTCATGGCAGATGGGGTTCACTGCCATGTCAGTTGGCCCTTCTTTGAAGCCGGTGTTTCTGCGTGATGGAACTGGACTCAGATGGGATCTCTTTTCACAAGACTTTCATGCTACTTTACTGGAATTGTAGTTGGTGTTGGTGTTTAAGATATATTTAGGGGATTTGAATCTCTGGACTGACAATATGATAGCCACGCCCTGAACCTCAACAGACTTCAACTCCTACACTCTGATTTATTGGACTTACCCCACTCAGCTAACATGGAGTTGAAGAATGTCAACCCCCACACCATGGAGCCTAGAGTGCCTACAACTGAAAGCAGGAGGATTGCATCCAGTATCCATGTGGAATCTAAGCCCCCTCTTGACATAGATGTGCAATGGACACAACCAATCCAATGTTCACGGAGAAAATGTGGCATTGGTGTGGGAAGGGTGGCCATGGTGGCTGCTGGGTGCAGGGAATGGGAGGAAAAGATGAGATGTGGAGGCGTTTTCGGGACTTGGAGTTGTCCTGGGTGGTGCTTCACGGACAATTACGGGACATTGTAGATCCCCCCAGGACCCACTGGATGGAACGTGGGAGAGTGTGGGCTATGATGTGGACCATTAACTATGAGGTGCAGCGATGCCCAGAGATGTGCTTACCAAATGCAAGGGATGTGTCATGATGATGGGAGAGAGTGTTGCTGTGGGGGGAGTGGGGGGTGGGGACAGTGGGGTTGAATGGCACTTCATATTTTTTGAACGTAATATTTTTTAAAAAAATGAATAATAAAAAAATTCAACTTTAGATCAATTATTTTAAATTTTATATTCATTATTCTAATTTACATTTTATTTAACAGATGATCACAAATATTTTAGAAGAAAATAACTTTCTGTGAAATGTGTAATCTTTTAATATAATTCTATTTCACTTTGAATCCTAAATATCATTTCTGTCAATTTTACATAAATTATGTGAAAATCTTTATTATAGCAATATACCTAATGATCTCACTGAAATAAAGACAATTTTATAATAAGGAAAAATGCAGTGTGGTATTCTGGAATGGCCCTTGGAACAGAAAAAATTATAGTGGAAAAACTAGTGAAATGCCACTAAAGTCCATAGTTTAATTAGTAGTCATACACCAATGTTAATTTCTTAAATTTGAGAAATATCCCTTTGTTCGTAAGATGTTATCACTAAGGAGAATTGGTCAGAGGGTTCTGTTCTGTCTTTGCCACTTCTCTGTAAACCTAAAAGTATGCCAGAATAAAAAGTTTATTTAAAAAAATAATCCTGGGAAACGGACTTGGCACAGTGGTTAGGGCGTCCGTCTACCACATGGGAGGTCCGAGGTTCAAACCCCGGACCTCCTTGACCCGTGTGGAGCTGGCCCATGCGCAGTGCTGATGCGCGCAAGGAGTGCCGGGCCACGCAGGGGTGTCCCCCGCGTAGGGGAGCCCCATGCGCAAAGAGTGCGCCCCATAAGGAGAGCCGCCCAGCGCGAAAGAAAGTGCAGCCTGCCCAGGAATGGCGCCGCCCACACTTCCCGTGCAGCTGACAACAGAAGTGGACAAAGAAACAAGACGCAGCAAATAGACACAGAGAACAGACAACCGGGGGAGGGCGGGGAATTAAATAAAAAAATAAATCTTTAAAAAAATAAAAAAAATATAAATAAAAATAAAAAAATAATCCTAAGTAAGAATAAACCAGATTAGTAAAAGAAGCAAAGACAAATTGCTAATCAAAGTACTGATTTCTTAGCACAGTGTGGGTAAAATCCTTTAGGGAAATGACTGTTTGATTTGTGTGAGAAAGTTACTTAGGAGAAAATGTCTGTTGTATCCCAGGAGATAATCTGGCTGAGTGGGAGAAGGGGCACTCTAATTTCAGGAAAATCAAATGGTGATTTTCTTATTTGATAGCAAATTGGTTTGTGCAATTTTCTTTGAGGTAGTTGTTTTCCATTTAAGTAATCAACAAAGACTAGAATCACCTCATAATGAGGGATGTATACAGTAGGCTTGATTGGAGAAATGACTATCTAAAATATAATTCTATTATTTATCTGCTCTCAATAACAGCAGATATATTAAAAAATATGTAATAGGTTGTAAAGATTAACCATTCTCCTTGGGCTCGATTTACCTGAAGGAGGTGCCTACACTCCACACTGTAGGATGTAGGGGTACTCACAAGTCTTCAAACCTCCAGTCTCCCTCCCACCTTCCTCCTAGTGCCTGATGCATCCTTATAGTTGATTTCTTCATTCAATAAACATTTACTGAGGATGTTAATTATAACATAGCATCTATGGAATAGTGATTATAGGCTAGGTGATTTGCATGGATTTTCTTGATTCTCACAACTGCATAAGGTAAGCATTAGTTAATATCTTTAATTCTGCAAATAGGAAAAGTATGGCTCAGATTGTTTAAGGAATTTGCCCAAGGTCATGCAGGATGTAAGTCTCACACCTGGACTTTGTCCAGTTCTATCTGACTCTTTGACTTTGAACCATAATGGTAAAATGCCTAGCACCACAGTGAACTACGCCAAAGGGGTAGAACACAAATGACAAAGGTCGTCTGTGTGTCAGGGGCAGTGGGGAGCAAGGGAACAGCAGGGTTGGTTGGTGTCGTAAATTTGAGAGTCGTTCACTGAAAGGTGCTCATCCAAGTCTTGAGCAAGGAGGATATGAGGGAGGGAAAAGGAAAGGTGAGGACAGTCTTGAAATACCCACAGCTAAGTGGCAAGAGAGGGAGTAGGAGTATGTTAGAGAGGTAATTGAAGGCCTAGAGAAGTAGATGTAAGGGGAAGAGTGGGGACAGAATTTCAAAATTGTGCCCAATCCTTCTCAGAGGTCAAATGTGATGGAAAACCAAGAAGCAGTGGCATTTAATACTGAGATGTTTTTTTTTTTTCCTTTGAATGCCAGGACAAGAGGGGTATCAGGTTCAGACTCAAGAGGATTGATTATGGAGCAGTGAGGAAGTGGAGGGAGCAAATAAGGAGCTCCTTTCCATCAGTTTTAATGAGTAATGAAACGAGAGGGGAAGAACAGAGCAATTTAGAACAAATGTTTGAGGTTGTAAAGCTCTGAGAGGTACAAGATCAACTGTTGAAGAGGATCACAGGTGCAGCAAGATCTGGAATAAGTGGGACAGGGAAGGATCAAGGGCACAATGAGTAGAGGAAGGAGCAAGCAGTTACTCCAGTTGGTGTGGGGAACAGATGTTGAAAGGTGTGCCAAATGAAGCTGTTACTCCTTGAAGGAATATTCTTTCTCTTTCCTTTTGTGGGCTCCCTTCTCTCTATCAGCTGCTGCTTAAGACTGGTGGGCCCAGAATTGTCACCATGGTCTGGGGTAGAGTAGAAAATTGGCATCTGGAAGATAGCACAATGGTGTTGCCCACCTGGAGACTATGTCAGAGTGTGGAGGCAAATACAAATATCCCCTCTGTGCCTGTTCAGGCCCTATTACAGATCAGCAGGTATAATTTTACCAAAAGGGCCTCCGCTTTTAGGTTTTTACAAACACCACAAGATTGCATTACCCCACTTTCTCTAGCATCACAATCAAAACTGTATACTCACATGTGCGTTAGCATTCATTTTTAGGGTAATCAGTTACAATGACACTTGCTTCAGTTTCTTTCGTAAATCATGCACTTTTATGAGATAATGGAGGAAAAATACCTAATTTTTATCTAAGACAAATGAAAAATGAGTTCATGTGTCCTTTAAATGTATTTTTGTAGGCTTACTATGTCCATTTAAAGCTGAAAGAATATCTTTCTTTTAGAACTAAATGAGGCAAAAGCACAGTGGAATTTGAATACAAAATCATTAGCTGCAATGTACTGTAAATAAATA
The DNA here is from genome assembly GCF_030445035.2 of Dasypus novemcinctus. Classification (NCBI taxonomy): domain Eukaryota; kingdom Metazoa; phylum Chordata; class Mammalia; order Cingulata; family Dasypodidae; genus Dasypus; species Dasypus novemcinctus. The sequence goes on along the minus strand of NC_080704.1, from coordinate 151,512,079 downwards.
ATAAACTTAATTCACCCTTAGTAGGTTTTGTGCAAATCTCAATTGAATAGAAATCAATGGCTGTGAGCAGTATGTGTGATATTGTTCCAATGTACTAAAGAGAAAAATCTTAACACCCCACATTAAGATCAACTGACAGAATCAAACCCTGAACCTGCTACATTGCCTACAGAAAACCGAATAGCTATTTACTTCCTCCAACAAGCATATATTGAATTCTTACTATGCACCAAGCACTGTTCAGAGATGAATAAAATGCATCCCCTGCCCTTGAGAAGACAGCATGGTGTCCTAGTTGAGGAAGCAGATGTGTATAAGTGTTCATTCACTGGATTACACTAAGTACCAGAATGAAGGCCATGGCATCGTGAAATGGGAGCACCGAGCAGTGCTCTGCCGGGGGGGAAGGGGCATGTGTGAGTATGTTTAGTGCATGTGTGTGTGGATGGGAGTGTATGTGTGAGTGTGTGATGGTGTATGTGCGTGAGACTGTGTATTTGTGTGTGTATAGTGATGGGGTTGGTCAGAGTCTCACAGAGAGAGCATGCTGTTGGTATTTGAACTGGGCCAGTACTGATGAATTAGAGTCCCTAGGAAAACAAGAAGAAGAAGGACATCTTGCCAGTCTTTTCCCATGTAAAGACTGTTCTCCTCACTTTGCTAGGATTTACATTTCTTCAAAACCAAGTCCAGTGCTCGCTTCGGCAGTACATATACTAAAAATTGAAACAACACAGAGAAGATTAGTGTGGCCCCTGTGCAAGGATGACACGCAAAGTTGTGAAGTGTTCCATATTTTTAGAAGGATGAACTAAGGTTCTACCATGATTATTTTTGTAATTGGTCAGTTAATAAAATGACTGCTTTCAAATTGAAAAACAAAAAACAAACAAACAAACAAAAACCAAGTCCAAACGTGGTAGGGTGCAAGAAGCATTTTTAAATATGGTCCCAGACTCCCCTTGGGACCCTTTTGGTCACACAGTCTATGCGCCAGCCACACTGAACTTCTCTCTGTATTTCCAGAACATGCTCTTTTCATAATTCCTTTCCCTTGCATGCACTATTCCCATCACCTGGAATGTTCATCTCCCTTTTCTCATCTTGGCAAGGTAACCATTGACAATCTAGGGCGCAGAGCTAGAGAGAACACCTTATCAACAATCTTTGTAGCTTTATGGAACCGTCACCATGTTACTCCTGGTGAAAATACAGGTTCGTGAGCCCATTGAACTGTCCTCTGACTGACCTGATGGGATATGGTCCTGTTGGCCAAGTCTTTTCCATGCACAGGTGGCTCCTAAATATATACTCACTTCCATCTATAGAAATTCTGATCCCTTTTGTTTTCAGTCTTCCAAAGCCAACTTCTATGGAGAAACTGAGGTACAACAATACTTTTCTCTGGTTTTATCAAAGGTAGGCAGATTTGAATTTTCTGTTAAAATTACCTAAGTCTTAAATTTTGTCTTTTTCTTTATTAGTCTGCCAAAGAGATGCCGATACAAAATACTAGAAATCTGCTGGCTTTTAATTTTTTTTATTTTTTAATTAAAGTTAATAGATCACAAGGAACGTTACATTAAAAAACATAAAAAACAAAAAACGTAAGAGGTTCCATATAACCCACTCCACACCTCCCACCGTATCATTTTTGTAAATTGTATTTTTTTGAAGATATATACATCACAAAAATAATGTAACATGAGGTTCCTGTATACCCCCCACCCCCACACACACACACCCCTCTTCTCCCACACCAACAACCTCCCTCATCATTGCAGCATACACATCGCACTCGGCGAACACGTTTTGGGGCACTGCTGCACTACACAGATAATAGTTTACCTTGTAGTTCGCACTCTCCCCCAGTACATTCAGTAGGTTATGGCAGGATATATAAAATCCAGCATCTGACCCTGCAATATCATTTAGGACAACTCCAAGTCCCAAAAAATGCCCCCACATCACATCTCTTCTACTCTCTCCCTGCCCTCAGCAACTACTGTGGCCCCTTTCTCCACTTCGATGCTAAAATTTCTTCTATTCCTCATCAAAATAGTTTTATAGTAGAATATCAGTAAGTCCACTCTAGTCCATATTTTATTCCTCCACCTCACATCTCTTCTACTCTCTCCCTGCTCTCAGCAACTACTGTGGCCACTTTCTCCACCTCGATGCTAAAATTTCTTCTATTCCTCATCACAATAGTTTTATAGTAGAATATCAGTAAGTCCACTCTAGTCCGTATTTTATTCCTCCATTCTGTGGACCCTGGGGTGGTGATGTCCTCTCCACCTCTAGATCAAGAGGGAGCTGAGATTCCACATGGATGATGGATGCAATTCCTCTGCTTATAGTTGTAGGCACTCTTAATTCCCTGGTGTGGTGGTTGACCATCTTCACCTCCCTGTTAGCTGACCTGGGTAACACCAATGAACCAGAGAGTATTTATTTGGGGTAAAAGCTTACAGTTACAAGGCCCTAAAGAGTTCAACTCAAGGTTGCTTTCTCACCAAAGTCAGCTGTCATGTGTTGAAGCAAGGTGGTCACTGATTTCTGCCTGGTCTCTTCTTCCTGGGCTTCCTCCTCCTCTTGAGGCTCTGTGGGCCCAGCTTCTTCCCAATTTCAGCTGTAGGATGGCACAGGGCTTCTCTCTCAGGGCTTCCTATATCAATCTCGACTTTTTTCCCAAGGTCAGTTGTAAGCTATCCTGCAAATAGCTCATCTCTCCCTGGGATCCCAGGATCAAAAATGACAGAGCTCTCTTTCTTCCTGTGTGTCTTATTGAGTTAGTGTCCATTTATATAGGCCCACCAAGGGGGTGGCGAATCAACCTGAGACACACCTTCCTGACATGGTTGAATCAAAGCCTTAACCTTAACGGGCAATTTAATCAAGGGACCTTCAACTAAATCTAATATAATCAAAGGGTCTCACATCCAGAATAGATTAGTTTACAAACAGAATCTTTCTCTTTTTGGGATTCATAAATAATCTCAAACTATCACACTTTCTTTACCAAAAATTGCCTTCCGGTAATTAATGGGACATTTGTCCCTTATTGTAACAAAAAACTGATAACTTTCACTGTTGCTCATTAATCTTTCCTGAACGAATGCAAATCTTTGCACTAATGCCTATTGTCCCATCCATTTCAGCTTTAATTCTAGATGCCCCATTATGTCATCTTTAGGGTTTGCTGCAGCTGCATTAAAACAAAATAAGTTAATCATTTTGGAGTTGATATAATGGCTCTGGAAAAAGAAGGCTTGAAGTATTTTGCGGAAATATTCCCTGTTATAATATTTTTTACAGCTTTTAAGAATTAGTTCCCACAATTGGATGAATTACATAAATGCTAATGTCAACATCAGACATCATTCAGAAGAGATATGGAGAAGCATTTTTCTGTTTAAATGTCAAAAGAATTTCTCATCCATCAGGTAATAATCTTTCAATTTTCTTTTCACAAATATAGTACAATATGAGCACTACTGAAGTCATAAATGATTTCACAGCTATGAAACCATGGGAAGTCAATGAGCCTTCATTATGAAATAGAACTTGAAAATATGAATGACATCACTTCCCCAAAACCACAAGATCAATAGATGTCTGATGAGGTTATAGCAGACAGAGCTGAACCAACATCTCCTGCATCATCTTGACTTTGGATGAGCTCCAGATGACAGTGAAGTAGGTCTTAAGTGACCACCAAGGGCTTAAATAGTTTTCTTAGTAAAAAACATGGTGCTTTCAATTAAATTTCAATGTCAATTAAATGGGGAACATCTGAGAGACTCACAAGTCTGGCAGAGAGATTACATTTCACTTATCTAACACTCCACGACTAAATTACCCATCTTTTGGAGTTTTGACAGAATTTGGTTGTTCCAGGAAAGCATAGCATTCCACATTTATGAAAAGGCACAATATAAAAAAGACTTCGGAGCAAATGGCACTTCTCAAATTATATGTAGTTGATTTAAAGTCGTGGAAGTACGAAATGGCAGAATTCTTATGTTTTTGATATCTCAGCCAACACCTACAACTACCTACAACTATCTGTTGAAATTCTTGAATGTAGACATCATTCTTATGGTAAAATGCAAAATAAATAGGCCAAGAATCAAATCCCTAAGTACAGAATCAACAAACCCTTTCTTTGTCATTTTCATTGTAACTGTTTCCTCCTATCTCCCTGGTCTAAAGTATCAGTGAAATACCTGGGAGTTATGAAAACTTTGGCCAAATGTACTATGTAAATGACGAGGGTGCCCTCGGCAGCTTGGAAGACCCCTAATGCTTGCCCTCTGAATTCATCTTAAAAGAGTTGAGAGTCCCTATATTGTCTATGTGAATTACTGTGATCTAAAAATTTTTCAAGACAAAATTAAAAATAAGAAAAAAAAAGGATGTAGACACTGAGGAAGAAATGAAAGAAAGTGCCTTGTGACTATACATACAGGGCAACACCTATTACAGTGATGAAAGGCAAAATGTTTGAAATAAAGCTTTATAATATTTTTCATTTTATTAATACACCAATTTATTTTTGCTTTATTTTAGTATTTCTAAATTATTTTATATTCTATTTCTAAACTTTAAACCTATCACTATATTTCAATTTCCTATTAATTGAATTTGGCAGTATATTAGGCTTCATTGTTGAAGAAGTTTTCGACCACAGAGAGGTTCAACTACAGTGGGGGAGGAACTCTGGTGTGGGGTGTTATTGATGGGGTCACATGGGTGGGGGAGTTCTCCAGGGCATGTACACAGGGTACATAAAAACGTTTGGATATCTTCATAGGGGTTACAGTTGAAAATCGACAACTGAGGGAGTACTGAGTTTCTAGCCAGGGGAGCTCTGTCACATTCCCCAATGAAACAACAATAATCCCCCAAGTGCAAAGAAAAAGACCAACAAGGAAGGATAGTCCAATAATGAGCCATTGATACTGATGAATATGCTTAGGAGCCTGTGTGCCTGAAATATGAACAAGGCCTATAGATGCAGGGTCCCTAAGAGTTACCTCCTGAGAGCTTCCATGTTGCTCATATGTGGCCACTCTCTAAGCCAAACTCAGCATGTAAAGGCATTACCTTCCACCCAGCATGGGACATGACTCCTGTGGATGAGCCTCCTTAGCACCGAGAGATTACTACCAATCACTAACTGGTGATGCAACTAGAAAGAGACCTCTAATAAAAGGGTTAACTCAGACCAACAGAATATCTCAGGCTACATGAAATATCAGGTGTTAAAAACTGCTTTTTGACCTCCAATAAAAGGGGAAAATGGCAAAGGCAAATGACTTTATATGGCTAAGAGTCTTCTAAAAAGATTCGGGAGGTCATCAGACGGGTCACACTTACACACGCCTCAGCAGGACCCCAGAGAGAGCCAAAGTAGATACAACCCTAGGTACTGGTTTTCCTGAAGGCTACAGAGATCCACAGGATATATGGTCATGGCAGATGGATTTGGAGTTCTGTGCCCTGACAGAGGGCCCTACTTTGAAATTTGTGCTCCTGAGTGTGATGGAGTTGAATTCAGATGTGACCTTCTACACATGCCTCTTCTTTCACTTTTACTGAACCTGTGGTTGGTGCTAGGGATGATGTATACTCAGGGGACTTGAATCTCTGGACTGCCCATGTCCCAACTGGGCCCTGAGCCTCAGTAGAGTTGTGACTCCTACTCTCTGGTTTGTCGGGGGGGAGGGGGAATGGGGTAAATGGGAACCTCTTATGTTTCTTATGTTTTTTAATATAATGTTCTTTGTGGTCTATTAACTTTAATTTAAAAAGTATAAAAAAAAGATTTGGGCTTGATCCAGCATAGCCCCTGTTCACAGCTTTACTTGTTGTGGGAGCTACGAAAGAGATGCACTTAGGTGGGGCCAAGTGGTTTTTTTCACTACTTTCAGAGAAACCCAAGACAGGGGGTTCAGACAATGGCCAGCCATCACCATGACCAGCCCAGGGCCAGTCAAGTCAAACTTCAGAATGACAAGTTTGTCTTTGGCATCCATCTGCCCATCTGTTTGGGCTCTCTATCATTTCCCAACTGTGTCTCAGGCCCAGGTACCCTGCACCACCACTCTCAATTATAGAGCCATATTTCTTACTCTTTCATGGAATACCAGATCTATGGTATATTTATAGGTGTGAACAAAACACTCCTTTGACAAGTAGGTTTGGAAAACTCTTTATACTGTGCTGTATACGCCTATGAGAGATGTACAGTGCCCATCAGCACCAAAGAATTCAAGAAGCCCTGCAATTGCAAATACCCATTTATTTTATTTAATTCAGCTTTGCCAACATTTATTTGCGAATGGAACACTTCCTGCCCCATAAGAATTGAGAGCATTTTGTGAAATGACTGGTTCATGGAGTTTAAGTATAGAGTAAGAGGAACTTCACAAAGGACACACAAGCATTTTGACACCATTTGCAAAATTTTGTGGGGGACGGCACTTTTTAGCAGAGTTGTGATTTCAGGTACCTCCACTGCAAAAATGCAACTTTCCTTATTTCTCTATAACCAATGCCACCCTGCTCATGTAAGTTCCCATCTCTACTGATAGAGGAAATTACTAAAATGTGCCCCTTTATGATGTCTCAGTCTCTTCTGGTTTAAAACATAATCTCTTTTGGGTAATTAATTACTCATTTGGTTCTGCATTTCTGCCCTGTCAATTGGAAGTTCAATAACCCTATTAGGTCTGCTCCTTACCCTCAAGAATTCTCTCCCCCTCTTCTCCTCCTTTCCCTCACTTTTTCCTTCTCCTTTTCCTCCCTCTCTCCCTCCTCCACTTCCTCTTCCTCTCCACTTCCACATGTTTTCCCCTTCCTCCTTCTCTTCCTCCTATTCCTCTCCCCCTTAAAGATTGTACAGTTCTGCCGGAAGCAAACTCCCCGCGCAGGTAAGTGTACTGCCACATCTCATGTCAGAGCACAGTGTATAAGCATGAATAGACCTTATCCTTCAGAAGCATGTGGGGGAAAATGGTATGGATTAAAATGTCTTTTCCTGCTGAGACACCTATAACTTCGAGTGGAAAGGGCTAGATTTTGGGTAACTGGACATTCTAAATATCCTGGGCAACTGTAAGAAATAAAAGTCTTGTATGAGTTTCCTTTAATGTGGGACATAGAACAAAACTCAGAGTATTGACTCTTTCATGGATATCAGTGATAATGCTATGCCCTTGCAGGGAAGTTGAGAAACCCATCATTTTTAATTATTTTTCATTTTATTATAGGAAGTTTTGATCCAAATTATTTATAAAGCTGGCGAAAAGCCCTGTATCTGAGAGGACGGCAAATTGAACAATCAGAAAAGTTGTGGGAAAATAGCTTGAATTTGAATGTGGGAACCTGGCTTGAAGTTGAAACGTTTCCATAATGCAGATAAGAAGTGTGGGCTTAGAAACACTGGCCTTGACTAGACAGAATGTTGTCTGGTCAGCATGAAAATTGTTTGCTTGTGGAGAGGTTTGAACTTTGTTATGGCCTGCTCCCTAGCATTTCCAGTGCTATAGCTTTAAAAACAAGCAACCTTGAAAATGAGCAAAGAAAACTACTGCTTTGTGATTTCTAATAAATATGATATGGAAACTAGAGTCGAGGCTCTCAGTTCCAGAAGATTTTGAGTCCCCCAGTTCCATCTTTATTTTCTCTTGTGTCGTTCTTTCTGTCCTTTTATTTCTTCAGTTCTGTGTCACCTTCCCTTCGTGCAAACCTATTGCTGAGCTGGTCTCAGCAACTGGCACCTGAACAGGGACTCAAGAGGAAGAAAAATCGCTTCGAACAAAACTAAAGATGTTGTCATGGCTCAGAGCCCCGAGTGGTTTAGAAGGCCTTCCAAGTCCTCAGTAAGTAAGGACACTCTCGAGTATTTTAGCAGGGTTACGATGGGAAATGGTAACAGTTCACCCATATGTCTGTCTCCTAAAACAACTCCTCAAGGCAAGAGGAGCCAAGGCCAGTGGGTCTCATATTTTAGAACTCTTACAGATTATAGAAAAATATTGCTCATAGTTCCCGGCAATGGGAAGTTTAGAATTAGGAGATTAGGAAAAAGTAGTAAAAAGAGTTTAAAAATTACATGTACAAGGTGTTTTGCTCCCTCTTACTATTTGACCCACTTGGTCTCTTATTAAATCTGTTTTGATACTAAATCTAAAGTTTTGCCTTCAGCTCCTTCATTAACTGACTTTAGAAAGTCACTTTCCCCCGTGCGGATACCTCCTCCTCCTCCCATAACCAGAGATGCTCAGCTAAAGTTGTCAGCTTTACAACAGGGCATCTTGCAGGCTGGAACAAAGGGAAATCATGTTGAACTGCTTGTGCAAGGAGAGGTTAAGTCACAAATACAATGTCACATACAGGCAAAGGTGCTAAATAAGGCCCTAGTTAGTGAAATCATGCTTGTAAGAAGATTCTTTGTTAAAGTGTTAACTAAGATATGGAAAATCTTCTGGCAGCAACTGTGCAAACCCCCCTTATGCTCCCTACATGATAATGTGGCTGTGGGCTAGTGGGGGCTAAGAGAATTAAACCTCTGGAAGAGGAGGAAAATATGGCAACATTGGTGTTTTCTTTTGTTTCCATATTGATTCTTATTGGGCCTATTTAGTCAAATTAATAAAATCAGTACAAAATTTTTATCAAGTTGTTAAAAGGAATTTTTGGTTTTGAATCAATAGCTTACTCCTGAACTTCAAGTCTCAGTGTAGTCTTAAAGAGTAGTAATCCAAAAAACGTGTGTTAACTGTCTGTCTAAACTGCTAAATAGGAGCTTAACTGCATTTATGCTGCTCAAGTTGTTGCTGATTACTAATAAAAGTGTTTCCAAGAACAAGCTTGCATGTTTCAGGCAACATGGATTCTAGAAGAAATCTTAAAGGCAGTAAAACCTAACATGTGAAATGATGGAGAACTTAAAAACAGCTATACCAGAAAAGTAAGAATTATGAGTCAAATTGTAAACTTTATGTTTCTGTTGGTGTGTTGTAATTGTTTTGTGTTTGTTTATTTGTTCAATGTCAGTGTATATTTTGATACCTCCGGATGGTAATATAAATTAATAAAAAATTTCTAAAAGAGCTCTGTTCGAATGGCCAAAAATTAAATGTTTATATTAATACATAAGTTTAAATGTTAATAAGATCTTTACAATGATAAAAATTGTAACTCTTGATTAACGAAATTATTATAAGTCTTCATAAAGAATAATTCTTGCCTAAATTGAAATGAATAGTTTATTTTTCTTCATAGGATAAAATGAAGGATGTAAAACTTAAATGAATATTGAAGAAAGTAAAAAGTTTGTGGGAGTGCGGACTGAAATTTAATAAGTTTGTTCAAAAAAGTGTGTTTTGTCCTAAAATAAAATGGCTGGTTTTCATAAAATCATAATGAAGATATGCAGGACGGAACTTGAATGCATATGGCAAGTTGCAGAAGGTATTGTGGTAACATTAAGTAAGGGAATGTGTTCTGTGAAGGTGAAATTTTTCTTAAAATAATGTAATTATAATCTATATGGTTATAAATAATTATAAGAAGTTTATGGAAGCATTGTTTGAATTAAAGTGTTTACATGGCTAATTCCAAGAAGTCATTATTAAAGAGAAACTGAATTGATAATAACAAAAAGTAATTTTATAACAGGAAAGGTTGTTGGCAGTCAGCCTACCCTGCCAACTTGTTTCTAAAGACTGTTTCTAGTATTGCATGCTAATAGGTATTTAAAATAAAGTTGTTTTGGCATATAACCAAACTTAATCATTATTTTTAAAAGTTTGTTTAGTGTTTTAATGGTAATTGTATGTTGTAAGAAGTTTGCTTAGAGACAGTTTCCAAAATCATTTTGGTAACTTGCGTATGTAGGATGTATAGAACGTGTTTTTATTATTAAAGAAAAAGAAAATAATTTTGTCCTAAAATAAATGATTGGTTATTAAGAAAAATTAAAATGTGGGACAAAACCTGAATAAATACTGAAAGTGGAAAAGGTTTGTGGAAAAGGAATTTTTATGGTTAAAGTTGAGTAAGATTTGATGGGTCTATTTATAAAGTTTTAAAAGTTTTAGTATCAAAGTGTGTTAATGCAAAGTTAAAATTTTGTTCTTTCTCAAAGTTTCTCAAATCATTGGTCTGTTTTAGTAAAAGTTTATAAAGAGTGTTATAAAATTAAAAGGATTCTTTAATCCTCTGTTAATTAAAGTTGCATAAATAAAAAGTTCATATGAATACTTAAAGAGTGTATAAAATTCCCAGAAATTTACCAATGTTTCAGCATAATATTAGACAAAAGTACAATGTTAATCATGGTTGTAATTTAAAAATAGTGTCATAGAAACCTCTTAACATAAATTAAAGTAACACCACTGCTGTATGTAGCAGTCCTAAATATTGCTATTTTGTTGCAAAAAATTAATAACCAACTGTGTCACTATCACTTTGTTTTAAAACTTGCTAAGACTTTTCTTTAGTATCTTCTTAGACAAGTCAAGCCCGCCCACATTCTCCTACCTGCAGAAAAGTCAACAGTGGACTTTTGCAGTGCCTCCCCAAGGCTGTGTGCACAGCCCAACCATCTGCTCTGGCCTGGTGGCAAAGAGTCTGGCTACATAAAAGATATCTGTGGCTGCAACCCTACTGATGACATTACGTTAACCAGTAATCCTTTTTTTCAGAATTAAAAGAAACATCAGAGACAACAGTATCTCATCTTAAGAGCCTAAAATAGGGAAACGGACTTGGCCCAGTGGTTAGGGCATCCGTCTACCACATGGGAGGTCCGAGGTTCAAACCCCGGGCCTCCTTGACCCGTGTGGAGCTGGCCCATGCGCAGTGCTGATGCGCGCAAGGAGTGCCCTGCCACGCAAGGAGTGCCCTGCCACGCAGGGTGTGCCCCCCGTAGGGGAGCCCCACGCGCAAGGAGTGCGCCTGTAAGGAGAGCCGCCCAGCGCGAAAGAAAGTGCAGCCTGCCCAGGAATGGCGCCGCCCACACTTCCCGTGCCGCTGACGACAACAGAAGCGGACAAAGAAACAAGATGCAGCAAATAGACACAGAGAACAGACAACCGGGGGTGGGGGTGGGGGGAATTAAATAAATAAAGAAATCTTAAAAAAAAAAAGCCTAAAATAGGCAAACAATTGGGAAAGGCTGCAAGGTCTCTGCTGCTGTATCAAATTCTTAAATGTTATTTGGTTGGGTAAGAGAAAACTATACCCTCTGCTGTAATTGATAAAGTACAATGTTTTCTCATGTTAATGTAGTTTGTAATATTGTTGGAATACTAAAAATCTTTCATCCTTCATTTAACTGAAATATTAAAACCATTGTATGTGTTAATTGGGAAAGGTCCTTCATGGGAGTAGAAGGACCTCCAGCAGTCTGCTTTAAAACATAAAAAAGAGGGACAAGGTGTGCAATGACTTAGCCTGTGAATTGTATGCCAGCCCCAGTATTGGCTTTGGGTGGGGTTTGTGGCAAAGGCAGCATTCTAAACAAGTACGCCTTGGGTTTTAGTCACAATTCTGGGAAGGGGCCAAAAGTACATTATAAAAAAGCAATTGTGGGCAGCATAGGAAGCCCTGCTGAAAGTGAAAGGCTTACCCCAATAGCGTCTGGTCACTCTGAAGACTGCCATCCCTATCTAGGGGTGGTGGATTGCAAATACTAAAAACAAGACAGAAACATCGGACTGTTGTGAATCACTCTCTATGGGGGAGAGATCTGTAAAAGAACATCTGGGATGCCTGCCAGCAGTGAAAGGTAACTCTCTATCATGTCCCTGCCCACTCCTCTAACATCTCTCTTAGGGTTGTTGAGGCAGATGCCTTCAGGAAGATCCAGAGCCATACCATGGAGACCTGAGAAGAAGCAGAGTGGCTCCACCAGAAAGGTGAGCATCTTGAGTACCAGACCTTGTGGTGCCTAGCCCAGCAGTTCCAGCTGCCTGTTACTCGCCAACGACTCATGGACATCACCCATGAGTGCCCTTCATGCTCACGTCAATGACTGTGACATTGGTCCCCTCCTGCTCTTGGGTGGGATGAGACATACTTTCACTGCTACAGACGCTGCATCCGGACTCTTTTAACAAAAGAGCTACTATTTTCTGAATAGAAAATGAATCCTCACAACAATGGACTAAGTTTAAATTCAATGCTGAGTTGTGGCCCCAGGTCCAGTAAAGATGCTAACAGCGAGACCAAGGGAGACATTGAAATTGTGCGACAAACTCCCAGCTGCCCACAGCCCAAAACGGGGGAGTAATAATGATTTGTCACTGCCTCTACCTCAAACTATACAACTGGGGGAAATGAGGTCATTTTTGATTGAGAACTGACCTATATAGCCTTGCTGGTTGGGAATCTTAAGCCCATGAGAAATGAAAGTCTATTCATTAAATGTCTGCTAGTTGGAAGTCTTATTGTTGTTGTATAATCTATTGCAGTTATAGATTATGTATAAAATGCAGCTTTGAGCTTGGGAGAAGAATTACATACTGTAAACATGTGCTTATGCCTACAATATGATTGGAATGTATCTGGTTTTTTGTGACCCCTATGTATATAAGAGCAGTGATATTCCTTCGGAATCAGTGAAATGTCATTTGTGTGGTCATAAAAACAATGTAAACTTAGATATTTCTCAATTACAAGCCCAAGTAACAAGCATTCAACATGCTCATTTGCAATTGCTTCCTGCCTCAAAAACTATGACAGGAATTGTGGATGGATTAAGATCCCTGAACCCTGTGATACGGATTAAGAGTTGGGGAAGGGGTCTTCTAGGAGGTATATTAATTATCTGTTCCTGTCTGTTTTGTATGTATTTAGTCCTCAGACACACACAACCAACCCTCTGGGGTATGAAGCAGCAAGAAATCTCCAAATCTGCCTTCACTGCTTTGCTAAAAAGGGGGAGATGTGGGAAAATAGCTTGAATTTGAATGTGGGAACCTGGCTTGAAGTTGAAACGTTTCCATAACGCAGATAAGAATTCTGGGCTTAGGAACACCGGCCTTGACTAGATGGAACGCTGTCTGGTCAGCACGAAAATTGTTTACATGTGGAGAAGTTTGAACTTTGTTATGGCCTGCTCCCTAGCATTGCAGGGGCTACAGCTTTAATAACAAGCAGCCTTGAAAGTAAACATAGATAACTACTGCTTTGTAATTTCTAATAAATATGATGTGGAAACTAGGGTCGAGGCTCTCAGTTCCAGAAGCTGGTGAGTCCCCTGGTCCCATCTTTATTTTCTCTCTTGTGTCTTTCTTTCTGTCCTTTTAGTTCATCAGTTCTGCGTCACCTTCCCTTTGTGCAAACCTATTGCTGAGTTGGTCTCAGCAAAAAGTAGCCAAATTTTGGGTATAAAGAGGAATTAACTTAACCCATAGGAATCTGTTATGTATAGGATGCAGTGTCTGGCTTCATTATTCTTACAGATGCCTGATATTTGTGCTCTCATCTGTTTTCTGTTCTCTAGAGTTATTCAAAAAGTAAGTTAACACATGGTATTTTTAAAATTAAAGAAATGGATTTTTAAACAGGCCAAGTTCTACAGCAGATAATGACCCCATTTGTTTCTACCATTCCAGGTAATCATCTAAGAGAGCCAAACCTCTGTTACAAAGTGAGGAGGAAGCTGCTAAATGCTGGAGGTGGGAGAGTATGAAGTAACTTACCACCACCAGACTGGGGCTTTGTTTTCTTCTCTCTAAAAGCACTGTTACCCTCCTCACAGATAGACTTTGTCAATTAAAATTTAAGAGAACAAAACAAGGCAAAAGAAGAAAGCAGTCTACCTCTACAAATTTTGACAAGTTGATAATGAACTTCTCTAGCAGAAATGCTTTTTGCATTTGCAAACTAAAGGACAGTGGGCCGTTGCATCATAGCCGCCTAACCAAATATTGGACAAGCGTCACGAAAATTGGGCTCTCCACCAGCCCTCAGAAGCCTCGAAAATGACATGCTGAACAATTTCTAGCTAGAATAAAGTTTGAATATTGTTTTGAAGTTGTGAAATCTGAGCTAGATAAACCATATAGTGCAGTGCTGACTGCCCAGTCTCTGGGCTCAGACAGTGCTGGATTCCCGACCCAGCGCTGTAACTGCTTAGCTCGATGATCCTAAGAAAGTGGTTTAACCTTGTTCTTGTCATTTCTATACTGAGGAAATTATGACTACCTATTTATTATCATGAGCAAGTATTAAGGTAATGAATGCAAAGTCCTTAGCCGTTAGGAATAACTCAACACGTTAACTATTGGATGGAAGGAGGGAGTCGTGGTGGGTATTGCCCAAATCTGTATATGTGAATCTTTAGTACTCTCCAGAGCCTGACACTATACTGGAATTTTATAGAACCAATTCAGTCCAGGGTCATTCTGAGGACAGGCCTAGCACCTTTCTTACCTCCATGAGGACAAGGGGCCTGAGTTGACCAAATGGCTTTACTTTTGCTGTCTCAGAGAAACCTAGATTCATTTTGGAGGCCATGGATGGGGTGGAAGTGGGGGCCTGAACACACTTTGAGTTTGATTGTAAAATTTGTCATTTGTGTTGACTTTTCTTCAGAGATGGCCCTTGGTTTTCATGAGGTTCTCAAGCCTATTTCTTTCCGTAAACCACAAAAGGTTGAGACGGACTGCTCTAGTTTCCTGAAATGTTCACTTGCTCTCAAGAGAACTCTGCATACTCCTGTCATCGTCCACCCTCCCTCCCTATGTAGTCTGTTAATCCTTAATTTTGTACTTGTTCCCCAGGTTCCATTTGTTCTCTTGGCATCAGTCTTGCTCCTACCCACAACCTTACCTTCACACAAACTTTTCTTTAAAGTTTCCAGCCTCTTATCTAAACAGGCTTGTTCTGCTCCATGGCTCAGGTAAACTGCTCTTTGCTGCCCCCACTTGGCCGTACTGCAAAGAGACCTGTGAGAATTTCTTACATGTGCATAATTACTTGGGCAATCTCCTGTGGGGAAACAGTTGGCCATGACTGCGGTTCCAGGAGGCATTGCAGTATTGGCTCACCCCTGTGGGCATGTAATTATACAGCTTTATTTCCAGAACTCCAGGAAAGGCCTTGAAATAGAGGAAATTATCCTGCTGCTCAAAGCCTGAGATTTTATACCCAGAGAACAATCCATTTTGACTGAAGACACTGATCCCTGTGCAGATGTACATGAACAAGAGAGAATTATCACTTACCTACATTTTAGTATGCTTTATGATCTGAGGGTGGGTTTTGATAGGGCTAGAGAAGGAAAAGTTGATTGCTGAAACGTAAGGATTGTAGG
Organism: Dasypus novemcinctus; assembly: GCF_030445035.2. Lineage (NCBI taxonomy): Eukaryota > Metazoa > Chordata > Mammalia > Cingulata > Dasypodidae > Dasypus > Dasypus novemcinctus. Next base: position 151,496,742 of record NC_080704.1, on the reverse strand, counting down.
GAGGTAGATCCACTGCAGAGAGCTGGGATGGGATGGTGTGAATCAACAGCAGATAAACTTCTGACCTTCCTCTTTTGTGTAGGTTCCATCTGACCCTGCATTGTGGAGTATAAGCATGTTTTAAGCATGAGTGCTTCCTACTTTGTCCCTTCATGTCATGCCTGGCAAAGAAGGCCAGTGGGAAGGACACGGTGCAGCTGCTTAACAGCCAGTGCTAGCTGCTTTGCTCCGAACAGAAGGGAGGGAGATGTGAACTCATCTTTACTAATCACATATCAGTTACCAGGAATGTTCACACCACAGCAGCATTACCTCTTGGAGGGAGCTGAAATAACCCACCGAATAGAGCCATGGTATGCTGGGAGTGAAAGGAAGCAAAGTCAGAAGAAGGGAGTTGATAAGAGCTAGCCCCAAATTGTAATGCAAGCTCCCTTAGCCATCCCATCCTCTATGTCACTTTCAACAGATGATATGAGACTCAGGATCTCCCAAGATCCTACAGCTAGTTTATGACAGAGCTGTGTTTGGGTTCTCTTCTTTTAGAAATAAATCACAAATCCTTTAGACAGAGAGATAATGCACACTATTCCTGTACCAATGGCAGGCAAAAGGGAGAAGGGGGATGAAAGTCTCTGCATATCTGTAGGTAAGTGTCAGGTGTTAAACCACAGGTACATATACTTCCAGAGGAACTCAAATAAAAAGGGAAACATCATGGCATAGAGTATGCCATTTCTCCTTGGCAGCTGCCTATAAGGAAGAACAAAGCAAAAGGCAGAAAGAAGGAAAAGAAAAGAAAGAAAACAAGGCAGCTGAAAGGTATGCGTGTCTGGAAAGCCCAAAAGATAAAAATGATATTCTAGCTTGAAATTTATCTTAATGAGCAAAATTCAACCAATGGAAAGTGACAGATGGGGTAATTTAAAGTTCAAGTTTCCCTCTTCTGTTTCTTTGTATGAAAAAGAACCAACTTTTTGATCATTTTTTGCTCACTGTAATATTCCGCTACATAAAGAAGATTGAACACCGAATACCACATTAATATGTTATTGGCATCTTTCTTTTTTCATATCCTACATGTTGATTGTAAAACCATCCAGAGAGACTGATAGCTATAATATATTATAGTTTCTCAACTTCAAATTAATTTCATAACAGTGCAGTAGAGTCAGATATTCTCTGCTCCAAGAAGTATCTCAAAGTAGGTAATATTCTTTTGCTTTGCTCTTTTTAAACCCTGGGTCTGGTTATTTTATTTATTGGATAACCTATCTAGACTTTACTTCCTTATGATCTATTACCTGCTTCAGTAATTACCACCACCTCTGAAATGTCCAGTCCTCCCACAGGTAGATTGAATGCCTCACTGCATATGCCCGCTGGGTGAGCCGCACAAAGCATAGTATGAGCAGAAGGACTGTATGTGAGATGTGAAATCCAAGTCCCAACAATTCCCATTTCACATTCAGAGTTCCAGCTTGATTCAGCAGACCCATGGCAACAGCTTAAGTCAAAGACCAGGGGAAGGAAAGGTCAAGGTGACCACAAGTTCAATGACCACAAGTGTGTTAGCTGAACCCTTCCAAAAGCATGCCTCCCTCCTCTTCCCCCAGTCAAAGATGGTGTGCATAAGGAGATGGGCTAAGAGCACTCAACATTTCTTCTCTGTTCCTTGGGGGAAGGGGTTGTGAAAAAGGTGATCATCCTCTTCTCTCACCTGGTTCCCTTTAGATGCCACCATCAAGGGATCATCAATCAGGTTCACTTTTCTACCTCCTTCTTCTGGAGATGCAAGGTCCAATATGGTAGCTGGAAGTTGCATGTGGCTATTTAAATTTAACTTAAAATCATATTCAATTAAAATTAAATTGAATTAAAATTCTGTTCCTCAGTACCCCTACCCACATTTCAAATGCTTAGCAGCCACACCTACCTAGCGGCTATCATATTGGAGAGGAAAGAAAATGAATATTTCCATCACTGCAGAAAGTTCTGTTAGACAAGGCTGCTCTAGACCTCAACTCATGCCAACCTTGAAGGAAGACCAGGATATTGATTAGTTGCAGGGGCAAAGGGAAGACATTTCAGGACAGAATTTGCAAGGATAAATGTGCATTGTTTTAGTGTTACAATGCCCTAATGAAGAGCACATCTTTAAGTCTCTGGTTCTCTGCAGCAGTCTCAATTTTATATGAATGTCCAGAAAGAACTTAAGATTTCCTAAAAAGACTCTAATACAACTGTGTGTAATACAACCATGTAAAGTAAAAGAAAAAATGAGGTATGGTACGAGCCACAAAATACTTTCTCAAGAAGGTAAAAAGGCAGACTACTCAATGGGAGAAAATATTTGGGAACCACATATCCGACAAGGGTTTGATTTCCATGTTATATAACTCAATTATACAAAGATAAGCAACCCAATTGAAAAATGGAAAAACTCTTGAATAGAACTTTTTCCGAAGAAGAAATACAAATTGCCAAAAAGCACATGAAAAAATGTTCATTGCAAGCTATCAGGGAAATCATTTTACTCCGTATAGAATGGACATTCTTTTTTTTTTTTTATGGATTTTTTTTTAATTTTATTTTTTATTGACTTTGTAATAATATTACATTAAAAATATATATGTGAGGTCCCATTCAACCCCATCCCCCCACCCCCCCCTCTCCCCCCCCCAACAACACTCGTTCCCATCATCATGACACATCCATTGGATTTGGTAAGTACATCTTTGGGCACCTCTGCACCTCATATACATTGGTTCACATCATAGCCCATACTCTCCTCCATTCCATCCAGTGGGCCCTGTGAGGATTTACAATGTCCGGTGATTGCCTCTGAAGTACCATCCAGGGCAGCTCCATGTCCCAAAGACGCCTCCACCTCTCATCTCTTCCTGCCTTTCCCCATACCCTTCGTCCACTATGTCCACTTTTCCCATTCCAATGCCACCTCTTCTATGTGGACATTGGATTGGTTGTGTCCATTGCACCTCTATGTCAAGAGGAGGGTCAGATTCCACCTGGATGCTGGATGCAATCCTCCCATTTTCAGTTGTAATCACTCTAGGCTCCATGGTGTGGTGGTTGTCCTTCTTCAACTCCATCTTAGCTGAGTGTGGTAAGTCCAATAAATCAGATTGTAGGTGCTGGAGTCTGTTGAGACTCAGGATCTGGCTATCACATTGTCAGTCCAGAGTAGAATGGACATTCTTAAGAAAAAACAAAACTACCAGTGCTGGAGAGAATGTGGAAACACAGGAACATTCCTTCACATTTGATGGGAATATAGAATGGTACAACCTCTGGGGAAGAAAGTTTGGTGGCTACTAAAGAAGATAAATATATGCCATATGATTCAGCAATCCTGCTACTAAGAATACATTCAGAAGAACTGAAAACAAGAACATGAACTGACATTTGCACACTGATATTCACAGCAGCATTATTCACAACAGTCAAAAGATGGAAACAACCCAAGTGTCCATCAACTGATGAATACATAAACAAAATGTGGTATATACACATGATGGAATATTATGCAGTTGTAAGAAATAATAAAGTCGTGTTACATATGACAACATGGATGAAGCTTGAGGACGTTATGTTGAGTGAAATAAGCCGGACACAAAAGGACAAATATTGCAAGGTATCACTAATTTGAAGTAACTACAATAAGTAAACTCAGAGGTAAACTCTAGAGAATAGGTTACTAGGGGATAGAATGAGGTTTGAGAAGGGGAAGTGGATGCTTAATGTAGAATATTTACTAAGGTTGATCGTAAAGGTGTGGAAATGGATAGAGGAAATATTAGTCAGCCAAGGGGGTTGCTAAAGCAAAATACCAGAAATCTGTTGTCTTTCATAAAGGGTATTTATTTGGGGTAGAAGCTTAGTTACCAGGCCATACAGCGTAAGTTACTTCTCTCACCAAAGTCTATTTCCATGTGTTGGAACAAGATGGCTGCCTATGTCTGCCAGGGTTCAGACTCCCTGGGTTTCTCTCTTTCCAGGTCTTGCTTCTTTTTGGGCTCAGGTCCTCTGTTTTCTCCACAAGGTCAGCTATAGACTATGAGGCTCTCTAGGTTTTGCCTATCTCCACAAGGTCAGCTGTAGACTATCAGGGGAACAGCTATGTCTCTCTCCCCAGGGTTTCTGCCATGTCTAAGGAACCATCTCTATTCCTCTGGGTTCTTCTCCTGGCTCACGTCCTCTCTTCCAGGGGCTTGCTTCTCTTTCCTCTGTGTGCTTACTTCCTGGGGCTCCAGCTCAAGACTCCAGCATCAAGCTCCAAATCAAAGTTCCAACACAAAATTCTCCAATTCTATCCCTTGCCATGCCTTTTATCTGTGAGTCCCCACCCACCAAGAGGCAGGGACTCAACACCCTACCGATGTGGGTCAATCAAAGCCTTAATCATAATTTAATCACACCCAGGTACAGAAGAGTATACAAACATAATCCAATATCTATTTTTGGAATTCATGACTATACCAAACTGTTACACAGGATATGGTAACACATTGCAGTGAGTATAACTAACACTGCTCATTTATAAATGTGATTGTGACTGAAAAGGGACATACATTTCAATGAAAGAAAGTACAGGATAAACTAGGGACTGTATAACACAGTAAACTTGCTGGTGGAAAAGGATTGTGGTTAATAGTGCAAATACAAGATTGTTCTTCTATGAACTATAACAAATGTAATCACCACTACAAGGTGTTAAGAATATGGTGATACATGGAAAAATACAACTAATGTAACTTATGCACTGTAGTTAATGGCAATATTGTTATAGTCTTGCAATAATGGCAAAGAAGGAATTATATTAATGCTAAGGGTCATCAATAGGGGTTATAAGGGGTATGGAATTTTTCCTTTGCGAGTGATGAAAGCATTCTAGAAATGGCAGCACAAGTCTGTGATGAAACTGTGGGCCACTGAGTGTATACTTTGGAGGGATTGTACAAGGCATGGGAATGTATGCCACAGAGAACCCTGAGGTGGATAATGGACTGTGGTTAACAGTACAAATATGCGAATGTTTTCTCCTGACTATAACATGTGTACAATACTAACTCAGGGTGTTACTAATAGTGTGGTTTATGGAAAAATACACCAAATGCAAGCTGTAGACTATAGATAGCAAGAATAGCCAAAACAATGCAAGGTGATGATGGTGTGGTGATGTAAGAGAATCATGTATGTTATGAATGTTTTTTTTGTAAGCTTACAGCTTTTCTAATTAAAAAATAACAATTAAATATTATGCCAAGTGATAGAAACTAGACACAAAATACTATATATTGTATGATTCCGTTTAAGCTGTGGAAGTTGTGATAACTCATTATTTGGCAATATATAACTACTATACTATATGATTCAATCTATATAAAGAACAAAACAGACAAAAGTAATTTATGCTGCTATAATTCATAATTGTGACCACTGCCAGGGACTTAATGACAGGAAGGGGGCACAAGGGAAGCTTTTTGGGAGATAGTAATATTTCTTAATATGAGTTCTGATTACACATGTGTGGTATGTTCAGTTTTAGTAAATTTGTCAAATTGCACATTTATCCTGTGTCTACTTTTCCCACATGTATATTATGCCTCAATAAAATATCAAAAACTTATATACCAGGAAGCAGATTTGGCTCAATGGATAGAGCATCTGCCTACCACATGGGAGGTCCAGGGTTCAAACCCAGAGCCTTCTGACTCATGTGATGAGTTGGCCCACGCGCATTGGTGATGTACAAAGGAATGCCGTGCCACGCAGGAGTGTCCCCCATGTAGGGGAGCCCCACTCGCAAGGAGTGCACCCCGTAAGGAGAGCCACCTAGCACGAAAAAAGTGAAGCCTGCCCAGGAGTGGTGCTGCACACATGGACAGCTGATGCAGCAAGATGACGCAAGAATAAGAGACACATTCCGGGTGCTGCTGACAAGAATACAAGCTGACACAGAAGAGCACACAGCAAATGACACAGAGAGCAGACAACGGGGAGTGGGGGAAGGGGAAGAGAAATAAATAAATGATAAATCTTACAAAAACACAACTTATATACCATGATGCCTTTTGTTTAAAAACAAACAAAATAATGCTTTGCATTTTAACATGTGAATTCATATGTATACAATGCTCCCAAAAAGTTCCCCCAAATTCCAACCAAACTGGTACAGTAGTTACCATGGGGGAAGGGAGTAGAATTGTATGGGGGTCAAGAGGAATTTTTGTGTTTTCTCTAACATTTGGCCTTGGACGAAGAGTTTGCACTATGAATTATTTGGGTAATTAGAAATACAAAGGCAGAAACAGAAGTAAAGCCTATAAAGAGAGAGCCAGTAATTTCTTTAAGCAGATCAATTCTTGCCCATAATGAATGTAGATCTTCACCCTGGACTGTAATTTAAAGGACAACAAGAAGGCTCCAGACATCTCTCCTGCCTTGTTAAATAATAGCTACAATTGCTGAATATTGCTGTCAGATCCTGTGCAAGGTGCTTTACATACACTTTCTAATTTCCCATGTAAACTTTACAAAGTATTAATAGCTGGATAATATCATCCCCTTGTACAAAGGAGGAAACTGAAGCACTGAGAGGCCAAGTAATTTTCCTAAGATTTCCTGAGACCATACAACTAGTGAGGAGCAGGACTGAGATCCACAATCTGGTCTGACTCCAAAGAATACTCTTTCTACTGTAGTTGTTTGTTCCTCCAATGTTATTATTGATTCTTAGTCTCATGTAAGTCATTGTATTGTGAGTCACTCATTTATTTTAAACTGGGTTTTCGGGAAGGCAATCCTCTGAGACCCTAACACTTTGGTAGAAATGATTTTTTTTCAGGTAGCTCTCTTCCCCTGTGCGTGTTGCAAGGCACCAACCAGGCATGGGTGGGAACTCTGGGAGAAAGGGGCTGATAGAGAAAGGAAGATGCTGTGTTCTACAAAGGATTGACTTGGACTCATCTCAAAGTTCCCCATGACTGGCTGGCTGCTCAGGGTTACCCAGGCTCCTCCTGGGAGCTTGGCTCAGCTTAACTTCGCGCTGCAGGCTTTGTTATGTGCATTTGGCTTGCTCTCAATATGATATCCCTATAAAGACTACATTAATTACCTTGGTTCAAGCACTGTAGACATGGAAAGAGAAATCCAAACCCTGCCCAGGAGATTCCAGTCTTCAAGACCTAAAGGCCAAGTCATCCACAGAATTTCAAATGCCTGACAATAGAGGCAGCTGACTGGAGCCTGGCCTTGACTCAGAATTCACTGACAACCGGCGAGTGAGCCTGAAGCCTGACCTGCCTCGTGCTTTGCAAAGGCACTGGAGGTTATGGAATTAACAGAGCAGCTTGTGGCACTGACCAAGAGAGTTTGCAGTGAATTTCTGAGAAGGGGAGGGGCAGGAAAAGGGCTTGCTCAAAGCATTCTATTGCATTGGTTATTGGGGAAATTTTTTGTTGACTTACATTCTTTAGAATGGTCTGAAAATATTTCTAAGATGAACACCTTACCTGCCTTTTTATTTCAGACTAGCTTTGGGGGTTGTATTAGTCCGCCAAAGGGGTGCCAATGTAAAGTACCAGAAATCTTTTGACTTTATAATGGGGATTTATTTGGGAGTAAAAACCTACAGTTCCAAGATCAAATCCAGGCATCAGCAGAGATGTTTTCTCATCGAAGTCAGCTACTGTCGATGCCGGTGTGTTGCCCTGTGATGAAGTAAGGTGGCCCTGATCTCTGCAAGTATCAGCCTTCCTCTCTGAGCTTCCTCTCTCAGGCTCAGCTGCTCTGCTTTCTTCCCAATTTCAGCTGCAAGCTGGCATAGGGCTTGTCTCTCAGGGCTTTCTCTCTCTCCCCTCGCATAGGGCTTTGTTTCTCTCTGGGCCTTCTATATCAGTCTCGGCTGGTCCACTTTCTTCCTGATTTCAGCTGTAAGCTATCAGGCAAAATGGTTCATCTCTCCCTGGGACCTCAGCTGTTTACACCTTCTCTTTTTTTTGTCACATGGCAGGATCAAAAATGACAGAGCTCTCTCTCTTCCTGTGTGTGTCTGAGTGAGTGCCCATTTATATTAGGCACAGAAAGGGGGCAGGGACTCAACCTGAATCCTGCCCACTGATGTAGTTGAATCAAAAGCCCTAATCTAGGGCTTCTTAACCAGGGGTCTGTGAGCTTGAATTGAAATTCAAAAAATATTATTCTCATGGGGATGTGTTGTTGTGCATGTCATATGTTTATTAAATAATACACAGTACAGTGTGGACTTAGTAAGAGGTCTGACTAGCAAAGAGATCCATGGAACAAGAAAGGTTAAGAGCCCCTATAACAGGTAATCTAATCAAAGACATCACAGCTGAATTTAATGCAGTCAAAGGGTATCACACCCAGAGGAATAGATTAGTTTACAAGCATAATCTTTCCCTTTTGGGATTCATAAAATAATCTCAAAATACCACAGGGGGGTGGGAGGTGGAAGCAATCCAGCCTGAATCTCTTATGCACGGTTTATTATCTGAGTATCAGACTACTAACTCTAGTGTATAATTGAGCACAGAGAAGGTTTGAGAATAAAATAATGTTTTTATCGTGAAAGTTTTATATCATGCTAATTCTCCCTCATCTTTTAATGAAATCTGGCTATGTCTGCTCTTAAGTTCTTGATTTAATTAATGTTGAATAAAAATAATTTTGAATGGATATAAAAAACAGAGATTCTCTGTTTAGGAAGTCATGCTATGAGCATCTAATGCGGATGATAAACCATATGTAGCCACGTTTTCAGATTGCAACCAACAGAGTATCTAGTCTGTCCTGCATTCTGGAGCTTTGGCATATTGTTGTGGTTGCTGTGGTTAGTTTGCTACAGCCACAGCATCTTAGGATCTCAGCTGGCATAAAATTTTTCTTGATTAGAGGCCTAGAAGCCGTTCATTTGGTAATTCATTTTCTGGCTCTCTTCCAGAAGGCTCTGGAACACCAAATGTCAGTTTCAGCTTTGACTTGCTTCCAAACCTCTGGCAAGATCTAGAACTATGTAAACTGCTGCTTTTCACAGGGAGAAGAGGGAGCAGTATCGACACAGGTTAAGTAAAATAAAAGACACTGAATTTCATTTCACAGATGAGTCATTTGCTGTTAGGTCATGCTAGCTGTATTCCCTTACTTTGTTGAGTTCTCTGAGATTGTGGACCAGTCTCTGTTGAAGATATTGGATCACCCGTTATGATGTAGTTAATAGAAAGAAAATACCATTTTTAGTCATAAATGGGCAAGTAAGGTAGAAACTAATTGTGAGGTGCCTTGGGCATTACCTTGTGTTTGCCTGTATGCCTGGGGCAAATTTGTAAAAGCTGGGTGCCCTTGGCTAAGTTCCTTCAGCCCTCAGAGATGCCGTCTCCTCTTATAAAAAGTGAGTACAATACCAGCTGCCTCACGGAGTTGTTCTGACAGCCCAGGCGTGCCCATGAAAGTATTTTGTAAACTTTGTCACCCTAGACCAAGTATTATTGTTATTGGCCACTATGGAGAATTTAAACAGTAAAGAAACCAGAGTCCTAGCCTTCAAGAAGCTCACCGCTTAGTAGAGTGGAAAAAGTTGGTTGTGACACTTCCGAACAAAGAAGTATCAGATAACGTGGGTTACATCCCTAGTTTGTGTATGTATTGAGTTGTCCAGTCCATGGTATCTTGATTTCTGTTTCCCTTTTTAGTGAAATTCAGGCTCTGGGGTCCTGTTCACTATCAGCTCAATGCCTTCCGAGAATATGCACACACACCCACCCACACACACACACTCACACACTCACACACACACCATGATCTCTCGCTGCCCTACTCTTCTGCCTAGAATGAGGACTATCCAAATCATTCAATATTCCATCTTGGGAGAGGATGTCTCATGCTCTCCAGCTCATGCCTAGGCACCCTAGAGCTGGATAAGGATGACTGGGGCATGAGTCACTACGGGCTGCGGAGTTTGACAGATCTGGCTTCAGGTCCCAGCTCCACGACTTCCTAGCTGTGTGTCTGTATTTCTGAAACTCAGTTCACTAATCTGTAAAATAAATACAATCGTAATAACTACATTGTTGGGCTGCTGGGAGGGTTAATGGAGGTAGTACATGTAAAGTGTTTGACAAAGCACCTGTGTATAACAGATGTCCAGTACGGAAGTTATTATTGCTATTATTTGTCAAGGATCCTGGACTCAACTGATAGGCGCCTTCACCGTGGCCAGCTGTCCTTGATCACTTTCCAGATCACTGGAGTTGGTGCCTTTGAAAACATGTTAAGCATCCTCTTCACCTGCCCCACCTCGACACAGTTCTAACACTTCACTCAGCCCCACCAAACACATTTTGTCTCTTCTCATTGAGGGCTTGAAAATCATCTGCTTCAGGTAAATCTTCCACAAGATGATACCTTAAGTTGATGTTCTTCAGTGTAGAAGATGAATGTTCAAAGTGCCTTTTACCGAGTTCATTTCCCTCCACTGCTTTAATGTTGTAGCTTTTTGCATTTTAATGCCTTTTGGTGAAATGTGGATTTTGAAAAGAACGAACAGGAAAGCAAGTCCTTTCCAAGGTTTTGCTATAAAGCCCAGTTAAAGGCTGTAGTAGCCCCTAATCTGATTCTTGGTTACTAAAAATTAATTTTCATTTAGCCTATGCACGTATGGTTTCTCTAAACTAGTTTTCTCTTTTTCTGGGTTTTTCTTACAAGACATATCCCTTCAAGACCATTTGTCTGACAAAGAAATCCTTTTCCTCAGAGCTTTTAGTCTTGAGGTCTGCTTCTTCCAAATCCTTCATGTTGATCTGAGATATTATTTTCAGTCCCTCTATTTTATTATTCAAACCTAGAATTCCCAGGGAGACCAGGGAGGTGACGGGCAATAGGCATGTTCCTCCCCTGGTGAGATCTCAGAGTATGGCAAAAAATGGGAGGTCATATGCCAGGCAAGGCCATTCTGGTTTCTATTATAGTCATTATTAAAACTTATGTAGGGTTTCTGTGTCAGCTGGAGGTCAGCTCTTGACAACACCTTTTCCCAATCTTTTAGTTTTAACTTTACCATCTAAGTCAGTAGAAGCCCACAAGGCTTATTTTCAAGTTTCTGTATTACCCGTGTGATCTGAGAAAGTTGCTCCTTATTTCAGTCCTGCTTTTCTGACTCTGCCACTAGCTAGAGGGCCATCTTTGTTAGTACTTTTATGTTGACACAATGGCCAGAGAGAATGGAGCCCCTCCCCATCTCTTCTCATTAGCTGGAGTAGCTTTGATCACAGAAAGCTCCTGCTGGGAGGGGCCTTCAGGCTCATCTAATCCAGTCTCTCATTTTACCAAGGTCAACAACTAAATCCCAGTGAAGTCAAGCGACTAGCCCAGGGTCACACAGTGAGCTAAAGGCAGAACTGGGAGCCAAATATGGGTTTCTTGGCATCCCAACTTTGTGCTCTTTCTAGTCAGCCACAGTGAGCTGGCGCTGCCAGCTCAGGGCTCAGCTGTCGAATGGGATTGCACAGCTTTGGCTCATGCAGGATGAATGAGAAACTGACCTTGTTTTTAATTCAACTGCTGTGGTTTGACCAGCTGTTCAAATTGAAACCCCTCTGGCTGGATCAATCATTAACCTTTGAAGTAAATGGAGCTGAAAATTAATGTTGAGAGTCTAGAATAGGGCTGGCCCTGTCTGGTCTCCTCTACACTTACATACAATTTTCTTCTACCCTCCATTTCAGCTTCCCAAACATCTCCCCTACTGCCCTGTAGCCCACATTTCATAGAATCCCATTTGAAAGGATCATTCATTAGGGTTAAGCATTGCCCTTTTCCTCCTTTCTTGTTGGAGTCCTGAATACATGCCCCAATACGATTACATGGCTCAGAGCCTTTCCTTCTCTGTAGGACACCAGTCATGAGAAGACTGGAGAGGTGTGGGGGGAGGGTGAGAAAAGAGAGTAGACAAAGAAATGGGGTGGGTGCCAAAACCAGCCTAAATCACAATTAGGTCCATGACCAGACACTTGTCATTAAATGTGTGCCTATTCCCACTGAAGAAAATATAAGAAAGCACTGGAGCCAAAGGCATTCAGAGTCATAAGGGAAGAGTGATGAACATTTACTGAAGGTCTACTTTTCCAGGAACCAGGCTAAATGCACTCAGGAGATTATCTTAGTTAACTTCCAAGACAACCGAGGTAACCATCAGATGTGAAAACTGAGGCTCTGAGAGACGTCATAGAAATCGTGATTAAAACCCAGAGTATATACTAGCTGGATACAAGCTTAACAGACAGATGCCTCAGAGTTTGAATTCCAGTCATAACATGATAAATTATCAAAATATCCAGGTTTTGACAATAGATTACAAAATATACAAAGAAACAGGGAGTACTGGCCCAGGCAAAAACAAAACAAAACGTTGGAAACATTCAGTGAATAAGATCAGACGTGGGACATACTAAAGACTTTAAAAAATATGGTCCTAAATATGCTCAAAGAGCTAAAGAAAACATGGACAAAGAACTACAGGAAATCAGGAAAATGTAGATGAACATGAAGAGGATATCAACAGAGATGGAAATTTTGAAAAGGAACAGAGTTGAAGTCCATCGTAAAAAATTAAAATTTCCCTAGAGGGTTTCAACAACAGATTAGAGCAGGGAGAAGAAAGAATCAGTGAACTTGAAGGTGAGTCAATTGAAATCATCCAGTCTGGGGAGCAGAAAAAGAAAGAATGAAGAAAAGTGAACATAGAGTGAGGAAACTGTGGGACACATCTAGTGTATTAGTATACACATTGTGGGAGTCCCAGAAAGAGAAGAAAAGGAGAAAGCAGCAGAGAGAATATTCAAAGAAATAATGGCTGAAAATTCTCGAATTTAATGAAAGACACATCCAATATGCTCAACAAACTCCAAAAGGATAAACCCAAATAGATCCACGCCAGGGTATATTTTAATCAAACTGCAGAATGCCAAAGATAGAGAATTCTGAAAGCTGCAAGAGAGAAGCTTATATCTGGTAAGTGTGTAGTATCTAGAACATATAAAGGACTCCTACAACTCAACAAATAAAGACTAACAGTCCAATTTAAAAATGGGCAAACAACACGAATAGACATTTCTCCAAAGAAGATATGCAAACGGCCAAAAACCACATTAAAAGATGCTGAACATCATCAGACATTAGAGAAATGCAAATCAACAGCACAATGAGATACTATTTCACACCTACTGGAATGGCTACTATTAAAGGAATGGAAATTATCTAGTGTTGGAAAGGATGTGGAGAAATGGGAACACCCATTTACTGACGAGAATGTAAAATGGTGCAGGGCACTGTGGTAAACAGTAGTTAAGTATGGAATTACCATATGGCCCAGCAATCCCACTTGTAGATACAAAACAAAAATAATTGAAAATAGTGACTTAGACAGATACTTGCACACCGATGTTTCTAGTGGTATTATTCACTATTGCCAAAAGTTGGAAGCAACCCAAGTGTTCATCAAGAGATGAATGGATAAACACTATAAAGTCTATAATTCAATGGAATATTATCCAGCCATGAACAGAAATGAAGTCCTGATACATGTGACTACATGGATGAATCTTAAAGACATCATGTTGAGTGAAATAAACCGGACACAAAAGGACAGATATTGTATGATCTTACTGATGTGAAATAAGCAGAAAAAGCAGATTCACAAAGTCAGAAACTGGAATACAGATTACAAGGGGTTGGGTTGATAGGGTGAATGAGAAGTTAATATTTAATTGGTATGGAGTTTCTGTTTGGGTTGATGGAAAAGTTTTGGCAGTATATGATAGTGTTCGAGACAGAAGTTTCTGAATGTAATTAACACCACTGACTTGTATTAATATATTTCAAAAGGGGTATAAAGGGAAAATTTATGTTGTATATAAGTTACCACAGGCATACACAAAAAAAAAACATAAAACTTTACAATGCAAAGAGGAGTGAATCCCAATGTAAACAGTGGGCTAAAGTTAATAGCATAATTATATTAATATGGTTTCATCAATTGTGAAAACACTACCATCCTAATGCAAATTGTTGTTAATAGGGATAACTGTGTGTGTGTGAGGGAGGTTATGTGGGAACTCGTACTTTCTGCATGATTTTTCTGTCAACCTACAACTGCTCTAGTAAAGGAGAAGAGAGAACAAGTCTCTCGTGGGCACATATGAGAAGGGTTCCCTGCTTCTCAGCAGGGAGCCTTTTCACCCCTGGAAGTCTCCTCAGAGGCTAGTGGGAGCCACTCTCACCCCAAAGACAGTTTTCTGCTACTCCCAGGACCCTTGATATATGAATTGCATCATGAAAGTAAATTTTTTGTTCCTTCAAGAGGGTAGAGGAAGGGGTTTAAAATGCAAATATCCTCCAGTGAGTTGTGTATATTCACAGAACAGTGTCAGCGACGTTAGATCTCAGAAACTGGACGTTATTGCTCTATCCTGCCCCCTCTTATTCTGCAGCTACCAACCAGACTGCACCTCTCTCCAGAAGTGAGGCTGTGTGCATGTGTGTGTGCATGTGTGTGTGTGCTCCTTTTCACCACTCAGGAGAACCAATCCTGATTTTTCCTTGTCCTGATTATCAACACCTCACCCCAGTCCCTGCCCAAGGCACTTTTCCCACCGTTCTAATCCCTTTTATCTCTCAGAGTAGAAATTGCAGAATCAGTTGCCTGGCTTGATTGCATGACCCACCCCTTCCAGAAGCATTTTCCTAGAGCACAACTAAATGCATTCGAATGGTGGTCTAATGGCAATGGGGTCCTCATCTCCTCATATGGCACCATGAGAGAGCTACCTACTGGGTCAGGTAAGGAGGTCCATGGCGCTGGTGGCCCCGGAGAAGGCAGGGACAGCAGGCATGCTGAACTTCTGGGACACCTAATGGCTTCCACTGCCCTGGCTCATACCCTCACCTTTCCTCAGGGGCAAGAGGCAGTGGGGGCACCAGGGGAACTCAGGGAGAAGCCATGAGGTCTGCCTTTGTAAGTGGTGTACCTGTCTCCTTAGTCCAAGATGATTCTTCAGAATGTCTCCCTGGAGCCTCAGGACAAGAGATGCCTGGAGTGACTGAAATAAAGGGTTCCCAAGATTCCTTGCTGTCCATAGCCAAAGGAGGGGCCCCTCATTGTCCCCCGTAGGTTTCGGGCCCACAAAATTCCATCCAGGGTTGGGGAAGCCTGAGGGGAGGTGAGGGCAGGAGTCATAGCTGTGCCTGAGAAGAGGCCCTTCCTTCCTTGGCCTGTGGCTCACTCCATCTATTCAGGCTTAGCGCATCAGGTCAACACAGCCTCACATTTGGAGTTGCCCAAACCTTTCCACATTTCATCTTCACGGTGACCCTGAAGGTCAGGACAGAGGATGTTTTTAGTCCTGTCTTACAGAAGAAGAAATTGAGGCTCAGGAAGGGCAAGTGATTTTGCCAGGATCTCCTAGCAAGGAAGTGAAGGCTCCTAGACCAGAGCTCAGGCAGGGAGGGACCAAATGGTCTGAAGGAAAGAGTGGAAAGCCTGTCTCATGGGGGCCATGGCCCCCACCTCAGCACTCTGCTCAGAGACCCCGCAGCCCTCTGTGGCACCAGCACCAGCACTGCTGTTCTAGGACACAGCAAACCCTGCATGATCAATCAAATGGGAAAAAGTGGTGTTCCGGGTTCCTGGTGACCTCTCAAGAGACACCCCCATTCTTTCCTCCTTAATCCCCAAATCCCTGGTCCTCCAGAAGAGAGCCTTTTGCACACGGGGGCTTGAGGATGATCTGAGTCTCTTTAGTAGAAGAGGTGGTGTTAGTGACAAAAAAAAAAAAAAAAAAGGGTACATGAGACCTACTTTCCAGAGTTCAAACCGTGAGACTCTGCTGTATGACCTTGGGCACGTCCCTTCCCCTCTCTGGGCCTCACTTTCCTCATCCTCACATCACCTTTTTATTTAGATCGTCCCACTCAGGTGTAGTATCCGATCACATACCCTTTCATTCAGTAAACCTTACCAGAGCGAAGTCCTCCTGCCGGCGCCGGGCAGGGGGCTCGGGAGATTAAGCAACAAGAAGCTTGAAAACGAATCTAAGGCCCGAAAAAGCTCAAATTCGCGTTCTGTAATTGTTTTGGTCAGGCTCTCTCCTTCGTGCTGACTTACCTTTTCAGAAACCGCCCCCTGCCCGCCGCCACCGCCTCCCCCAACCCCCGCCATTTCCGTCGGGGGTGGGGGGGAAGGAAAGAAGCAAAGAGAGAGGGAAAAGATCCAGTTTGTATTGTGCTATTTAGGGGAGGTTGAAATTACAAGCCAGACGGGAGTGATGCGTTTACTGGAGTGACCTCCGTTCCCCAACACAGGGAAAACCCCCAAGTCCTCTGCCTGTGAAGTGGTTCCAGCTCTTGGGCGTGAGGCATTATTATATAAATTCAGGCTCGCTCCTGATCCTTAGTACCCTGAGTTGCCTGAAGGGGGGAATGGCACTGCCTGCGTGTGCAGCCCCGGCGCTCGGGCCGCCGCTGCAACCGGAGCGAGGAGCGCCCGCCCGCACCACCTGTCCCCGCCGGCATTCCAGAGGGGAGGCCGAATTGGCAGTGAGCCGGCTAGGGTTGGTCGCCGCCTCAGTCCTCGAGGGCCCTCCTAGGGGTGTGTCTCGTGGATTCAACTCTCGGCCGCTCCCGGACGAGCCCCTAAAGGCGTCTTCTTCCCTGGCGGGAGCCCCGCGCGCCCCGCTCTTCGCGCTGCTGCCCCGAGGCCGCCGCAGGCGGATGCACGACCTCAGGCGACGCTGGGACCTGGGCTCCCTCTGCCGGGCCCTGCTCACTAGGGGCCTGGCCGCCCTGGGCCACTCGCTAAAGCACGTGCTCGGTGCAGTTTTCTCCAAGATTTTCGGTCCCATGGCCAGGTACGTTCTAGGAGAAAGCGGGGCTCGCGTTCCCCGACTCGATCGCTCAGGGGCAGTGTGGGGAGGGAAGGCAGCCGCGAAGGGAGCGAAGGAGGCAAAGTTCCTGCCGGCCCGCGGCGGCCGGGTTTGGGGGCTCCAGGGGGCACGGCGCGTTATTTGGCCACTCGGCGGCCCCCTCGCCGCGGGTTCGCTGGCAGCTCAGCGTCTCCGCTTGCAAGTCGGGCTGCCGGCGGGGCTCCTTCCCCCAGGGGAACTCCGAAAGCCCGGCTCCGAGCTCACTCGAGGCGGCCTCCAGGGTGGGCAACTGGACACCGGCAAGAATAGGGCTTCGGGGCGCTTGGGGAGGGCGCCCGAGAGCCGGGTAGGCGGGGAGGTGGCCGTGTGAGCGCCAAGGGGGCTGGGGGCAGAAACGCCGGAGAAAGCCCGGTGGGCAAGGCGGGAAGGGGATGGGAGCCCGGGAGCCACAGAGAGTGGAGCGAGACGTGCGGGGACCCGAATCCGAGCGTGAGTTGGAGAGTGCGACCACGCGGGCAGGCGGGGTCCCGCGCGTCCGAAACCCGGCAAAGCAGCTCCGGGGGTGCTCCGGCGTGCAGGGTGGGGGGTGGGCGCAGGCGGCCCGCGGGAAGGAGTGTGTATGTGTGTGTGTGGGGGGGTGGCGTGGGTGGTGGTGGTGGTGCCGCAGAAGCCGCAGCGCTGAGCCTGTCGGGAAGGAAGGAAACCGGGAAGGGCGCCGCGCCGCCGCCGCCGCCGTGGTGGAGTACTCGGTGCGAAGGGGAGGGGGAAGGGGGCGCGACAGCGGCGCCAGGGGGAGGGGGCGGTGCGGACGCCTGGCGAGCGCGGGCTGAGCTGCGGGATTGACGTAACGAGCTTGGGTTTCCCCCAGCGTCGGGAACATGGATGAGAAATCCAACAAGCTGCTGCTGGCTTTGGTGATGCTCTTCCTATTTGCCGTGATCGTCCTCCAATACGTGTGCCCCGGCACAGAATGCCAGCTCCTCCGCCTGCAGGCGTTCAGCTCCCCGGTGCCGGACCCGTACCGCTCGGAGGATGAGAGTTCCGCCAGGTTCGTGCCCCGCTACAATTTCAGCCGCGGCGACCTCCTGCGCAAGGTAGACTTCGACATCAAGGGCGATGACCTGATCGTGTTCCTGCACATCCAGAAGACCGGGGGCACCACTTTCGGCCGCCACCTGGTGCGCAACATTCAGCTGGAGCAGCCATGCGAGTGCCGCGTGGGTCAGAAGAAATGCACTTGCCACCGGCCCGGTAAGCGGGAGACCTGGCTCTTCTCCAGATTCTCCACGGGCTGGAGCTGCGGGCTGCACGCCGACTGGACCGAGCTCACCAGCTGCGTGCCCGCCGTGGTGGACGGCAAGCGCGACGCCAAGCTGAGACCGTCCAGGTGAGTGTGCTCCCGGGCCCGGGCCGGCCGGGGGCGGGGGGCGGGGCAGGCGCGGCGGCCTCTAGCAGGGGACCCGGCGCGCACTTTGGCGCCGCGGTTGGGTTGGCGCCAGGCGCCCTGGCAGCCGCAGGAGGTCGGTCGGCACCGGCCCGGGGGCGGCGGGCTCCGCGGCTAGGAGTGCGTGCCGAAGGAGCGGCCCCGAACCAGCGCACGCGCGGCCGCCACCAGTGCGGGGCGCAGCACGCAGACCCCGCATCGGAGCGCCGGAAAAAGGCGCGCGCTGTGTGCGCGTCCCTTGCCCTTCTTTTGCCTTCGCCTCTCTCTTTGCTGCGCCGCGCCCGGGTTCCAAAGCCTCCTGGCCATGCTCTCTTCCTGCTTCCCGCGCCCGCATTCTCCCCCACCCCTCTTTTCTCGCAGCCTTTCTTTCTCTCGCTTTCTCTCCCCTCACTCCCTTCCCCCGCGCTCCTGATCTTGTCCGCTCCTGGCCGCTTGCTCTTTCCTCCTTCCTCCTCTATTTCCCTCTTCCGCTTTTCTCCTGGCTTCTCTGCCTCTCTCCGGCTGACTTTTCTCGCCTTTCCCCTCCTACTCCCAGCACCCTCCTTCGATTCAACTCTCTTGGGGTTAGTGGGTGTCCCTCTGTCTCTGTGTGGGGACATCCCAGGAAAGCTGGGGGTGCCCGGCTTGCATCCCTCACCACCAGCTGCACGCGAGGTCTCCGCGGCGCATTGCTGGTGCGAGCGGGGCACCTCGTGGACCGAGGGGCAGGCTGGGCGGACTGGAGAGACTGCATTTGTTGGATCACTGTCCTGGACCTAAGTGGGGATCAGCTGTCTTGCCTGATTTACAGATACCTAGGCCAGATTGCGAGTCACCGCCAGACCAGCTATTGCAAGGCCAGGGTTTATGCGGAGAACGCTGGTTTTTGAATAGCCGGTAGCTAGTTGCTCTTGAAGCTAGGACATTTTCCTCCATTCAGCTGCAGTGTCCCTCTGCTGGAGGCCTTCGTGTAATGTAAAGGAGGTGGGGGCTAGAGGTCTGTTTGTTGGGGTGCAGTTACTCCAATCAGGGCTCCTGTTTTATGAAAGAATCCCTAAAACAAAACTGGGCTGGGGCTGGAAAGCCAGGGAGTGGAAATGGGGAGACTAGTTGTCAGGGGTCTCTGGGCACGTAGGGACATGGCCGGGCTCCCAGCCTCTTGTGGGGGTGATGCCTGGGGCCCTCGGGGCTGCTGCAGGGACTGTCCCCCTGGACTCCAGCACTCCACGTGTGTGGCACTAGGTACCCTGGACAAGGTGGCCTTTGTGGGTGGCTCTTGGAACTCAACAGCCTGTGCAGTTTCTTATGTCCAGCCATAGACGAATGGTGCCCTCCGACTTTTGGTAACCATTGAGATTTAAAGGAAATATCCCCCTTGACTTTCCCACACTTTCCCCTCCGTCCATTTTCCTGTCCTCTCTTCTGGTAGGATCTGTTGAGCTTTCATTTGTCTTCTTTTCAGCACTACCAGCTTCCCCCCCCCCCCCCCCCATTCCAAGAGAACCTTTGCCTCAAGAAGGAGGGCACCTCATTCCATTGTGAGGATTCTGTAAAAGTCCTTGTCACAACAAGGTTCTGCTGTTTTGGAAGCTCCCAAATAATTTGGCCATACAGAAAATAAATCATTCTTGCTGAGGGACCTTGTAGGTTTAGAAAGGGGTAGTGATAGAAAAAATGATCTTTTGGACAAAAATACAATTCTGCAGCCATGCTAGTGACAGAGCAATAGAAATAAGGTCTTGGCCACCAGGGAAGCCACAGCCTTCCCTGGAGTCCCATAGGATCAGTGTGCCTTTACAGATCTTCTTGAACATGGAGGTCAGGGTGTGATGTGGTCTGTAAACACATTATTACGTGGTCTGGATGATGGATTATGGTGGCTGCTGTCCTCTGGCAGATTTCTTCAGGTTGTTTCCTTAAAACAACCAGAACCTTTCAGAATGGAAGGGTCCAGCCGCTCAGATTGTCCCTAGTTGAGGCCAAATTATTTGAAATAAAATGGGATTTTCTTGGTCACAAAACAGGGTGATACCACAGTGCCATCTAGTCTGATCAAACAAGAACCACTGTTTTAAAGAAAAGTCAGTTAGTGGGCCTTAAAGAGTTTGCAACGATATAACAAAATTTGCCAGAGAAACTCATTTCTACCTCAAGGGTACTTTTTTGTTTCATTAATTCCTGCTCACCTCCAGACATCTTCCTCCTGAAGACTAGTGGTAGCCTGAGGTTTCCAGAATTCCCCAAGAGGCCGGCAAATCCCTGCTTGCAGGACCAGTTCTGTGAGTTCTGGTCATCTGTATGAGCATACGTGTGTGAGAGTGAGAGAGTATATGTGTATACAGTTGGGTACACTAATGTGTTTGTATTTGGTGGGGGAGTGTGTGTGAACATTTCCAGGCCCAGACAGTTGTGCTGGAAGTAATGTGGGATCGTGAGGGACTGGTGGCAGGAGATGAGAGCCAGGCTTTGGGAATTCCATCAAAGAGCAGCCTTTCTGCAAGGCACCAGCCAGTAGTCTCTGTGCTGTGCTTGAACTGAGGGGAACAGCAGCTCTGCCTGCCTGCCTGGGAGTCCAGGCACCTGGGCCTTGGTTCCAGGCCAGCCATGAACCAGCTGTGTGACTTTGGACCAGTGCCTGCCTCAAGAGGGCTTTCCAGTTTAAGACTAGCTTTCACATCCCTTTATCCCTGAGAATTTCTCTGTAAATTTGCACTCACCTTGAGAGGAGGGCAGAGTGGGCCTAAGTATCCCCATTGATCAGATGAGAATGAGGCCCTAAGAGGCTGAGGGACTTTCCCAAGGTCATTGAGCTCTTTTGTGATTCAGCAAGGATCTGATTCCAGTTCTGTAACCCCAGGCCTGGCCCTGTTGATGGCCCCTTGGGTTTTTGTGAGGACTAAATGAGGACATGCGTGGAAGGTATTGATCACCAAGTGAGCTAATAAATGTTAGTTAATATTGTTATCAACCACACCATCGCTGTCCTCACCAGTAATTTTGCACAGTGGAGTGTAGAATTGGGTGAGAATCAGCTCTTTTCTACTTTCTTGAATCTTTCTGCTCACTTGGAGTCAGTGTGGTGGCAGAGGGCAGAGGGGCCTCCGATCTCCATGTTCATAATTCCTGCAAAGCTGGGCAGATGGGGGAGGAGGGAGGCCTGGTGGATAAGCAGCATTAGGAGACCGGAGCAGGGAGGAGGGAGAAGTACAGCCATCCATCCACATTTGGGGGAGGAGGGGCGGGCATGAGCAGGAGATGCCTTCATGGCTGTTAGCCAAGCCCCCTGAATCCTGCTCCCAGGGGTAGATTTGAGAAGCTGCACTGCTTAGTGGATGGTAAAGTGCTTGGGGGATATTTAACTGCTGAGTAGGAGACTGTGATCACGTTGCCGGGAGAGGACAAAGAGAGTGCTTGGCTGGCAAAAGGCTCAAGATATTCATTAAGAACAGAATTTTTTTAAAAAACAAAAAACCAAAACAGCAACTGCGTTTCATGTATTTGTCTGCCAATATGTTGTGGGGGTTAGAGAAGGGTCCTGCTCTTTTTTTGGAATTTCTAAGAACATTTTTGAAAATTTATCAAAATATTGTTGCTCAGCAGCTGTTAAAACCTCCAAATCCCGCAGGCTTTTCTCAAGCCAAATTCCGTCTGTTTGGTAGCCCAGTGCTAGGGTACAACTTGGTCTGTAGGAGGAGTTTAGAATCGGACTGAAAGAAATTGCACTGGCTTCATTCTCCTTCACCAGGATCCATGGTGGCTGACATTTCTACAACTGTTTAAGTCATAAAACATTGCTATTGAAAGAATCCGATCATCATCCTTTTGCACCCAAGTCGTTTAGCGTCTTTATATTTTCCAGCAGCTATACTGTAGGGTAGTTAATTGTCATCTAAAGCCCTGGAGGATATCATGAAAAAGGCTGAAAGGTGTTTGAATGGAGAAAAGCTTTCTCATTTCTTCCATTTCCTTTTAAACAGTGGCTCTAATCTGAAAGGGTAAGAACTATATTGTGCAAGTGTCCTATGATGCCTTGTGTGCCCAGCCACCCACTCTTTCCCTTTCTTGATTTGCAGTGAAGCAGGATTACCTGGTGGGCTTTTGGTACAGGATGAGGCAGTGAGTGGATGGACCATTGGGGTCAGCAGTGCTATCCCTGGGGTCCTCAGGCCATCAGTTGGATGGGTGCTCACTGGGATAGCTTTGATTAGCTGATGGTGCATTTCTGCAGCTTTCTTTAATGAGAGCTCTTGTACCCTCCTACCTATTTCCCAGGAGTGGGGAGGAATATGTAATGGTCACATTTATAGGCCTTCAGCAGTGTTTAAAGCATCATCATCTGGATGGCAGAAACGTTGCTGGAGTCCCGACAAAGTGCTGAGAGCTCCAGGTAGTATAACAGGCTACTCAGAATTAGTGTTTCTTAATAATAATTCTTCATTAGTACTCTTCGGTGGTAATTAAAATGTCAGAGCTTGTCTTTTATGTATGTCTGTAGTCAACGTAGGTTACATGAAATGATATTAAAAGAATAGTCATTCCTTCTTTGACTCAGTTACTTAACAAAATTATATGAATTACCCAATATATTCCAGGGAAGACAAACCATCATTTCTCTCGCTAATCTTCCAATACTACAGAATATTTTGGTATTTAAACTGTTTGGTAAAGAAGATGAATTTTGTTTGAGAACAATTTGGAAATCAATGTCTTTCAAATGCCGTATATTTACTAAAAACAAAACAAAACAAAACAAAAACCCAGAATATTATGACTGTTTATGTCACAGTTTAGGTCAAATCAACAAACTTGGTGGTGTAACTATCATATTCTCAATACACTGCTAGCATTTGGAGGAGATTAGAGGCAAAGCAAAACCCAAAGCCAAAGTCACTCTTTTCAGCCTTGAGTCATTAAAGATTAGAGTATAATGTACAGAACTTTGCAGTGTAGACTCCCTGAGTGGGAGGAACTATATGACTGGGGCCATGTTCTCCCCCTCATTGTCCTGCTCTGTAAAATGGGAAATTTAGAGATCTCTCTAAGGCCCTTTTCTTTCTAAAGTATGAGGAATAGGCCAGAAAACAGGGACATCTTTTTGGGAAGATCTCTGGGTTCTATTTAGGAGAAAGGAGGCATTGAGGATGGGCATGGCATCTTCATGGCATTGTTTGTTCTAGCAGCCTCACCTATCCTGGTCTGGCCAGTACTGAGAAGGATCATGCTTGGGGAAGGATTGGCAGTTGGGATGGGTTCTGATTGTGGCGGACCTGGAATGGTAATGAGGCACTTGAACGCCAGTGAATATGAGGAGATCTTAGATGGAAGGAATGTGGAAAACACAAAGGTAAATGAAACTTGGAATCCATTTAAAGGTACCCCCCGAATTTCTAGTCTGGAGTGGAGGTGGTCCCGTTGATGGAAATGGACAGGCCAAGAAATGGATCCAGTTTGAGCTGGAGGGACCAGTAAAGGATTTAGTCTATCTTTCTTGGCCTTCCAGTCTGGGTGCTTATATGAAGGTGGGAACTGTGTCCCTGGGGCAGGTTAGAGCTTAGTTGTATATGTGGAAACTGCTTCATACTTGGTGTTATTGTTTAGCTCATAGCTGCAGTTCACATGTGGGACTCTTGGGCAAGGAAAGGATGTTTGAATAAAGGAAAAGATTGACAGTTATGATTACATAAAAATGAGAAATGATCATTTGTCAAAAAATAGCCGAAATGAAAAGGCACATATCAAACTGGGGAAAGTATTCACAACAAATACAACAGACAAAAGGCTGACATCTTTCCTGTATAGAGAACTCCTAGGAATTGACTGGAAAAACAAAAACATGCACAGTTTACAATACAGCTAGTTTCCAGACGTGGAAAAATGTTGTCTCCCTGATACAAAAGAAATGCAAAATTAAACAGTAACAGGAAACTCTATTTTGACTAATTAACCACTACTAGTGTGTGTGTGTATGTGTGTAATATATATAAGAAATAAACACACACCACCACCACCAAACAAAAAAGGATAGAATTCAGTGCTGGCAAGGGTGTGACAATGCAATCATTCTTATACATTATTGGTGGGAATGTAAGTGATCCCTTTGGAAATAAATTATATGATATAAATTGAGAGACTTAAAATGCATATTTTATCCCCAGATTTGTTTTCTGGGGTTTTACTGAAACCGATAATTCTATGCATGTGTTTCATGCATTCACACCATCATTTATTTATTTTTTCATTTATACTACAGATATTGGGTATCCTCCATACACTAGGCACTGTTGTAGAGGCTGGGGATGCGGTGAGAGGAATCAGACAGATGTGGCAATTGCCCTCGTGGAGCTTACCGTACAGTCAGAAAGATAGACATGAAACAGATAATTAAAAATGTGAGACATGCCATTGAAGAACAATACAGGGCACTCTGAGAAGACATACTGGGATAATTTGTAAAACCAACAAATTGGAAACAATCTGAATATTTTTATAGAGAACGGTTCAAGAAATCCCAAGAAATACTACAAAGCCATTAAAATGTCCTATTATAGAGTATACAAATGTGCTAGTGATTTAAGGCTATCGGTAAAAGAGAAAGAACATTGTGGGACCCAGTATGAGTACAACTATTTTTAAAAAAGAAGGAGAGAAGTAGCTTTTTACTTCCTAGAGGATCTAAAAGACAAATACATAAAATGTAATGATAAATCAAACATGAGGGGAGTGGGTGTAGCTCAGTGGTTGAATTCCTGCTTCCCATGTACAAGGTGTCGGGTTCAATCTCTGGTAACTTGTCCTCCTCAAAACAAAACAAAACAAAAAACATCCCCCCCCAAAAAAAACCAAATGAGATGGTTACAGTTGGGAAGCGGACTTGGCCCAGTGGTTAGGGCGTCCGTCTACCACATGGGAGGTCCGTGGTTCAAACCCTGGGCCTCCTTGACCCGTGTGGAGCTGGCCCATGCGCAGTGCTGATGCGCGCAAGGAGTGCCCTGCCACGCAGGAGTGTCACCCACGTAGGGGAGCCCCACGTGCAAGGAGTGCGCCCCGTAAGGAGAGCCGCCCAGTGCGAAAGAAAGTTCAGCCTGCCCAGGAATGGAGCTGCACACACGGAGAGCTGATGCAGCAAGATGACGCAACAAAAAGAAACACAGAATCCCGTGCTGCTGACAACGACAGAAGCGGACAAAGAAGAACATGCAGCAAATAGACACAGAGAACAGACAACTGGAGCGGAGGGCAGGGGAAGGGGAGAGAAATAAATAAATAAATAAATCTTTAAAAAAAAAAGGATGTTTAATTTAAACCCCATGGTAACTACAATTATTACTGAAGACTATGCAAACTCATAGAGATGGAAAGTAGAATACAAGTTATCAGGTTTGGTAGGCAGGGCCAATAAAGAATGAGTGTAGGGTTTCCCTTGGGGTTAAGGGCAAGTTCTAATAATGGATGGTGGTGTGGGTACTGCAACATTCTGAATGTGATTAATCCCCCTGAATGGTATGCTTGGGATGGTTTGCGATGGGAAGATTTATGTTGTATATATGCTTCCATAATTAAAAAAAAAAGAAACTAAAGAGAGAATGACAGTTAAATACAGGACATAACTCTGGATGGGATCTAAAAATGGAGGAGAAAAGGCTCAAAAGGACGTTTTTCGGACACAGGAAAAAGTTGGAATATAGCATGTAAGCTTTATGTAAATGTTACATTTCTTCACTTGATAAGTGCATTTATGGTGATTACGAGAGTATTCTTATTTGTAGGAAACGTACATGGAAGTAGTGTATGTTCAGGGAGTATGATGTGTGCAAGCTGCTCTCAAATGTCCTGAAGAAAGATAGATGGATGGATGGATAGATAGATAGATAGAGAGATAGATAGATAGATAGATAGGTGAAAGAGAGTGACACAAGTTGGCAAAATGTTAAATTTGGTGCATGTGAGTGTCTGGGGGTGTGGGGTGGGCCTTTGGGGGTTTGGATTTCTCTCTGTGGAGTTTATTTTGTTTTTTCAACTGTCTTGCGTTTGAAATTATTTCAAAATAAAAGGTTAAAGGGAAACAAATGTGGCTCCAAATAATAGAGCTTCCGCCTACCATATGGGAGGACCTGTGTTTGATCCCTGGCGCCTCCTGGTGAAAAAGAAGAAGAGAAAGTGTGCTCGCACGAGTGCCCGCATGGTGAGCCAGTGCCCTGTGCAAATGAGTCATGCAGCAAGATGATGATGCATCAAAAAAAAAAAAAAAAAAAAAAGAGAGAGAGAGACAAGGGGAGAATCAAGGTGAGGCACAGCAGAAACCAGGAACTGAGGTGGCACAATTGACAGGGAACCTCTCTCCCTATCAGGAGTCCTCAGGATCGAATCCCGGTGAATCCTAGAGGGAGAAAATGAGAAGAGAAAACAACACAGACAGCAAAAATGGCAGGGCAGAAGGAGGGGAAGGGGTCGGAATAAATAAATAAATCTTTTTTAAAAAGGTTAAAAAAGGTAGCTATCAACTGTTAAATGGATAGGCAAAATTTGGTACATCTGTACAATGGAATATTACTAAGCTGTAAAAGAAATGACATATCTGACATATGCTACAACATGGATGAACTTTGAAAACCTGCTAAGTAGAAGAAACCAGGCACGAAAGACCACACACTGTGTGATTCCACTTATTTGAAATGTCCAGAATTGGCAGCTCCATAGAGACAGAAAATAAGTTAGTGGTTGCCTAAGGCCAGGGGTGGTGGTGAGGAAGTGGGAGGAGAAGAGGGTGAAGGCTAAAAGTTACAGGGTTTCTCTTTGGAGTAATGAAATGTTCTAAAGTTGGTTGTGGTGATAGTTGTACAACCCCGTGAATAAACTAAAAATCATTGGATTGTATACTTCAAATGGGTAACATGTATGGTATGTCCCAATAAAGCTGTTATTAAAAAAGAAAAAAGAGAAAGACAAATCCCTCCCTGCCACCCCCCTCCACGTCCGCCAAATCTAAACAAAAAAGAAAAAGTCTGGAAGAAAAAGTATCAGTTTATTAATGGACCTATTAGTGAGTATTTACTTTTTCTGCTTTTATCAAAGTTTTGGGTTTCCTTTATGAATATAGATTACTTTTAAAATAAAAATAAACAATAGCATTAAAAAAAATGTTGTTTGACCATGGCTGTGATAAAATACCCTCAGGTTTACTTTTTGGTTCCAAAGACGGTGACTGGTTATTTTGTTAGCCTCTGCATATCCTTGGAGTCCTTAAGGAGCAAAGCAGCCTCAGTCAAATAAACCTTCAGACTTGTATCTCTATCTACTGATTTTTCTGATGATAGCCTATTATGTTCCCACAGAAGCCATGGGACTCCAGTAGAAAGAAGTGGGGAGTAAATTGCCATTGTAGCTTCTTTTAAATTTTTTTTTATTTTTAAAGATGCCTTAGATTACATAAATATTACATTAAAAAATATAGGGGATTCCCATATACCTCACCCTTCCTCCTCCCACACTTTCCCACTTTAACAGCATTCCTCATTAGTGTGGTGCATTTGCTACAATTGACGAACACATATTGAAGTATTGCCACTAACCGTGGACTATACTTTCCATTGTAGTTTACACTTCGTCCTACACACAAAAAAAATTAAATAGGATGGAAAATTAATAGTATGCCCAGTTGGAAATATAAGTTGTGGGAGTGGGGTGGGTGGGGTGGGATTAGTTAAGTCAAATTTCTATATTGGTCCTGCCTTCTTAGGCTCAGACACCATTTGACTCCATTATCTGTGTAGTCACATATGTGGCACTCAAAGGAGTGTGTGCCTGCATATTCCCAGCAGAAGGCAAACTGGGCCTGCCTTCAGAAACAGGCAGTAGGCCTGAAAATACTTTGCTCCTCTCAGCTTCCTCATTTTTGTTCCCCTTTGATTTACTTTTCCTGCATTTTGGTGGGGGGCGATGATGTCCCTATGCATTTGCTTATGGCAAGTGACTGTGTATAGTTGACTTGGGATATGGGAACAAGAAAGGAATTTGTGGGCAAATGTGAAGAGAAGCAAAGACAAATCTGGGAGCTAAAGGGAACCGTTGCCACTTGTTTGTACATTAATGCAGAGAAATTAACATAAGGCTCCTTTGCCTAAAATGAACAAATCTCCTCTGTTCTTTTCTGCTCCTTATCAACAAGTCCAGATAATTCCTATATAGTTAGAGTCAGTATGAAGGTACCGTTTGGTGTTCTTTTTGATTTTAGCCTTTCTTGACATATGTGTCCTATGGATTTCTCATCTCACATTTCTAATTTGTACTGATTACATAATATTTTTGCTGGTTGTTACACTATGGTTCATTTCACCATCCACTGATTATTACAAATTTAGTTGCTTCCATGTTTTTGTTATTATGAGCTGCTTTGTACCAAGAGCATGTTTTTTCATTTTGATTTTTTTTCTTTTATATTACCAAAAGTGGGATGCTGGGTCAAGGAGCATGAATACCTTGCATAGCGTATTGCCAAATTGTTCTCTGGAATGGCAGTGCTAATTTACGGTGCCATCAGCAACACATATTTGTACCTATTTCCCTATAGCCTAGCCAACACTGGGTTTTTATTGTTTGTATTGCGATAACATGTATATAACATAAAATTTATCCTTTTCACTGTTTTTTGAATTGGATTTTTCTTATTAAAGATGTTGTTGGTTTATAGCAAAATCATGCAGAAAATATAGTTCCCGTGTACCCCCCGACATGCAGTTTTCCCTATTATTAGTGAAGTCTCTTTGTTACAATTAATGAAGTAGGGTTCACTGATTGTGTTGTACAGTTTATTGTCTTTGAAAATTTTATTCTAACATATTTATGACCTAATATTTCCCTTTTAACCACATTCAAATATATAATTCAGTGCTGTCAATTACATTCACTATGTTGTGTTACCATCACCACCATCCATTTTCAAAACTTTTCCATGACCCCAAACTGAAACTGTGTACCAAATGAGCATTAATTCCTCATTTCCTATACCCACCTATGCCCAAGATAACTGTATTCTAGTTTCTGATTCTTTGACTTTGCTTATTATAATTTCATATCAGTGAGATCATACAATATTTGTCCTTTTGTGCCTGACTTATTTCACTCAACATGATGTCTTCAAGGTTCATTCATTTCTTTTTTTTTAAAATATGTTTTTTAAGATTCATTTTTATTTACTTTATTTTTCTTTTTTTTAAGATTTATTTATTTATTTACTTATCTCCCCTCCCCCCCACTCTGGTTGTCTGTTCTCTGTGTCTGTTTGCTGCATCTTCTTTGTCTGTTTCTGTCATTGTCAGTGGCACAGGAATCTGTGTTTCTTTTTGTTGCGTCATCTTGTTGTGTCAGCTCTCCGCGTGTGCGGCACCATTCCTGGACAGGCTGCACTTTATTTTGTGCTGGGCGGCTCTCCTTACGGGGTGCAATCCTTGAGCTTGGGGCTCCCCTATGCCGGGACACTCCTGTGTGGCACGGCACTCCCTGCGCACATCAGCACTGCGCCTGGGCCAGCTCCACACAGGTCAAGGAGGTCCGGGGTTTGAACCGTGGCCCTCCCATGTGGTAGACGGATGCCCTAACCACTGGGCTAAGTCCACCACCTACTTTATTTTTCTTTACTTAGCCCCCCACTTTCTCCAGATAGTTCATTCATCTGTCTGCTCATTGTTTGCTCACCTTCTCCAGGAGGTACCAGGGACTGAAACTGGGACCTCCCACATGAGAGGGGAGTGCCCAGTGGACTGAGCCACATCCGCTCCCTGTGGACTGCGGCATCTGCTGAATTGTGGTGGCCTCTGCTTGTTGTGGTGGGGGATGGAGTCTAGGTCTTTTGCGGCAGGGGTGGCCTCTAGCTCTGTTGCTGCAGAGGATGGAGTATAACTCTCTTGTGGCGGCATCTAGGTCTCTTGTGGCAGGAGGCGGCATCTGCTTGTCTTGTTTTAGGAGGCACTGGGACCTGAACCTGGGACCTCCCATGTGGTAGGCAAATGCCTTAGTAGTTGAGCCACATCCACTTCTCTTTTATATGTTTTTCAAGATTTCATTATTTATTTATTTGTTGCTATCTGCTCTCTGTGTCCATTTGCTGTGTGCTCTCTGTGTCCATTCATCTTCTCTTTAGGAGGCACCGGGAACCGGACCTGGGATCTCCCATGTGGGAAAGAGGTGCTCATTCGCTTGAGCCACCTCAACTCCCTGGTTTGTTGTATCTGTCATTGTCTTTGATCTTTGTGTCTCTTTGTTGCATCATCTTGTTGTGTCAGTTGCCGCATCAGCCCTTTGCACCAGCTCGCTTTCTTGCTTGTCTTCTGCAGGAGGCACCTGGGGCCTTCTGTGTGGTAGGCAGGAACTCAATTTCTTAAACCACATCTGCTTCCCTCATTCATTTCTTTTGAATATATGTATAGATCAGCTTTTGTTTATCTATACATCATTGAATGGACACTTCCATCTTTTAGCAATTGTAAATGATGCTGTTATAAACATCGTTGTTCAAACAAATATCAGTTTCAGCCCCTGCCTTCCATTCTTTTGGGTATATACCTGGAAGTGGGATTGCCAGGTCACAAGGTAATTCTATACTTAACTTTCTGAGGAACCTCCAAATGATCTTTGCCACCAACAAAATGAGCAAATGTCACTATTTCTCCACATCTTCCCCAGCCCTTGTTATTTTCCTTTTTTTTGTTTGTTTGTTAATAACAACCGTTACAGAGGGTGTGAATCCGTGTCTCATTGTGGTTTTGATTTGCATTTTCCTAATGGCTAATATTGTGGAGCATATTTTCATGTGCTTTTTGGCCATTTGTATATTTGGAGAAATGTCTATTGAAGTCTTTTTCCCATTTTTTTAAAACTGGTTTTCTCTTTCTTGTTTGGTTATAGGATTTCTTTATATATTCTGGATCTTATGCCCTTATCAGATATGTGATTTCTAAGTATTTTCTGTCATTTTGTAAGTTGTCTTTTTACTTTCAAGGTGAAGTACTTTCATTCACAAAAGTTTTTAATTTTGATGAAATCCCATTTATCTTTTTTTTTCATTTGTAGTTGTGTTTTTGTTATCATATCTAAGAATCCATTGTTGTAAACAAGGTCCTAATGATACTGTTCCATGTTTTTTTCTAAGACTTTTATGGCTTTTACTTAGGATGTTGGTACACTTTGAGTTATTATTTGTATATGGTGTGAGGAAGGGGCTCATTTATATCTTTTGCATGTGAATATGTAGTTTTCCCAATGGTAGTGGATTTGGCAACCTTGTTGAAAATCAGTTGGCTGTAGGTGTGAGGGTTTATCATTGGACTCTGAATCCTATTCCATTGGTCTTTATGTCTGTTCTTATGCCAGTATTATAGTCCTTTGTTTACTTTAGCTTTGTAGTAATTTTGAAATTAGGTTGTGTTAGTCATCTTTGTTCTTTTTCAGGATTGTTTTGGTTTTTTAGGGCCCCTTGCAATTCCATATGAATTTAAGGATTGGGTTTTCCATTTCTGAAACAAAGGCACCTAGCATTTTGATCAGGATTGCATTGAATTTATAGATCACTTTGGCTAGCATTTATTTCTTAACAATATTAAGTGTTCTCATCCATGAATGTGGGATGTCTTTCCATGTATTTAGGTCTTAAATTTCTTTCAGCAACATTTTGTAGTTTTCAGTGTACAAGTCTTTCACATGCTTGGTTAAATTTATTTGTAGATATTTTATTCTTTTAAGGTGCTATTGTAAATATGATTGTTGATTTCTTTAGCAGATTGTACATTGCTTGTGTATAGCAACACAAGTAACTTTTGCTTGTGGATCTTGTACACTGCCACTTTGCTGAATTTGTTTTTTAGCTCTAATAGCTTTCTTGTGGATTTTTTTGGGATTTTCCAGGTATAGAATTTTGTCATCTGCAAATAAAGTTTTACTTCTTCCTTTCCAATTTGGATACATTTTATTTCTTTCTCTTGCATAACGGCTCTGGCTAGAACTTCCAGTACCGTGCTGAATGACAGTGGTAAAAGCTACCCTCCTTGTTTTGTTTTGTTCCTGACATTAGGGGGAAAGCTTTCAGTCTTTCATCATTGAGTATGATGTTAGCTGGGGTTTTTATGCTATTTATCATGTTCAGGATGTTCCCATCTATTCCTATTTTCCTGAATGTTTTTGTCAAGAAATTGTGTCCTGGAATTTGTCAAGTGCTGTTTTGTATCAATTTGAAAGGGTCATGTGTTTTTTTTCCTTTATTCTGTTAATGTGGTGTGTTACATTGATTCATTTTCTTATGTTGAGACATCCTTGCATTATACACACTTGTGGTCATGTTGTATAATTCTTTTAATGTATGGTTGTATTTGGCTTGCTAGTGTTTTGTTGAGGACTTTGCAGATATGTTCATAAGGGTATTCATCTAATTTTCTTCTAATACCTTCACCTAGCTTTGTCATCAGAATACAAAGGCCTTATACAGTAAGTTCAGAAGTGCTCCCTACACCTCTTAAGTGCATTGGGAGAGTTTGAAAAAGATTGGAGCTAATTTTCTTTAAATGTTTGGTGGAATTCACTGGTAAAACCATATGGCCCTGGAGTTTTCTTGGTTAGGAGTTTTTTTTTATTTTAATTTTGATTACTAATTCAATCTCTTTATTTGTTGAGATTTTAAATTTTTTCTTGAGTCAGTTTACTTAATTTGTCTGTAGGAATTTGTTTATTTCATCTAGGTTATCTAATTAGTTGATGTACAATTATTTCTTAACACTTTTTTTTGTTAACGTTAATAGATCATACAGAATATTACATTAAAAAAGAAACGTAAGAGGTTCCCACGTAACCTACTCCCCACCCCCCACCCCAATCTTTTTTGTAAATTGTATTTTTTTGAAGATACATACATCACAAAAAATGTTACATTAAAAAAAACATAAGAGGTTCCCATATACCCCCCAGGCCACCACCCCACTCCTCCCACACCAACAACCTCCCCCATCATTGTGGCACACTCATTGCACTTGGCGAACACGTTTTGGAGCACTGCTGCACCACATGGATAATAATTTACCCTGTAGTTCACAATCTCCCCCAGTCCATTCAGTGGGTTATGGCAGGATATATCATGTCCAGCATCTGACCCTGCAGTATCATTTAGGACAATTCCAAGTCCCAAAAATGCCCCCACATCACATCTCTTCTTCCCTCTCCCTGCCCTCAGCAACTACCGTGGCCACTTTCTCCACATCAGTGGTACAATTTTTTCTGTTACTAGTCACAATAGTTTTATAGTAGAATATCAGTAAGTCCACTCTAGTCCATATTTTATTCCTCCATTCTGTGGACCCTGGGATGGTGATGTCCACTCCACCTCTAGATCAAGAGGGGGCTTAGATTCCACATGGATGATGAATGCAGTTCTTCTGCTTGCAGTTGTAGGCACTCTCAGTTCCCTGGTGTGGTGGTTGACCATCTTCACCTCCCTGTTAGGCCAACGAACCAGAGAGTAGGAGCTGCAACTCTGCTGAGGCTCAGGGCCCAGCTGGCACATGGACAGTCCAGAGATTCAAGTCTCCTGAGTATACACCATCCCTATCACCAACCACAGGTTCAGTAAAAGTGACAGAAGAGACATGTATAGGATGGTCTTATCTGAGTCCAGCTCCATCACACTCAGGAACTCAAACTCCAAAGTAGGGCCAACTGACATGGCACTGAACTCCAGAGCCACCTGCCATGACCATAGAACCTGTGGGTCTCTGTAGCCCTCAGGAGCACCAGTACCTGGGGTTGTATCTACTTTGGCTGTTTCTGGGGTCCTCCCGAGGCATGCGTAAGTGCGACCCTCTGATGACCTCCCGACTCTTTTTTGAAGCCTCTTAGCCATATAAACTCATTTGTCTTTGCCATTTCCCCCTTTTATTCAAGGTCAAAAAGCAGTTTTTAATACATCATTGTACATGTAGGCTGAGATATTAATTGTTGTACCATTATTAAAAATATTTTCTTACAATCCATTTTATTTCTATAAGATCAGTACTAATGTCCCCACTTTCATTTCTTATTTATTTGTGTCTTCTGTTTTCTCATTTCAGTTTAGATAAAGTTTTGTCAAATCGTTGGCTTTACTATCTTTGATTTTTTAAAAAGAGATTTATTTATTTATTTATTTATTTATTTATTTATTTATTTATTTCCCCCCTTCCCCTCCTCCTGCCCTGTTTTTTTTTTTTCCCTGTGTTGTCTTCTCAATTTCTCTCCTTTAGGATCACTGAGATTCTATCCTGGAGACCTCTGATGGGGAGATATTTTCCCTGTCAGTTTGCCACCTCAGTTCCTGGTTTCTGCTGTGCTTCACCTTGACTCTCCCTTGTCTCTCTCTTTGATGCATCATCATCTTGCTGTGTGAGTCACTTGCACGGGCACTCGTTCACCACGTGGGCAGTTGCTTGGGCACTCATGCAGTCACTGGCTTGCCACATGGGTATACTTTTTCTTCTTTTTCACCAGGAGGCCCCAGGGATCAAACCCAGGTCCTCCCATATGGTAGGGGGAAGCTCTATCACTCGAGCTACAACTGCTTCCCTCTTTGATTTTTTGATATAGTTGAAGGAGTTTCCCGGAAAAGTTAAATATTCATGAAATTAAACATTTTTAAATATATTGATATTTATGCTTTAACTTTTTCCCCCCATAAATGGTTGGTTGATTTCCTTTGACCATTTATCTGGAGTGGCATGGACACTGAAATATTTAGAAAATCATACTCAAGGTGACAATAAGTATTAATAGTTAGGGGTCAAGATGCAAAGGTGCTTGATTCAGAAACTTGCATAGTTCATGAGAATCCATTACCCTGTGCTCTGTTTTGGATTTTGTTTTGATTTGATTAGCGTTTGGTCCTGGGTACTTCCTAAAATCAAAAATCAAACAGCAAGCAAAACACAAAAAAACCAATTCAGTGGAACTGATGAGGTCCAGTGGTTGAGTGCTGTCTTCCCAGATATGAGGTACCTGGTTCAATTAAAAGAATGAATGAATGAATAGATGAAAGAATAGAGCCGTTTGTGTTTATTAGACATATATATATTGCAGGTTTTAAGATGTTTTGTCAGTATACCTCAACCTTGGTGAAGTTTATTACAGTATTTATGAAACTATGGTGGTCCCCCAAGATGATAACACTTTAATTTTAATAGTATCCTCCTTAGCTAAGTCTCTGGGCAGTTATAGATCTGATGCAATTGGTCTAGTCTTAAACTCCAAAGTTATAAGTAGAAACTGGGGAGAATTTTCCTTGCCCTGAATCCTTACCCCAACCCCAAGTTCTGCCTTCTTATCTGAAGTTTTCACTTAAAAAAAAAAGAATTTAGGGTCAAAAATTAGAAGCAGTTCATCTGGTCCACAAGCAAATTCAGTAAGTGTTTAGGGAGGTATCCCTAAGGCATGGGGGTTATATTTTGTAAATGACCTGTTTTCTGTCATTGACTTAGTATTTCTGAGATGTTCTTTTTGTACGAAAGGTTGATGCCGCCCCCTCCTCAGGTTTATTCTGTTCAGCCAAACATCCAAGAGAGCCTAGAATTTGAATCTTCATGATCCTTTTTCCTAGTCAGCTGACGGTCTGGCCACAAAAATGAAATAAAGGGCTATAATTCTAATGATCTATACCTGAGGGCTCAGATCATTTAACATACATGTTGCCCTCATCTGGAAAAGAAGGGGAATCCGCTCTGTTTGGCACTGCCCTGTCCTAGAGTGGTATCATTTCATAAGAGCATTGCCTCGTTAACCATAAAGCAAGTGGATTAGAACACATCATTCCCCAACTATTCTGGATATCTGAGGGGCTACAGTGAAATACATAATCCTATTGTTGAAACTCCGTCGAAACTATGCCATAGGTACAAGTTATTTAGACTGTGTGAAGAACATGCTTCACAAATGAAAACTAACATCGTTATTCCCTGACAAAAAAAAATGAGGTATTTAGTTGAGTTTATTGAAAATTGGTATGTATGGGAATTTTTCTCCATCCATTACATCATAATGCATAGTACACTTAATGGTATATGTTGCCTGAAACTATGCCATGGTATGCTTGGAGAAATATTTTTCTTATCTTTAGTAAAATATTTATTGGCAAAAGAGCTTTTGTAATTTTATTAGGTATTGGAATTTGCAGTTTATTCAGTTGGTCTTATTGCATCCCATTTGTTATTTCTGCTATTTTGCCTCTAAGAACATTCTCAAATACTTTGACACATTTCAGAGCATTACACTAAATAAATCCTCTTGCACATTCCACTGTGCTTTTTCTGTAATATTATAAATATTCAAATATTGGAACACATGCAAATTGAAAATAAAATTCAGTACCTGCAAATTTTGCATAAATTCATATTTATAACTTAGCAATAGTTTTGAACTTGTTATCTTATGATATAAATGTAGCATGGCAATTGCCAATAAATATATATTTCTGATTAAACTGTGGACTCTTCACTCCCAGTTTAAGCTTCAATTCTGAGTTTTAGTATCAGAGAATAATTTGCCCTTCATTTACTCTGAATTGTCAAGGACCATGTTCTTTTCTGATGTAAATATCTGAAGAAGAACTTCTTATTTAGTTGGATTGCTTTTTAAATTTTACTAGCAGTGATGCCCCAGTGAGCCTAAGAGAATTGCTCTGTTTCTTGTGAAGTGTTTAGTCCTAATGAATCACTTCCATGCACTTTTCTGAAGGAATACAGAGCAATTGAGATGTGGAGTGTATTAATTTACATCAAATGGATTATGCCTGTGTGCATCATTCTTTGCATTAATTGTCTTTCTCCCATTACTATACTAATAAAGACAAATCTTCAGTTTGGTATTAGTTCCAGTTCATGCATGGAGATTACTGCACTTTTGCTCACTTCCTATAGAATAGTGAATGCAAGCAATGAGTGTTTAGAAATTCATTATGGTGACCAGGTTAAAGCAGGATAACCCAGAGATAGCTTCAAAAGGCCCTTTGTTTATGGAAACCAACTCCTCAGTTATTATAATAAATTAAAATTGTGAAAACTCATAGGTTAAAAGTGATCATAATGGATGAAGATATTCAATTCAGCTATATATTTGTATATAAAAGGCAAAGCTAAAACGTAATGACACAGAAAGGACTGAAATAGATATACTTTGAAAACACCAGAAGGAAACCGATATAACTAAATTAATATCAGATAAGATAGACTTTAATACAGAAAGCATTGTTGGGTATACACTAGATCATTGCTTAGTGATAAATGTTTATTTCATCAGGGAGTTATAACGATTATAAATTTTTTGTACTTAATTTTCATGGTTTTGAAATATATAAAGCAAATGGTGAAAAGTATAAGGAAAAAAATTGTGAAATCTGACCTCCTTTGACAATCGATAGATAGAATAGACATTATAGAAGATTTGTACAACATGATTAATAAGTTCAATCTAATGGTTATCTATTTATCTATCAGCCTACCTACCTACCTACCTACGTACCTACCTACATGTCATCAATTAGAAGAATACACATTCTTTTCCAGCACACAAGCACATATGGAAGGAACACTTTTGAAAATAGATCATGTACTAAGCCATAAAGCTAGTCTTGAAAAACTTCAATGAATAAATATCTTATGGATCACACTACCTAACCATATACAGCTTAATTATTGGACATTGTGACCTAATTAAAGCTAGTTTACCCTGAGATATTAGTTTAATCATGGCAGTTAACTTACTGTAGGGATGCTAAATGAATCCTGTAAGGAGTGAACCCTTCAGTTCTTTCAGATGATCTAGAATCAGCTAAGAAAATAGTCCTAGAGCTTTACAGTATAATGCTATATAATGCAGAGAATTCACGAGTCTTGCACTGAAAGAGGGATTTCATAGATGGTCTTGTCTAGTGGTTTTCAAACTGGGATGTGAAATTCATGCTCTCTTTTTACCCCGGCTTCAATCAGAGCAGTTCTGCTTTTATTTGCTTCACATAGTGGAGTTCCACGTGCAATTTCATATGTGAAAAAGTGTACTGTGGCTAAAAAATAAAAGTTGACATATTTAGAGTAAATTTTTGTATATGTTGTCTGGCAGGGGTCTAACTTGATCCTTTTGTATGAGGATATACAGTTTGTCCAGCAACATTTGTTGAAGAAATCATTCTTCTCCCATTTAATGTACTTGGTACCCATATAATAAATCAGTTGTCCGTAGGGTGTAGGTTTATTTATGAACTCTCATTTCCATCCCTGTAGTCCACATGTCTATCTTATGCCAGTACCACACTCTTTGGATTTCTGTGGCTTTTTAGTCAATTTTGAAATCAGGAGATATTGAGACAGACAACTTTGTTCTTTCTTTGCAATATTGATTTAGCTATTTGGGGCCCTTTGCAATTTGATTTCATTTGTATAAAATACCTGGAAGAAATAAACTTCAGAGAGACAGATGAAGGTTTATGGGCAACCAGGGGAAGGGGGTGGGGTAGAAAGAGGAGTTATAGCTTAAAGGGTAAGTCATTTCTGTTTGAGGTGATGAAAAGGAGGAGTAATAGATGTTGGTGATGGTATCACACTATTAAGACTATAATTAATACTACTGAGTTGTACGCTTGACTGTGGTTACAGTGGGAAATTCTGTGTTCTGTATAGGGTACTAAAATAAAAAGTCAAATCAAAAAGGTTGAAAACAAGTCTTCTAGGTCAACTGCTCATTTTACAGATTTCAAAACTGGAGTACAGAGGGAAGTATCCTGCTCAAGGTCAGACAGTTGATTAGGGGATGGGCCAGGAGTCAAACACCTAAACACCACCTGCCAGTGTTCTTCCAACTAACAATAACTGCCTTCAAAAGTGGAAGTGGTGGTGGTGGTTGTGGGGTGAGTGTGACCACCTTTTTCCAGGACCACTGAGTGAAATAGTCTGATTCATTTAGTCAATTGACCATTTAACTGAATTGACCGTTCTGTGGCTATGGGTATATATAGTGTTAAAACATAGTCTTAATCCCCCATTTTGAGCCTCATGGTGCTGACCAGAATCCCTGTCTGTCCCTCCTTTTTTTCTTTCTTGCAGGCCCAAAGGATCTGGCAGAGATCTCATCATTGATTCTCCCTTTTTGTGTCCTACTTTCTGATGGCTCTTGCCAAGGTGGTCCACAGTTTTCCAGATTATCACCCTCCTCTTCGCTCTCTTGGAAGCAAGTGTACATGCCCCATTTAGTACTAAATACTAGTAACTACAGGAAAACATATGAAGTATAATGAGAGCAGCAAACAATGGGGAAGTTAGAGTCTTACAGGGTACTGTTTAGAGCATTAGTGATGCTTGCCGCCCCTTTTCATTTGGTTGTCATAGAAGCTGGGGATAGATCATGGACTTGGAATCACATAAATATGGGTGCAAATCTGCAATGGTGCACTTATTGGCAGTGTGGTCTTGGGCCAGGTACTCACATCTGTGGGATGCAGGTTTCCCCTTGGATTATGGGGCCAATGATGCCTATCTTTCAGGATTCTTTTGAAGATTATATAAGCCTAAATCTTCAGGTTTACAAGAAGAAACTACTTGGGGTACCAATATTCACAAGAAAGATTTTGGATCATGGGGTACAAAGTAAACTAGTTCAAAGTCAAGCAGGAAGAAGGAATTGCACTGAACCTGAGTAAATGGTAAAGAAGCATTAATAGTTTGATTATTAATATTTGGAAACATTTCTGATCCTTCTTTGATCATATTTTCTTAGTTCATGTGTAGAAGTGAAGAACACCAAGATTTAAGCAAAGAGAAGTTCTGTACAGTGATGGTTTGATCTAGGTACCTTGGCTTGACTTTTTGTGAAGACCTGTTCATATTTTGGGGGTACCTGCTGAACCAAGCCCTGAGCCAGGGGTATAGCATATATTTTCTCATTTAATCCTCAGACAGCTCTCTGAGGTAGGTGTTTTTAAAACCCATTCAAAGGTCAATGAACAGGATAGGACAAGAT
The DNA here is from genome assembly GCF_030445035.2 of Dasypus novemcinctus. Taxonomy (NCBI): domain Eukaryota; kingdom Metazoa; phylum Chordata; class Mammalia; order Cingulata; family Dasypodidae; genus Dasypus; species Dasypus novemcinctus. The sequence goes on along the minus strand of NC_080704.1, from coordinate 151,456,356 downwards.
ATGTAGCCTGCTCAAACTACAGAGCCAGCCAGTATTGAAGCTGGCTTTGCAAACTAATAGGGCAACATGGCCTGTGTGGTATTGTTTTTTTTTTTTTAGGTTTATTATTTATTCATTTATTTCTTCCTGCCCCCTCTTGTTTTGCACTCACTGTCAGCTCTCTGTGTCTGCTCATCTTCTTTTTAGGAGGCACCAGGAACTAAACCTGGGACCTCCCATGTGGGAGGGGCACCCAATCATTTGAGCTACATCCACTCCCTGCTTGTTGTTTCTCTTGTTGTGTCTCCTCATTGTGTCTTCTCATTCCATCATCTTGTTTTGTCAGCACTCTGTCTTGCACGTCTTCTTTAGGAGGCACTGGGAACTGAACCTGGGACCTCCTATGTGGTAGGCAGGTGCCCAGCTGCTTGAGCCACATCCGTGTCCCATGTTTACTGTCCACTCAATTCTTAGAGACATCTTCAAAAGCCTTGATCCTCTTTTTCTGTGGCAGTGTCTCTGTTTAGGTTAAGTGGAGTGGAGAACTGAAGTGACTATTGGGAAATATCAGGATCCTACATATCAGTTGGTTTTTAAAAACACCTTTTAAAAGTTGAATAAAAATCACTCTTTAAAGGTGAACTGTGCAGCTTTTTTTCTTCTCTTAAGTTAAGGTTTGGGTACCTAAGTTATTTCCAATGCTATCAACACTGGTTATAAACAAGTAAATTGATGCTTTAGGGGAAATAAAAGAGGTGTGTTAGATGAAAAATTTGGTTTCATTCAAATAAGGAAAATGAGGCCCTTAACTGTATTTTAATTTTTTCTCTTGAAATATGATGCACACTCTTCATAAAATTTGTAAGAGGCCAAGGCTTCTTGCTCCTTCAGGAATTTTGGTGTTTGTCTTATTTAGTAATGCCTGTTACACCACTTTGACCAATTGTGATTCATGGGTAAAACACTTTCACTTTCAACTGCATTTGGTGTGTGTAGACGCAGCCTTTGGAGGATAATGTAAATGAGTTCAGTCAGGGCCGCTCATGCAGTCTGGGAACACCAGGAACCAGTGAAACAAAGACACTTCTTCTCAAAATCAAGTGCCCAGAGAAAATGAGCCCTGGAACTTACTTTTATCAGAGGCTCATCATGAAGATAACAGAATTGCACTTTGTTACTGAAATAACCAAATGATTGTAGCAAATTCCTGTAGGAGTGTCCATTCTCTCTACCTTGGAAGATGCAGCTTCAGAAAAGGGGCATTAAAGAGGACATACAAATTAGCATGGGTCTACCAGTCTGACAGATGTTACTAGGGCAGGCAGCAAGAAATTAGGTTGAGGGCAGGGAAGAATGGTGAAAAGATGCCCAATATGATGAGAAGCCTTGTTTTGCAGCACTTTTGATCACTGATGGCTACCTCATCAGAAGCCTTATGACTGGGACTTCGCTAAGTGGAAGACTGACTGACAAAACATCTAGAAGGTGATAAATTTTAAGTCTGTTTGCCAAGATGCATCAGAGGCAAAAATAATGTTTTTGTGATCAGTTTAGCTGAAAGTGGTACAATAAATTCTAAGAAATAATAGGCCAGCTCCAATTTACTCAAGCAATGTTTCAAAGGAAGCTTATTGGGATAAATGATGCTTTCTAGACTATTTAAGAAAAACTTCTTCAAGAAATTTTATGGGCATGTATAAATGATTTTATCCATAAACACACTAGATTATTAATGAGAGATAATCAGACTAATATGGGAATATGGAACTTGTGGTAGATTGAAGCTTTTATGGCCTCCAGAAAAGATCATGTCTTTAGAGCTAATCCTTTCCTGTGGCTGTGAACCTGTTGTAGGTGGGAGCTTCCTTTAATTAGTTTACTTCAGTAAGGCTTGATCCTGGGTCGGTCTTAATCCTCTTATCGGAGTTCTTTAGAAATGGGATGAATACCTAGAGAGACAGAAAACCCCAGAAGATGAGAGAGAACGTCCGGGAATCCAGGCGCTGATACACTCGGAACCCAGAGGATAAGGGAGAGACTGCAGTTACTGCTGTTGTCTTGCTGTATGACAGGAGTCCAGGAGTCTTTGGGAGAGAGCTTTACCTAAAGCCTTGATTTGGACATTTTTCTCATCCTCAGAACTGTAAACTTATAAGTTAATGAATCCTCATTGTAAAGGCCAATCCAGTTCTGGTATATTGCCTTGGCTGTCTTTAGCAAACTGAAACAGCATTGAAGAAAATTTTGTAAAAACTTCTTTTGTATTATTGAAGAATATAGTCTGTGTATTTCTCTTTTTCAGTAAGGATCCATGCTTAGCATTTACCACCCTCACTTTGTTCTTTATGACTTGGAAGCAAAGGAAAAGCAAACAAAAACAAAAACAAAAATGAACGTTTTATTATTAGTGTTTCATTTTACAATCTTCTGACAGCTTTTGTGTTTGTCACCATATGGATATATATTAAATCTATATCTCCCACAAATATGTATGTTTATGAAGTTATGAAGGTATACACATGTGCACACAAAATAATTATGCAAGTGATATGTGTTTGACAGTGTTTGGTGTCTTGACTTAGTGCCAATTAGAGGGATATTTTAAAAAAACTTTGCTTTTTTAATCCAGTTGCTTCCATATATTTTGATTTACGCACTTACAGACAAAATTCCTTTTAAAGTGCCAGCCTTTGCATGCATGCAGCTTTGAGTGAAACTTCTGTTTATTCCAGATGGCCTTGAAAACTTATTAGTGAGGGGTTTAGAGACCTGGATGTCGTGAGATCCATTAGGATGAAACTAAAATTACACTTCTTGGTTTCCAATATTTTCTCCTGCACAGGAGGGGGTATGTTTTTTATTTGGTGGGAGTTAAAGGTACGCAGCTCAGCTAGACTGTTTAACGCAGCCAGATTAGCTCAGTATGCTCAACGAGGGGGTCCTGTGTTGCAGGTGCCTTGCCGAACGCCATTGTAGGAAAGGGTCTTATTATTTTCCGGAGTCCCACCGAAGGCTAAATTAAAGGCTATAGGCATGCTTCAAACAGGATTGGTAGGCATGGAAGTTAGCAGCAGTAGGCACAGACCCTTCCCGTTGAAAAAACTTGTGTGCATTTGCTCCCCATTGAATGTAATGTGTGCTTTGTCTTTACACCACGGTGACTGAACCATTATTCATTGTAGGAAGGTTATGGATTGGTGTCTAGGGACTGGATGTGGGGTCTCATGTCATGACTCTTGGATAGGAATATCTTCCCAAGAGGATGCCACAGGGTCAGTTTTACATGCTGACAGTAAGTAAGCCTGGGACCACAAAAACTAGTTCTTTTAGTTTACGGGGTTCTGACTCCAGGGTGCAGCACTTTCTGGTTAATGGAAGAGAGCTTGTGTATCCGGTGAACCTGCTAAGATTAGGGACCAAGTGCCACAGTGCCCAAGGGGTACATACCTATGCCAGTTGATTCTTGGTATATAGCTTGGTGGTCTCTGACTTTGGCTTAGCTTCCAGAAAACTAGAAGGAAGAAAACACATATTTGCCCCAAACTTCAAGCAGGTGGATTGGTAGAGATTTCAATTGAAATGGCAGAAGCTAGGGTTGCTTCTGAGAAAGAGAAATACCATTGGGAAAGTATAGGTTGAAAAAAAATGGCTTAAAGGGACTCACAAAAAGGTAAATTACTGCGACAATTAAATGGCAGGTTTCCCCTCCCTTCCCAGATGTACCAAATATTGTGCTGTGGCTGAAGAAGCTTTGGGGACCACAACTGCTTTAGGGCCCTAGTGGGAGGCAGTGAACCCATGCAAACAGATGCTGTTTTAGTGGTGAGAACCCAGGTTTCAGGGCCGCTGGTAGCTTTCACCTTGGCCTTCTGTAGCACCATAGTTTGGCCGAACTGGAAGTGAGAGCTGGTATGGGGTGCTTCCTGTCATTCAGTGTAGTTACCTTGAGATTCATCCAATTTGTTGAATGTATCAATAACTCATTCCTTTGTATTGCTGATTGGTGTTTCATGGCACAGGCATACCTTGGATATAGGGCAGGTTTGGTTCAGGGCACCTCAGAAAAGCAAATATTGCAATCATGTGAGTTATGAATTTTTTGGTTTCCCAGTGCATATAAAAATTATGTTTACACTATGCTGTAGTCTGTTAAGTGTGCAGTAGCTTTATGTTTTAAACAAAACGTACAGTCATAATTACAAGGTGTTAATAATAGGGTGGTATCTGGGAAAAATTCAATTGATGCAAACTATGGACTGTAGTAAAAAATGGTGTTTTAATATTCTTTCCTCAATTGGAACAAACTTACCACTCCAGTGCTATATGTCAATAATAGGGGGGTTTAAGGGTTTGGAGTTTTTCTTTTTGGGGTGATGAATATGCTCTGAAATAGTTTGTGATGATGATTGTACAACTCTGTAATTATAATGAGAGCCATTGATTTTTTTTAAAAAAAGTGAAGGAAAATTACTTTCTCAGGCAAACAACAATTGGGGGAATTTGTTACCAGAAGACCTGCATACAATATATGCTAAAAGAAGATTTTCAGAGAGAAGGAATAAGATATAGGTCAGCAATTCAGATGCACATGAAAAAGGAATAGTGTTAGAGAAGAAATAAAGGTAAAATAAAAACAACAACATATCTATCTTAATTGAAGTGTGACATAGAGACACAAAGTGAGCACATGCTGTTGAAACAAGGGTGCCCTTAGACTTTTTCGATGCAAGGTTGCCACAGACTTTCAATTATTAAAAACTCAATATCTGCAAAGTACAGTAAAGCAGAGCGCAATAAAATGAGATAAACCTGTATGGACGTACCATGGTTTGTTTAACCATTCACCTATTGAAGGATATCTGGGTTGATTTCACTTTGGAGTTATGAGGAGTAAGACTGCTATGAACATTTGTTTACAGGCTTTTGCATGGTGATAAGTTTTCAATTCTCTGGGATAAATGCCCAAGAATGCAATTGCTGGGTAGTTTGGTAATTGCATGTTTAATTTTCATAAGAAACTGCCAGACTCTTTTCCAGAGTGGCTGTATCATTTTTGTATTACCACCAGTAATGTTTGAGTGAACAGGTTCTCCACATCCTTGACAACATTTAGGGTTCCCACTATTTTTTTTATTTTAGCCGTTTTGATAGGTGTGCAGTGATGTCTTTTGTGGCTTTGATTTGCATTTCCTCTATGGCTAGTGAGGTAGAACATCATCATGTGCTTATTTTCCATCTGTATATCTACTTTGATGAAATGTCTGTTTATGCCAATTGTCTGTTTTCTGATTAGATTCATTTTTTAAGCTGTTGAGTTTATAGAGTTATTTGTGTATTCTAGATATTTGTCATATATGTCATTTGCTAATATTTTTTCTCTCAGTCTTTGGCTTGCATTTTCATTTTCTTCATGTGATATTTGATAGAGCAGCTTTTTATTTTTATTTTTTTGAGGGACTGGGCTAGGGATTGAAGCATTGCTTACTAACCATGAAGTATAATTTACATTGCAGTTTACACTTCCCCCTGCACGCACACAAAAATGAAATGGGATGGGAAATTAATAGTGGTACACAGTTGGAAACACAAAGTGTGAGGTTGGGGTGGGGTTGGGTTAGTCCAATCAAGGGTTTGATATCCATATTATATAAAGAGATCATGCAACTCAACAATGAAAAGACAAGCAACCCAGTTAAAAAAAATGGGCAAGAGATTTGAATAGACCTTTTTCCAAAGAGGAGAAATACAAATGGCCAAAAAGCATATGAAAAAAATTTCAACATCACTAGGCATTAGGGAAATGCAGATCAAAACAACAATGAGATATCATTTCATACTTTATAGAATGGCCATTATTTAAATAAAACAGAAAACTGCAGGTGATGGAGAAGATGTGGAGACATAGGAAAACTCCTTCACTGTTGATGAGAATGTAGAATGGTACAGCCTCTGTGGAAGACAGTTTTCCAGTACATCAAGAAGCTGAATATAGAACTGCTGTATGATCCAGTAATCCTGTTACTAGGAATATATTCAAAAAACTGAAAGTAAGAATGCCAACTTACATTTACATGCCAATATGCATAGCAGCATTATTTAGAATTGCTAAAATAGGGAACCAACCCAAGTGTCCATCAACAGATGAATGGATTTTAAAAATATATAATATATACAATGGAATACTATTCACTTGTAAGAAGAAATTAAATTGGGATGCATATGACAACTTGGATGAACCTAGAGGACATTATATTGAGTGAAATAAGCCAGGCAGAAATGGACAAATATTGTATGGTTTCACTAATGTGAACTAAATACGATGAGTAAACTCATAGAAGTTAACTCTAGAGTATAGGCTATTACGTGATAAAAGTAGGGTTTGAGAATGAGAATTGATGCTTAATGTATGAAGAATTTTCAACTAGCTTGAATGTAAAAGTGTGGGACTGAATAGAGTTGATGGTAAGACATTATAGTGAGTGTAACTAACACTGTGCTTTATAAATGAGTTTGTGACTGAATGGGTTAGTCTGTGAATGTAAATGTGAATTGAAAGGAAGCTAGAGAATAATCTAGGGACTGTATAACAGTGATTTTGGTGGTAAATGAAGATTGTGTTTAATAGTATAAATACAGGAATTTTCTTATTTTACAAAGCGTTAAGAATATGGAGATATGGCAAGCGGCTGTGGCTCAAGCAATTGACGTCCTGTTTACCATATGGAGGACCTGGGTTCAATCTCTGGGACCTCCTGGTAAAAAAAGTAAAAAGATGTCCTAGACCTGCGCGGCCTGGAGAGGCTCAGGCTCCTGCATGGTGTGGAGAGGCACAGGTCCCCGCCTGGCAAAGTGATGCACAAAAGAGACAATGATGCAACCAGATGGGGATAAAAAAGAATATGGAGGTACATGGAAAAGTTCAACTAACATAGCTTATGAGCAATATTTAACAGTGATATTGTAATATTTTTGCAGGATTGGCAAAGAAGATAGTATAACACTTAAATGGGACAAGAGTAGGGGAGTATAAAAGTGTATGGGATTTTTCTTTTTGGAGAAATAAAAACCATCTAACATTGAGTTGATGACAGCACAACTATATGATGAAAATGATAGCCACTGAATGTACATTTTGAATAGATTTTACAAAGCATGGTACTATGTGACAGTGAATTCTGTGGTGGAAGATGGTCTGAGGTCAACTGAGCCAATATGAGAATGCCTTCTCATGAAATATAGTGAATATATAATAATAATACAGGGTAATAATAATTGGGTGTATTGGGGAAAGTACACCCAATGTAAGATAGTGGCTATGGTTAGTAGTAATATTTTTATGATGGTCTTTTATAGTTTGTAACATATGTTTCACAACAATGCAAGGTATTGGTGGTTTGATGATGTGCAGGAACCCTGTATGATGATATGCATGTTTGTTTTGTAAGTTCACACCTTTTACTGTACACATATCGGTTATTTATATTCATATATGAATGATATACTTCAGTAAAATTTTTTAATTGGAAAAAATATGGAATGTGATTCCATTCATTCAGGTCTTCCTTAATTTCTGTCAGTGTAGTTTGTAGATTTTAGCATGCAAGTTTTGTAACTCTAGATAAACTTCTTCCTCATCTTAAAATTCTTCTTTTTTTTTTTAGTAGTTCTGCTGGTTTTATTTTATTTTATTTTTAATTTTTTAATTCATTTTTAAAAAATATTACATTCAAAAAATATGAGGTCCCATTCAATCCCACTGCCCCCACCCCACCACTCCCCCCACAGCAACACTCTCTCCCCTCATCGTGACACATCCATTGCATTTGGTAAGTATATCTCTGGGCATCGCTGCACCTCATGGGCAGTGGTCCACATCATAGCCCATACTCTCCCACGTTCCATCCAGTGGGCCCTGGGAGGATCTACAATGTCCGGTAATTGTCCCTGAAGCACCACCCAAGACAACTCCAAGTCCCGAAAACGCCTCCGCATCTCATCTCTTCCTCCCATTCCCCGCACCCAGCAGCCACCATGGGCACTTTTCCCACACCAAAGCCACATTTTCTCTGTGGACCTTGGATTGGTTGTGTCCATTGCACATCTATGTCAAGTGGGGGCTTAGATTCCACATGGATACTGGATGCAATCCTCCTGCTTTCAGTTGTAGGCACTCTAGGCTTCTTAATGCCAATATAAATGGGATTGTTTTCTTAATTTTATTTTTGATAGTTCATTGCAGAGGTAGAACTGATTTTTTATATTAATCTTTTATTCAGGTATCTTGATGAACTCATTTATGAACTCTAATAATTTTTTGTGGAAAGTTAGGGTTTTCTACATATAAGATCATGTCATCTGTGAATAGAGTTTTTCTTTTCATTTCCAATTTCAATGTCTTTTATTTTTTTTCTTGCCTAATCACTGTGGCTAGTTTCTCTAGTACAATGTTGAATAGAAGTGGTGAGAACAGACATCCTACCTTGTTCCTAATCTTAGTGAGAATTTGGACTTTCAGTAAGTGTCATGTTAGCTGTGGGTTTTTCATAAATGCCCCTTATCAGGTTGAGATAGTTCTCTCCTGTTCCTAGTTTATTATTTTTGTTATGAGAAGGTGTTAAATTTTGTCATATGCTTTTATGTGTCTATTAAGATGATCATATTTTTTCTTTATATTAATATAGTATATACATTGATTGATTTTCATATGTCGAACCAATCTTGCATTTGTGGGATGAATTTAAATTGCCCAGGTATATAATCCTTTCTATATGTTGCTGAATTCAGTGTGCTATTATTTTCTTGAGGATTTTTGTGGCTAAATTTATAAGGGATGTTGGTCTGCAAGTTTCTTTTTACAAATAATACCTTGTTTTAGTATCCAGGCAATAATAGCCTCATAGAATGTGGTGGGAAGTAGTCTCTCCTCTTCCATCTTTTTGGAAGAATTTTGAAAGAATTCGTATTAATTCTTTAACCGTTTGACAGAATTCACCAATAAAGTGATCTATTCCTGAGCATTTCTTTGTGGGAAGATAATAATTACTAATTCAAACTTGCCACTTTTTATATGTTTCTTCAGATTTCTTCTTGATTTAGTTTTTGTAGTTTGTATATTTCTAGGAATGTGTCATTTCATCTAAGTTTCTTTACTTTGTTCACATATTCACATATATTCATAGTATTTTCTTATAATCCTTTTTATTTCTCCTAATGGCAGTAGTAATGTCCACTATTTCATTCCTGATTCTAATTATTTGAATCTTCCCTCTTTTTCTCTTGGTCAGTGTAGCTAAAGATTGGTGAATTTTGTTGATCTTTTTAATGAACCAATTTTTTGTTCTATTAATTTTTCTCTATTCTATCCTCTAATTTCTAATTCATTAATTCCCACTGTAATCTACAGTATTTATTTTCTACTGCTCGCTTTGTGTTCACTCTGCTCTTCCTTTTCCACTGTCTTTTGGTTGACAGTTAGTTTACTGATTTGAGAGCTTTCTCTTTTTTTAAATTTTTATAATAAGCACATATTACTTTTTTTTTCTTTTTTGAGGTACCAGGACTGGGGATTGAACCCAGGACCTTGTATGTGGGAAACTGATGCTCAACCACTGAGCCACATCAGTTTCCCTGGGTTGTTTTTTTGTTTTGTTTTATTTTCCTTGTTGTTTGCTTTTGATTTTTCAGGAGGTACTGGGAACCAAACCTGGAACCTCCCATGTGGGAGGTGAGAGCTCAACTGCTTGAACCACATCTGCTTGCCTCTTTTTTAAAATATAGGTGTTTGCAGTTATATATTTTCCTCTGAGCACTGCTTTAACTGTATCTTCTAAGTCTTGGCATATTTTACCTTCATTTTCTTTTACCTCAACCAATTCTCTAATTTCCCTTGTATTTTTTTCTTTGACAAATTGATTATTAAGGAGTATATTGCTTAATTTCCACATATTTGTTATTTTCCCAAATTTCCTTCTGGATATCTTTTATTATTCCATTGCATTATGGTCTGAGAACATACTTTGTATGAGTCATTCCTTCTAAATATGTTGATACATGTTTTATGGCCCAAAATATCTTATAGCCTTGAGAATCTTCCATGTACATCTCGGAAGAATATGTATTCTGCTGTTTTTGAGTGGAGTTTCCTTTATCTGTTAGGTCTAGTTGTGCTCAGAATCAAAGCAAGTAATGCCAGGCAGTAATTCAAGTCCACATAAAAAAATAAAGAGTACAGATAGAGATAATTATATAATCTAAAAACAACCAAGTTGATTCTGAGCACTTTTATTATTTTTTGTAGGGCAGGATGATTAGTATCGGATTTTTTCAGTTTCTGTTTATCTCTGAATGACTTTATATCACTTTCATATTTCAAAGATAGTTTTGCTGGATATAAGATTCTTATTTGAGAGTTTTTTTCAGTATTCTGAATGTCATTCCACTGACTTTTTTTTCTCATTTCAGATTAGTGTCAGTTGTCAATCTTATTGGGGTTCCCTTGTTTGTGACAAGTCATTTTTCTCTTGCAGCTTTCAAGATTTCTTTTTCTTTTTTTCTGTTTTTTTTAAACATTGTTGGTATGCTATGTATGTCTGACTGTGAATCTCTTTTTGTTTATACTATCTGGAATTCATTGAGCTACCTGGATGCATAGATTAATGATTTTTATCAAACGTGTGAAGTTTTAGCCACTTATCCTTTGAATATTTTTCTAGCTCCTTTTTCATCCTCCTTTGGTACTTCCATTAAGTGTATACTGTTTTATGGTGTCCCACACTTCTCTGATGTTCTTTTCACTTTTCTACATTCTTTTCTCCCTGTTGTTCAGATTGCATAATGTCTACTGATATGTCTTCAGGTTTGTTAACTCTTCAAGTATACTGCCAGCTCAAACCTTTTTTTGAGTTCCTCTAGTGAGTTTTTTTACTTCAGTTACTGTTCTTTTCACCTTGAGTTTCTATTTGATTTATTTTTATAATCTATCTCTTTTTTTATATTCTCTATTTGATGAGACTTTGTTGTTGTACTTTATTTACTTCTTTAAGCATTTAGTTCTTTGAATATATGTCAAATGACTGCTTTGAATTCTTTTTTAAGCCCAACATCTGGGCCCTTCACAGGCAGTTTCTGTGTTCTGCTCTTTTTCCTGTGCATGGCTCACACTTTTCTCTGTCTTTTCATGCCTTCTAAATTTTTGTTGATAACTAAATATTTTAGTAATATATTGTTGCCCCATATGTTTACTAATACCTCTTAACCTTCACTGGGACTTGTATTTGTTGTTGTTTACTCATTTATTTATTTATTTTTAATTGGCTGTTTAAGCTACCGAAGAATACAGTATTACACATACCTGATTTCAATTCAATAACCTCCTGTTACAAAGTAAACTGCTCTATATATCAAGTGCTGTAGTGGTTCCATTTTCTTTGATTCCATGGTTCTTATTTCTGAAGTCCATATATTTTTACCAACTATTCTTCAACCTTTTGTATTTTTGGTTTCATCTCTCCCTCCTTATCCTTTGTAGATAGATATTTGGTTTTGGAGAGTTGGGATGACAGAAACAATATCTATAGAGAAAAACATTTGATTGACACTAAGATGTAGAACCAATAACATGGTCTATTTTGACTAAGTATGAATCATTCCCTGTTATTCATTCAGTATGTACTGAGAGCCTACTGTGTGCTAGACACTATGTTAGGTCCTATGGTTATAGAGATGGCAGTGCCATAGGAATGAATTTTGGAGAGCTGGTAAACTAGTAAGTTAAGGCAAACAAAAAATAGGGTGATCAACACCATGGTAAAAATGAGCACATATTGCAATGAGAATGGAAGAAAGGGTTCTCAGACAATGGAAGGTTCTGTTGATTCCCCAGGGTTCCATAGCCAGGCATGGAACAGGGGAAAACCTGAGGAAGCACCATGTGTAAAAGCGTAGGTACACTACTGGGTATGGTTTGTACTTAGGGGATAGGCTGAGATCTGTGATCACAGAGGTATAGAGGGTACATGGAGCCTTGGAGTGCATGAATGTATTTTGGCTTTTATCCCAGAGCTGTGTGAGGGAAGTGGTACATTTTAAGCAAGGGAAGAATATGATTTGATTTGTGTTTCTTGCTTAATCACTTTGGCTGCTCTTTGGAGAAGGGAATGGAAAGGGGCAAGAAAACACCAGGGAATGCAGTGAACAAGCTGTGAAATCATCTTGGGAGAGAGGATGGTATCTTGACTTAGAGGAGTGACTGTGGGGATGCTTAGAGGTGAATGGATTCAAGAGGTATTTACAAGGACAAATAAAAGAATGCAGTACTGATGGGGATGGGGTAGGGATAAGTGTAAGGGAGCAAGCAAGTTTCTTGAAGTTTTCTGGCTTGGGAAGTCTTGGAGAAGGAGCTGTGGGGGGCATGGGGTTGAGCCTAGTTTTGCACATGTGGCATTTCAAGGGACTGCTTGGTCCCCACGTTGAGATGCCCGTAGGCATTGGATATATGGCGGCAGATAAAGACTGGGAGTCTTAAGGTGCTTTATCTCATTATCTCATTTAAAGCAATTTCTAAATATGTATAAAGGAAATTGTATTTGTAATACATTGACAAGTTCTCCTCACAAGTTCCTGAAAGAGAAATCAGTAAAACTTGACTTAGATGGTAACAGAAAAGATGGGAAGAGGGTGTTGCTGACTGAATGGTCTGCTAACCCTTGAAATAGATTGACAAGGGGAAGCCATGCAGAATGATGTGCAGACCCAGAGGTCAGGGCTCTAAGTGAGGGATTTCTAGTGCATCTCTCAGGCTTGAGATTTGGATGCCCATTACTTCCCGGTTACATGTGCCATGTCCAAGAGCAAATGTGCATTCTTCCCAAAAATTCTTCCCCCAAGGAGAAGTGAGAATGACAACTTAAGTGTTAAAAATGTAATCTTTTGAGCACTAGCTCTAATTGTGTAGGTATTTATCCTCAGGAATCTAGAATCAACTATTTGATCTTTACTTCAGGATTTGGAGCCTCACAGATCAGGTTTCCAGTTACGGCTCTTTCACTTACTAATTGTGAATCTTTCGGCTCTGTAAAATGAGGATGCTACCTCATTGCCTTGCTACAAGGTGTAAGTGTTATAAAGTAGGTAAAACAATTTATTAAGTATAAGTTGTTTCAACTTTATTTAATAATTATAAGCTTTCTGCTTTCATTTAAAAATGACAAAGTGTTACTAGCAAATCTGTGAGATTGTTGCAAGTGACAGAATGTGTTGCATTATTTAAAATTAGGTTATATATTTGTTACTAGAATAAATTTTAAAAAAAACCATGGAACTGCACAACACAAACTGTAAGTACTAAGTTAAACGATTGTCAATAGTTAGTAGTACAATTATAAAAATGTGCTTTCATTATTTGTAGCAAATGTATCATATCAGTGCAAAGTATTAATAATAGGGTGGTATACAGCAACCCTTTATTTTATGCATGATTTTTCTGTAAACTCACAACTTCTCTAATATAAAAAAGAAGAAAAATACTCTGTAAGATCCATTTTCTCTTAATAACAGAAAATATCATTGGGTAGTTGTTGATAATCCATTTTTTAAACTTTAGACTAACCAAGGATTAAATCCATTTTATTTTTTGCCCCAATGTTATAGGAGCACATTTGATGGTATTTGTTGATGAGTCACCCTGGTTTCAAATATGCTTTTGTAAAACCTAAAATGTGTCAACTGCCATGACTTAGATGCTCTTACTTTTAGCTCGAGATGTTTTAATGGTCTCAAAACAATTATACTCTCTGCCTTTTGTATATATTAGCTGTGGTTTATTAATGGTCTCAATGTGTCCCATAAATGTTAACTGGTTTCCAAACTGAGCTGGGTTTATTGGGAAGAGGCGAGGCTCAGTTAATGTGCCATACCTGCAAGATTTTAGGTTTTGTAGCTTGTCGCTGATGATGTTGGTCAGCTTAAGACAAGGCTTCTAATGATGAATTTTAACTGGGGAATAGTTATTGTAAGGAGTCTTGTCATCTTTGCAAGCTATTCAGTCTAGTGTTCAATGTAGAGGGGGAAATTTCATTTTTGCCAAAATTCAGATACTGCGAATATTTTGTGGCTCTCTGTGGGTATTTCCTCATGCCTAGGGCTTTGTTATTTTTTATTTGACATCTGAGGACTCTATTTATAAATGCTGTTACATATGGGGAGGGCCTGCACTGGCCGTCAGTATCCTTTGTTCCAGTCTCTGTTCAGCTCAATGACTGTACAAAAGCCCTAAAGTGCTCTCTGATTCAGTCTCCTTAATAGTGATGCAGAAATGAGTACCTACAACCATTGACCTCATGGAGAAGCTGCACTGATAATTAGATCATGCCTTAAAAGCACTTTGAGCTCTATTGAGAAATAGGCTGCTTTCAGATTAAATAGAGCCTTCAGCTTTACAGGTATAAATATCTTGCCATAATATGAATCATTGAGGGAGCAAAACTAGTAGGACCTATATCAGGGGCTGGTAATATCAGTAAACAGAGATGGAGAAGAGGATATTAAGAAATCAAAGAGGAAAGTGTTGCCCTATCAACAGAAGGGGACCACTGAAATGTTGGTCAGCTTTGGACAAGGAACAGGACCCTGTGGGTTGAATGCATTTTGCTAATTTGTTGGCAATGAGTTGAATGGCATGTACCATGGCATGTGCCATGTTACAGTATAAGTACCTGTTTTTCAATTTGTTTGATCAGATGTGAACTCATGAAGGTGAAGGGGTAGGATAAATGGGAAGCAACCAGCATCAGTGGGTGCTTTTGAACAAACAAAAACTTTTTTGGTTTAGCCAGTGTGCTGCTCTCCGTATCTCCTTAGTAAGTGTTTTTTAAAAAAGGAGTATTTAATGGATAAAACAAATCTGCTATTCTAGGTCTACAGCTTTCTGACATTACTTCTTTCAGAGACTTGACTGTAAGGCGGCAGATAGAAATGATACCTTAGCAGCATCTGAGCCAAATTATTTGCTGCTTAAAATATTCTCATATCTCCTACCACCAACCACAGATTTTGTTGGAAAGTTGCCCAGAGACCCTGACTAAAGTCTTTGACATGGCTGACTGAAGAATGACGTTTACTTTTTACCAGCTGATGGTGAAGTTCATGTATCAACGTGGCTATATTATGGTACCCAGTTGTTTGGTCAAGCAAGCACTGGCCTGATTGCTTCTTTGAGAGTATTTCATGGATTTAAGTCATTAGTTCATTGCATCTATGTTTGATTACATCTATGCACCACAAAGGAGATCACCTTCAGCAATAAGAAAAGTCTCATGCGATCCATTGCATGTCTCCAAGGGAAAATTGTTGATTTCAGCAGTCAGATAAAAGAATTTCTATCTCTACCTCAGCCAGCTAGCTTCTCCTGAAGAATTTAATCAAAACCATCACTGGAGTTTTCTATTTGTGGCCTGCCCTATGGAATTGGGACTTGTCAATTCCATAATATTTACATACTACACACACACACACACACACACACACACACACACACACACACACACACACACACCTGTTGATTCTGTTTCCCTGGAGAACCTTGACTAATATTCCATCTGAGCAGCTTTAAATGAGGTCTTCCATGTTCAACCTGAGCCTGCCCAGGTAAAGTACCCCTGGCTCTTGATCCCAGGATGCAAGCAGGGATGTGAATAGTCTTTCAGATGATTTGCCCAACTTGTGGCCTGTGAACATCTCAAACATGGCATGTACCATGTTACGGTATAATTACCTGTTTTTTAATTTGTTTGATCAGATGTGAACTCATGAAGGCCAGGGGCTCTATTTTTCATGTCTGTATTCCCAGTGCCTTTGTCCACAGAAGACAATTACTGTATGTTGAATAAATAAAATATTAACTTTCAGGCATCATAAATTCAACCTGTCATAGGCTAAACCCCATTTTATTCCTTTTGGTGGATGACACCATAGCCAGCTTTCCAGGAACCCAGTGTTCTCTAACCCAGTAGTTCTCAAATGTTAATGTGTGCACAAATCACCTGGGGATCTTTCTAAGATAAAGATCTTGATTCAGCCTGAGATTCTACCTTTCTAACAAGCTCCTAGGTGAGGCTAATGCTGCTGGTCTGTGGACTATATTTTGAGGAGTGAGGGTCTAAACTCTGCTGTCTCCCTCACCTTCCAAATCCAATTCATCACCAAGTCTTTTGGACTCTGTTTCCTCCGTGCCAACTCTGATTCCTCATCTCTGTTTCTATTGCCAGTACTTTAGCTGAAGCCATCATCATTTCTTGCATAGATTATTAAAATAGCCTTTCATCTAGTCTCCCTGGCTCTTTCCTCTCCAAAGTGTTCACTACACAACAGCCAGGATGATCTTTCTCGAATACATCTCTAGTCATGTCAGTCCCATGATCACAGGCCCTTTGTGCGGGGTAAAGCAACGGCCCCTCTGGGTATATTGCCTTTTATTGGATGGGGACAGGCAGAGGCAGGGGCAAAGCAATGTGAGATCTGAGGAGTCATGGGCTTAGAGCAGTGATGAACCAGTATTAGTGGTTGACCCATGTAGACAGGGTTGCCTACAGATGCTGTTTTAGCCATCCATCCATCCATCCATCCATCCATCCATCCATCCATCCATCTGGCCAGCCAGTGGCTATCCTTCCATCCATCCATTCATCCACAGGGCTGTTGATGCAAAGTACCAGAAATGGTTTGGATTTTATACAGGGGATTTATTTGGGGTAAAAGCTTACAGTTCTGAGACCATGAAATGTCCAAATCAAAGCACCTTCAGAGATGCTTTCTCACCAAAGTCAGCTACTGCTGATCTTGAGGTCCTGTCATGTGGTGAAGATGGCCGCCCATCTCTCCCAAGGTCCCTGCCTTCCCCTCCAGAATCTATTGTCTCCCAGAGCTCAGCTGTGGGCAACCAAGCATAGAGCTTGTCTCTTACTGGGCCTCTTCTCTCAGTTTCAGTGGCTTCACTTTTTTCCTGAATTTAGCTATGAGCTAACAGGCATATGGCTGATCTCTCCCTGGACCTTGGCTCCTTGAGCCTCTCAGGGCTTCTCTGTTTTCCTGCAGTCTTCTATAATATGGTGGTTCCCTTTTCCTGTATGTGTCTCTGTTTATATCAGATCCAGCAAGAGGGTGGAGACCCAAGCTGGCTCATGTCTTACTGATGTAGTTCAATCAAAAGCAATCTAATCAAGTGATCTAAAGTGAGTCTAATGCAATCAAAGGGTACGACACCCACAGGAATCGATTAAAGGACAGCATCTTTTTGGAATCACAAAAGAACTTCAAACTGTCACCCTATCCATTCATCCATTTGCCTGTCCAGCCTATCAGCCAGTCAGTCACCAAGCCAGCCAGCCAGGCACTCAACATGCTAGGACTGTTGACCCCCGGACCAGATAGTTAAATCAGCCTTTTCATGTCATTTAATGGTAAAACCCTTATAACCTGATGTCCTTTCTTTCAGATTCTCTGCCAGACGAGATGCCTCACTGTTATCCAATCAAAATATTAGCTAGTTTAGGCTCAGTCACTCCAAAATGTCTTGCTCACTTTCTTTTGTCATTTGATTTACTGTGAATTTTACTGTGTATTGGGCAGCAATTTGTTACAAATCTCATACCTCAAAGGTCATTTGCAATTTCCTTTTTCTTTTTGCTGTCCCTTGCTGTGCTTTCAGCTTGGATTTGGTAGATGGTGAGTGTATGAACATTTGTATTAGGAGTAAGCCTCACTGATACTGAACCTGTCCTGGGAAAAGGACATAGCTGTCTTGCCACAGTGCCCTGGGTCACTGCTGCTGACCTGCTCCCAGGATTAGGCATTTAATTGGGCTCTAACAAAGGAGCCCACTGTGTTTTCTCAGACTTACTATATCTGGAATGGCGGCACTATCCTGGGGGTGTAGGAGATGGGGAGAGGCAATCCATCTCAGGAATCAGTTTCCTGCCACTTTACAGGCTTCATCCAGTCCCTCTCACTCACGCTTTCGCTCTCACTGCTGGAGTGTGGCCTCATTCAGGGGAGAATGCTGAGCTCTGTTGACATTTGGTAATTTGCATCCCCCCACCTTTAACTTAGTGTCTCATCTCAGGGGGTTATTCTTTGTTTCTCTTTCCAGGATTTTCCGTATGCTGACTAATGCTTACAGCTGGCTCTCTCTAGACAGAAGTGCGGGGAAGATCAATTAAATCCGATCTTAAAGGGTAAATCAGGTTTTCAAATGTGTTCAGGCAGCTTCTTTTCAGTTCAGTGGGAAGAAGTGCTTCCAAGGACAGAAATTTTCCCAGTGCAATGCTTTCCAAATGGCAGAGCAATCACAGCTCCGATGGCTGCTTTGCAGCCTGAGCATCCTGTTCTGCTTAGATCTCAAAATAGCCATTTAAAACTCCAGAGTGAGGGGAAAAGGAAGTGCATTTGACTTGAAGGAATTTGCTAATGGAAGATCAAAGTTGTTAAAACTGTACTTTCACATGCATAATTGGAGGGTTGTAGGGGAGGATGGGGAAGGGCAGCTGCACAAATACTCTTTTTCAGTCATTTCACATTTTCTTTCGTCTTCAGCTCCTATATAGTGCAAGAAATAAACTAACATGAAACCTACATTGCATTTCAAGAAAAATTCCAGAGGGTTTTCCTTGGGCCATTAGACCTCAGTGCTGCTGTTCTCTGTCTTCTTAGAAGTCCCCAAGTGAAAATTTTTATCCCAGAAAATATACTCATTCAGAGCAGAGACTTTATGGTGTAGTACATTTGAAAACCACATCTCATATTTTATCCTCGATTATTACATTAAACTATGGTTTTGCTTGTAGGAGGGAGTGAATAATCAAGCCACTTCCATTAAGGGATTTAGCCACAGGGTTGACATAGTCACCTTTGATTGTATGTGCTATACCAGTCCTGTGGAGGCCTCGCCCGCCTGGTTGGATAATGGTGAAACATGGGGGTGCCCCTCTCCCATGCAAGAGCCTCCTTATAGGCTCCCTACCACTGCTAAAGGGGAAACTTAAGGAACAGCAGTTCATTTCCATGATCTGTTAAGGAAAACATAACTGGAGAAGGTAATTTCATAAAACATCATGCAATACAGCCCACCATCCAGTATCAATTATCCATTCATTAGCTCCTTTTCTAGACAGTCCTTGACATTGTTCCCTTCCATTAACATGGAAAATTAAGGACTGACTGTACAAAGAAGCAGCAGCCTGGGCCTAGGGTCACTCTGAATGTGTCATCAGAAGAGTTTCCGGTCTTCAGTGGGTCATTTATTCTGAGGTGCCCTGTCATTTGCAACCAGAACAAGGGGCCATCAAACTGAGGTGACTCTGGTTTTCTGTCAGTGGGCTGAGGGGCTCCTTTTCAGAGAAAACAGAGCAGCCAGCAGAGCTCTTCACCCAGTAAGAGAAACCGTGTTTCTCACCATTACAAGAAAGTCTGAAATGACCTCCAACTGAACAGCACTTCCCGAAGGCTTTCTTTTGGGAAAGGGGTAGGAGAAATGCCCCCATTTTGAATTCTATTCCTGTTCATGGCCTGTTTTTAAAACCAGAAGCTTTCATCCCCGAGTGTCGTAGCCCTCTTCTGTCCACCTCTGGCCGATGGAAAGATGTGCCAGGAGCGGCAAGCCTGCTTCCCAGGGTCTGTGCTGTCATTTTTCCTTGGCCCGATCAGTGCTCTCTGAGACTTTTCCAGAGTGGACAGTCTGGACAATCTTTAGAGGTCATGTGAGCAACAAAGGGGACATGCAGGTCAAATAAATTAAGCCTTCTACACCTTGAAGACAGAGTGCTATGGATAGAGTGGTGTTTGTTCCCAAAACAAGACTTTATCTGTTAAATTGCACTTGACCCCAAGTCAGGCTAAGGTTGCTTTTGGACTCCATGTTGTACAGTCTAGACGTATTCAAGTGTGGTAAAAAATGACATGGATTCCAAGTCCAAATAAAGTAGTTTGAATTCTAGCTCTGCCATTTACTAGGTGGACAACTTTGGGCAGTTTATTTCATTTGTCTGGCCCTCGACTTCTTCATCTTTAAAATAGGACGAGCAACTTGCTTGCCTTACATACCCCTCCCCAGCTTATGTTGAAGCATCAGAGGAGATTGAGGACATAATAGTGCTTTGCACACAGTAAAGGGCTGTGCATAGCTGGGTGGGTGGGTGGTGTAGTTATCACAGACACTGTTGATAACTGGGATTTTGCTTTCCCCATTTGCCCATGGCCAGGCAGGCCCAGGCCTTTTGCCAAACCTTTTTTCAGCTTAACACTAAAACAAATTCCCTTGCTTGTGGTGCAGACTGCTGACATAGCTCCATTTAATTAATAATGGCTCAGAATGAGAAGTGCACCTTTGGAGAATTCGCCTTGGGAGGATACACAGCATTTCTGTTTATGCAGAGGCGGCTCTAACCTTTTGGGAACTGCTCCTTGAGAACTGCCTCCAGAACTGCTCTTTTTAGCCATATAAGAAATGTCTTCCACTATAGTCATTCATTGAATATGCTTGGATAGAATCTTGGCAGCATTTCTAACAGTTACATGTGGTATTCAAACCAAAGAATGCCAGACTTACAAAGGCCCTTAGAAACCTTCTAGTCCAGTGGTTTTCAAACTGTGTTCCAAGAACCCAAGAGTTTTTGAGAAGGAACATCAAAGTCAGGGAAACTCCAAATTACCATACACACTTGATGCTGTTTCCTTCGTTTGTAGTTTGCACCATCAATGTAGTCTCAGCATTATGGGGATATTGAAAGATTGTATGCAGTCATTCTAAGACTCATCCTTATTTAATATGTGAGCTGTGAATAAATACAGTCCATCTTAAAATGAAGGCAGTGTAATGTTTTCTGCCAAACAGTGCATGGTTGCACAATTAGATGAATGTTATTTCTTTGTTCTGTTTTATATGTTGGATGTACACCTATGATTGCATGTGACAGGAGAGTTCTGCTGCTAGAGAGTTTTACAATTGATGTAATCCAGCTAGCTCCTCCTGCAGAGGTCCAGAGAAGAGAAAGTCATATAGTTAGATGGCAGCAGGACTAAGACCAGAACTTGGGCCTCCTCAGTCAAGTTCTCTTCCCACAGTCATAATATCTCTTGTCCACAGCCACATTCCATTTCCAGCCAGGAAACTTTCCTTTAATACCATTTGCTTACAAGTAGGAAGTGTAAACCCATCTTATAAAAAGTTAGCAACAATAACAACATTTTATATTGCTACAGCTCTTTTCAGATTACTGAAGTTTCACATAAATCTGCTCTGTCCATCTTATTCATATCTTGTGAAATGGCCAAATAGGACATTATTGTTGTTATTATTACTACTATATATTCATTCTATGGGTGAGGAAACTGAGACTTGGGGAGGATCAGTGCCTGGCTCTCAAGGCCATGCAGACAGTGACAGAAATGTGACACCCATCCATGGGTCCTGACTTACTCATCCAATGTTGTTACATGCCAAAGCAAAACAAAAAGCTAAAGATAAGTCTGAATAAAAGAGATTCACTGGAAGCCTGCAAAAACACCATTTGGCTACTGAGTGCATCTCATCTCCACCAGGGAGGTTGAGTCACCAGTATCACAGAAACCCCAAGTCACTGGGTAAGTTCCTCTCCAATTTGTTGCCATAGCCTGAGACCTAAAGACAGCATTATACTGAGCCTTGGCTGTTTATAGCAACAGTGAGAACTAATGTTCAAGATAAGGCTTATGGCCAATGGCAGTGTTTCCTGAGCTACCAGTGCGTGCACTGAACCAAGGAAGAGCTGGAGCTGGCCTCAAAAGGCAAGTTTGATGATGGGCCAGTGGCTAATGTGGGGATTAGCAGTTGCTCTGGGTAATCGGTTTCCAATTCAGGTTGGTTACAAGAGAGCATCAAGGATTCTTTCCACTTGGCTACTTCTCAGTCTTCTCTAGTTTTCCCTTTTTAAAATATGTCTTTCCTTTAGAAAATTTCGTGAGGCAGTGTCGCATTTCCAGAGTATTAAATAGTTGATCATTTTTTAGCTGGTGTATAACGTTTATAAATGTTAATACTTAAAGAAAAAGTAATGGTAAAAAAACAAAAACCCTGTCCACTTGTTGGGTCCCTTTTGTAGAGTGGAACTGATGCCAGCTCTGTGTTTGGGAATGCAGGCATAGCTCAGCAGGCCTTTTGGATGTCCATTGAGGTTCAGAAGGCAAATATTTGGTCACGCCAGGAAGTCAGACCCTTTAAGTGCTGGTCTGGGGCCCCTTCAGTGTTGCTGAAAATAGTCCTGCCACTCTCCCAAGTTTCTCTTTTATGGATGAATAGAGTTTCCCTCTACAGAGCTGGCAAGCTCCCTCATGTTAATTTCATTTAGTTTAAGAGAAAAAAAAAAAGCCCAACTCAACATTTGTAAGTAAACCTTTCTGCAAAGAAGCTTAAGATTCTAAATCACATTTGTTAGTTAGGTTGAAATTCTACAGGCTGTGATTTCCCTCAGTTCTGAACACAAACAGGCTTCAGAGCCAACAGTTACATGAATTTTGGTGCTTGTCACATGAGGGCCCCCATTCCCTTGATCTCAGGTAGGTTATCAGGATGGTAATTGTCAGTGGATTCCGTAACTCCCTGGTCAAATTAAGCCTTTGTATATGTGTTGTTAAAGTGATAACATCATACAGAAAGCACACGGTCAGGGCTGTCAACATTAGCCACATAATCGCAGTTTAATAATCTTTTTCTCCCTTTGGAAGAGCAGAATGGAGTGTACAAATACAGTTCTGGTTTTTTTTATTTTAAAAAAATCACATTTGTCTAAGCAGTGATTAGTATTGAATTCAGTGTATATAATTCCATGCTAACTTAATAAACAAAAAGTTTAAAAGGGGGATTGAAGGAACAACATTTCAGAACAGTGTGAGGCCGGAGAGATGGGGGCCAGCGGCAAAGAGAAGGGCAGTGTATAATGTTTGATTTGATGGAATCAGGTTTTTATGGGTTACATATTTCCCAAATCCAAGACAGGCACTACTAGGGCGTTTTCATTGCTATATTCTCAGATTGGGGTACGGGAACTGGCATATGCTTGGGGTTCACAAGCACTGTTTGACTGAGTGGAGAGGACTGAGTCTTGGAGGATGAGGCTGCCACATCAGAATAGTAGGGACTGGCAGTTGACCAAGAAAGGAAGGATGGAGAGACGGGAGGAGAAGCAGAATAGAGCCCTTTCTGAAACTATGGGTGGGGAGTTTCCAGAATGGATCAACCGACAGGGCAGAGTTCATCAAATGGAAGAGCACAAAGATGGGTATTTGGATTTGGCAAGAATGTTCCAAGAGAAAGATTAGCCCTGTCGCAAAGGGTCAACTGAATTCTAGGTCACAAACCACAGAGGTCGTCAGTAAGGGCCCTGGCCCCTTTGTTGGTTGGAAATTAAACACTTCTCCAGCCCCTTGACAGCTGGGACACTGCAGCTTGTGTTTCTTAAACCTGCACTGTGTTGAGTTGGATTGAGTGGTGTCTGAGAGAGAGAGGGGATACCCTCGAGTGGCTACCTGAAATCCGAACCTGAGACCAGCATCCTTGGAATAGGAGTGTGAGTGTGAAAACGCAGGCTGTCCTGATAGAAGGCCAGCTGGGAGAGGCTGGAGATCTCATGGAGTCCAGTCCCTCCATTTATCACATGAAGAAACTGAGGCTTCATGTCAGGAAGGGACTTGACCTAGGTCACCCACCGGGGTTAATTACAAAATTTAGACTAAAGTGAATGCTTTCTGAGTCCTAATCTAGTGCTTGTTCCCCTTTAAGCTTCATCATGACTCTACAATACAGATAATCTAGGTAAGGGTCAGACACAAAGAATTAAGTGACTTGCCCAGGTCACACAATTGAGTGGCAGGAGCCAGGATTCAGAGCTTAATGATTTGGTTCTAGAGTCTGTGGAATTAACCACAGGAGAATATAATATGATATATGATATGATATAAATTTTGTGGCAGGAGGCAGAGAGAACTCTTTGAGGGGGGATGGTCAGGAAAGGCTGCTTCTAAGGAGGTTAAATTTAAACTGAAATCTAAGGTACTGTGGAAAGGTTCGAGGCATATTTCAAAAAGTTGGGGTATATCCTAGCTGAGGAAACAGCAATTGCAAAGGTCCTGAGGTTGACTCACACTAAGGACTATTAATGAACTATCAAGGCCTTTTTGGAGGTGATTCTTTGAGAGAGCCACTGCAGCCTGGAACCATCCAATGAGCAGGTGTTACTTGGCTGGTCATATATGACTTGAGAATTTGCATACACCTTAGAACTTATCTGTTTGCCTGCTGAGGTTTTTTGTTTGTTTTGTTTAGTTTTTTAGGTTTATTTTCAGTTTAAAAACAGAATATAAAACTCTGGTGGAAAATGTTACCTTTTAGTTCACACTCTAACCCTTGGTTCCCATAAAACATAAACATTCATTTTTGGACATTGGAATTGTCCTGCATGACATTGTAATGATGGATACAGGCCATTATACATTTTGTTAAATCCTATAAAACTGTGTGGGGCAGAGTATAAACTATAATGTAAACTATAATTCATGGTTAGTAGCAATGTTTCAATATGTGTTCATCAGTTGTAACAAATGTACCACACTGATGAAGGATGTGGTTATGTGGGAAATTGTGTGTGGGAGGGTGAGGTATATGGGAATCCCCTATATTTTTGATGTAATATTTATGTAATCTAAAGCTTCTTTAAAAATAAAAAAAAATTAAAAGAAGAGTAAACAGTGGGCCATAATGTAAACTTTGCAGAAACAGAAAATAAATGAATTTCTTTCAAACTTGCTGTAGGTCGTTTTTGCTGATCATTATACTCTGTTTCAAACATAATTCCTCTTGATTGAAAAGTAAATCTTTAGTCTTTTACATATTTCTCCATTTCTCCAACATTGCATAACAAGCTGATTTCAAATTTGCTTTCTTCTCGAACTGCAGCAAAAAGGCAAGGAGTAGTTTGTGTTTTCAGGAACCTGAACGAAGACCTATGAAAGTTCTGTTCAATCAGAGCAAGGCTTTAACTTGTTCTGTTTCTGTGTCAAGGTCTCGATCATAAAAGCAGGGCCTGGCATGGTACTCATCATTCTAACCAAAGGGTAAATGAACCCAGCACCTAGGCTGACCTGGACATCACTGATTGGTGAAACAAAGCCCCTTACTCCACCTATTTTGTCAGGTTCGTGAGACAGAGAAAGGTGGGCAAATTTCTAAAGCCCTCTTCATTGCCATGCTCCACTTTGGATTGTGCCTCAGGAGAGAGTTTTATAGTTGGGGTACCATAGACTGCCTGTGCAGTGGTTCTTACCTTTCCCACAGTTGGATGCTGTTCATCATGCAGGAATTGGAAATAGCTTCTTTTATTTATGGCTTCCCTCATAGCCCCGGCCAAGTCCACAGACCCTTTTTTGTCCACTGACCAGTAGTAGCAGGGAATGGCGTCAGAGGCACCTATCTCTTGGTGAACTCACACATTAGGCCAATCTCAGTACGGGTGGTTGGTCTTAATGACACTCAGAACCACTAGAGTACGAACCCCAAAGAGCTGAGAAATCTGAATTTGCTTCTGTAGGTTACATTAGCTGTCTTCTACCAGCTGGATATTCTCTTCTGTATATTCTACCTGAAGAGGGACACTGGCAATTACACTTGGCCTGCCTTTGTGCATCTTCAGAGCATGTATTGTCGCCACCAGTACAATCACATTGGGCTCCAAGCCAGAAACTCAGGACTTGATATTGAAGAATTTCTTCATCTTGATGTCAACACCAAAGCCAGCCTCAGTTGCTACAAATCCCACTTGATGAATCAATTTCAGAGTGATTTATCAGCCAACACAGTAGGGTTTCCATGAGCAATATTGCCAAAGGAGCCAGCATGTATAGACATAGGTGTGCCTTTTAGGGTCTGCCTCAGATTGGGTTTTATTGCATCTTTCATCAAAACCATCACTCAAAATTATTGTCCATCATGAGCTGCCCATCCTTATCACTGGCCACTACCATTCTCCCTAGATATTCCTTTATGTCCATGAAGTTGTGGGTAAGGGCCAGCTCTGCCATGATCTCGCTGGCCATGGTGATATGAAAATGCATCTGGTGGGAGAACCCCTTCTCTATGCTTGCCTGCCTAATATTAATAGTTATTTTCTGTAGAAATCAGTTGTTTATATACAGTACTCTTAGCTCTGTGACAGTTGAGGGGTTGATATTGAGATGGGTGAATTTGTTCATCTCCTCTTCTGTCAGCATGCTTGGATCAGTCTTATTTATTTCCGTTTGTTTTTGCTTTATTTTTCAGTCAAGGAATTTGAATTTTTGAAAATTCTTAGGCACCATTCATTAATGGAACCAGCTGATTGCACAGAGCTTTATCTGTTTGTGTGTATTCACACAAATTCCTTGTGTTGACCACGGCCTCCAGCAAATTCATGGCAGCAGTGACGGCATGGATGTGTCCAGTCGGTGGAGGCTGAATTTCTCCATGCGGAAGACCTAGGTGTATCCATTGCCCATGGCTCCTCCTTTAACTCCAAGAGTCGATCCTTGCAAAGGCTGCCTCTGACAGGCAGAAGAGTTGACATTGAACTGCTCAGTCAGGACCTGGACCAGCCCAATCTTAGCTGTGCTTCTCTCTTCTCCAAGAAGTGATCCCAGTGAGTAAGATGTATTTTCCATCTGCTTGATCCTTTAACCTTTCTAGTAGAGACCAAAGTACTTTGGCAATATTTTTGCCATAGATTTCAATGTTATTGCCAGCAATCCCATCTCCTTGGCAAGGACATCCACAGCTTTTGGAGTCTGGGAAGAGAGGCTGGAATTTCAGGCAGTGAGGTCTCTTCAGTATATACTACTGCTCATGAAATCATCTCTTCTGACTGCTGACCATGTTCTGGATCTGCAGGGCTGCAGCACAGAGGCTCACATGGTCTTCTACAACGCGGCCACCAATGTGTACCCTGGGAGAACCACATTCAAGTTTCCCTGATAGAAAATCATGGGAACTATTGAGAACAGTGTTTTTCTGGCTGTATCTAAGTAAGGGGATTTCTTCTGACCTGGGTAAGCCTAAGAGCACAATGTTAGCCTCATGACTATTGCTTTGGAGCGGAGATGTTTCTCACTGGCAGCTCATTTTCTTTGGCCTTTTTCTCTCAAACAAGCGTTGAAAGACAGCATCCTTGGGAAGCAGATTTGGCTCAACTGATAGAGTGTCCACCTACCACATAGGAGGTCCATGGTTCAAACCCAGAGCGTCCAAACCCATGTGGTGAGCTGGCTTACGTGTAGTGCTCACACATGCAAGGAGTGCCGTGCCACGCAGGGGTGTCCCCTGCATAGGGGAGCCCCCTGCGCAAGAAGTGCGCCCTGTAAGGAGAGCTGCCCTGCGTGAAAAAAACGCAGCCTGCCTAGGAGTGGCACCACACACACAGGGAGAGCTGATGCAGCAAGATGACACAACAAAACGAGACACAGATTCCCGGTACCACTGACAAGAATACAAGCGGACACAGAAGAACACACAGCGAATGGACACAGATATCAGAAAACTGAGGGGGTGGGGGAAGGGAGAGAAATAAAATTTTAAAAATCTTAAAAAAAAAAAAGACAGTGTCCAAAGATCTGTGGACCCCTATTGCCAAGACTTCTTCACATTTAAGTTTATCCCTGATTTTTTAAGAAGCACAATAACGGTTTTGGCAACAGGTGAGACAAAACACTCATGGGCCAGCTTCCCTAGGTTTATATCTGTCTCTCCATCCACATCTTTCTCTGGTTTCAAGGCATTGAGGTAGACTTTGTTGCTGAGTGAGTTCTTGGAGATCAGAAAATCCATGTACTCTGGGTCTTCATCAGTCTTCAAGATCTCGTCTGTAATCTCATCTTCACCACTGTCTGGAAGAAGGCAAATGTGTGTGTGATGTTTAGACTAGCGTCCTCAACCAAAATCTGGTTTATTTCCAACATCAAATTATCATGTCTGGCCTAAATAATAGCAAGAACGGGCTTAAAGACAGGTGTTATTTTTCTTGCAATAAACTCAGAACTTTTGCATTCTAACTGACTCCTCTAATCATTGAAGTCCTGTGCAATGGGAAAATGACTGCCCAGGCCACAGCTTCCCAGTTGTAGCCACCCTACAGCTGCCTGTACCTGAGTGGTCTCTCTTTGGTGCCCTTGGCCCTGCTGTTCCCCCAGCAGAGCACTGGGGGGGTCGCTCCCTGCTGAGTTTCTGGTTATAGCCGGATGGATCAATGGGGCATGAGAGGGAGCCAGGAGCAAATGGAAGGATGTGAATTAGGAATGATCTTTTAAGTACTTTTGATACCAAGTTACTAGTAAAATACTGACAAGTATTTCCCCTCTAAGAGTTTTAATGTTTTAATGCTAGATGATTCCTAGAAATATTTTTCCAGTGTCCATCAGAGACTTGTGTTTCTAGAGGCAAGTGAATTAAAGGCAAGGAAGTACTGGCTGCTAGTAACATAAACCCATTCTTGTGTGGGGTGGGTCCTGGAGTAACACAATACAAGGCCAGTACTTTATTTCCTGCTCTGAAACTGACTTTCCTTCCACTTTGAAAGCCTTACTTTCCTGTCTTATGTGTAATATGCAAAAATGCCCATCTTTCTCGTTTCTCACACAATTGTAATTTCATCAATGTGATTAACTAAGGCGTTAACAAAATCCAAAATCTCAATAGTACTGATCATCAGGATGTTATCAGCAATGTTTTAAAGGAAAGAGGGCCCTTTGAAAGTCCATATGTAAGTTGCCTTGCACATTGCTTCCTGAGGAAAATGAATGGAGCCCAAATCTAGGCTCCTTGCTTTCCTCCTCCTTTTGTCCTCCTTTGTGATCATGAATTTTTAAGATTAGAGTCTTTGATATCTACTGTTGGCCAAACAAAACGGTTGAACAAGTGTTGGTTATGAGATTACTTGCTACAGGTACAAAGTAGAAGAAAGTTTACAGGAACAGGATCTTTAGGTTTGTTCAGATCTGCAGTCTATCTACTTAAAATCCCAGGAATTCTTGGGGACAGAAAGATTTATAGTAACCAGTTTTCACAAGAGTTAGAAAGAGAAGAATAAAATTAGGCTCAGGACCAAATTTGAAGGCTTTCAGAATCCCAAGATGGCAAATGATGGAGTGAGTGGGAATATTATATCAGGAACTCGTGTTCACATGACCATCTTTTATCCAGTTAAGAGTGGAGTTTCGGCAAAATAGGTCCGGTATGTCTGATGTCCTCCTTGTCTACTTCCTCTGTAGCTATTTAAGTGATGACCCTTATTGGTGGTGGTGAAATTGTGATTCATGAAATACTACTTCCCTAAGGACCTGGCTTCAGGGCAGAGGTGGTTACAAGAAGTCATTGCTACTGCTCTAATGCTCTGTATACTGAGATTAAACCATAAGACTAAGTAATATACGTTTTGCCTTTGAAAAGTGGCTGAAGAGAAACCGGCAGATGAGCTATTGACAAGTGAAATAGAATGTCCCAGAAACAAAAAAGATTCTGTAAACTTAAAATCATTGCACAACTGACTGTCAGGGTTATGTATGAAACCACAGCTGACAATATGTTATGGTTTGAAGGGTGACCTCACTACATGTGCCGCTTTCCCCCTACCTTCCTCGGCCTCAGAAATGCATTCTATTTTCATAAACAAAAGATTTGCCTTAGCTTCCGTTGTGTTTTAAAACAGTTCAGATCAGTTGTCCTCACTTAAAGGCATTCGGTTTGCTTCTCTCTTTACATTTAGCCTTGCTATGTGGTCTTGCATTGCTAATTCCACTTTAGCTGTGAAAAATGCACCAGTGTGTAGCCACTGGGCTGTGAGATAAATCTAATCGAGGCAGAGTTGACAGTTGAAAAACCTCTCTCTCTGAGGATTTAAGTGTCAAAGGTCTGTTTAACTTCACTTTGGAAAACCCTGAGGCTTCAAAGTCCTGGCATGTCCATGTTGAGACAACTGAGTGGTAGCCTTTTTTTTTTTAATCACCACTTAAAAGTATTTTACTTAATTAAAGCAAGAATTTGCCCAGGCAGAACATCATATTTAGGTGTTGGCCTGGATGTATCACCTAGGTACCGTTGTTCCTAATGAGAAAAAAACAGCCCAAGGACTAGCTCAATCCAACACATTGCAGAATTTGGAGCTGCCTAATTCCAAACCTAGGCTTCTTGCAGGCTTGTAGGGTTCTTCTGTGGACCTAGTGTTTGACACACCTACACTCTTTCTAAATTAGGAAAACAGTGGCACAAACAACCCGTGTACTACTCAGATAATTTGATAGGACTCTCGACCCCACTCTCCTTTTATAAAACAGCTTTTTTTTGCACTATAATGCAATTCACATGAAATGCAGTTTACCCATTTAAATGATACAATTCAGTGGTTTTTAGTACTTTTACAGAGTTGTTCAACCATCATCACAATCAATTCCAGAACATTTTCATCATCCCCAAAAGAAACTCCATAGTCCTTAGGGATCCTTCCCAGTCCTCCCATCTCCCCCAGCCCTAAGCAACCACTAATTTGTCTGCTGTCTGTCTCAATAGATTTGCCTATTTTGGAATTTCATATAAATGTAATCATGCAATATGTGGTCTTTTGTGATTGGTTTCTTATATATAACATAGGGTTTTTAAGACTCAGCCATGCTATAGCATGTCTCAGTTCTTCATTCCTTTTTAAGGCTGAATGGTAGTATATTGGATGGATATATTACACTGTATCCATCCATCAGTTGATGAACTTTTGGGTTGTTTCCAGTTTTGGTCTATGATGAATAATGCTGTTAATGAACATTCAGGTAAACATCTTTTTGTGTGGACATATACTTTTATTTATTTGGGGGATATATCTATGAGTGGAATTGCTGGGCCTTTTGGCAACTCTGTGTTTAACCATTTGAGGAACTGGAAGACTATTTTCCAAAGCTACTTCACCATTTTACCTTCCCATAAGCAATATATGAGGGTTCCAATTTTTCCACATCCTCACCAATGCTTGTTAGTTTCTTTTTTATTATAGTCATTCTAGTGGTTGTGAAGTGGTATTCTGTATCCCATTGTGGTTTTGATTTGTATCTCCCAGATGGCTAATAAATGTCAAGCACCATTTCATGTGCTTATTGGCCATTTGTTTATCTCTTTGGAGAAATGTTTCTTTAGTTTCTTTGCCCATTTTAATTGGGTTATTTGTCTTATTGTTGAATTGTAAGAGTTCTTTATAAATTCTACTTACAAGTTTATTATCAGCCATATGATTTGCAGAAATTTTCTCCTATTCCTTGGGTTGCATTTTAATACTCTTAATGGTATCCTTTGAAATACAAAAGTTTTTCGTGTTGAAGACTTCAAATTTATGAATTTTTCTTCTGCTGCTTGTGTTTTTGGTGTCATACATAAGAAACCATTGCCTGTACAAAGTTGTGAAGATTTGCTCCTGCATTTTCTTCTAAGGGTTTTATAGTTTTATCACTTTCATTTAGGTATTTGATCCTTTTGAGATAATTTATATAAATGGTGTGAGGTAAGGGTCCAACTCTATCTTTTTGCATGAGGATATCCAGTTTTCCTAGCACCGTTTCTTGAAAAGACAATTTTTTCTCCATTTAAATGTCATAGCACACTTGTAGGAAATCAATTGACCTGTTATTCCACCGCTCTCCATATGTATCCTATGTCAATACCACACTGTTTTTATTACTGTAGCTTTGTAGTAAATTTGAAATTGGGGTGTGACTTCTCCAACTTTGTTCTTCAAGATTGTTTTGGCTATTTGATATCCCTTGCATTCCCACATATATTTTAGGATGAGCTTGTCAATTTCTGCAAAGAATGCAGGGATATTGTTAAATATTGCATTGAATCCGTAAATTAATTTGAGGAATATCATCATCTTAACAGTATTAAACACCCACAATCACGGGATCTCTTTCCATATAATTAGGTATTCTTAAATTTCTCTCAGCAATGTTTTATACTTTTCAAAGTAAGTGTTAGTTTCCAAGCTACGAAAAGAAATACACTACACAAAACTACAATGAGATACCATCTTACTCCCATAAGATTGGCAGCTATGAAAAAAACAGAAGAATACAAATGCTGGAGAGGATGTGAAGAAAGGGGAACACTCATCCACTGCTGGAGGGAATGCAGAAGGATCCAACCATTCTGGAGGACAGTTTGGCGGTTTCTCAAAAAACTAACCATAGATTTGCCATATGACCCAGCAATACCACTGCTGGGTATATACCCATCAGAACTGAAAACAAGGACACAAACAGATATATGCACACCAATGTTCATAGCAGCATTGTTCACTATCGCCAAAAGTTGGAATCAACCCAAATGCCCATCAACAGACGAGTGGATCAATAAAATGTGGTATATACACACAATGGAATACTACTCGGCTATAAGAGCAAATACACTACAAACACACGTGATAACATGGATGAATCTTGAGAACCTTATGTTGAGTGAAGCAACCCAGGCATTGAAGGACAAATACTACATGACCTCAATGATATGAAATAAGCAAGCTGCCTCAGAGAGCTAGAGACTGGAAAATAGGCTTACAGGAAATCAGAGGGTGGAAGAAGGGTGTGAGCCGACGTCTGCAGGGGTGGAATCTATGATGAGCTGGCGGTAAGTATGAGCACAAAGAAGAGATAAAATGGGGGCAAGGGGTTGCCTTTGAGTGGGGCTTTGTGGGTTTGAGGCGGGCTGGGGATGGGCGGATGGGTAATATTGCCCACAAAATTGGGGGGAGGGAGGGTCAACATACGAAACATAGGAGAGTGTCAGGTGTTGGTTGAGAGTAAAATGCTGAGAAAATCGTATCGTAATACGTATAATAACATGACTTTAAAATGCTGTTTGACCTAATGTAAGGGGGAAATGGAAAGGAGAAATGAGTTTATATGGCTATGAGTCTCTAAAAAAGAGTCTGGAGGTTGTCAGAAGGATTGCCCTTATGCGCACCTGAGCAGAGTCTCAGAGACAGATAAAGTAGATACAACCCCAGGTATTGGTTCTTTTGAGGGCTAAAGAGACCCACGGGTTCTATGGTCATGGCAGATGGGGTTCACTGCCATGTCAGATGGCCCTTCTTTGGAGCTGGTGTTTCTGCGTGATGAAACTGGACTCAGATGGAATCTCTTTTCATAAGACTTTCACGCTACTATACTGGTATTGTAGTTGGTGTTGGTGTTTAAGATATATTTAGGGGATTTGAATCTCTGGACTGACAATATGATAGCCAGGCCCTGAGCCTCAACAGACTTCAGCTCCTACAATCTGATTTATTGGACTCACCTCACTTAGCTAAGATGGAGTTGAAGAAGGACAACCACCACACCATGGAGCCTAGAGTGCCTACAACTGAAAGCAGGAGGATTGCATCCAGTATCCATGTGGAATCTGAGCCTCCTCTTGACATAGAGGTGCCACGGACATAACCAATCCAAGGTCCACAGAGAAAAGGTGGCATTGGAGTGGAGTGGGAAAAGTGGACCTGGTGGCTGATATGGGTATGGGGAATAGCAGGAAGAGACGAGATGTGGAGGCGCCTTTGGGACTTAGAGTTGCCCTGGATGGTGCTTCAGGGGCAATCACCGGACATTGTAAATCCTCCCAGGGCCCACTGGATGGAATGTGGGAGAGTATGGGCCATGATGTGGACCATTGACCATGAGGTGCAGAGATGCCCAGAGATGTACTTACCAAATGCAATGGATGTATCATGATGATGGCAGTGAGTGTTGGTGGTGGGGGAGTGGTGGGGTGGGGGTGGTGGGGTTGAATGGGACCTCATATTGTTTTTTTAGTGTAATATTTTTACAAAATCAATTAAAAAAAAGAAGAAGAAGAAGAAGAAGAAGAAGAAGAAATATATAATTAGGAGGGTTACCTGTTTAGGATGCTCGGAGGGGATGGTCTGATGCAGGACGGACTCCTGGGGAATATCTGAAGGCTCATTTTGCCAGGGTGGGTTGTACCATTGGGTAAAGACCCAAGAAGTGAGAGTTGGGGTGGACCCACATCCTGGGGAGGACTAATGCCATCAAATAGAGAGAACTGTATCTCTCGAGAGAAAGGGTGGCTCCCAGGGCATTAGGGCAGTTGAGCAAGTCAGGCCCTGAACACTGTTGCAAGTATCTCTGGACGTGGCTCCTTGGGAAATGGAGATTGGCTGTCGCTGTGGGCCCCAAGGGGAGGGGAAAATGGATGTTGAATGGATGGAACCAAGGTAAATGTGGGGGCAAGAGAGGAGTTTCGCGAGAGTACACGAGGATGAATATAAAACATGTAATATTACACCAAAAACATATAGGGGACGACAGACTAATAATGTAAACCATAATGTAAAACAGGATAACTAAAAATTTAGAAAACTGTATATCCTAAAGTATGGACCACATTGTAAGCACAGATGTCACCTTGTTTGAAAGCTATTGTTTCGGAGTCTGTACATCAGTCTCAGTAAATAAGATATGAATAAGTTAAAAGATTATCGCTGTGGAAGGGAAAAGATTTTATGGTGGATGTGTGGGAGTACTGTATATTGTATATATGAATTACTGTGATCTAAGACTCTTGTGAAGAGAAGCTCAATAATTAGGAAAAAAGAAAAGAAAAAGATAGGATGTAGAAATTTTTCCAAATCAATATGTGCTCTAGATCTAACCTTTAAAGTCATCGCTATATTCCATTTTACTAGTAAGGGGATCTGACATTATATTGGGATTCACTTTACAGGAAGTTTTGGATCACAGAGTGGTTCAACAATGGTGGCGGAGGAATACTGCTATGGGATGTTATTGACAGGCTATATATGGTTGACAGGAGTTATATAGGGCATATGTCCAGGGTGCATGGTAATGTTTAGATATACTCATAGTGGAAACAATTAAAAACAACAGCTGTGGGGGTACTGGGTTCCTGGCCGGGGAGGCTCTGTCGTGGTCCCTAGGGGAGCAGCGGCAGTCCCCCAGGTGCAATGGTAAGAACCAGGAAGGAATGAGGGTCCAACAGTGGGCTCCTGATACTAATGACTATGCTTGTGAGCCTATACGCCTGAAATAAGAACAAGGCCTAGAGCAGCACTGTGCCTGGGAGTTTCCTCCTGACAGCCTTCATGTTAGTCAAATGTGGTCAGTCTCGAAGCCAAACTCAGCATGTAGATGCAGTGCATTCCCCCCAGCGTGGTACATGACACCTGGGGATGAACCTCCCTGGCACCGAAGGATCACTACCAAATACCAGCTGAAGATGCAACTAGAAAATGACCTTGAATTAAAGGTTCAATGCGGATCAGCAGAATATCCCTGTCTACATATAATAACATGACTTTAAAATGCTGTTTGACCTAATGTAAGGGGGAAATGGAAAGAAGAAATGAGTTTATATGGCTATGAGTCTCTAAAAAAGAGTCTGGAGGTTGTCAGAAGGATTGCCCTTATGCACAACTGAGCAGAGCCTCAGAGACAGATAAATTAGATACAACCCCAGGTATTGGTTCTTTTGAGGGCTAAAGAGACCCACGGGTTCTATGGTCATGGCAGATGGGGTTCACTGCCATGTCAGATGGCCCTTCTTTGGAGCTGGTGTTTCTGCGTGATGAAACTGGACTCAGATGGGATCTCTTTTCACAAGACTTTCACGCTACTATACTGGTATTGTAGTTGGTGTTGGTGTTTAAGATATATTTAGGGGATTTGAATCTCTGGACTGACAATATGATAGCCAGGCCCTGAGCCTCAACAGACTTCAGCCCCTACAATCTGATTTATTGGACTAACCTCACTCAGCTAACATGGAGTTGAAGAAGGTCAACTACCACACCATGGAGCCTAGAGTGCCTACAACTGAAAGCAGGAGGATTGCATCCAGTATCCATGTGGAATCTAAGCCCCCACTTGACATAGATGTGCAGTGGACACAACCAATCCAAGGTCCACAGAGAAAATGTGGCATTGGTGTGGGAAGGGTGGCCATGGTGGCTGCTGGGTGTGGGGAATGGGAGGAAGAGATGAGATGGGGAGGCGTTTTCGGGACTTGGAGTTGTCCTGGGTGGTGCTTCAAGGACAACTACGGGACATTGTAGATCCCCCCAGGGCCCACTGGATGGAACGTGGGAGAGTGTGGGCTATGATGTGGACCATTGACTATGGGGTGCAGTGATGCCCAAAGATGTACTTACCAGGTGCAATGGATGCGTCATGATGATGGGAGAGAGTGTTGCTGTGGGGGCAGTCGGGGGTGGGGGCGGTGGGGTTGAATGGGACCTCATATTTTTTGAATGTAATATTTTTTTAAAAAATGAATTAAAAAAAAAGAAAATTAGGAGAAATTAAAAAAAAAAGAAATATACTACAATGGATTGGTGTAAATAATGAGAATTTGTTGGTTCACAGTTTTGAAGCTAGGAGAAGTCCAAAACTAGGGCACCAGCAAGGCGATGCTTTCATCCCAATATCTGTAGCAATCTAGGACTGAGTGCAGTGATCCATTGTCCTTGGAATTTCTGTCACACAGCAATGCATATGATCATGTCATCTCCTTTCTCTTCTGGGCTCTGTTGACTTCTGGGTTCTTTCTGCTCCCTGTGACTTCTTGTTCCACTGGCTTCTCTGAAAGGCCTCCAGTAATAGAATTGAGGTCCATCCTAATTTAGCTGGGCCACACCTTATCTGAAGTAACCTCATCAAAAGGTCCTATTTATAATGGATTCACAACCACAGGAATGGATTAAAATTTTTAAAAATGTTTTTTTCTGGGGTATGTAATTCAGTCTGCTACAGTGTTTAAATTTTGTACTGCATTTGTTAAATTTCTTCCTAAATATTTTATTCTTTCTGATATAATTGTAAATGGAATTGTTTACTTAATTTCATTTTTGGTTTGCTCATTGCCACTGTATTGCAATGTAATAGATTTTTATATATTGATCTTGTATCCTATAACTTTGCTGAATTGATTTATTACTTCCAATAGTTTTAAGATGAAATGTGTTCTTTGGAATTTTCTGTGTACAAAATCACATCATCTGCAAATGGAGATAGTTTTACATCTTTCTTTCTATTGCAGATGCTATTTATTTCATTTTCTTGCTTACTTGCCCTGGTAATGTAAAGATGAATAGAAGAGGTGGTAGTGGGCATCCTTGTGTTGTCCCTGATCTTAGGGGCAAGGCATTTGGTCTTTCACCATTAAGTATGATATCAGTCTTGTGGTTTTCCTAGATGCCCTTTATCACTTCAAGGAAGATAATTTTCTTTTTTTAAAAACAAACAAACAAACAAAAACATACTTATTGCCCAGGTGGATTTAGCAAGGTCGGCTGCTTTGGCAGATACAGATTTCTTTCTCAAAGCCTGCTCCATTTTCTCTATGAGAGTCACGATTCTGGAAAGATACAAACTTCTCAGTTACAGGGAGCTCCCCTCTGTCTTCACTCTGTATACAATAAACTTCTGTGGTGAATGGCAAAATAACCTCTTTAGATCCTTCCCTACCCATAGCACCAGCCTTCTAAAAGGAGACAGTCACCGGTGATAAACACATTTCATCTCCCTTGCCCCTTATGAGGGCTTGGAGTAGTTGCCTGAAGCACTGTGTTGAGAAGGAATGAGGTCACATATAGTCTGAGAGCTGTTGTCAGTGATGTTTGCCACTGGTCTGGTAGGAGAGAATTGTGCAAATAGACACATCCCTGGAGCAGGCGCTGCCTATGACTAAGTCAATTCCAGTGGTCACATTTCAGTCCTCTTCCTCCTTGCACTTTCAGCTGCATTTGATCCTGCAACCTCTACTCTTTTGACCAGCCTCCTCTTCCTTAGAGTTCTGTTACGAAGCAGTAATCTGGGTTACCAGTTAACTCCCTTGCTTTCCCTTCCTTTGACTCTTAAACCACCACCCCCCCGCCCCCCCCCCCCCAGCATATCCGCTTAGCTTTCAAAATGGATCCTTTCATCCTGTGTGCTCTCTGTCTGAAGTATTCTGTCCCTCTCCCCTCATCTCTGCTTGCTGAAAATTTAGACAACCTTCAAGGCTCATTTCAAATCTGTTTCTCTGGTTTCCCTAGTACTCAAGACTCTCTTCTGCCAGTAAAGTGCCGAAGCATATGACGTTTGGGTACCTTACCTAGAATTGTTTTCCTTTGTGCATTTTTCGGACTCATTTCCTACCCCCAACTGAGAGTAAAAATTCCTGGCATGTAATTTATATTCTTAGCACCTGCACCCTGCCTTTACTATATTTGATGCTCGTAGATATTTCATCTTTTTTTTTTTGACTCTTTTTCTGCCATCCTTTGGGTTGTTATTGAGATTTCATTTTATTTCTATTATAGGTTCACTAGTTATACATTTTATTTTGCATTTTCCCTTAGTGGTTGTTAAAAAGTTTACTATATTTATTCGTTATCTATGATTGCATTTAACAATGACCACCAAATTTGGCAGGTTAAAGCAACAAACCTGTAGTATCTCATGGTTTCTGTGAGTCAGGTATGCAGGCACAGCTTAGCTGGGTTTTCTATCTAAGATCTCTCACAAGGCCTCAATCACAGTGTTGGCCAAAACTGCAGTCATCTCATCTGAAGGCTTGATTATGGGAGGATCTGCTTCCAGGCTCACTCACGGTTGCTGGCAGGATTCAGTTCCTTGTCATCTGTTGGACTGAGGGCCTCAGTTCCCTACTGGTGTTTGGCCAGAATCTGCCCTCATTTCCTTGCCTCATGGTTCTCTACATAGGGCATTTTACCACAGGGCTGCTACTTCCATCAGGGCAAGGAGAGGTGAGGAAAAGAGAGTGATTAAGACAGAAGCTAGAGTCCTTTAGTAATATAATCTGGGAAGGATGTTCCATCACTTTTGCTGTATTCTAATTGGTACAAGTGAGAAACTAGATCTGTCCCACATTCAAAGGGGAGGGGTAATTTAGGGCATAAATAACAGAATGTTGGGATCCTTACAAGCCACCTTAGATGCTGCCTACCACAATATTTTTCTTACTTATAACAGTCTACCTTGAAGTAGTGTTTTACTGTATCCCATGTGGTACAAAAGCCTTACAACAGTTCATTTTCATTTCCCCTCCCAGCCTTTGTGCAATTTTTCATGTATTTTTTCTATATATGTAGAAATACAATGAAATATGTATGTAGAAATAACAATACAATGTTATTATTTTTACTCTGAACAGTTGTCTCTTAAATATATTTTTAAATGAGAAAAAATTAATATTTACTCATATATTTACCATTTGTAGTATACTTCATTCCATTTTATAGCTCTAGATTTCCTTCTGGTATCTTTTTCCTTCTGTCAAAAATCTTTGTTCAGCATGCCTTATAGTGATGTCCTGAAAAATGAATTCTCTCATAAAGAAAGGAAAAGAAATAACGAATGTTAGGATTGAAAGGTCAGTTAAAAAAACTCTCATTATCTGCATTTGTTTAATCATGTACAGAGGAGAAGCAATGTATTGTACCAAAAAAAACTATTAAAACTAGTAAGAGAATTCAGCAAGGTTGCCAGAGAAAATGTCAGCATATATAAATCAGCAATAACTGATCCAAAACAGCTGGATTCTCTCAGACTGCTACTTAATTTCACCTCACTTTTGAAAGGTGTTTTTTTTGCTGGTTATAGATTTATAAAGTGACAGCTTTCTTCATTACTTTAAAGGTGTCATTCCATTGTCTTCTGACTTGTATAGTTTCTGATCAAAAGTCTAGGATAATTCTTATTTTTGTTCCTCTGAGAAAATTTCTTTCTGTATCACTGTTTTTCAGCATTTTATGATGTTCTGTGGTATTTTTTTTTACAGGTTTATTTATGTTTAGGGTCCAGAAAATTTTAGATTTATGAATTTATTGTTTTCATAAAATTTGGAAAACTTTTGGTATTTATTTCTTTAAATCTTCTGGGACTTCATTTACCTGTATGTTAGATTCCTTATTATTTTTCTACAGCTCACTGATCCTATTTTCTTTTATTTTTTTCAGTCTTTTTTTCTCTCTGTTTAATTTTGGATAATTTCTATTGCTATGACTTCAAGTTTACTTATCTTTTCTTCTGTAGTTTCTAATATGCTGATAATCTCATTCAATATAATTTTCATTTCAGACACTGTTTTTCATATCTAAATGTTTGATTTGGGTTGTTCCTATATCTTTCATGTTTCTACTTAACATGCTTGATCTTTCCTCTGTCATCCTGCTCAAATGGAGTATATTTATAGTAGTATTTGTTTTAATGTCCTTTTCTGCTAATTCCATTATCTGTGTCATTTCTAAGAGTATGTTGATTGAAATTTTTCTCCTTGTTTAAGGGTTGTAGCTTTCTGATTCTTTGCATATCTGATCATTTTTTATTGGATATAAGACATTATGAATGTTGTGTTTTTTTAAGGATCTATGTTATTTATTTATTCCCCCCCCCTTGTTGTTTGTGCTCACTGTCTTCTCTCTGTGCCCATTTGCACTCTCTGTGTCTGCTCGTCTTCTTTTTAAGAGGCATTGGGAACCAAAATCAGAGCCTCCCATGTGGGAGAGAGGCACTCAATTGCTTGAGCCACCTTAGCTCCCTGCTTTGTCGTATCTCTCATTGTGTTTCCTCTTTGTGTCTCCATGTTGTGTTATCTTGTTCTATCAGTTCACTGAGCCAGCCCATCATGCGAGCCCATTGGGTCAGCTTGCTGTCTTCCTCGTTTTCTCTAGGAGTCATTAGGAACTGAACCCAGGACCTCCCATGTGGGAGGCAGGCACCCAAATGCTTGAGCCACATCTGCTTCACTGAATGTTATGTTTTTGAGTGCTAGATTTTATTGTATTCTTTAAATATTGTTGAGTTTTGTCCTGGGATATAGTTGACTCAATCAGTTTGATCCTTTTGAGGCTTGCCTCTAGGCTTCATTAGGGTAGTACTAGTACATCCGTTAGCCCAAGGCTATTTTTGTCTTAC
This sequence comes from Dasypus novemcinctus, assembly GCF_030445035.2. Classification (NCBI taxonomy): domain Eukaryota; kingdom Metazoa; phylum Chordata; class Mammalia; order Cingulata; family Dasypodidae; genus Dasypus; species Dasypus novemcinctus. Next base: position 151,415,352 of record NC_080704.1, on the reverse strand, counting down.
TAATGAGGCAATACATATCTGAGCACTCTACTCAATGCCCCATGTATTACCAGGTCTTTCTACTTTGACTGATGGGAGGGAAGATGTACTATCCTGTTCCTCTGTGCACTTCTAGAGATTGTTCTCCTACTCTTTTTCTTCCTTCCTTGGTCTTGGGTAGTTTCTTTCCATATATGTGCAAATCAGTACTCTGTCAAAGACACTGGGGGATCCCTCTGAAGAGCTCCACAGCTCTCTTTGGTGCAACTGCCCCCTCTCTGCATTTTGCCCCACAATTTTAATGGCCTTATTCTTCCCACGCTCTGATCTATGTCTCCATATCTTGCACAAATCATTGGGCTGTTTGGATTCCCCCTCCTTGCACTGCAGTATAGAAACCCTTTCTAGGCCATACACTTGAGCAATTGCAGCTCTGGGTAATTTTTTCCCTTTCTCTCAGGGAGCACCATCCTCTGTTGCCATTGTCATATTTCTGACTACCATTTAAATTTTTTTTCACGTATTTGTCCAGGTTTCTAGTTGTTTAATACAGGAAGGTAAATCTGATCCTTTTTACTTCATCATGACTGAAAGCAGAAATTGTCAATAAATATTTAGAAGTTGCAACTAATTTAAACTGATTGGCTCTCCAGGTGATCATTATGCAGGTTTTCAAAATGCAGAGGAGCTTATATATTTTTACCATGGACAATAAAGAGAGCACATATAAAGGGTACCATTTTTTAACTTAGTTAATTTTTTTATTATTACATTTTTTCTTCTTTATTTTTAAAAAATGTTACATTCAAAAAATATGAGGTCCCCAAATACCCCCCACCCCCTTCACCCCACTCCTCCCGCATCAACAACCTCTTTCATCATCATGGCACATTCACTGCATTTGATGAATACATTTTGGAGCACTGCTGTACCACATGGATAGTGGTTTACATTGTAGTTTACACTCTCCCTCAGTTCACCCAGTGGGCCATGGCAGGACATACAATGTCCAGCATCTGTCCCTGTAGTACCACCCAGGACAACTCTAAGTCCTGAAAATGCCCCCACAACATATCTCTTCTTCCCTCTCCCTACCCTCAGCAGCTATCGTGGCCACTTTCTCCACATCAATGCTACATTTTCTTCCATTACTAATCACAATAGCTCCATAGTAGAACACCAGTAAGTCCACTCTAATCCATAGTCTATTCCTCCATCCTGGGGACCCTGGGATGGTTATGTCCACTCCCCATCTATATCAAGAGGTGGCTTAGATTCCACATGGATGATGGATGAAATTCTGCTTGCAGTTGTAGGCACTCTTGGCTGACTAATGTGGTGGTTGACCTTCATCACCTCCCTGTTAGCTGGCCAGGGTAAGTCCAATAAACCAGAGGGTAGGAGTTGCAAGTCTGCTGAGGCTCAGGGCCTGGTTGTCTCATGGACAGTCCAGAGATTCAGGTCTCCTGAGTATACACCTACCCCAACACCAACCACAGGTCTGGTAAAAGTAACAGAAGAGGTGGCGGACTTGGCCCAGTCATTAGGGCGTCTGTCTACCACATGGGAGGTCCCCGGTTCAAACCCTGGGCCTCCTTGACCTGTGTGGAGCTGGCCCATGCTCAGCGCTGATGCGCACAAGGAGTACTGTGCCACGCAGGGGTGTCCCCTGCGCAGGGGAGCTCCATGCGCAAGGAGTGAGCCCTGTAAGGAGAGCCACCCAGCGCGAAAGAAAGTGCAGCCTGCCCAGAAATGGTGCCGCACACACAGAGAGCTAACACAAGATGACCCAACAAAAAGAAACACAGATTCCTGTGCCGCTGACAACAACTGAAGCAGACAAAGAAGACGCAGCAAATAGACACAGAGAACAGACAACCAGCGTGGGGGAAAAGGGGAAATAAATAAATAAATAAATAAATAAATAAATAAATAAAAAAAAGTAACAGAAGAGGCATATGTAGAAAGGTTATACCTGAGTCCAACTCCATCACACTCAGGAACACAAACTCAAAGTAGGGCCAACTGACATGGCACTGAACTCCAGAGTCATTTGCCATGACCATAGAACCTGCAGGTCTCTGTGGTCCTCAGGAGAACCAATACCTGGGCTTCTATCTACTTTGGCTGTCTCTGATACCCTGCTCAGGCGTGCATAAGCGTTACCCCTCTGATGACCTCTTGACTATTTTTTGGAGACTCATAGCCATATAAACTCATTTGTCCTTTCCATTTCCCCCTTTTATTCAAGTAAAAAAGCAGTTTTTAACACCTGATATTACATATAGACTAAGATATTCTGCTGGTTTGAGCTGACCCTTTTATTCAAGGTCTTTTTTTAGTTACATCCTCAGCTGGTGCTTGGTAGTGATCCCTTGATGCCAGGGAGACTCATCCCTGGGAGTCATGTCCCATGCTAGGGGGAAGGTAATGCATTTACATGCTGAGTTTGGCTTTGAGAGTGGCCACATTTGAGCACATAGAGGCTCTTGGGAGGTAATTCTTAGGCACCCTGCAGCTCTAGGCCTAGTTCATATTTCAGGAACACAGGCTCATAATTGTAGCCACCAGTATCAATGGCTCATTGTTGGACCATCTGTCTTTATTGGTCTTTGCTGTTTCACTTGGGGGATTGTTGCTGTTCCATTGAAGAATGTGATAGAGCTCTCTTGGCTAGGAACTCAGCACTCCTTTAGTTGTCATTTTTAACTGAAACCACTATGAAAATATCCAAACATTTTTATAGACTTAAGGGAACCTAGTTAGTTAGTGTCTAGAAGATAAAACATTTTGTTTTCTGTGCTGTTAGGAAGACATTAAGCCATATAGGGACCAACTCAGTCAAAATAACCACATCCTGGTTAAGGTAATATTTAGCAGAGAAAATGATAGAAATAAAGTGACATATCCTACACTATATGATGAACAGCTAATCACTCAAGATTCAGAATGGTAAGACTTGACACTTCTCTGTCACTGAGGTGGTAAATGGAAGAGGGCAGAGGGTGGTGGTGAACATCAGTATAAGTGAAGAGCCCTCATATCCCTATTTCCTTGTAGGTCCACTACTCCAGGGACTGCCTTCCAGTTCTCTTTCTGCATGTATAGAGATCCAGGTCATATCACTGCCTTAGGATAAAAATAAGAGCTACCACTTACCCAGTGCTTCTAATGTGTGTTCTAATGTGCTATGCACTGTGCTAAGTTCTTTACATGTTATCTTTCCCTGAATCCTCACATCAATAGTTTGAGATAGGTGCTGTTATCCCCCCCATTTTATAGATGAGGCAATTCAGATGCAGATAGGTTTAATTATGTAATTAAAGATTGTATATCTAGGAAATGAGTGAGCTAGGAATGGAATGCAGGCCCTTTGGGCTCCATACTCTGTATTCTCACCTTCAAACTTCCATCTGAGTTGTCAAGAAAGGTAGAGCTTTCTCGTTCTTCTAGAAAAATCTCTGCATAATCCAGCATGGGCTAGGCCTCTTTTTACCACCAAGATATCTATTTTAGGCTTCCGCTGGCCCAGAAACAGCCTGGGTGTTACTCACCAAGAGATATCTCTTAATCTCTAAACCATTCCACATTTTGGTTCTGTTCCATCTGAGAGTTTTGTCTTGGTGCTTCCTTCTGCTGTAAGTGGTAACCTTCCTTACGGTCTCCTTCTTAGACCCTGCTCACTCCTGCCATTAAGCTCATATTCCTTCAAAGCTCAAGGTTTAGCTCTTTCATGTAGTCTTCTTCTGGCTGTTCACATCCTGTAGAAATCCCTCTGGTACTTTGAATTATCTGCCCTTGCTTTTGATTTGGTTATATTTTTTCTGACTTCCTCACATGGTACATCAAATCTTTCTAGTTGTTTATGGCATCCCACTTCTATCATAATCCAATTACAAAATTGCTCAAAATTCCCCATCATCAAATATTCATTGAGTTCCTAATATGGGTAAAACACTGAGTTTTCAATATCAGTCATCTCCTTCAAGGCATTTGGTATTTCCACACTTAAGAAGATGTTTGTTTTTCACCCAAGTTTTTAGTATGAGGGTCTACCAGGTGACAATATTAGAACATTGCTCCTGTAGAAGGAAAAGGGGCACCTGCATTGTGTAAGCAGTTTCTATAAAACTCATGTATCGTACACTGTAAGCAAGCAGAGTCATTCTAATACTTTGATCAGATCTAAGGCAACAGATTGGAAACTGCAGGCCAGTGTCAGCAGGCAAAAGGGACAGTTGATGGCATGGGGAGGAAACATATGAACCTAACAAGTACAGTCAGCTGTGGTCATTTAGTGCAAGGCCAGATAGTCATTTGCTTGTTGATATCATTATTGAACATCACATTATCATCACCTAGTACAGAAATAGATATTCCCAATGACCCTGAGACAAAGTGTATATAAAGCCCTCATCAAATCCCTGGCTCATATAAAGCACCAAAGAAAGTGTGTGTGTGTGTGTGTGTGTGTGTGTGTGGGTGTGTATATACACACTTTTTAATATGCAAACACCCATATATATATATATATATACATGAATGAAAAAGATAAGTTATAATCATTATACTTCTAAAGAAGTCAGAGAAATGTACAATATATTTCAGAATGACCTTCATGGAAATAAAGTTTAAAAATCATTTTAGTTCATTGCAAAGTAACTTCAGTTGTCACAATGAAACACTGCTTTCTCCAATGATGTTAGAAAAATGAGGAGCTGTTATATTTAATAAGATAAGAATTTCTTCTGTTTATTTGGCCGGATTAATGAACACCTTGTAAAATAAATAATGCTGTTGCTATTTTCTTCTTTGATGGCATACTCCATGTGCTCAATGTAAATGACAGTAAAAGGTAATGCGTTAAAGGAGAACAATTTAAATTTTTTCATTTATTGGAATCCTGAAACTCAAGGGATCAGTGATGGAATTTAAACTGAGTGACAAGAAAATGGACTCCAGAGGTGTAACCTATGATTCTCTGGAAGGCACTTCAATGTAGGGCTGCTGGATGGTAATTGGAACAGCCTACTTTACAAGAAGAAACAAGTACACTGAGTAGAGAAACTAGGCCAATGATGATTTCTGAATGAGAACCCTCCGCTACAGTGAAAAGAGCTCTGTATTTGGAGTTTAAAGACCAAGGCCCTGGGGCTGGCCTGGACCTTACCATTTACAAATCAGGCTCAGGGTTTTTGTATAATTGAGAAACACAGCAACCTGTATGACTATAGTAAATAGCCAGCCTCTTTGGTGGCATCTGATAGACCCCAATGCCATCTCCATTCTTCTCCACTCCTGCCTTAGTGTCTTCTGGTCAGACCATCTTGGCAGTGCTTCCGCCTCCTTGCCCACTGTCACACAGCCACCCAGCCTGGGAACAACACTTTTGGTCTTCCCAGGCAAGGCATTTCAGCTCATACACTGAATCTGTAATCCAGTCCTCTCCCTTGTGCCCTGGAGTGCACAGTTGAGAGAGACGGTCAATAGAACCTGAATTATGGGTCCCATGAAGGGCCTAAGGCTCCTGATTTTGCACACACAAACCCCATGAGCCATCTGGTCCACTCATCCCACTTTGTGCAGTTGCACTGTTCTCTCTTATTTCCTTCCTTTTACATCTATAGAGGGTTTTGCAGTTTTCAAAACACTGACATGTAACAGTTGCTAAGATGTAATAAAAATCGGACCAGTGAGTACAGAGAATCTTTGAAGAATGGATTGAGTTGAGGAAGCAGCCTCAGAGAAGTTGAGGGATTTGCACAAAGTCACTCAGCCAGCAAATGGTCGAGCTCAGACTCAGAACCCAGGCCCTCATTCCATACCTCTTTGCCTCTTTATGACCTGATGTCTTTATTGTGTATGTCACTGCTTCTCAAATGTGATGAGTAGATGTATCACCTGGGAATCTGGTAAAATCCGTATTGTGATCCAGTCCCATTAGGTTGAAGCCTGGGATTCTGCATTTCCATCAAGTCCCCAAGAGATGCTGATGCTGTGGATGGCACTTTGAGTAGCAGGAGTGCACATTGTCAGAAATACAAAGGGAGTCAGGAATCTTATAACCTGATTGGACATTTTAAACAAAAATACTGTTGAGGGAACTGGATTTGGCTCAACTGATAGAGTATCTGCCTACCACATAGGAAGTCCAGGGTTCGATCCCCAGGGCCTCCTGACCCATGTGGTGAGCTGGCCCACATGCAGTGCTGATGCGCGCAAGGAGTGCCGTGCCACGCAGGGGTGTCAATAAACAAACAAACAAACAAAGTACTGTTGAAGTGATAGTGCAGGATAAAATGTCAGTTTGCTTTTTTAAAAAAGTATTTATTTTTATTGCCTTTTTTTAAAGATACATAGATCACACAAAATGTTACATTAAAAAAATAAGAGGTTCCCATATACCCCACTCCCCACCCCCCACCCCCACCCCCAACCCCACTCCTCCAATATCAACAACCTCTTTCATCAGTGTGACACATTCATTGCATTTGATGAATACATTTTGGAGCACTGCTACAATGCATGGATTATAGTTTACGTTGTAGTTTATACTCTCCCCCCAGTCCATTCAGTGGGTTATGGCAGGATATATAATGTCCTGCATCTGTCTTTGCAATATCATTCAGGACAACTCCAAGTCCTGGAAATGCCCCCATATCACATCTCTTCTTTCCTCTCCCTGACCTCAGCAACTCCCATGGCCACTGTCTCCACCTCAATGATACAATTAAATACCATTTTTAATATGATGCCAAATTCTAATTGAGAAAACATTTTGTTCTTTTAATTAACAGGGTTTTTTTTTCCTTTAAAGAATGCGTGAAGGAAAGCACCAGGTTATAACAGTTTTACCACACTTGCTGAATTCAGCCTGACACTGTTGACACTATAAGCAGGGAACTATGAATGTGCTTCCGGAAGTTTTCATACCCCTCCCTCTTTCTGCCCTGCATTTTTTGAAGAAAGAACCTGGAACTTTTCATCACATTCTCCTTGGACCCATAAAACAAAATAGATTATGAACCACTGTTCCAGCAGAAACATGCACTGCTTCCACTTGTTCTGGAACTTCCTGATCACCAGAGGCTTGGCCAAGAAGGACACTTAGTAATATATGCAATTTATTTGTATGAGGTGCTGTGAGTTCCCAGGCTGCTGACTACATAATTGGAGCCCTTTGAAAGTGCTAGTTGATAGCTATAATTAGGTAAAAATAAATGCGCCAGACCCTTTCCTGATGACTGTTGCCTAAAGACCAGGCAGAAGTACTCTGTGATTTTCCTAGAGTTGAAAGCCGGTGACCTTCAGTGTCCATCCTCTGCCCTTGGGATGGTTATTAGGGCTCTACATGTAATAGCCTTAGGCAGCAGCGTGGTTGAAATGAGACCCAACACTGCTTATCCAGGTCTCTGCACTTTCTACATCTGTCACCCCCAAATGAGTTTGATCAATATTTGATTATTAGTCACCAGGAGGTAATCACAGAATTAAAATAATCAAATAACACTGCATTCATATGAGCCCAGGGTACTCTAAGCACATCAGGTTATTCTGATGATAAAAACAGCTCTGATCCTATAATGACCATGATTGCCTACACTTAAACAATACCCAGCCATCCTTCCATTTCCATACTTTACATAGAGATGAACACTTAGGAGCTCTAGTCTTGGAGTTGGACTGTATAGACTCATCCCAATTCTTCTACTTAACTGTGATTCTGGTATGTTACTTATCCTCTCTAAGATTAACTTGATCATGTATGGAAAGCACTTAGCACCTTGACTGGCACACAGAGAGGTTAGTAAGTTCTATAGGTATATATTTTAACAGCTTTACTGAGGTATTTACATGACATAAAATTCATCCACTGAACTCTGCAATTCAATGAATTTTGCAGATTTGTAGGGTTGTTCAACAATCGCCATAATCCAGTTTTAGAACATTTCCGTTATCCCACAGAGTTCCCTTGTGCCCATTTGCAGTTAGTTTCTACTTATACCCCTTCAGGCAACCACTGATCTTCTATGGCTATAGATTTGCCCACTCTGGACATTTCATATGAATGGAATCATACAGTAACATGTAGACTTTTAATCTGGCTTCTTTCACATAAGGTAATATTTTTGAGGTATTTGTATATGTTGTAGCATGTATTGGTACTTCATTCATTTTTATGGCCAAGTAATATTCGGTTGTATGATATACCACATTTTGGGGTGCTTCTGCATTTTACCTCTTATGAGTAATGCTGCTCTGAACAGTCTTATACATTTTTCATGTGGACATAAGCTTTCAGTTCTCTTGGGTATATACCTAGGAGTGGAATTGATGAGTTACAGTAGATGGATGCAGAGCATTTTAAGAGAGTGACAAACTGTTTTTCCAGAGGGGCAGTACCTTTTTACTTTGTCAATACCGTATACTTGCATTCCATTTTTTAAAACCACATCTTTACCAACACTTGTTATTGTCATTCTTTTTGAAGATATTAACTTCAGTGGGCATAGAATGGTATCTCATTGTGGTTTGGTTTACATTTCCCTAATGATTAATGATGCTGAGCATCTCTCATGTGCTTATTAGCCATTCATGTACCTTCTTTGGTGAAATGTGTATTCAGATATTTTGAACATTTTTAATTGGTTCATTTTCTTATTGAGCTGTAAGAGTTCCTTATATGGTCTATATATAATTCCTTTATCAGATATATGATTTGCAACTATTTTCTCCCAATCTGTGCCTTTTCCTTCATTTTCTTACTGGCTTCTTTTGGAACACAAACATTTTTTAAAAATTTTGATGAAGTCCAGTTTATTAATTTTTCATTTTATGAATTATTCATTTGGTTTTGTACTTTAGAGCTTTTTGTCTAACAAAAGTTCACTAAGATTTTTTCTTGTTCATTTTTTCTTAAAGTTTTATAGTTTTAGTCTTACTGTTAGGTCTATGATCCATTTTTGAGTTAATTTTGGGGTATGGTGTGAAACTTAAGGGTTTAAGTTTCTTTCGTTTGTGGATATTGCTGGTCTCAGTTATCATTTGTTAATAATAATATCTTGGCCTTATATAATATAATATAATAATAATATCTTGGCACGTCTGTTGGAAATCTGTTGACCATAAATGTACAGGTTATATTCTGGGCTCTCAAATATGTCCCATTAATCTATATGCCTATGCTTGCACAAATACTGTATATTCTTGATCAGATGTAGGCAAACCACACTGCATGGGACCATTCCAGCTTGCAGCTTGCTTTTGCATGGACCGTGAGCTAAGAATGATTTTTATACTTTAAAATTTAAACAAAAAATAAATAATATGCCACAGAGGCCTATGTGGTCCACAAAGTATAAAATATTTACTGTTTGACTCTATAGCAAAAGTTTGCTGATTCCTGATCTTGACTTCATACTGTGGCTTTGTACTAAATTTCAAAATTGGGTGATGTAGGTCCTTTAACTTTGTTCTTCTTTTTCAAAATTATTTAGGTAGTTAATTCTCTTGTCCATATAAATTTTTGAGTCAGTTTGTCAATTTCTAATAAACAGCTGCTGAGATTTTGATAGAGATTGTACAAAATCTATAAATTAAATTGGGGAGAATTGCCTTCTTAACTGTATTGAGTCTTCCAGTCCATGAACATGAAATGTTTCTCCATTTGTTTACATTTTCTTTACTTTGTTTCAGTAATGTTTTATAGTTGCCAATGTACAAGGCTTGCACATTGCTTGATTTAATTACTTATTTTATAATTTTTGACACTAATTTAAATGGAGTTGCTTTCTTAATTTCATTTTTGGAGTGTAAGTTGCTAGTAAATACAACTACAAATGACTTTTCTATATTGATTTTATATCCTGTCACCTTGCTAAAATCACTTATTAATTCTAGTAGTATTTTTGTGGGTTCCTTCGAATTTTCTACACATAGGATTATGTCGTCTGTGACTAAAATTTTACTTATTCCTTTCTAATCTGGATACCTTTAAGTTTTACTATCTTTTCCCCCCTTTTGCACTGTGTAGAACTTCCAGTACAAGGCTGAATAGAAATGGTGAAAGTGACATGCTTAGCTTACTCCTGGTCATAGAGGAAAGTAGTCAGTCTTTCACCATTAAATATATTGCTTGCTGTGGGTATTTCATTTTGCCTTTTTACCAGGTCAATTAAGTTTCCCTTTTTTTTCTAGGTTGTTGAAAAACTTTTTCATTAATGTAAATTGGATTTTGGCAATTTTTTCCCCATGTCTATTGAGATGAGCACGTGTTTTTTGTCCTTTATTTATTTAGTAAGATATATTACATTGTGTTAAGCTGACTTTGTTTTTAAACTATGGTAAATCTAATTTGGTCACAGTGTACAATGCTTGTTTATATATTGCAGGATTCGGTTTGCTAATATTTTGTTGAGGATTTTTGTGTCTATGTTCATGATGGATATTGGTCTGTTGTTTTATTTACTTGAGTTGTCTTTGTCTGGCATTAGTGTTAGGGTAGTAGAGGTCTCATGGCATGTGATAAAAGTGTTCTCTACTTTCTGAGTTTGTATAGGCTTCCTATTATTTTTTTCTTTAAATGTTTGGTAGAATTCACCAGTAAAACCATCTTAACCTTGGATTTTCTTTGAAAGAAGATTTTTAAGAATTAATTCGATTTAAAAACCTGAATTGGTCTATTCAGATTTTCTTTTTTTTCTGCTAATCTGTGTCTTTCTAGGAATTTGACCACTTCATATAACTTATCTAATTTGTGTGTTATTTTAATTCCTGTTGATTTTACTTTTTGCTCCTTTTTAATGTTATTTTCTTAGTATTTGTTCTATGGATGACTGTACATCACAATGTAATTCAGATTAATACTAACTTAACTTTTTTAAATTATGGAGACTTTGCTCCAATGTGGCTCCAGTTCCTTTGTTTGAGTTATCATTATATAAATTATATCTATCCTTGGACTGTATCCAAATATACTGTGTTAAAATGATTGCTTTGTATAACCACAGGCTCTTTCAACGAGTTAAGAAAAGAAACCAAAAAAGATTTATGTGAATATCATCTTTATTGAGTTATAATTCATATACCATAAAATTCACCCATTTAAATGGTATAATCAATGGATTTTAGCATATTCACAAAGTTTTCCAACATCACCACAATCTAACTTGAGAACATTTCATTGCCACAAAAAGAAATCCCATACCTACTATCAGGTACTTCTCATTTTCCCTTTACCATCCCTCCAGCTCTAGGCAGCCATAACCTACTTGCTATCTCTATATATTTGTCTGTTCTGGACATTTCATGTAATTCCATCATACAGTATGTCTTTAGTGACTGGCTTCTTTCACTTACATACTGTTTTCAAGCTTCATCCATACTGTAGCGTACATTTGTATTTCATTCTTTTTATTGCCAAATGATACTTCATTATATGGATATACCGCATTTTGTGGCACCACATTTATGGTTATACCACCTTCATCAGTTGATGCATATTTGGCTTGTTTCCATTGTTTTACTATTATAAATAATTTTACTGTGATTATTGTACACAGATTTTCATGTGGATATGTTTTCCTTACCCACTTCATATCTTATAATGATGCTTCCCCTCTCCCATCTAATTTCTCATCACTGAAGAATTCCCTTCTGTGTCATGAAGAACTCTCCTGGTTCTGAACCTCATTCTCTATCACCACATCCAGGACCTTGCTCCCTTCCTACAGTCATTTTCATCGCCTGTGACTCCTTGCTGTCACTCTACAGACATGATCAGGATATGTCCTTATACCAAACCTTCAGAGTTATCTTTGCCCCTTGCCATCATTCTTCTCATCTGATTGGTTGCCAAATATGGCAGACTCGAACTTTGAGGCTTATTCTGCACCCCTCTCCAACAATCCTGGGCCAGTTCTTTATGACCCCTCACCCAGATTCCTCAGGCAAATCTTTCCCCATACCCTGTATCAGATGTGACCACTTTCTCCTCTGAAGCAGTTTGTACTTTTATGATGGCACTTAAGTTCTAGTCTGTGGAATTATTGTTTGTGCCCTAGTTGTGGTTCCTTTGTTACCTTCTGGAGACAAGTATGGTTTCTTACATAACCTTACTCATTCTCAGATCCCCAGAGCATATGGTCAGAGAATAGAGATGGCACTCAGTAAATCAAACATCTGCAGATTTAGGTTTGATTTGGATTTTCAACATTTATTCTTGCTCTCTCGCTCCCTTCCTCCCTCTACCTTCTTCCTCCCTTCCTTTCTCTGCTCCTCTCTATCAATCCTTATTTCACTCTCTTTAGTCATCTCCTCCACTCTTCCTCTCTCACTTCCAACTTTGTGTATAAAAATGATTCCTGTTTCCATGCTTGAGACATGTTAGGCACTCAACAAAAACATGATGGTTAAGTAGAATCATTGCTGAATTTGAATCAATTCTTTTCAGATGGATTTCCTTTCTAAACCTCTTCACCACCTTGATTTTAATATATTTTTGAGGGGAAGGAGGAAAGATGTGGAAGGAGAAAGGAATGCATGTAGGTGTGTTTGAGGGAAAGAAATATGTCAGTGAATCAGTAGTTTGTCGGTATTTGTGATGTAGTGGCAAATCCTGCTTAAGTTTTGACTCAAAGCTGGAGTATCCCAGTAGAGGCTGTACACCAACCACTTGGCTCTTGTTTCATAGAGGTCTCCTTTGATGGGTGCAAGATTGGATTCAAGTGCCCCTGAAGTTGAGTCTAGTCTAGTACCATTTAGAGTCTAATCTAATACTTTTTAAAGGGTTTTTAATGAGCAAGATCAAGCAGTGGAGAGTCGTCCCAGGAAAGCAGTAGCAACCATTGCAAGTGCCCGGCTTCCAAAAAATGGGAAAAGGTTTTCATGACCTCAAAGGCCTTTGACTTCTTCCTTGACTGTCTCTCCATTAATCAGTGAGCTTCTTCAGCCCAGGGAGTTAGTCATCACTTGTAGTTCCAGTGCCCAGAATGGAACCTTCTACTTAGCAGGTATTCAGTTGGTATGTAATGGATCAGAATAAATTGAAGATTGATTTGCATTTGAAAGCCAATCTTTGACATTCCTTCTACTTTGAAAATTCAGATTCCTCTGATTTCAACCATAGCAGCTGTGTCCAAGTCTCAGGCATGGGAACCTTGTGCTCTCTTTGTTTCAATCACCTCTTTTTGTTCCAGTAGTATAGGTTTTCAGTCAATTCTGGGGATGGTCTCAGTTTCCTGTTGTACTTACCAAGATGTGATAAGATTTCAAGGAAGGCCCAAAGAATAAATTTCCAGGAGTTGATATACAGTCACACTTTCTGCGAATATAATAGTCTGAAAATATATTAGAGTTTAGAATGAACATTCTTTGTGATGCACAGGATTTCTTCATAGAGTGGCTATTAAGCAATGGGAGGGGCTCATTTCAAACCTCAGCTTCCCTTAGAGGGGTTCTAGTTATGGGGTAAAACTGCCTTTTAGGTTAGCACTTGCAGTATAAGCTACTTTGCCTGTGGTTTAAACCTGGACTATAGCACTCATTATTCTTCTGCTTAGAGAGAAAAGTTTGAAGACCTTTGGAACTCTGGGTTTTGCATTTCCAACTTGCTAATTAAATATAGATGTAAATTCCTTAAATGCTTGTAATTAGCAATTCGTGATTTGCATTGGTTTTTGTCAAGCAATCTGTTTGGGGAGCTTGAAGCCACTGGGACATTGCTGGCTTTGGTGAAGTTTATTTAATTTCTTCTTATGACATTCTTCATCTTGGAAATGGGGTTTTCAAATATTGCTTTCCAAGGCGTCATTCCTGATTTGATGTTTTTTATTTCCGCACTGGGATTGGCTCAGGGTGCCGAGGAAGCAATTTGTGGTGCTTTGTATTAACGTTGTAATATCCAAGAAAATTGCCTTATTGTGTGTTGTGTCTAGCATGTGGTACCTTATTGAAAATGTTGCAGATTTCGACAATGTGATAGGTTTGCTATCCTTGATTTATATTCCAAATGATCTTATTTTCTTTATATTAATATTTTATTCTATTTTGAGATTCAGTTTTTCTTCCTGGTGGCATTTAGAAGCATTTCATTGGCATTTTCTATAATTCACCCTCTTTGAGGGTAAAAAAAATAGCAAATACAGTTCTTCATGTAGAATATTCTCCCTTCATTTAAAAATCGACATTGAACATGAACTGAACCAATTACTACAGCCTTAGTAATAGCAGTAATTTTACAACTTCTCATTTTGTGGAGGAGTTACATCTTGTTAGAGAGGCTTTAATACCGTGCCCCACAAATGGCTATTTTTTGCCTTCTCTAAAGTAGTTTTACTCACGTGGTTCCCTTCTCTTGGCATGTCGTTCCGCTCCATTTCCTGCTTTGTTGATAAGGCCACCTCCTCCATGAAACCTCTCTACTTCCTTCCTGCCCTGTTTGGAATTGATGGCTTTGTCACTTTGGGTACCTTGGGCTTGGTAAGCACCTCTCTTATGCTCCTTGCCAAGGTGTGGCTTGTATAGAGTTCAAGGAGCTCCTGCTCACTGTTTCATTAGGCTGGTGGATACTTGAGGAAGGGTAGAATACGGTTAGCATCCAATGCCCAGAGTGTATTACACAGTGCCTGGCACATGCATGTTTGTTGCATGAACAATCTGACTTCTTATATTGAGCTGATCCTTCTGGGGAGAGGATCCATGGAGTCAAATGGCCTGTTGAGATAGGGTCTGGCCATAAGTCGACTGAGCAGAGGGGAAGGAGTCGGAGGACTCTATTTGAACTCCAGACTTGCAAATGATGTGGCCTGCAGTTACTTTGATTTTCTGAGCCTCAGGTCCCTTATTTTCTGCATTATAAATATTAATAACATCTTAATTGGAAGCGGTACTGTGAGGATTAAAAGAATGACTGTACGAATCCATTATAATCTGTCAGTGCAAAGACAGATCAGTAAATTTCCACGTGTAGAGACTCAGTTTTCCTCATCTGTAAAATAGGGCTAACACCTACCTTCCTTAGTGGGTTATATGTGGAAATGCTCACCATATGGTAGGTACTCAGCAAATAGTGCTTGCTTATGGAGTCTCCTCTGTACACTGTCCTGGAGGGGGACTTTTTTAGCCTTTGAGGAATGTGTATTGATGGCAGGCTGCTTATACCTTGGATTATACAATTAAAAAAAAAAGCCTTGCTATTTCCACTTTCTCAGCTATAAAATGCAAAGTAATTAAACTTGCTAGTAAATGCTTTCATGTCTTTGAATGGCAGCAATAAAAAAGGGCTAAATATAATTCTTTTAAAATCATGTCCTTAATGTGGAGGAAATATCCTATTGACCTGCATAAATTCCCGCCTCCGATTTTGAGAATTCTAAGAAAAATGTCTTCCCCTCCCAAGTTCCCATTTGAAGGCATTGTCTTTATTGAAACAGCAATGGTAGCTGTCAGCAAAGGAGCAAAGGAGCATTTCCCCCCCCCCCCCCAGGTAACCAAGGGTTAAAATCAAAGCTTAAGGAAGCTGCTATATGAAGGACTGGAAAGAGAGCTAATTTCTTAGCCTTTACTTACTCCTCCGCCCCCTCTGTTGCCTCTCACCTTCTTCCCACCTTAAAGGAGTAGGTGTGTAGGACTCTGTATCTGCCTCCCTTTCTCAGTGCTTCTCTTTCCCACCCGCTCACACTTCCCAGGACTTCTTCACTCCCCCACCCCTGCTGACTTTCCTTTCCTGGGACCCAGGACAATTAACCCTTCAACCTAAAACTGGCAAGGAAAGGCAATCCTAAATGTAAACAGCCGACCCCTACATTGTAAATTACTTGAAAATCGGCTCTGTTATTCTATCACAAAGAGCCTGCCTTAAAGCGCTCCGACAACTCTTGAAGGACAAAGGAAGGCTCAGAGGTTACAATTAATTTAGCGCCTGATCGCTATGTCACTCTGGATGGGTCTCAGTTCTTTTATAAATTGCCCTGGGATCTGAAAGGTCAGTGAAGTTTGCCAAAGGTGGCAGTGGCTCCTTTGTCCCTCTTGATATCTTCTCCACAAAGGCCGGTGGGGCTGCTCAGGGCATTACATAGGCAAGCCCCTATTTGTCACAGGACATGATTATAGAACTGCCTTTTGGAAACGAGGTGTTTCATAATCTTTTCATTACTGAAGCCCCTCCTTGTGAGGCTGTGGTTGTAAGTCCCTTGCATGGACTTGACCAACTGGCAAAAATTTTGCTACAAGCATCTTTTCCAAAGAAATTTATTTTTTTTCTTTTAATGATTCTATCTTTGGGCTTTCACGTCACATCTTTTTAGATACCCCGAGGCAATATTTTTGTGGGCTTATAGAAAAACAGAATGTTGGTGTAAATCCAAGTGTTCCCCCCCCTCCTTGAAAAGTTTTTGTGATCTTGAAAGTATACTGAATTTTACAATATACCATTCACTTCTCCAAAACTTGGGCTGTAGGCTTTGGCCCTAAGTGTGTTTTTCTACTGAGGTGTTACATCCCCCTGTTTCTAACAGCTAAAGAAAATGAATTCATTCAAGGTCTCCTCTTCCATTCATCAAGGGTTGAAGCTGGGACTTGGGCCTCTAAGAGAAACTTTCCAGAAAGTTCTGTGCTAATTGCAAGCTAACCAGTTCCCTGTCTCTAAACAAAATGTTCGGGCATCTTGGGTGCTGCTGACACAGATGGAGTGCGAGAAAGGAAGCAGCTGGCTAGAATCCTGCCTTTTATTTTTCCTCTCCAACCTTCTAACCTTTGTTAATCTCTCAACCTTATGAGGACTTGACCCTCAACAACCTTTAGCCCCTGAGTTCCTTGGCAAAGGGAAAGAGTTTTGCTGAAGATTGTGCTGTGTTCAATGGAGCCAGTGGGGGACTTTGATACACCTCATTAACTCTTAAGCAGAACTGGGCATATGGATACCAGGGCTCCATTTCTAGAGAGTCAGACTCTAATCCAGGGTCCTCTAAACCCTTAAATCCTGAACTTGAACCTTGAACATTGAATGGAAACCTTACATTGAAAATCACCTTGAACTCTCCCCCACTCTCTGCTTCTCCCAGAGATGCATTAGCTGTGACAGGGGTGCATTAGCTTGTGGTTCTGCTGTGACAGTTACTTTGGTAATAAATGCCACCTGCTGGAAACATATTCTCCAAACTCAACTCCCTCCCCACCTACCTCCTGGCTGCCCCAGGCTTCAGCACACCCTGTGGTTTCTTTCCTTTGCCTGTGAGTCTTGCTTCTTGATAGAATGTAGCCAACAGCTCTCTTGTCATTGGGAAGGAGAGTTCATTTCTTCATGTCTTGGGATTCTGCTTTGTGATCTATGGCCTTCTCCGACATGCCAGGAGCACAAAAAACTTCCCTAATTCTCTCTTGCCTGTGTCCTGCCTTGGGCCTCCCTTCCGGACCCAGGGGCATGGGAGAGCTTCTCCCACATGGTGGAGCGGCCAGCCAAGTCCGGGGGTGGGGGATGGGGCAGGTTGGGCAGTCACCACGGCCCTGATATTGTTACAAGGCTCAGCCAGGAGTTAGGTTTCCCATTCTCATATAGCCGGTTTGAGTGGGTGGAAGCACGCGTGTGGGGTTCTGAGAACTCTTGAGTCCAACAGTTGTCCTGTCTTCCAAAGTACTGGGAAGAAATGTTTGGTTTGAACCTTTAGAGAGTTCTCACCCATACCTACGAGTTTAGCTATGATCTGGTATCTTGGACTGTTTGCGTGGAGGTCCTTATCACTGCCAGTCCTTGGCTTCTCTTGTGCCCTAAGGCAGGTGTTTCAAAATTGAAATGAAGTTTCATGGTTGGATCTGCTTATTGATTCCTATTCTCCCTTTTGGCAGGGACAGCTCTAGGATAAAATTTTCTGGTGAGTTTTTATGGATTGCTTGTTGGTCTAAAAGCATGTGGAGAATCATCCCCAAGGCCAGAGCAAGAATGCTGGGGAAGTGCCCTTCTTTATCTAGGGTACCTCTGCAGCTTCAGGAGTATTGATAGTCTTGGCAGAAGGAAATGTATGAAGCTTCTGGCTGCTTGAGGAGAAAATTGGCGTGTTGGGCTGCTCCCAGAAAGTAGGAGGGAGGTGGGGAAAGCTGTGGAAGGCAAAAAGAATGTATCTTGTCACTTGTGAGGGCCGCTTTGTTTACTGGTAGGTCAGTGAAGCTTTGGCATCATTTCCCAGGAACCTGCACTGGGAATCCCTTTCAATTTCATGCTAATTAGGGCCAGTTCTCTCCTCTCCAGGCCTTATACCAAACGTGTATTCCTGATCATTCAGTACATTATATCTCTTTTGACACTTGTATTCTTGTTTGTTTGTTTGGCACTTCTATTCTTAACCACTTTATATGTGTGTTCGACTCATGGCTGCTCACTAATGTCATTAGTCATTCATTCATTCACTCCCTTGCTCAATCAACAAATATGCTTTGAATTCAAGTCTATGCTGGGGAATGAGACCCAGCTCCACTAGACTGTGAACTTCTTAAGAACAGGGAAGATTGCAATTCATTTATTTATGCATTTGCCATGCTTGAACTATAGTTTCCTGAAGTATGAATGGATGCTTCAGGCGAATGCAGTTTAATGAAGTTGACCACCGAGGCTTCTTCTCAGGCCAGGTGTTGGTATTTTAATATCCTTTCATAACCGGAGGTCTGCAGGCAAGGTAAAATTACGAAGATTGTGAGCTAAGGAATAAACGTGGCATTAATCTGGATGCCCAAGTGAGCAGCCTCTCATTGTCACCTATTGAATCACGTGGCTTCTGCCTTTCCTGGGAGTAACTAAGAGGATGAGTGGAGCTGGAAAAGAACAGCGAGTTTGTATCACCCATAAGGTAGAGAGGAAGTGAGCTGGAGCATCTGGCCCTGACCCTGTGGTTTTGCAATAGCAGCAATACAGCAGTACAGAGGGATTGGCACCTTATATAGACTGGTCACCGAGTAGCCCCATCGCAAAAATATTCATCTTCCGTGTTTTAGTGCTCGCCAGTTCCAATGCTGCTCCTCCTCCCTTCCTTCTGATTTTCTGTCCCTATTTAATTGGCCTTCATCCTGTATGGGGGAGATCTCAGGAGGAGATGCGCTGGGTTGAAGTTTTCCTGGCAAGCACGTGACACAGCTGTGGGACTCAGCACTTCATTGCCTCCACTCCTGAGGATTTGTGGACAGAAGTTCTGGGCTTTTGCAATGCTTTGATCAGCATGTCCAGAAAGAGCATTTAATTGATTGTATCATGCTTATCTATTTTTTTTATTGTTAAAAGTATCCACGTTCTAAAGCCTCTTTGTCTAGTATAGTTCTGAACCTAGCACACATTGATTATTTTTCCTGTTTTCAAAAACACAGCAATCATGGTTGTTTCTCAGTATCCCAGAGGGACAGGGAGTCAGCTTCCCTATAAACCTTTGCTGGTTGTGACCATTAACTATGTAAAACAATAGGCAATGCTACAGAGTTTATATGATCACATTGAAGGGATCCTTTTAAATTATAAGAGTTATTGTTATTTGTGTAAAATATACTCAAGGTACTTGACTTGGTTTTTGGAACATTCTGCTGACAATGAGAGCATTTGGGCTCAAGTGACCATGCCATTAATTAATTAATTGTATGATCTTGGGTAAGTCACGTCCTTTCTCTTCTCACTCAGTATCCTAATCTGTAAAATAAGGGGTTGTTTAGTCCTCTGTAAATCTCCCTCCAACATTGACATTCCAAACTTAAAAAAGCTGCAATGGATCGAAAATGAAAACAAAAATTAATAAAAAAAAAGTTCCTGGACGACAACCTGTTCTTTGCAATCTTTCCAACTTAGGAAGTTTAAACATATGAGAGAATTAATTGAAATGCTGACTTTCAAATGCTAAAACAATCACCTTACCTATATGGGATTTTATTTATTCATTTCACCCTCCTCGAGATGGCTCCCTCATCTGCCTGCCCATTGTCTGCTTGCTGTGTTTCCTCATCTTCTTTTAAGAGGCACCGGGAAACAAACCCAAGATTTCCCATATGGGAGGTGAGAGCCCAATTGCTTGAGCCACATCTGCTCCCTGCTGCTTGCATCATCTGCTTGTTGCAGTGTCTGCTCATTGTAGTTTCTGCTTATCTTCTTCAGGAGGCACCGAGAACCGAACCTGGCACCTCCCATGTGGGAGGTGGGCACCCAACTGCTTGAGCCACATCCACTTCCCTGATTTATTTTAATAAGCATAGAACCCAGGACCTTGTACATGGGAAGCAGATGCTCAACCGCTGAGCTGCATGTGCTTCCCCCATATGGGTTTTTAAAAACTGATTTCTTGAATAAGTCTATGAACTACTTTCAGGTTTCTGAACCAATAAAGGACAGTGGTATGGGTGATTTGAATGTCTTTCCCACCCACATTCCCACCTCCAGTAGAAGTTGTTTCCTGCCCCAGGATAATATTGGAATGTGCTCATATCTTTAGCACATACCAATTTGTTTTGAAGGAAAGTGGCCCTGGAAAGGTGTTGGTAGGCAAGGAAA
Organism: Dasypus novemcinctus; assembly: GCF_030445035.2. Taxonomy (NCBI): domain Eukaryota; kingdom Metazoa; phylum Chordata; class Mammalia; order Cingulata; family Dasypodidae; genus Dasypus; species Dasypus novemcinctus. The sequence continues at coordinate 151,394,861 of NC_080704.1, read as the reverse complement.
GATGGTGGCGTGATTTTAACATCCAAACTTATAAGATGGTGATCTATAACAAAGTGTCAGCTTGTTCGTTTACTGTTTACAATGCCAGCTGATACTGATGGCTCACACCTTATAGTGGGGATTCTACTCAGGACACCAAGTTATAGACCAATGAATTCTCCAAGGAGAACAGAGAGTTGAAATATTTCTGCATATTTTCTCTGAGAAATACAGCCTGTTTTCCAGGTGTAGAATTTTTCTGTTGAGAGGCCAAATCTTACCCCAGAAGAATCCAAACACCTTTTTTGAGTTCTATTCTTGGCCACGTAGATAAAACTGGTGTGTTTCCTCAGCTTCCTTGGCCACTGATTTTTAAATGGCCTCCTATTGTGAGGTACAAATTCTTGATGTAGGCACTTTCCATTTTGCTAGTAGGTACTTTAATAACATTTCTTTGAAAACACTTTAACTACTACAACTAAATTACCACCAAAAGCTTACTGTGTGTTAGGGTGTGTGCTAAGTGCTTTCACAAAGTATCTCATTAAGTCATCATATCAACCTTGTGCCGATCTGTATAGTAGGACTTTCTGCAGATAATGGAAATGTTTAGTAATATCAGTACTATCTTATATCTGCAGTATCATGGAACTGTGGGTCATTTATTTTTTTAAATTTACTTTTATTCTATTTTTTCAATAAATAAAAAATAGAAATGAAAACATGAATAGGCAGCCACAAAAATGAATTATTTTCATAGAGCATTATTTCTTCTTGGCAGCTGCCTCCTTCTCTCCCTTTGCCCCCATCACTCCTTGCATTGATGAGCACTAAGTGATCATTGTGTTCAGCAGAACACAGTCAGCAGAAGGAAGTACTGCAGGGGAAGTCACCGTATACACTTACATAAAGTAATTTATTCTGTGATGGTTGGCACAGATGTACAAAGACTGTGTGGGCAGAATCAGCAGAGGAGTGGGAATGAAAGAGGAGACCATCTGGTAGAATGTGCTGTGGCAAACCAAGCTGCATATTATGAACATGAAATACCAGAAGAAAATCCAAATGTACTGGACTTGGAATAAAACCAGCTGAAACTATAAAACACGTAACTACAGACTGACAATATGTGGTTCATAAGCATGGATATGCCCATTACCTGGGAGAACATCATAAAAGCCAGATTTTGCAGACCATATTCTACGTGGATTTCCCTTAGGGAAAAGAATTAATAAACTCTTCCTCCCCCGGCCCACTGGCCCCCCAGACCCCCAGCTCCCTTAGTAAGAGCTCCTGTTCCAGTGAATAATGATAAATGCATGATGAACAGGGAGACATTGGGATTTGGTTTGGTTTCTCTAGAGTCACAGTGATCGCTGAACTGGGACACCTGAACCACACAACTAGACAGGCATGTGGGTAGAAGGAAATGTTTTTCCTTTCCTCCCTTCCTCCCTCCCTCCCTGTGCCTCTCGCTCTTCTTCCTTCCTTTTTTCTGTTTTCCTAAGCAGTTCACATCCCTATTCTTGAGCCTGCATCTCTGGAATTCTTTATAATTTCTCGACCCAGTGAGCAATTTTCCATTTTCTCTTTATTCTTTCTCTGGGGCTCTTTCGAGTGCATGCATCTTGCACATCCAGCGACTTCTGCTTTTTTCCCACCTTCATGCTTTGACTGCCCTGCGCATTGGAGTGTTGATAAATTCGTCATGATCTTTATCTGCACAAAGTTCTTCCTGGTATTTCAAGTCCTTTCATGACAACTCTGATGCAAGTGTGCTTTTGGTCACGTTTTCCTTCCGAGGAGATAGCTGCATGTGGTGGCTTGATTGATCAGGGGCCTGAAAGCAGTATATGTGTTTGAAGGGCTGTCACTGGGAAGGGGGACTTTGATATTTCCTGCTCAGCTAGAAGGACTCCACAAATCCCAGAGGGAGGTGGATTTAGACTCTGTAAAAGGAAACACCTTCTAATATAGCAAGTCAAAGACAGAATGGGTTAGCTGCAGGGCAGACATCCAGGTGTGCGATTTGTGCCTTGCACAAAGGCTCCTGGCTGTGGAAATGCCTGAGAGCTGAAATCTAGCCCTTGCTTGGCTCACCAAACCCTGAGCTCTGGGCGTGGTCTGTGTCTGCCTGGAGAAAGGGGTGACTGGAAAGAGGACCTTTTAGTCTCCCACAAAAGGCATGCTATATGCTAGGGATAGCTCTGGCTCTCCCAGGAGGGGGCACCTTCTTCTCCACACTTTGTTTGTTGCAGAACAAAGGAGGGAATGGCTGAGCTTTTCCACTCGAGGAAGACCTTGCCTTTTCACGGTCATCTCTGTACTTTCTGTGTGTGCTTAGATTCTATTGCCCTGGGGAACCATCCCTTCTTCTTGTCTGCCATCTTCTTGTATCTTCTTATCTCACCCTAGGCTGACAACATCTATATTGAGACTCTTAATTTCCTGGAGATGGATAGGTGCCATCATGTCCAGTGCCGGGTAGAGTTTTCAAGGCAGGGGATGTGCCTTCTCCCTCCTTTGCAATGGTGGTCAGCATCCTCTGTCATGCCCACCACTCAGTGCTTTGTGGGGCAACCCAGGGGATCATGCAAGCGGAAAGCACTTGGCAAGCTGAGAAGTGTCATCATCAGTATGATGAGGGGCGATCCTGTCACACCTGGTAGTCTAGAGGCTGACAATGCCAGTCATATTAGTGTCTTCCTTAGAGATTAGTGCTTCTCATTTCACTGTCAAGAATTCCCTGATGACTGCAGTTCACAGCTGAGTCTCTATTCATCAACCTCCTTGCAGGGCTGCCATCCACATCACTCACTTGGCCCTCGGTGTATATAACATTGGGTAGTTAGTTACCCTTTCATGTGTACATCTTGTTTACCCGAAATACACTGGATACTAGGTCAGGGGCCATGCCATGTCCTCTCTTGGAATCCCCCATAGGACATGGTACAATGCACACTTTTGGAAGTGAACTAACTGATCCTTCCTTCTCCCCTCCTAGCCGTCCCTCCTTCAACAAGTTTTTATTTATCATCCATTTATTTATTATTGTTCTAATGACTCAAACAGAAGAAAGGCCCTGCCTTCATGGAGCTTTCTATTCTTGACCAGATCTGCCATTTCTTAGCCTCATGTGACTGCCATCAAATCAATTCCCTCGCTGGGACCATGTCCTCTGATGTACACTGAAGTGTTATAAAACAATAGCTTTCTTTTGTTATTTTTTACATCTTCTCTTTGCCTGGCAGCTAGCAGGATGGTGGTTAGTTTTCCTGAGGAATTTTAGTTTACTAATATTCATTAGCTCTTAGTTGTCCATAGCATTTAATAGCATTTGCTCTTTACCAGAAAAAATAGAGCTCATACAAAAAATGTGATTTATTAAAAAAAAAAACCTTAAGGAAAGATGATAAATTTACTCCTTTGTGATTTTTATAGAATTTGCTGTCCAATGATTGAATTCTCATATTATTTAGGTTTCAGATTTCAAGATTCTAAGGTAATATTGTTGTTAATAACATATTGTCTATGCAAAGCAACTAAATGTGTTCTCTTAGGAATGCATACTAATGCAGGTTTAATTGTTAAATAGGAATGGTCCATAATTTCACCCATGTCAAGTTTAAAATCACATGAAAACTCTAATAATGGCCTGCCTTTGGCTGTTGGTTCCAAGATGTGAGCACTATAATTAACGATAAGGAAACCACTGACCAGCTCAGAAAACCAGAGACTAGTTGCCTGGCATGGAAAGAAAATACTTTATTTCAGAAAGTCACTTCTCCATGAGAAAGGAACGGCAAGAGTAATCTTAAACTGGTTCATTCAGATCCCAAATGGAAGCTGAGATGGGTCTTAAGATTTGGTCCATGTCAATTTGCAGAGCCTGGGAGTAAAGAATTAAGTCAGTCCAACAACTTGACAAATTTCTAGTTAGTAAATGACTGGGAACTGTTCATTATTATTATGTATTTTTAAAAATTAGTTGTTTCCCATCCAAGTTAAAAAAACAAAGTATGGGTTGGGGGAAAAATACACCAAATGTAAGATAAGGATTATAGTTGGTAGTAGTATTTTGACAATGCTCTTGCACAATTTGTAACAAATGTTTCACAACAATGCAAAGAATTGGTGGAGGGGTGATGTATGAGACCCGTGTCTGATTTACGTATGTTTATTTTGTAAGTTCACAATCTTTACTGTACACTTATTGTTTATGCATGTTCATGTATGAATGATATACTTCAATAAAAGAAATCAGTTGTTTCACTTGATTATGTCATCCTTACTCCAGTGCTCCAGCCCCACTGGTTTTTGTGTGGTGACAGCCATTTGCTTATAGTGCCATTTCATTCAGTTGGGCATTCAACAAATATTTATGGCATGCCTACTATTTTCCAGATATTGTATTTGGCACTGGGGATATGCTGGTGAACAAAACAGACATGGTCCCTGCTCTCATGAAATTTACAGTCTGGTCTCCTTCAGTCATTTCATTTCTCTCAGCCACAATGACATGTCTTAAAATGGGTATGGGTCTACTTTGAAGGACTATTATGACAATTAAATGAGCCCATACAGGGAAACGGACTTGGCCCAGTGGTTAGGGCGTCCGTCTACCACATGGAAGGTCCGCGGTTCAAACCCGGGCCTCCTTGACCTGTGTGGAGCTGGCCGATGTGCAGTGCTGATGCGCGCAAGGAGTGCCCTGCCACACAGGGGTGTCCCCTGCGTAGGGGAGCCCCACGCGCAAGGAGTGCGCCCCGTAAGGAGAGCCGCCCAGCGCAAAAGAAAGTGCAGCCTGCCCAGGAATGGCGCCGCCCACACTTCCCGTGCCGCTGACGACAACAGAAGGGGACAAAGAAACAAGATGCAGCAAATAGACACAGAGAACAGACAACTGGGGGAGTGGGGGGCAAATAAATAAATAAATAAATAAATCTTTTTAAAAAAATGAGACCATACATATAAAACACTAACATGATGTTTGCCATATAGGACATGGTAAAACATCAACAGATGGTAGCTCTTTTTAATCATTGTGGGGGCTGCAGAACTGCAGTTTTGGTAAAGACCTTCTGGGGAAAGATTCACCCCATGGAATATCTCTAGTCCATGTACTGGGCAGGAAGATTTTTAGGTAACAAGCTACAATGGTTGAGGTTTCTCCAGATAGGTATTTCAACATCTGAATGAAAGAGCAAAGTCCAGTCAGTGTGGCATTTCTTGAGCTAATCAGGGGAAATTTAAAGATGGCTGTTTCCTCTAGCATTTGGGAAGTTATCAAAAGGCCAGACAGAATGAGCAATTCACTTCTCAGAGACCTGCCAAGAGTGAGGGAAGGTAGAGGTAAGGCCGAGTGATTTGGAAATCTGTTCATCTGTGTTAGAACAGGTCAAAACAACTCTTAATTTAGTCAGTTGATACAAAATAAATAGTAAAGGTTTGTAAAGGGCAATTTCCTCACACCGCTCCCCCCTCCCCCCAGACAATGAACCTTTTAGGTGGAACTTTTCAAAGAGGTTTTGTAATATAAATGTAAATGTAATGTAAAAGAAACAGTCTTGCTACAGTTTTTAAAAATGGAAGTTCCACTACATCCATTACAATTATATTTATTTATTTGTGTAGCATAGCAGATTGGATGGGATTACAAATTCATGGTGTTTTCTAGATTCATGGGTCCAGCAATAAGTTACACACATGTAATTGTTTATGCTCTCAGAACTAGTAGCACCGTTTTTGTATTCCACAGCCCTTAACCACAGCAACAACTTTTTTGCTTGTTCATATTGGCATGACTAGGTGAGCACCAAAAATCCTTCAATAGAGATGAGAAGTAATTAAGTTCAAGTCTCCTCAAATAAGATGTGTATCTATAAGGAGACAGATGATTTGTAGGACCACGAAGATGGCAGTCTTAAAAAATACCTCAGCAAGAACAGTGTTGTGGAGTAAAAGATGCAGATTCCTAAATGCTGTCAAACCAGTCTACTGGTCCTCTTTCCAAATGGGGAGCACCATTATATGATTTCTGGGTATTTGTTTGTGATTTTGATGTACATCAGTGTATTAGTCAGCCAAAAGGGTGCAAAATATCAGAAATCTGTTGGCTTTTATAAAGGATATTTATTTGGGATAGAAGCTTATAATTACCAGGCCCTAAAGAGTTCAATTCAAAATTACTTCCTCACCAAACTCTGTTGCCACGTGGTGAAGCAGATGGTGGGCGATACCTGTGAGAGTTCAGCCTTCCTCTTCCTCTTAAGGCTCCATGGGCCCAGCTTCTTCCGATCTCAGCTGTAGGCTGGCATAGGGCTTGTCTCTCTTTCCAGGGCTTCTTTCCAGGCTCAGCTGCTCTGGTCTCTTCACAATGTCAGCTGTAAACTATCAGGCTCATCTCTCTTCCTGGGGCCTTTGCTGCGTCTATGGAGCTGTCTCTCTTCCTCTGTGTTCTTCTCTGTGTATCTACTTCTGTGTTTTTGTTTTAAGATTTATTTTATTTATTTATTTCTCCCTACCCCCGCTCATTGTTTGTACTTGCTTTCTGCTCTCTGTTCGTCTTCTTTTTTTTCGGAGGCAACTGAAACTGAACCTAGAAACTGCCATGTGGGATGGAGGCACCCAATCACTTGAGCCACCTCTGCTCCCTGCTTGTTGTGTCTCTCATTGTGTTTCCTTGCTGTGTCTCTTCATTGCATCATCTTGCTGTGTCATCTTCTTGTGTCAGCTTGCCACGTTAGCTCATTGTCTTGCTCTTATTTTTTAGGAGGCACCGGGAACTGAACCTGGGACCTCCCATGTGGTAGGCGGCACCGAACTGCTTGAGCCACATCCACTTCCTTACTCCATTTATATAGACCAAGGAGGTAGGGACTCAACCCTGCACTCCTTAATGACCTGGTTGAATCAAAGCCCTAATCTTGATTTAACAGAGTAAAAGTGAAACCTCTGAATTTAATACAGTCAAAGGGGTATAACGCATAGTGGAACAGATCATTTTACAAAGATAATCAATAACTCTTTGGAATTCATAAATAATATCAAACAGCTACAGTCAGTCCCTAAGTGGTTCTTGAACTCCTCCTCCTTCAAGCCTCCCAGTGTGCCAGGCCAGACCTCACAATGCCCTTACCCCAGGCACACAATTCATTTACATTCCCATTGCAGTGTTTCAGAAGAGTTGATGTTTCTGGGCAACAGTGGATCCAGCTCTTCAGTATTTAGAGTCTGCTTATCCTTATTGAGGAGCATGTTGCCTCATTTTCTTGCCTGCAGTCTGCATGCCGACCTTTTGACCTTCGGAAACTCCAGATTCAAAGCTTGTGTAGGATTGGGGCAGGCAGTGGGAAGGGTGGACAGGATGGATGGAATCAATTTCACTTGCTGTCTTACAGCTCTTACAAATGGAATAACTAAATGAGGAAGGAGCTGGCACTCTTGGCTACAGTGTGTTGGGAGATTGTGGATTTCAGTGATCCATGCTCATGCTGTCCCCCAGGATCACAAATTATCGGCAACTGGCCATAAATGAAAGACAAAATTAATCTCTAGTTCAAGTTACCTTGTGTTTCCAGGATTGCAGGAAAGAGCACTGGCAGACAGCAGAGCTTGGGGCGATCAGCTATGTGTTGGCCTCCCATTTGGAACCCCTCTCCCACTTTAATCAGATGCCTGACACTTAAGAGACTGAATTGGCTGTGGCATCCATTTATCCATTTTATGGAATGGCTTGAGGTATCTACAGGGCCATAATCTGAATCCCATACTGGGATGTGTCCCCAGGCTTATTACTTAATGAAAGAATTGAAGACTTTGACACCTACAGATTCATTAGAGACAGCTGGATGGATTTACACCAAGGAGGTCATCCCCGAAAACCAGATGCATTTCTTTGGGCAGAGAGCAATGCAAATAGGCAAGAACGAAGCTTTAGCTTTAATCTGCATGTGCTCCAAGAATATTTTGATATGTTATTGCCTGCCCCAAATCATGATTGAGAAAGTAAGGTACTGCTATTGTCTTTCTGAAAGATATTAGAAAGGGGGCTGGGAGTCAGAAGCTGGGAAGAAGGACATACAAAGGTTTATAAAGGTGTAAACCCTATTACATGGAATTACGTATTATTATATTTTAAAAATGGGACAAAGTTATTCGTTCATACAATGCAATATGTTATTATACATGATGTTAAAATCCCCCTTTGGTTACTCCTACCCCTTGCTGCTGACAATACCACAGGTTTGGGGAGTTGCTAGTGTGGCAAAATTGGTCTAATATGTGAATATTTCCAGGAATATACTTTTTCACAAATGCAAAGGAGATAGATAAATGTTGCACAACCATCAAGGAGAAAATTAAATGAAATTTAAATTGTTCCAAACAGGAGAAATTAAATACTAAGAAATATGATTTGGGGTGAGGGGGTAGAATTGGGCTATGAAAGGCCACAAACCACGATAGTAGTTAAAATATTCTTCACCTTCTCTGTATTAGTCAGCCAAAGGGGTGCTGATGCAAAATACCAGAAGTGGGTTGGTTTTTATAAAGGGTATTTCTATAGGATATAAGCTTACATTTACCAGGTCATAAAGTGCAAGTTACCTCCCTCACCAAAGTCTGTTGCCACATGTTGGAGCAAGATGGCTGCCAACTTCTGCCAAGAGTTCAGGCTTCTTAGATTCCTCTCTTCCTGGGGCTCTGTTTTTCTCTGGGCTCAGCTGCTGTGCTCACTCAACAAGGCCAGCTGTAGGCTATTAGGCAAATGGCTTCTCTTGTAGGGACTTTCTTTCTTTCCTCATGACCAAGCTTCTCTGTGTTCATTTCTTCCCTGGGCTCCAACTCAAGACTCCAACCTTCCTTCTCTGTGGTGCAGTTTCTCTGTGAGTCCCTGCCCCTTGGTGGACAATGTCCTACTGAGGTTGTCCAATCAAAGCGTTAATCATTATTTAATCTAGTAAAAGCAAAATATCTGAATTCAATATACTCTAATATACCCAGAGGGTCAGATCAGTTTACAAGCATAATCCAATAACTATTTTTGGAATTCATAAAACATGTCAAACTGTTACATTCCCCAAGAACCAAATATCTTCCCCTTATGGGTGATAAAACCTTTCTTGAGAATTGTTTGATATAGATCTGTGAACCAGACTATTTAACACATGATACATAAATTGATACCAGTTATGGATGTTGTTTGTATTACCCACATTAGTACCTACAACGGGGAGGGAAATCATTATCTTCTTACTATGCGTTAAATACTCCCCCATGTATTATTTCATTTAATCCTCACAACAAACCTGACGTTGAGAGATTAAGCCACCATCTCAAACTCATGCAGTGGCAAGCCAGGGCTTGAACTCAGGCCTTTCTGATGCCAGAACCTCTTTTTCTAACACTTACTCACTTTTCCTAAAGGAGGCATTGCAAGGTGCATCTCTTTAGGAGGGACATAAAGGTAGGTGTTTGCTTTTAAAGATTATGGAGTCTTTATATTGCATTTTGCCTCTCATTGGGTAAAATAGGAAAGGGAAATTCGATGAGGAGTAGTACATTTTCTCCTTAACTTCATCTTTTTGTCTCTCCATGATTTAGAGTGTGTTCCTTAGTGTCATATGGAAAATAACCTTAGATTCTTGATAACATTGATAAAATGAATGCACTGAGATCCTAGTAGATAAGGTTAATAATATTATGTTCTTAACACAGACTTTACGGATCTTACACTAATTTGCATAGATTAATGGCTCTAAATTAGAACAAAAATAGACCTTCACTTGTGGAGCTTGAAGAAGACATTAATAGATGGCAGAGAATGTTAAGCATGTAAGAAGAACAATGATCTTCAATGCACAATTTTTTAAAGAAAGGGAAAAAATAAAATGATTTTCATCGTGGTGCCTGAAAAGTAGCTATGCACATAAAACCAAGCCAGGATGCTTTACCTAGCTCTGGGAAGAGAACAATCAGATTGTAGTCCACTCTCGAGTGTATGCTGTCCAAGTGCATATGTGTATGTGTGTGTGCACATGCATAGATGTAGAAAGGTTGCCATTCCTTAGCTGTACTTTGCCTTTTATATTTTAAGTAAATCATGTGCAGACATATGTATGTGTGAACTTCCCACCTGTGCTCTAACAGATGTTTTCCCTTTAACATCCCCGAACCTTTTCTTTCTCCCCAATTGGCAATGGTGCAAGTAATCCAGATTAGGAATACTTGGTCCCAGGGTATTTAGTAATGGGTTGATAGGGTCTCCCCTCATTTTAAAGATGAAGAAATTGAGGTCCACAGAAGTCACACAAACTGGGTGCTCAGATTGCTTGACTTGAACTAGTGTATATCCTTGTCCTTCTGCCATCATTGTCCCTGGCTTGCTGCTGCTTAGAAAAAGAGAGAATGTGAGAATATGTCGTCAGCATGATTTGGTGGCCAGAGACCAATTCTGGGCCAGAGGTAAACATTATTTAAGAATAAATAGTGGGGGAAGATGGCTCTACAAAGCATGTCATACTTTACATAATAGTATATATTGGTTAGGGTTAGACAATGGATTAAAAAAAGAAAAAATGAAAATCTTTATTGCAAAATGCTTTAAAAATAAACTTTTTTTAGAGGACATTATAAAATCACATACTATACCTGTCTGCAAACACAGAATGCCACTGAAATTTGATATGTGGTTTCTTGGATATCAAAAGTTTGACCTGAAAAAAAGGGGGAAATGGAAAGGACGAATGAGTTTATATGGCTATGAGTCTCCAAAAAGAGCCGGGAGGGTATCAGAGGGGTTGCCCTTATGCACAACTCAGCAGAGTCCCAGAGACAGAAAAAGTAGATACAACCCTGGGTATTGGTTCTTCTGAGGGCTACAGAGACCCACAGGTTCTATGGTCATGGCAGATGGAGTTCAGTGCTATGCCAGTTGGCCCAACTTTGGAGTTTGTGTTTCTGTGCGATGGAGCTGTACTCAGATGAGATCTTTGTTCACAAGCCTCTCCTGTTACTTTTACTGGAACTGTAGTTGGTGCTGGGGTTTAATGTATACCCAGGGGACCTGAATCTCTGAACTGACCATGTGATAGCCAGGCCCTGAGCCTCAACAGACTTGCACCTCCTACACTCTGGTTTATTGGACTTACCCCACTCAGCTAACATAGAGGTGAAGAAGGTCAACCACCACACCAGGGAGCCAAGAGTACCTACAACTGAAAGCAGGAGAATTGCATCCAGCATCCATGTGGAATCTAAGTCCCCTCTTGATATAGAGGTGGAGTGGACACAACCATTCCAAGGTCCACAGGATGGAGGAATAGAATATGGATTAGAGTGGACTTACTGATATTCTATTCATGAACTGTTGTGATTAGTAATCGAAGAAAATATGGCATTGGTGTGGAGAAAGTGGCCATGGTGGCTGCTGGGGGTAAGGAGTGTGCGGAAGAGATGAGATGTGGGGGTGTTTTCAGGACTTGGAGTTGTCCTGGGTGGTGCTGCAGGGACAGTTACCGGACATTGTATGTCCTCCCATGGCCCACAGGGTGGAATGTGGGAGAGTGTGGGCTATGGTGTGGACCATTGGCCATGAGGTGCAGCGGTGCTCAGAGATGTATTCACCAAATGCAATGAATGTCTCATGATGAACGAGATTGTTGTTATGGGGGGAGGAGTGGGGTGAGGGGGGTGGGGGATATATGGGGGCCTCATATTTTTTGAATGTAATAATCAAAAAAATAAAGACAAAAAAAGTCGACCCATCTTGATGTAGGAAATGAGGGAGGCATTGTAGCTGACAGAGAAAGCCTTCTGCTAAGAGGTGGTTGACCTGGGTTCTAACTCTCCTCCATGGATATGCAGTGTGATCTTGATCAATCCAGTTCCCCTTACTGGACTTTGATGCCCTTTTCTGTAAAATAAAAGGATCTAACTAGGTGATTTCTGAAACACCTCCCAGTTCTCAAAGTCTCTATGAGTGGGAGGACAAATGGTTTCTAGTCTTACAATGACTAGATAGTCTAACACTGCTATATTCCAGCTTCAGTATATCACTCCACAAGTTTTCTGATTTATGATGGCCAGTTTTAGAGCAGAGTTCATTTGATCGATGATAACATATCCTTAGATGATGGGACATAGGCAAAATAAATACGTATCACCCCTTACTATTCGTGTATTAGATAAAGCAGAGCTGTTGGCATTTGTAATGTCACCAAGTGATTAACTTACAAACTCACGGTGACCCACTGAAACATTTCCTCCTTTTCCAGATATTTTACTTTATTGAATACTTGGGTTCTGTTAAGGGTGAATGCTAAAAACTATTTTTTTTTCTGTGTTAATATTTGAGGTATAGTAAGTTTCCCATAGGTAAGGATGATTGTCTTGTTATTGTTAGCATAACCCCTGTGATCTAATATAGGCTGTGATGATTATGATTTTGATTTGAAAAGGCAGTTATGTTTGGCCAGCAACCTCCTATTTGATTTTTTCCATATACAGTTCTTTGTCTGGCTCCTTGGAAGCCATGCGGCACAGTATGCGTAGCTGGAATACCTTCTGCCTCTTGCATCTAGAGTTTTTACTGTATCTTTGCATTTTCATGGGAGGACCTGAGAGTTAATTCATTGTGTTGCCTAAAGCAATAAAAGCACAAATTATTTTTGCAATCAAGAATCACCAGGGAAACGGACTTTGGCCCAGTGGTTAGGGCGTCCGTCTACCACATGGGAGGCCCGCGGTTCAAACCCCGGGCCTCCTTGACCGGTGTGGAGCTGGCCCATGCGCAGTGCTGATGCGCGCAAGGAGTGCAGTGCCACACAGGGGTGTCCCCCGCGTGGGGCGGGGAGCCCCACGCGCAAGGAGTGCACCCATAAGGAGAGCCGCCCAGCGCGAAGGAGGGAGCAGCCTGCCCAGGAATGGTGCCGCCCACACTTCCCGTGCTGCTGACAAAACGCAGCAAAAAGACACAGAAAACAGACAACCGGGGGAGGGGAGGGGAATTAAATAAATAAAAATAAATCTTTAAAAAAAAAAAAAGAATCACCAGAAGGAATTTCTTACAAATTACAACAGAGAGAAATGTAGACGACTAAAAGCAGGTTTTTATCTTTACTTCTTTCAGTCACTAGCTGAGGTTTATCTGTCTTTGATAAAGAAGGAAAAAGAAGACCTCTCCAAGTAGATGGGTTTGAATTTTATCAAGTCACCACGCATCTCCCCACCCATACCTCTTTTTTAGCCCGATTAGTTCAAGGACAAGGAAATCTCTCTTTTCCCCCCTTTTAAGATATGGTGTGCCGGAACCTGGGCACATTGGAGTGTGTGAATTCAGCTCCATCCATTTGTACGTGATTTCATCTATCCTTTGATAGAGAGGACTCTATCACCAGGCATCATGTTCTAATTGTCTTTGGCCTTCTGTCAGTTTGCCTGTGACTGACCTTTGCTTGGTCCATGGGTTGTTTGTGTTTAAGGAGAGTGCTGTGTCCAGAGATGGAAACCTCTGTACTCGACCCCTTTAACTTTCCTGCCAGAATGCTGCTGCTTGTTGAGGATGCACTTCTCGTGGACTGCAGGTTATTTTTCTTGACAGTCCCTCTGCAAGTGATCACAAGCTGTGTATCCTGGGCCTCATACCGGTATCTTGGCAGTTAAGTTCCCTGTCTGTTGCAGACCCTGAATCCATGGCCCTCAGCTATGAAAATGGCCCAGGGACAGCAAGATGAAGGTATGCTGAGTGCCATTGTGGCCAAGCGCCAGGAGAGCAGAAGGCCCTACTCTGTAGAAGAGGGCCAGCAGTGCTAAAGGCCACTACTCTTTGAATGGAAAGAATCTGGCATTTTCAATGGAAAATGGTGTGTTTTCATTCAAGTAGGTGTTGGGCATGTGCTGATGCCAGATAGTGCCCTATGACAGGCACACTGCCATCCAGGCTACCCTGGAAGGGGATATCTCAGTGCATCGAGGACAGTGCTGAGGGAAGCAGAGGGGAGGCCCTGCTCCTTGGAGGGTGCTTCATTTTTTGATGATGAGACATGCCATCTTCCTTCCAAAGGAATAGTGAGAACAGGCAAACTTTTCTTTTTCTGGCTCTTGTGTTTTTTTATTAGACAAGTTGTGAGCTTATAAAACAATCTTGCATAATGTACAGAATTCCCACCCATCACCCCTCCCCCAACAACGTACATTGTTGTGAAACATTTGTTACAGATTATGAAAGAACATCATCAGACTATCGGTACTTACTATGGTCCATAGCATATACTTGGTATATTTTTCCATATACCCCCTATTAACACCATATACTAGTATTGTACATTTGTTATAGTTCATGAGTGAACACTCTTAAATTTGTGCTGTTAATAACGGTCCATCATCTACCACATGGTTCACTGTGTTATACAGTCCCATGCCTTGTACAGTCCATCCAAAGTATATACTCAGTGGCACTCACTTTCATCACAGAGTTGTGCAGTCATTGCCCCAGTGAACCTTTTTCCTTAGTCCAAAAGAAAAAATCCCATACCCACTATTATTGACCCTTAGCATTGATAAAGTACCTTCTTTGACATTGATGCAAAAATTTTAAAAACTATAGTCCATAAGTTACATCAATTGTATTTTTCCCATGCACCATCATATTCTTACTACCTTGTAATCATGAGATACATTTGTTCTAGTCCATTGAGGAACATTCTTGTAGTTGTGCTATTAAAAACCACAATCCTGTGGGGAATGGGAGGAAGAGATGAGATGTGGAGGCGTTTTCGGGACTTGGAGTTGTCCTGGGTGGTACTGCAGGGACAATTACCAGACATTGTAGCTCCTCCCATGGCCCACTGGATGGAACATGGGAGAGTGTGGACCATTGACCATGAGGTGCAGCGATGCTCAGAGATATATTCACCAAATGCAATGAATATGTCATGATGATGGAGGAGAATGTTGCTATGGGGGGAGTAGTGGAGTGAGGGGGGTGGGGGGTACATGGGGACCTCATATTTTTTTAATGTAATATTTTTTAAAAAATGAATTAAAAATAATAAATAAAAATAAAATAAAATAAAAATAAAATAAAAACCACAATCCGCATCCACCTCCAGGTTCACTATGTTATTCAGACCGTAGATTATTCTCTAGATTTCTTTCAATTGATATTTGCATTTCTAGACCACCCCTTTCAGCCACAATCCCATTTATAAACCATCTGTGTTAGTTATCTTCACTGTAATGTATGACCATAAACTCTCTCCATTTCCACACTTCTATAGTCAAGCTAATTGAAAATTCTACATCCATTAAGCATCAGTACCCCTTTTGAGCCCTCATCCCATCTCCTAGTAACCTCTACTATAGGTTTTAAATCTACATGTTTATTCTGGGTATTTAGTTCATATTAGTGAGACCATGTAATATTTGCCCTTTTGTGTCTGGCTTATTTCACTTAGCAAAATGTCTTCAAGGTTCACCTGTGTTTTGATATATATCCCAATTTCATTTCTTCTTACTGCAGCATAGTATTCCATTGTATGTACACACCACATTTTTATTTTTTTTTTTTATTTTTTTTTATTTTTTTATTTTTTATTGACTTTGTAATAATATTACATTAAAAATATATATGTGAGGTCCCATTCAACCCCACTCCCCCACCCCCCCTCTCCCCCCCCCCAACAACACTCGTTCCCATCATCATGACACATCCATTGGATTTGGTAAGTACATCTTTGGGCACCTCTGCACCTCATATACATTGGTTCACATCATGGCCCATACTCTCCTCTATTCCATCATGTAGGCCCTGTGAGGATTTACAATGTCCGGTGAAGCACCATCCAGGGCAGCTCCATGTCCCGAAGACGCCTCCACCTCTCATCTCTTCCTGCCTTTCCCCATACCCTTTGTCCATTATGTCCACTTTTCCCAATCCAATGCCACCTCTTCTATGTGGACACTGGATTGGTTGTGTCCATTGCACCTTTATGTCAAGAGGAGGCTCAGATTCCACCTGGATGCTGGATGCAATCCTCCCATTTTCAGTTGTAATCACTCTAGGCTCCATGGTGTGGTGGTTGTCCTTCTTCACCTCCATCTTAGCTGAGTGTGGTAAGTCCAATAAATCAGATTGTAGGTGCTGGAGTCTGTTGAGGCTCAGGATCTGGCTATCACATTGTCAGTCCAGAGATTCAAATCCCCTAAATATATCTTAAACCCCAACATTAACTGCACCTCCAGCACATTAGCATGAAAGTCTTATGAAGGGAGATCCCATCTGAGTCCAGATTCATCACACATAAACACCATTTCCAAAGAGGGGCCATCTGCCCTGGTAGTTAACCCCATCAGCCATGACCATAACTCCCATGGGTCTCTTTAGCCCTCAAAGGAACCAATATCTGGGGGTTGTATCTGCTTTATCTGTCTCTCTGACTCTGCTCAGTTGTGCATGAGGGCAATCCTTCTGCCAGCCTCCAGACTCTTTTTTAGAAACTCGTAGCCATATAAACTCATTTCTCCTTTCCATTTCCCCCTTACTTTAGGTCAAACAGCATTTTAAAGTCATGGTATTTTATGTAGACATGGATATTCTGCTGATCCGCATTGAACCTTCCGTATAAGGTCCTTTTCCAGTTGCATCATCAGTTGGTAGTTGATAGTGGTCCCTCGTTGCCAGGGAGGCTCATCCCCGGGTGTCATGTCCCACGCTGGGGGGAAGGCATTGCATTTACATGCTGAGTTTGGCTTCGAGACTGGCCACATTTGAGTAACATGAAGGCTGACAGAAGGAAATTCCCAGGCACAAAGTTGCTCTAGGCCTTGTTATTATTTTGGGTTTATCTGCTCACAAGCATAGTCATTAGTATCAGGGGCTCACTGTTGAACCCTCACTCCCTCCCGGTCCCCACCACTGTACCTGGGAGACTGTCGCTGCTCCCCTAGGGACCACGACAGAGCACCACTGGCCGGGAACCCAGTACCCCCCCTACTGTGGTTTTTAATTGTTGCCACTATGAGTATATCCAAACATTACCATGCACCCTGGACATATGTTCTGTACAGCTCCCTGTCAGTCATATATCATCTGTCATTGGTATCCCATATCAGTATCCCTCCATTGCCATTGTTGAAACACTCTGTGATCCAGAACTCCCCGAAATTTGAAGCCCAATATAATGACATGGTCCCTTACTAGGGAATGGCATATAGCGATGAGTTTAAAGGATAGATAAAGAACTTGGATAAAGTTAGATAAAGAACTTAGATAAAGAATGTTGACTTGAAAAAATTCCACATCCTATTTTTTTCTTTTTTTTCCCCCCCCCCCCCCCCTAATTATTCAGCTTTTCTTCACAGGAGTCCTAGACCACAGCAATGTATATATATAATATACAGCACTCCCACATATCCACCAGAAAACCTTTTCCCTTCCACAGTGATACTCTTACGCCCTATTCATATCATATTTACTTAAAGTGATGTACAGAGTCTGAGACACTAGCTTTCTAACAAGGTGACATCTGTATTTACATTATGGTGCATACTTTAGGATACACAGTTCTTTACATTTTTAGTTATCCTATGTTTTACATTATGGTTTACATTATCAGTCCGTCATCTCCTATATGTTATGGTGTAATATTACATGTTTTATATCCATCCTTGTGTACTCTCAAGAAACTCCTCTCTTACCCCCCATTTACTTTGGTTCCACACATTTAACGTCCATTTTCCCTTCCACCTTAGTGCCCTCAGTGATAGCCAACCTCCGTTTCCTGAGGAGCCACTTCCAGAGATAGATGGAATAGTGTTCAGGGCCTAACTTGCTCAACTGCCCCAATGCCCTGGGAGCCACCCTTTCTCTCGAGGGATACAGTTCCCTCTATTGGATGGCATTAGTCCTCCCCAGGATGTGGGTCCACCCCCACTCTCACTACTTGGGTTTCTACCCCATGGTGTCACCCACTCTGGCAGAATGAGCATTTAGACATTCCCCAGGAGCCCGTCCTGCATCAGACCCTCCCCTCCGAGCATTCTAAACAGGTAACCCTCTTTATTATATTTTGATATGATTTTCTCGGCATTTTACTCTCCACCAACACCTGACCCTCTCCTGGTTCGTATGCTACCCCTCCCTCCCCCCACTTTTGGGCAACGTTACCCACCCGTCCCTCCCCAGCCACCCTCAAACCCGCAAAGCCCCAAGCAAAGGCAACCCCTTGCCCCCCTTTTATCTCTTCTTTGTGTTCATACTTACCACCATCTCGTCTTAAATTCCACCCCTGCAGACATCGGCTCATATCCTTCCTCCACCCTCCAATTTCCTGCAAGCCTATCGTTCAGTCTCTTGCTATCTAGGGCAGCTTGTTTATTTCATATCATTGAGGTCATGTAGTATTTGTCCTTCAATGTCTGGGTTGCTTCACTCAACATAAGGTTCTCAAGATTCATCCATGTTATCACATGTGTTTGTAGTGTGTTTGTTCTTACAGCCGAGTAGTATTCCATTGTGTGTATATACCACATTTTATTGATCCACTCGTCTGTTGATGGGCATTTGGGTTGATTCCAACTTTTGGCAATAGTGAACAATGCTGCTATGAACATTGGTGTACATATATTGGTTTGTGTTCTTGTTTTCAGTTCTGCTGGGTATATTCCCAGCAGTGGTATTGCTGGGTCATATGGCAAATCTATGGCTAGTTTTTTGAGAAACCGCCATACTGTTCTCCAGAATGGTTGGATCCTTCTGCATTCCCACCAGCAGTGGATGAGTGTTCCCCTTCCTTCACATCCTCTCCAGCACTTGTATTCTTCTGTTTTTTTCATAGCTGCCAATCTTATGGGTGTAAGATGGTATCTCATTGTGGTTTTGATTTGCATTTCCCTGATAGCTAGAGATTTGGAACATTTTTTCATGTGCTTTCTTGCCATTTGTATTTCTTCTTCGGAGAAGTGTCTGTTTAAGTCTTTTTCCCATTTTTTAAATGGATTGTTTATCTTTTTATTTTCAAGATGTAGGAGTTCTTTATATATGCAAGTTATAAGTTTCTTATCAGATATCTGATTGCCAAATATTTTCTCCCACTGTGTGGGCTCCCTTTTTACTTTCTTGACAAACTCCTTTGAGGTGCAGAAGGCTTTAATTTTGAGGAAGTCCCATTTATCTATTAGTTCTTTTGCTGCTCGTGCTTTTGGTGAGATATTCATAAATCCATTACCTATTACAAGGTCCTGTAGATGTTTCCCTACACTGCTTTCTAAGGTTTTTATGGTCTTGGCTTTTATATTTAGGTCTTTGATCCATCTTGAGTTGATCTTTGTATAAGGTGTGAGATGGTAATCCTCTTTCATTCTTCTACATATGGCTATCCAGTTCTCCAGACACCATTTGTTGAATAGGCCACTCTCTCCCAGTTGAGAGGGTTTGGTGGCTTTATCGAATATTATGTGGTTGTATATGTGAGGTTCTATATCAGAGCTTTCAATTCGATTCCATTGGTCTATATGTCTCTCCTTATGCCAATACCATGCTGTTTTCACCACCGTAGCTTTATAGTATGTTTTGAAGTCAGGTAGTGTGATTCCTCCAATTTCGTTTTTCTTTTTCAGTATGTCTTTGGCTATTCGGGGTCTCTTTCCTTTCCAAATAAATTTCATAGTTAGTTTTTCTAGTTCCTTAAAGAAGGCTGCATTGATTTTTATTGGGATTGCATTGAATGTGTAGATCAATTTTGGTAGGATAGACATCTTAATAATGTTCAGTCTTCCTATCCATGAACAAGGAATAGTCTTCCATTTATTTAGGTCTTCTTTGATTTCCTTGAACAATCTTGTATAGTTCTCAGTGTATAAGTTCTTTACCTCTTTAGTTAAATTTATTCCTAAGTATTTGATTTTTTTATTTACTATTGTGAATGGTATTTGTTTCTTGATTTCCTCCTGATCTTGCTCATTATTGGTGTACAGAAATGCTACTGATTTTTGCGCATTGATCTTATAACCTGCGACTTTACTAAACTCATTTATGAGTTCTAGAATCTTCGTTGTAGATCTCTCAGGGTTTTCTATGTATAGGATCATGTCATCTGCAAATAATGAAATTTTGACTTCTTCCTTTCCAATTTGAATGCCTTTTATTTCTGGTTCTTGCCTCAGTGCTCGAGCAAGTACTTCTAAGACAATGTTAAATAGGAGCGGCGACAGTGGGCATCCTTGTCTTGTTCCTGAGTTTAGAGGGAAGGAGTCTAGGATTTCTCCATTGTAAACAATATTGGCTTTAGGTTTTTCATATATACTCTTTATCATGTTTAAAAAATTTCCTTGTATTCCAATCATTTGGAGTGTTTTTATCAAGAAAGGGTGCTGTATTTTGTCAAATGCTTTTTCTGCATCAATAGATATAATCATGTGATTTTTTTCCTTCAATCTGTTTATATGGTGTATTACGTTGATTGATTTTCTTATGTTGAACCATCCTTGCATACCTGGGATGAATCCCACTTGGTCGTGGTGTATAATTCGTTTAATGTGTTGTTGAATACGATTAGCAAGTATTTTGTTAAGTATTTTTGCGTCTAGGTTCATTAGAGAAATTGGTCTGTAATTTTCCTTTCTTGTGATGTCTTTGTTTGGCTTTGGTACTAGGGTAATGTTGGCATCATAGAAGGAGTTGGGTAATGTTCTTTCTGTTTCGATGGTTTGGAATAGTTTCAGCAGGATTGGTGTCAGTTCTTTCCGGAATGTTTTATAGAATTCACCTGTGAAGCCATCTGGCCCTGGGCTCTTCTTAGTTGGGAGATTTTTAATAACTGATTCTATCTCTCTGCTTGTGATTGGTTTGTTAAGATCATCAATTTCTTCTTTTGTCAATATGGGCTGTTTATGTGTTTCTAGGAATTTGTCCATTTCCTCTAGATTGTCATTTTTGTTGGAATATAGTTTTTCAAAATATCCTCTTATGATAGTCTTTATTTCTGTGGGGTCAGTGGTGATATCGCCTTTCTCATTTCTTATTTTGTGTATTTGCATCTTCTCTCTTTTTTTCTTTGTTAGTGTTGCTAAAGGTTTGTCAATTTTGTTAATCTTCACAAAAAACCAGCTCTTGGTCTTGTTTATCTGTTCAAGTGCTTTCTTTTTTTTTTTTTTTTTTTTTTTTTTTTTTAATTTTTTTATTTTTTATTGACTTTGTAATAATATTACCTTAAAAATATATATGTGAGGTCCCATTCAACCCCACCCCCCCACCCCCCCTCTCCCCCCCCCCAACAACACTCGTTCCCATCATCATGACACATCCATTGGATTTGGTTAAGTACATCTTTGGGCACCTCTGCACCTCATATACATTGGTTCACATCATGGCCCATACTCTCCTCTATTCCATCATGTAGGCCCTGTGAGGATTTACAATGTCCGGTGATTACCTCTGAAGCACCATCCAGGGTAGCTCCATGTCCCGAAGATGCCTCCACCTCTCATCTCTTCCTGCCTTTCCCCATACCCTTTGTCCATTATGTCCACTTTTCCCAATCCAATGCCACCTCTTCTTGCGCTTTCTTATTTTCTATTTCATTTAGTTCTGCTCTTATCTTTGTTATTTCCTTCCTTCTTCCTGTTGGGTTACTTTGTTGTTGTTTTTCTAATTCCTTCAAATGTGCAGTTAGTTCTTCAATTTTTGCTCTTTCTTCTTTTTTGATATATGAATTTATGGCTATAAACTTCCCTCTCAGTACTGCTTTTGCTGTATCCCATAAATTTTGGTATGTTGTGTTATCATTATCATTTGTTTCAAGGTAGTCATTGATTTCTTTTGAGATTTCCTCTTTGACCCACTGTTTTTCTAAGAGTGTGTTGTTTAATTTCCAAATCGTGGTGTGAAATCTGGGCTTCTTTCCCTTGCAAATCTCCAGCTTGACTCCACTGTGGTCAGAGATAATGTTTTGTATGATTTCAATCTTTCTGAATTCGTTCAGCCTTTCTTTGTGGCCTAGCATATGATCTATCTTGGAGAATGATCCATGTGCGCTTGAGAAAAATGTATATCCTGCTGTGTTTGGGTGTAGCGATCTATATATGTCTATTAGATCGAGCTCCTCTAATATACTATTCAGATGTTTTGTGTCTTTGGTGATTCTCTTTTGAGATGTTCTGTCCAGAATTGATAGTGGTGTATTAAAATCCCCCACTATAATTGTAGATGTATCTATTCTTTCACTTAGTTTTTCCAGCGTTTGCCTGACGTATTTAGAGGCACCCTTGTTAGGGGCATAGATATTTATGATTGTTCGATCTTCTTGACAGATTTTCCCTTTGACTAAAATGTAGTATCCTTCTTTGTCTCTCACAATTGTTTCACATTTAAAGTCTATTTTGTCTGATATTAATATAGCTACTCCTGCCTTTTTTTGGTTATTGTTAGCTTGTATGATTGTTTTCCAGCCTTTCACTTTCAATCTCCATGCGTCTCTGGGTCTAAGATGTGTCTCTTGTAGACAGCATATGGATGGGTCATATTTCCTTATCCAGTGTCCCAGTCTGAATCTTTTGATAGGTGAGTTTAATCCATTGACATTCAGTGTTATTACTATCAAGGAATTATTTGTGTTAGCCATATTTTGATTGGATTTGTGTTTGTCATATTTTGTTTGTATATTTTTTTTTGTCTTTTTTGTTGTTGTTGTTGGTCTTATACTCTCCTCCAACTTTGCCTTTCCTGTTTTTTCCTTTCTTCCTGCAGAACTCCCTTTAGAATTTCTTGAAGGGGAGGTTTCTTGTTGGTATACTCTTTCAGTTTCTGTTTGTCTGCGAATATTTTGAACTCTCCATCATGTTTGAATGCTAGTTTAGCTGGATAGAGTATTCTTGGTTGGAAATTTTTTTCCTTTAGTACCTTGACTATATCATACCACTGTCTTCTTGCCTCCATGGTTTCAGAAGAGAAATCAGCACTTAATCTAATTGAGCTTCCCTTGTATGTGATGGTTTTCTTTTCTCTTGCTGCTTTTAGGATCTTCTCTTTGTCTTGAGCATTGGATAATTTGACAAGTATATGTCTTGGGGTGGGCCTGTTGGGGTTTATGACTTGTGGAGTGCGCTGTGCTTCTTGGATATGTACATCTGTCTCTTTCAGTAGATTTGGGAAGTTTTCAGTCATTATTTCCTGCAACACTCTTTCTGACCCCTTTCCCTTCTCTTCACCTTCTGGAATGCCTATAATACGTATGTTTGAGCGTTTTGCATTGTCATTCAGGTCCCTAAATCCTAATTGGATTTTTTCTATCTTCTTATTGACCCCTTCTACTATCTGTTTGATTTCTGATGTACTGTCTTCCACATCACTAATTCTCTGCTCTGTCTCTTCTAGTCTGCTAATATTTGCTGCAAGTGTATTTTTGATTTCTTGAACTGTGGTGTTCATTCCCATCATATCTGTTATGTTTTTGCGTATGTCTGCAATTTCCCCTCCAAGTGATGTCTTCATGTTGTTAACCTCTTTCATTACTGCATCAAATTTGTCGGTGATAAATGTTCTGAGATCTTTCATTGCTTGTGCCAAGTTTTGCTCCCCTTCGTGATTATTGGTTTGTTGATTGGATTCAGCCATGTTTTCCTGATTATTGGTTTGGTTCGTGGATTTTTGTTGCTTTCTGGTCATCTCTTTATTTTGACGAATTTAATCAGTTCCTTAGCTTCTTTGTCTGCTCTTGGAGGTTAATTAGTTGTTATTTTTGCACAGGTGTTATATCTTCTCTTTGTCACTTTTTTCTTCTTATTCTAGTTACTTGTTGTTGGTTAAGTTCACTTTAGAGGAAAGTATTAGTGTTGGGGAAAGGCAATTGTGTAAGCAAGGGAAAAGTGTAAAGTTGTTTTGGTGATGTATGTTAATAAAGCAGGAATATGAGATCTGGAAGGATGGAGGTTAGATTCATGTAGATTGTATAGAGTTATAGCTGTAGGTAGAGTACCTTTTATGAAGTTGATGACTGAATTTGGGAGGAATATGGTATGAACTACACAGCTATTGTTTTCATGAGAGAGGGAAAAAGAAAAGAAAGGTAATAGTTTCAAGAGTGGATAATAGACAGAAAACAGAACAAAGGTATTAGAAATTAAGAGTTAGACACTTTGTGGATCAAAGAACGGGAGGTGGGGGGTGGAATATAGGAGAGACAGTAGATGATAGTGGATATCAAGATGCAGGGGAAGGGGGATAGTGTAGGTAGCCTAAATCAGTTCACACAGAAATGAGGCAGTGGAGGATGGGAAAACCCAGCAAATGTGAGGTGTTCCCTGTAGCACCTATTGTATACTTGAATTAAAGTAAAAATAAGTGGAAGATGAGGGACAAGAGGGAAAGAGAAAACCGAAAAAAAAACAAACAAAAAAAAAAAACAAACTAATTATAATAGAGAAAAAAGAAAGGCAAGAAGAAAGGAAGAAAGAAAAAGAGGATGGGCAAACGGTGGGGAACGGATAGGGAGAAGAGAGATACAGGTACACACGTGTCACAATTGCAACACTATCTAAAACAACAACTTCCCCCCGCTTTGCCCTAAAACCCCCCCGTCTGTCTGCCCAAATGGGTCTGCAAGCACCTCCCTTCCCACAAACCCCCAATAGGCCGCCCAGGGTCCACGAACTCCCCAGTACTGCAGATGCTCAAAAAAAAAAAAAAAATTTAAGTAAAATTAAAACAAACAAACAAACAAACAAACAAACAAAAAAAAACAAAAAAAAACAGAAACCCCTCCGCAGGCCCGGCTCCGCCCGCCGCGGAGGCTTGGACCGGCTCTGCCCGGCTCCTCACGCCGCCTTGGCCTGGCCTGGCTCCGCCCAGCTCCGGTCGCTACAGCGGCCCAGCCGGCTCCGGCATCCACCTCCCGCCACCGCGGCCTGGACCGGCCCTGCCCGGCTCCGTACCCGCCGCGGCCTGACCCGGGCCCGCCCGGCTCCAAACGCTACCGCGGCCCGCAGCCGGGGCCTGAACCGGCCCCGCCCGGCTCCAAGCGCTACCGCGGCCCGCAGCCGGGGCCTGCACCGGCCCCGCCCGGCTCCAAGCGCTTCCGCGGCCCGCAGCCGGGGCCTGCACCGGCCCCGCCCGGCTCCAAGCGCTACCGCGGCCCGCAGCCGGGGCCTGCACCGGCCCCGCCCGGCTCCAAGCGCTACCGCGGCCCGCAGCCGGGGCCTGCACCGGCCCCGCCCGGCTCCAAGCGCTACCGCGGCCCGCAGCCGGGGCCTGCACCGGCCCCGCCCGGCTCCAAGCGCTACCGCGGCCCGCAGCCGGGGCCTGCACCGGCCCCGCCCGGCTCCAAGCGCTACCGCGGCCCGCAGCCGGGGCCTGCACCGGCCCCGCCCGGCTCCAAGCGCTACCTCGGCCCGCAGCCGGGGCCTGCACCGGCCCCGCCCGGCTCCAAGCGCTACCTCGGCCCGCAGCCGGGGCCTGCACCGGCCCCGCCCGGCTCCAAGCGCTACCTCGGCCCGCAGCCGGGGCCTGCACCGGCCCCGCCCGGCTCCAAGCGCTACCGCGGCCCGCAGCCGGGGCCTGCACCGGCCCCGCCCGGCTCCAAGCGCTACCTCGGCCCGCAGCCGGGGCCTGCACCGGCCCCGCCCGGCTCCAAGCGCTACCGCGGCCCGCAGCCGGGGCCTGCACCGGCCCCGCCCGGCTCCAAGCGCTACCGCGGCCCGCAGCCGGGGCCTGCACCGGCCCCGCCCGGCTCCAAGCGCTACCGCGGCCCGCAGCCGGGGCCTGCACCGGCCCCGCCCGGCTCCAAGCGCTACCGCGGCCCGCAGCCGGGGCCTGCACCGGCCCCGCCCGGCTCCAAACGCTACCGCGGCCCGGCCCGGCCTGGCTCAGCCCCACCGAGCGGGGCTAGATGCCTCGTCTCCGCCTACCCAAGAAGGGAATCCTCTGCAGGTAGCTGGGATCTCCGTGTATATTTCACAGACGAATCCTCTCTGTTACCTTCCCTCCAAATCGATGTCCAGACACCTCCGGACCAGCAAAAATCCCGAAACAATCCGGTCCCAAAGAGTCTCCAACGCCGCCCAGCCGATTCCCTGCAGAAGACTCTAACAGGGATGTTCACTCAGCCGCCATCTTGCCCCCTCTCCCACACCACATTTTTAAATCTCGCCCACATTTTTCAAAGACAGTCTTGTCGCATGTAAGAATCTTGGCTGGAAGTTTTTCTCTTGTAGTGTCTTAAATATATCCGGCCTCTGTCTTCATGCCTGCATGGTTTTTGTTGACAAATTAGCACTTAATCTTATTGGGCATCGCTTGTATTTTATGCATTTTGTATTTCTTTATGTTGTTAGAATTCTGTTTTTGTCTTTGGCATTTGACATTCTGATTACTATGTGTCTCAGTGTTGGTCTTTTCAGATTTTTTTGGATGGGAGTACATTGTGCTTCTTGGACAGGGATATCTATGTCTTTCAATAAGCCTGGGAAATTTTCTACCATTATTTCTTTAAATATTCCTTCTGCCACTTGCCCCTTCTCTTCTCCTTCTTGGACATCCATGACTTGTTTATTTGCACATCTTTTGCTGTCTTTGAGTTCTCTGAGACTTTGTTCAATTTTTTTCCATTCTTTTCTTGATCTTTTCTTTTGTATGTTCACTGTCAGAGGCCATTTCTTCAAGCTCACCAATCCTTTCTTCTGTCTCCTCAAATATGCTATTACATTGTTCCAGGGTTTTTAAAATTTCATTTATTGTGCCTTTCATTCCCCATAAGATCTGCTTTTGTTCTGTATATGCTTTAAAATTCTTCTTTGTGCTCATCCAATGTCTTCTTAATATCCTTAATCTCTTTAGCCATCTCATTGAATTTATTAAGGAGATTTGTTTGAACATCTATGATTAGTTGTCTCCATTTCTTTATGTCATCTGGAGGCTTATCTTGTTCCTTTAACTGGACTATAGCTTCCTGTTTCTTGGTGTGGATTGTAATTTTTTAAAAAAATTAAAGTTAATAGATCACAAGGAATGTTACATTAAAAAACATGAAAAAACAAAAATATAAGAGTTTACTGTATAACCTACTCCCCTCCCCCCACCACATCATTTTTGTAAATTGTATTTTTTTGAAGATACATACATCACCAGAAAAATGTTACATTAAAAAATACAAGAGGTTCCCGTATACCCCCCACGCCACCACCCCACTCCTCCCACACCAACAACCTCCCTCATTATTGTGGCACCCTCATCGCACTCGGTGAACACATTTTGGGGCACTGCTGCACTACACAGATAATAGTTTACCTTGCATTTCTCACTCTCCCTCAGTACATTCAGTGGGTTATGGCAGGATATAAAAAGTCCAGCATCTGACCTTGCAATATCATTAAGGACAACTCAAAATCCTAAAAATGTCCCCACATCAGATCTCTTCTACCCTTTCCCTGCCCTCAGCAACTACTATGGCCGCTTTCTCCACCTCGATGCTAAAATTTCTTCTATTCCTCATCACAATAGTTTTACAGTAGAATATCAGTAAGTCCACTGTAGTCCATATTTTATTCCTCCAGTCTGTGGACCCTGGGATGATGATGTACTCTCTCTCTACCTTTAGATCAAGAGGGGGCTTCGATTCCACATGGTTGATGGATGCAATTCCTCTGCTTACAGTTGTAGGCAGTCTTGATTTCCTGGTGTGGTGATTGACCATCTTCACCTCCCTGTTAGCTGACCTGGGTAAGACCAACGAACCAGAGAGTAGGAGTCACCACTCTGCTAAGGCTCAGGGCCCAGCTGGCACATGGGCAGTCCAGAGATTCAAGTCTCCTGAGTATGGACCATCCCTAGCACCAACCACAGGTTCAGTAAAAGTGACAGAAGAGGCATGTGTAGAAAAGTCACATCTGAGTCCAGCTCCATCACACTCAGGAGCACAAATTCCAATGTAGGGCCCTCTGACACGGCACAGAGTTCCAAATCCATCTGCCATGACGATATACCCTGTGGATCTCTGTAGCCATCAGGAGAACCAGTACCTAGGGTTGTATTCACTTCGGCTTTTTCTGGGGTCCTGCTGAGGTGTGTGTAAGCATGACCCCTCTGATGACCTCCCGACTCTTTTTGGAAGACTCTTAGTCATGTAAACTCATTTGTCTTTGCCATTTCCTCCTTTTAGTCAAGGTCAAAGAGCAGTTTTTAACACTGGATACAACATATAGGCTGAGATATTCTGCTAGTCTGAGTTGACCCTTTTATTCGAGGTCTCTTTCTAGTTGCTTCTCCATTTAGTGATTGGTAGTAATCCCTCAGCGCCAGGGAGTTTCATCCCCAGGAATCATGTCCCATGTTGGTGGGAAGGTAATACATTAACATACTGAATTTGGCTTAGAGAGTGGCCAAATTTGAGCAACATGGAGGCTCTCAGGAGGTAACTCTTAGGCCCCCTACAGCTCTAGGCCTAGTTCATATTTCAGACACACAGGCTCCTAAACATAGTCATCAGTATCAAGAGCTCATTATTGGTTCATCTTTACTTGTTGTTCTTTGCCGTTGCACTTGGGGGATTATTGCTGTTCCGTTGGAGAATGTGACAGAGCTCCCCTGGGTGAGAAGTCTGCACTCCCTCAGTTGATTTTGTAACTGTAACTACTATAAAAATACCCAACACATGTCATAACATATTTATGTTCCCTATATACATGTCCTGAAGAACTCCCCCCCACCCATGTACCCCCCATCAATATCACCCCACACCAGAGTTCCTCCCCTGCCATAGTTGAACCTCACCGTGGTCCAAAACTTCTTCAACAATGCATCCTAATATATTGCCAAATTCAATTAATAGGAAATGGAAATACAGTAATGGGTTTAAAGTTTAGAAATAGAATACATAGTAATTTAGAAATACTAAAATAAAGTAAAAAAATTGGTGTATTAATAAAATTAAATATATCATAAATCTTTGCTTCTAACATTTTGTCTTTCATCACTGTAATAGGTGTTGCCCTGTATGTACAGTGGGAAGGCACTTTCATTTCTTCCTCAGTGTCTACATCCTTTATTTTTTTCTAATTTTTAATTTTGTCTTCAAAAAAGATTTAGATCACAGTGATTCACATACACAATATAGGGGACTACCAGATATCCAACATGAAACCCTTTTCCCCTTTCCCCAGCAATGATCTCTTTACATGTTCATGTTATATTTGCTGTAGCTGATGAACAAATTTTTGAAACATAATTATCAAATATGATTCCATTTTGGTTTACATTATTGTTTATATTTTACACTGCACAAATTTCTAAGTTTTTAGTTTCCTTATGTTTTACGTTATAGTTTACATTTTAGTTTACAGACGTTTATACACTTTAGATCTAAGTTGACATGTCCATCATTGCATGATCTTTGGAGCACTTCCATTACCCCCAGGTTGCCCTGCATTCATCCATGCTATACCTCTCTTCTCCTCCCCTCAGGGCACACTGTCACAGTCAATCTTAACTACTTGAGGAACCAGATTTACAGATACTGCAACAATGCTGAGGGCTTGACATACTAGCGTGCCCTAACTAATTGGGAGCCAGCAATCCTCTCGAGAGCTGCAATTCCCTCTCTTTGGGAACATCAGGTCTCCCCGTTAGGCTTAAAGGAATCTGCGGGGGGGGGGGGGGGGAAGGAATGTTGTGAGCTGACGCCTACATGGGTGAAGTCTCTGATAAGCTGGAGGTAAGTTTTTGTACAGGGATGGGATAAGATGGGGGCATAGGGATACCTTTGGGTGGGGCTTTGTGGGCTTGAGGGGGGCTAGGGTTGGGAGGATGGGTCAGATGACCCAAGGAATTGGGGGGAAGGCTGGGGGGAACTGTTGAATATGGGAGAATGTCAGGTGTATGGTTGAAACTATACTGTTGAGAAAACTCTTTAGAAAATATAATAAGGAAGGATCACATGTTTAAGGTGCTTAAGGGGGGCACATCTGGTACAGGGGCAAGCTTCTAGGGAGTGTGTGAGTGCTCATTATGTCATAGTGTGTTATATCATTGGGTGGACACCCATACAATGAATGTGAAGGATTGTAATTTTTTGTTGATGTCTTGGCATCTGGATTACTAGAGTATTTATTCTTGGTGCAGTTTTCTCTTTTGTTTATGGCTTCCTGTCCTTTCTCTCTGCTGGTTGTACAGTAGGAGCCAAGAATGTAGTTGGTGCTATAAGCTGTTGAGGCTTAAGCTGCCCTTATTACCCCAGGGCCTGATGAAGCTTCTCTCAACTTTCTCCATTGCCAGGGGTATGAAAGAGTCTCTGCTGTGTGCAATAATCCAAGTCATGCATGTCTAGACTGTAGTTGCCCAGAGAGAGACTGATGAGGCCTCATGCCCCTTTCTCTCCTGTCTGGGTCAGGGATGGAGCTGCAGTTATGGGTAGCAATCTATGTAGTGCGGGTCCTAGATGACAGCAGTTGCCCCTGTAGACTTCCTATTATTCAGTTTGTGCAAGCCAAAGGTACCTGCAATTACCTGTATAGGCTGGTGCAGGTCCTGCCAGTCTCCTCCCTGCCAGAGGTGGGGCTGAAGTATAGGCTAGGTCTGCAATCTGATCTGGGTGAAAGAAACTGGTTCCTACCGTCACTGTGATTTTTGGTCCTGGCTTCCCCTCAGACTGGGGATGGAATCAAAATACTCGCTACTGGCCTCTTTCTGACTTGGGCAGATTCATACCCTGGATTCCTAGGGTTATAGCTTAGCCAGCCGAGTCTACTAATCAGTGGGCGAAATCAGTGGTCAACCATCTCCTCCTCCCCTCTTTTTGGGAAATGGAGCTTCCCATTCCAGCCATAGAACAGCTGATGGGTCGGCTTGTGCCACCAGAGTGGGATGATCACCGGCCTCTGTGGGTTGGCTAGTAATTTCCTGGAGAGGCTGGCGCAGGTCCTACCAGCTTTATTCCTCTCAGAGGTAGGGCTTGGGCCTAGGCTAGAGCTGCAATCTGATCTGGTTGGAAAGAAGCTGGTTCCCACCAGCACTGTGATTTTCAGTCTGCCCCGCTTCCCCTCATGCCAGGCGTAGAGTTAAGATGGTAGCTACTGGCCTCTTTCTGACATGGACAGGCTTAAACTTTTGCTGTTCTCAGGATTACACTTTAGTCTGCTGAATTTACTCATCAGAAACTGAAGTTGTTGCCCAACCGTCACTTCCTCTAGTGTTTGGGAAGTGGAGCTTTCAATTTCACCCCTGGAACAGCTCCAGAGGTGGCTTGTTCCTCCAGTGGAGGATGGGCACTGATCTCCGTGGCATGGAGCTCTCTACTTATGAGTCTTCTCTGCAGATGGTTAGTCTCCTCCTTCAGTTCCTTCAAGGATGTTGCAGGATGCTCTTCTGGTCTTCTGGAGCCCCCAAACAGGTGCTTCAGCTAGCTCCAGAGAGCTCTGGGTGTTTACTAATGACCCTGTAGCAGGAGCTGACTCTAGGAGCTCCTTACTCCGTTGCCATCTTGCTGGTTGTTATATACAAGATTTTGTTTATCCATTCATTGGTTGATGGGCACTTGCGCTGTTTCAATCTTTTGGCAATTCTGAATAATGAACAGGCAATCTTTTCTGTCCCATGTGAAGCACACAGTACTGAGTAAGGTAGGCATCTTCGGTGTGCATGTGTTTTTTACTTAACTACCTTCTTAGCCCGCTCTGAAAAAGGGCAGTGCTGGCAGCATTCTGCATTCATTATCATTGGAATCTCAGGAGTGGAAAAACTCTTAAAAGTCATCTACTCCACCCACCCACCCCCATCTGATGCACCAGCTGCTTGTACAACCAACTCATCGTCCCTGCCTATGAATAATGCTTTCAACGACAGGGGCCCCTGAGCCCATTGAATATATTGAAATCTTCTTCCCCATTGCTCCCATCCATCAGTGCCAGCTTGGCATCTTGGAACCATGGAGAACAAATACTTCATTATACCAAGCAGTTAGAGCTTTGGGTGACATCCCAACCGCACCCTTCCTAGTCCTCTGTCGTTTGGGTTCTTTCAAGCCCCAACTAATTCAGAAGAGATGAAGCAAAGAAGAATGGAAGGGCTTCCTTTGAGATAACTGCATAAGAGCATTCCTTTCCCAGTCACAGTGAGGTTGGTTAAGGGGAATAAGAGATGACTTGAGGTTGGGCTGGAGTTGCACATCATTCCTCTGATAATGTGGTTTTGATTTTTCCTTTCCATTTCAGTCTCTCTTATAGAATTGGCTCTAGTTCTTCCAAAATCTTTTTAACAATATTCAGATACGATCTCTTTCCTCCTTACAATCCACTCCTATTCAACTATGCATGCTGTAATCCTGTTAGACCTGTTGGCAGCCGCCTCACCATACTGGGGATTGCAGTTAAGCTTATAGTTGACAAATTCCTACCCTTTTGTTGTTGGTGATTCTTTGAAGTCAGTGGTTGTTAACTGGAGGTTAATTTCCCCCCCTCTGGGGACTTTTGTTAATGTCTGGAGATATTTTGATTATTACGAATGGAAAGGAAGTGCTACTGTCACCTACTGAGTAGAGGCCAGACTGCAACATCCTACAGTGCACAGGACAGGCACCGGTAAGAAAGAATCATGTGGCCCAAAGTGTAGGTAGTGCAGAGATTGAGAAAACCTGCTTTAAGCCTCATGTGCTACTTTAGTTTGCTAAAAGCTGCTGGAAGCAATGTACCAAAAAAATGTGTTGGCTCATATATTGGGAATTTATTGAGTAAAAGCATACATTCTGAGGCCATAAAAGTGCCCAAATCAAGGAATGATCAGAGATGCTGCCTCACTAAGCTGCAGCTGTGGATGATCAGGCATATGGGTCTTCTTGCCCTTCTTCTCTGGGCCTTGTCTCTTTGAGTGTCCAGCTAAAGTGGCTTCCTCTCAGCATCTGTATTCTGTTGATTCCAGTCTCTGGTCTCCGGGACCTTTCTCTCAGCTTCTGGGTTCTTCCCTGTCTCTGTGGCTTTTTTTCCTGTTTCTTCTTTCCTGTTTTCATGTTTCTCCTGTTTGTAATGGACTCCAGTAAAATGATTAAGACTCACCCGGGGTCATACCCTACTGCAGTCATCTAAATCAAAAGGAAGGTCCCTGAAGTGAATCTAATGAAAAGGTCCTATCTATAGTACGTTTACAGGCACATTAATGGGTTCACTTTAAGAACAGGATTTTCTGGGGTCCAGGAAAGACTCAAACCAGCATATGTGTCCATATTCCTTTCAGATTGCTTCCCTGTACTTGTGAAGGTAGTTTTGTTGACGGAAGTACAGGACCTCACATGTATTACAATTTGATTTTATCTGGTTAGAAATCATAGCATATAGTGTGTTGGGATATTTTTGGACTGGTTAGATCAGCTTATGCCACCAGCCAGCATACGTTCAGTACCTCCAACTTCACATACCAGCCTCTTTTGTTTCTGATGGACAGATTCTTGAACCTTTCTTACTCAAAGAAAATTGTTCTCCTCGACTAAAATGGACTGATGATCATTGAGAAGAACTATACTTAGTCTCCTTTTAAAATTTTCTTCTTTACTTTTTTGGTACCTTCCGAATTTCCTAATAGAGAGCTGGAGTGATCTGTAGTGGCATTTGTATCCATCCCCACCCTATCAAATTAGCAAAAGAGAGTTTATCTAAGCATCACTGCTCTGCAAATGGAGTCTCCAGATGCCACATCAGCTGAAGGACAAAGTATTGACCCCCATAGAGCCTGGGGGAAGGAAAATCAAGGATGACTAGATGGCTGCTCTGCAAAATCCGTTCACTCCAAGTGCTATGCCAGTGCGATTAGTTCCACATGCCTAGACAGAGATGGAGAATCACTGCTAATGCCTGGCAGATCCTGCTGTCTCTAATGTGATATGTTTTAAGGAAAACTTTCTTGTCTCTATTCTGTCTTCTACATCAGGTGGAGCAGTGCTTCAGTTTGATAGCTCAGTGACCACATTGACCACTGTTGGTCAAGATCATTCAACTCATTTCAGCTTTCGGTTATATTGTATCTTGCAAACAGATCACATGAGATGAACTTGGCTTAAGGGTCCTACTCAGGAGTTCTGATGTCTTATTTCTTGGGCATTGCTAGAGAATGTGAGTGAAATTGCTAGATAAGTGATATGTTTTGCTCCCAAGGGTCAGATGTGCAATTTTTGATCCCAAGGACTAGAATAGAAGTCAGCAAACTGCCGCCTGCAGGCCAAACCTATGCTGTCTCCTATCTTTCTAAGACATGCAAACAGATCATTGTTTTTACATTTTAAGATGAGTGGGGGGAAAATCAAAAGAAGAATATTTTGTGATACGTGAAACATATATGAAATTCAAATTTCAGTGTCCATAAATAAACACTTGTCTGTGGCTGAACTTTCATAATTTGTAACAAATGTTTCACAACAATGCAAGGTGTTGGTGATGGGGAGATATATGGGAGCCTCGTATGATGATAGGCATGCTTGTTTTGTAAATTCACAAATTTTATATGTTTATTCTTTATGTGTGTTCATGTATGAATGATACACTTCAATAAGATTTGATTTTTAAAAAAAATCAAAACTGGATAGTTGCAGCAGAGATTGTATGGCCCACAAAGCCTAAAATGTTTACTCTTCAGCCTTTTACAGAAAAAAAAATTGCCAACCCCTCATCTAGAGCATATTTTCACAAACAATATTTCCTTTTGTGACTTAATTTGTGGTGGCTGGGAAAATGATCTTCTTATGTGTAACATATTTAGTGGGAATTTTTTGGTATCTGAGGATGGGCTCCAAGGAAATGTGGGGATTTGGAGACTATGAAATAAAGCATCGTTTTCTAGATATACAAATCACAATCTTGGTGCTGGAAGCAATGTTTCAAGAAACTCAGTGAAGTTGCCAGGCTGGGAACTTCTGAATTCTTTATATGCAAATCTAACAGTGTCTAATCTAGAATTGTAAAGGGGACTTCTACCCCGGTTGCTTTGCAGTTAGCCTGATGTTAAATTATGCTGTTTTTTTTTTATTGGCTTATGGCCAGTTGTCTGTCATATATGTGGAGATGTTAGAAAGCAAATTTTAAAATTTCAGCTGTTTTATTTATCAATGCATATACATACCCACACCTACATATGTAATATCTATGACATATCACATGCGTAATTATATATCTACTTGTGTATGTTTCTAGGTAATTTGTATTTTACCCCAGAACTTTGTGTGTAAGTCCTAAAGAGACTCTCTCATAGCACCCATAACATTTTATTTTACGATTATTTAGTGGTTCATTTAGGCTGCCAAAATTTATTTTACTTTGTATTTACAGCAAGTTTGGTGCTCAGCACATAATAGATGCCTGATAAATCTTTACTAAATGAACTAAATTGACTTTGAGAACTTATCTTTGAGATTTCATCATTGATGTAATTTTTATCCTTAGAATTAGATTAATTAGTGGTTAAGACTCACTCTCTAAATATCTCCCCACAATTTCACAAATATTGTCAAGGGCATAAATTTTGCTAGATATGTATAAGGTAAGTGAGAGTTGATTCTGCTTATGGAGTCCCTGTGGTGTTAAGAGAGGGCTAGGCAGTGGTTAGGGCGTCTGTCTACCACATGGGAGGTCCGCGGTTCAAACCCCGGGCCTCCTTGACCCGTGTGGAGCTGGCCCATGCGCAGTGCTGATGCGCGCAAGGAGTGCCCTGCCACGCAGGGGTGTCCCCCGGGTAGGGGGGCCCCACGCGCAAGGAGTGCACCCGTAAGGAGAGCCGCCCAGTGCGAAAGAAAGTGCAGCCTGCCCAGGAATGGCGCCGCCCACACTTCCTTTGTGCTGGCGACAACAGAAGCGGACAAAGAAACAAGACGCAGCAAACAGACACAGAGAACAGACAACCGGGGAAGGGGGGGGGGGGATTAAATAAATAAATAAATCTTTAAAAAAAAAAAGAGAGAGAGGGCTAGGGGAGTGGATTTAGCTCAAGTGGCTGAGTGCCTACTTTCCATGTATAAGGTCTTGAGTTTGATCCTCAGCACCCCCTAAATAACAAACGAACAAACTGAAAAACCAGCCCTCATTAGGTTGCAAATGTAGCTCCATATTTGAGCACCTGCTACCCGTATACGAGGTCCTGAGTTCAATCTCAGGTACCATCTAAGAAAAATAAAAGGGGCCAGAGGAGTAAATGGTGGACTGCTGGGAAGTCAGTGGCCCTGACTGAGAACCCCGTTTGGAAGTGGAGTTGAGGTAGAGGCAGTAGAGTGGCTATATGAAAAATGATAGAGGAAGAAGACAGACTGATAAGGCAGACCCTTTATAAAAGTTAGATTCAGATCTGGGTTCCAAACTTATATATCCAGTAAGATGAGAAATGTTATTTCTTCCTGGAAGACCCAGAGGACAGGAGAATTGTGGCATGTCCAGAGTGGAAGAGATCTTAGAGTTCCCTTTTTTCAGCCCCGTAGAGCAGAGGTTATTGATCTGAGTTAGTCCATGGATTCCCTGAAGAAGTTATATTTACGAATTTTTCAGGAGAGGGGTCTGGAACTTTCATTATTTTCCAAGAGGAGTGCAGGATTCACCCAAAGGTGAAAAACCACCTCTTTAAAAGTTGTGTGGACTCTACAGGGACTCTGATAAACAGTGGTTTAACTATTTCAGTAATGGTGAATGTACAATTGCGTGAGGCTGGATAGCTTGAGTTGTTAGGAAGCTATTCCTCACATTGATGGCAAATTTATCTCCCTGTAACTCTCCCCAGGTTATTTTATTAGTTCTGTTTCTGCTTTTTAAAGTAATTGAAAATAAGCTCCATCCTCTTCCACATCATAGTCCTTTGAATAAAATAATACAGTTTTTATGCCTTCCTCAAGGCACCTTCCCCAGGCAAAAGAGTCTTTCCAGACTTTTCTCAAATCCATGATTTTACATTTATTATTCTTGTTGCTTTGCAAAATACCCAAGAAATCCTAACCTTTCCAGAACAATCACCAATACCTTGTGACTGGTATAGTATTTAGGATCAATGTTCATACATCAAAATACATAAGCAATTTATTAGATCATCAATGATTTGGTTATGAAAGAATAGTTAGCACTTTTATTTGAAAGGTCTGGAAATATAGTGGTAAATATCTGTTCAGGTAGCATTCAGGGCTTTTTACATGCTATAATAATTATGAAGAGTTTATTTGCAGCAGAAAAGGGTCACTTGTCATTTGTAAGAGGTGGAAGATAGTGTGCTGAGTAGGAGGTGAAGATACTTCCTGTGTATAGATGCCAAAAAGGGTGCTGGCCATTGGTGGAATTGAGGAAAGAAGCATGTTGTGCACAATGTGTATACAAATAACTCTAAGCCAAAAGCAAGAGCATCCTTGTATAAATGCATGATGGCCGTTCCCCTTGGAGAAATAAGGTAGTTTCTTAATGTCATTTTCTTATTTCTGCTTTGGTGTTAAATCTGTAGTTATATATCCAGATACTTTATTGGAGCTAGAGATTTCCCTCTGGTCCCAACTTTGGAATGAATTATGGGTAAGCATTGGCAGGTTTAATCATCCCAGGCGTGACAGAACCCTCATGTGGGAAAAGAGCCACCAAGATCCAAAGCCTGCAAAGGCTGTTCCTGTTGGTTGTGTTGATCACCCATATGTGTGCTCTCCTGTGCCTTTTAACATAGGGGAGCTCCTGCCTGCAACAGGAGAGCAATCATAACTAGTGCCAGGCTGGGGGAGGAGGAGAGTAGGCTAGCCTCAGAGCACAGTTTTTCTCTGTCCTCTCTCGGGGATTTTCTGGGAATAAAACAGAAAATATTTTCCTGATCCTTCAGCAAAACATTTAATTAGAGGTGGTAATGAAAAGCCATCACGGCAGCACAATG
Organism: Dasypus novemcinctus; assembly: GCF_030445035.2. Lineage (NCBI taxonomy): Eukaryota > Metazoa > Chordata > Mammalia > Cingulata > Dasypodidae > Dasypus > Dasypus novemcinctus. The sequence continues at coordinate 151,357,039 of NC_080704.1, read as the reverse complement.
CCTTTGTAGTATGAGTTAGACTTATGTATTTAAGGGTACTTGCTCACAAGCTGTTTGGTGATTAGAGACCAATCCACTGAACGTGAAAATGAAATAAATAATGAAAACTGCTGTGTGAAAATGAATGTGCTGAAGTTAGGCCTCATATAATTGTCACAAAGCCAAAATTGAGCGTACATGGTTTCCCCTCCAAGAGGCTGACAATCTTGTCAAGGAGCGTCTGCCAGCCCGAGCTGCTGTTTCGTGGCTCTGTGTGGAATTTGCTCAAAGCTGAGTCTGGCCGATGACAAGCCAGTAAGGTGAGTTGATGTGTTCAGTTAAAAGTAGTTGATGTAGTAACTAAATTTCTTCAGGGCTCTACCCACACACATGCACCTTCATCATGACAAAGCCTCTAAATCTGTTGGGTTGAACTTTAATAACCTTTAATCAATTTTTTTTTGGCATCATGTCTTCATAGTTGTCTTCATCCAGTCTTAGTTTGTTAGAGCTTCTATGACAAATACCACACAGTGTGTGGGCATAAATCACAAGTAATTTATTGCCTCATAATCAAGATGTCGACAGAGCCATGTTGCTCCGAGTCGATAGCGTGCTGGCACTGGTTTGCCATGGTCATCGGGATTCCTTGGCTTGCATCTCTGCCTTCGTCATGTGGTCTCATCTGGTGGTGTGTTTTCTGTCTGTCTGAAATTCCTCTCTTTATAAGGCCTCTAGTAATATGGATTAAGGCTCACCCTGCTTCAGTTTGACAGAGATCTTATTCACAAATAAGCCCATACCCTGAGTCATCTTAAGGCATTCACAGATACTATTTACAAATGGGTTCCCACCCTCAGAAACGTGACTTAAGACTTGAATGTGTATTTTGGGGGTACACGATTCAAACCCCAATATAGACATCCTTATCCAATTTTTTTTTGTCTTCAATCTTAGACTTTAAGAGATATAATTACTTCATCTCTCCCTTGGTTATCACCTGATGGGCGTGTCAACTGTGTCCACCAATTTCTGTGTCAGCAACCTATTTCTATGGAAACATTGGGTAAAATTTTGAATCTCTTATGATGGGCCTTACAGATTATAAAAATGACTGGCTTATTTCATTTAAATAAATCTACTCTTGCCAGTGTCCCTTCAATTTGCTCTTAAAATTCTGGGGGAACTCTATTGCCAGCAAGAAGGCTCTTTGCTCAGTTTTGATAATGAGTTTCACTGCTGGCAACATCTCCAGACCCTGGACTCCATTATCAGTGTCAAACCTGTGCCTTCTCCCTATCGACAGGTCAGGGTCGCCCTGCTGCCCATTTTGATATCCAATAGGGGCTCTCCACTACAGTGCAAGGGGTCTTCCACAGAGGAGGTGCTGGGAATATGTGCAAGTCTAAGGATGCAATGACTAAGCAATATTTATGCTGATTATAGATACTTTCTTGACTGGTGCCCTTGGGGGAAGAAACAAACTCTGGATACAAAGAGTAGTCTCATTGGCAATGTTTGAAAAAATGAACAATAAGAATAACAGACTTCTTTGGAGCCCTCAGAAAGCCAAGTCACACGTCTCTAGCATTATTCTACATAAGACGACTACTAGCTGATTAAATAAGAGACACTGAATTTCTCTCAAAGAATGAAATTCGGTGCGTGTATGAGATCATGCGATTTCATTTCCCAGTTTGTTAGGACTCCTCGCCTTTTATAACGAGCATCTAAGAGCAAGTGTTTTGCTCTTTTAAAAATATCTTTACACTCCAAAGCTTGGTGCTTTGTACTGACCCAGTGCAGTTTTAAAATTGCTTCGGGCTCTTGTTGAACCATCCCTGTGAAGTTCATGAAAAACAAACGTGGTTTGCATTATATCTCAACATAACCACTTTTAACGTTAAGAGCAGGAAGCCTAAAACTTGGTTTAAGAAGGAGCACTGATTTTTATACATCTTTACGCCTGCTTGGATATATTAGTATTGATTTCTGTTTGCCTCATAACCAGATATGGAGACAGTGGCTGTAGAAACAGTGACATGGATGAAGAAAATGGGAAGGGAAGGAGAAGAGGATAATGTGAATATTTTCTTGGGTCAGGCACTGTGCTAGGCATTTTCATACACACACAATTTCATGTAATCCTCACAGCAGCCTTGCAAGGTAGAAGCGTTAAAATCCCATTGATAATAAAAAAATGTCTCAGGAATTTTGTTAAGAGGTAGGGCCGAGGTAGAGCAGGAAAGAGAGAAGGAGGAGGAAGGACAGGGGCATCAGGAGGAATGGGGAGGATGGAGGGGAGGGAGCGGGAAGAGGGAGACACACAAAGCCTCCTCATGAAAACGTTTGAATGTTACTTTGGGGACCTGCATTTATCTCAGTATTTTGAGTCTTCCCTGCCCCACCCAACTAAATCCCAATTGTTAAACTAATTGGGTCTTTGTGAGTCTATTATGAAATAAGAACTAAAAGAGACCTGTTTCACAGTCACAGACAAAGGGATTAGGCCCAGTTCACAGCTCCTCAGCTGCTCTTTTTCAGCCCTGCAGAGGCTCTGTTCCAAAGAGGTGAGCCATTAGCCACTTCCCCCTTCCAGTGGGAAGCTATATTTTACCCTTCTATTCTGAGCCAGAGCATCATCATCTTGACTCATTCTTGCTTGCTATAGGCAGCACGTTTAATAGTGGCCAGAGTTGGGGTGCTTCTCACTGTTGTCATCTACAACTTCATTTTGCAGCTAATGGCCTAGAAATCCAGAACCACTTTTTCCACCTCTGTTTGGGCTTCAAGGAAAAAATAAATCTTTCTTGCATTCATTTGGAAGTAATCCATATCATTTTGAGGTTTATGTTTATGCCCTTTCTAAGTTGGATTTTTTAAAATGCAAGTTAAAATGATAAATCTTAAGTCCAGTGTTGCCAAGTGGAGTCTAATTTCAGTTCACACATATTAATTTATTCACCTGGGTCCTAGGAGCCAGAGCCCCCTTGGACCACCCTTTTAATCCGGGCCTAGCATTTGGAGATCTCCTAGCTCCTTTCTCTGTAAACACCATCTGCTCCTGGCTGGTGGAATTGAGATACATTGCTAATGACCGACTTGCTTTCGGATATCCAGCAACCAAGGGGATAGTTCTTAAGAACTGAGTGACATCTTTGAGAACAGAAATGATGGCTCTCCTTGGCAGTAAAGGGGTGGGGAAGGCAGGGGTATATGGGGTGGGGAGGGAGAGTGCATTGTGGAGCTAGGCTGTAGGCTTGCTAGAATCTGGTGAAGTGGGAGAAAGCGGAGTATTCACTGACAAGTCAGATGGTTGAAGAATTTATGAACATTAAAATGATGTTTTTTTGTGCAAGTGTGGCAGAGCACATCCATAAAAACATAATTACTGCAAAATAGGCTGCCTTAGATCAAATAGACACCTGAAGACTGCAACTGTGCCTGGGCTATAAAGAATCAGTGCCTTTGTGAAGAGGGAAAAGAATGGGTATTTTGTCAATTTGCAGACTCATGTTAATTGTTCACTGCAAAGCCACGAATTAGATAAGGACTTCTTGCAAGATAGGGCTGGATCAAATAATGCGTAGAGTACAGCAAACAGTTTGTGAGATGAGAGGATGATTCTGGGGAACAGGTTCAAGCCAAGAACTATCTGGACTCACATGGTGCACCTCCAATCACAGTTATAGAAATGTATAGAAAAGTTTGAGTGAGAGGCTGCAACTGGATTTCTTTTTAAAGATTTATTTTACTTATTTATTTCTCCCCACCCCCTTGTTTTTCACTTGCTGTGTTTGTTCATATTCCTTGTTTCTTTAGGAGGCACCAGGAGCTGAACCTGGGACCTCCGATGTGGGAGGGAGGTGCTTGATTGCTTGAGCCACCTCTGCTCCCTGCTTTGTTGTTTCTCCCCTGTTTTTCCTCCCCATGTCACTTGTTGCATCAGCTTGTGGAGTCAGCTTGCTGTGCCTGCCTGTCATATCAGCTCACTGTCTTCTTTAGGAGGCACCGGGAACCTCTGCTCCCTGCTTTGTTGTGTCTCTCATTATGTTTTTTTCACCTTGTGTCTCTTGTTGTGACAGCTTGCTGTGCCTTCCCATCATGCCAGCTCACTCTCTTCTTTAGCAGGCACTGGGATCTGAACCAGCAACCTCCCATGAGGTATGTGGGAGCCCAGTCACTGGAGCCACATCCGCTTCCCTGGGTTTTTTGGTTTTCTTTATTCCCAAATGCTATTTTTTAAAAGGATACTTTGCCCAGGTGTATGAGAAGTGCTAATGGAGGGGAACGAGGACTGTTCCAGGTGAGCATGGCACAAAGGGTGCCCATTTGAGTTAGGGTTATAGTCTTACTGCCTGGAACTCAATTACAGCAGTAGTTCTTAGCATTTTTTGTTCCATGGACCCCTTTGCCAGTCAGATGAAAACCACAGACCCCTTACTTAGTCCACACCATACTGTGTATTATTTAATAAATATGTCACACCTGCACCAACATGTCCTTACAAGAATTTTTTTTTTTTTTTTTGCATTTCAATTCAAACTCACGGACCCCTTGTTAAGAAGTCCTGAATTACAGTGAAGTCCGGCTTTCTGCATTCTGCTAGCTTTACTGCAGTCTGGGGCCAGTGGAGCAGTATCCCCCCACTCCCTCCTCCCCCGCAGTGGCAAGGAGTCAATATGCAGTTATAAACACCTGCCCGTGAAGTCACAGGGCCATTTTGGATTAGACTTCACATTTCCAGACATAGTGGACTGGAATCCGGTAGGCACGAGATTGGCATGCATTTACACACATGCAGGGCTTTGATGTGTTCTTGGACAATCATTTTTTTCCTTCATTTCCTGGAGGAACTACCAGAATCACAAATCACAATTTGCCACCCGCCCTGGGTAATGAGTCATTGGATGGAATTTCATTTGGTAGATTTAAAGAGAGTTAGTGTTGATCTATGAAGCCAGATCATTTAAGAAATTGAAGCAGTAACAAGTAAATTGCTTTTCTCTTGTACTGCAAAATGCATTCTAGGCATTTTTGGCTTTTCTTTATAAAATGGATTTATAATACCTTTTCTCTCCACCTCAAGGCTCAAGTAAACCTTTTTGCTCTGATGAATCCTAAATGGCTCCTCATTTCCTACAAACAGATCGTCCAGTGGGGTTTTTAATATCTCATTTTACTCTGTGGAAGCTAGAATTTTTAATTCTATAGGAAACACAAATGAAATATACATTTCCTTTTAGAGGCTTTGTTTCTTCTGACTTCTCTCATGAAAATACTATGTACGACCAAGTTCAAATTCCTTTGCCTTAAAATCAAGGCATGCCACCAACCAGTCCAAACTTACCTAAGCCTTTATTTATTTGTTCATCTGGCAGGCAATAGGGAGGGCTGAGGATGTGGCAGTGCAAAATGCTAGCTGTCAGAGGGCGTGCAGAAAAGGATAAACTCAGCAGCTGCTTCCTTCAAGCCACTCATGGACCACTGGGCAGGACAGATTTGCAAGTAGATGCTTACTGTAAAATATCTTGAACCTGTAGTCGAAGTGTGTGCAAAGTGCAGTGGGAGGGGATGAAATTTGCTGCCTATCCCAGCAAATGGAGCACCCTGAGGGAGCCTGGGAAAAGAGAACTTCTCTTCCTGGGAGGTGAAGAGATCAAAGAGGCTGTGAACTGGCCTTTTTTGTTTTCACAAGATGTCTTTCCCCTGGGGCGCACCTGCCCCCCTCCCTCAAAAATCCTAAAGTACAGTGTTGCCCAGGTCCTAGAGGGACAAATGACATGTGTAGCTGAGCGGGGAGGTCTCAGTCTCGCTCAGGCCCAAGAGTTGGGGGGGTCAGCTCCTACCGAACCGCCGGCGGGGGGTGCTCCAGGGATAGAGCACTGGGGCTCTCCAGGCGTGGGGGACGCGCAGTTAGGAAAGAACCACGGAGACCGCCTGAGCGCAGGAACAGGTCTGCTTTATTATGGAAGTACACTTAGCTATATAGGGTTGGGTAGAGGGAGGGGCGTGATGAAGGGAGGGTTGGCTAAGGGGCGGCTGTGGACAGGCTGAAGCTGATGGATAGACCTGAGGTAAGCAGTTACTGGGGAAGAGGGCAGATTGTGGGTTGGCAATATGGGCGGGACTGGCGGGAAGGACGGCGGGAGCTGGAAGGGGAGGAGGGGTGGAGAAAGGCGGCAACAGACATGGTTAGGACAAATGACAATGCACATATGAAAAAGATCTCCACATTAACTTTTTTTTTTGGTAACAGATCAATTTTATTGATACATATTAATAAAGCATACAATTCCATCCAAAGTGTAAAATCAGTAGAATTTGGTATAATCACATAGTTTGTGTGCATTCATCACTTCAATCATTATTAGCACATTTTCATTATTTAAATAATAATAATAAACAAAAAACAGATGAACAAAATTCTTCACCTCTCAATCTTTGTTTCCCCTACTATACATAGCTGCTATTTCTGGCTCTTCTTGCACAATTATTTATTTATTTTTAATCAGTTTTATTGAGATATAGTCACACACCCTACCATCTATCCAAAGTGTATAATCAATGGCTTTTAGTATAATCACAATGTTGTGCTAAAATCCACATTAACTGGTTTAATTTCACGTAAACTCCACCATTTTGCAACCAACTTTATCTTGAGGACCTTGATGGCGGAGATGGTGGGACTTAATGTCTATAACCCCAGAACCTAGCACACAAAATGTTGCAAATGTTCCAACCTGCTGGAGACGAAGAAAAAAGTGCTGAGGGAACCTGGAAGAGAGGTCCGCTAACTCCAATTAGAGGACTCTGGAGCTGTTCTGAGGAATAATATGTAGGGGTTAGTAAAATCAAGAATTTGGAAGGGTACTCTGGATAGGTCAGGGTTCTTAACACCTAAATATGCATTGATTGAAACAGGAGAACCAAGTAATTCTAATAGATTTCTTACCTGTCTAGTTCCCTAACCCACGGGAGCCACTTGGTGAGCCTGAATTTTGGTGGCTACAAGGAGACATGTAAGTGTACAAGAATTCGATTCCTCAAGCTGCAGTTAGAGGAGGACTTGGAGGAAGATACTGAGAAGAGGAGTAATCATTGGGGATTGTTTAAGGGAGCAGCTGTCGCTACCAGCTTGGAGTCAGAGGAGGAGGATTGGGGAGGACTCTGCAGGTTGTGTTTTATGTCATTGGCGCTCTGTCCTCTCCTTCCGTTGTGCTGTTCATCCAGGCTGCTTTACATCTCCAATGGACTTCCCACCATGGTGGCCTTTGTAAGACATAAGGTGAACAAACTGCTTATTAAGGTAAGACAATGGAGGCCCCATTTTTAAAAGGTTAAGATGTACTCGAAAGTGTCAGTGCATCCCGGGAATCATTAATAGCATATGGAATGCACGGCCTGGTATTTTCCAAAGGCCACACTAACCTTTTCAAGCATGGAGCAGGCAAAAGGAATGGATTTCCTTACCATTTGATGAGAGAAGAAATCTTATAAATGCTTATTTTTATTTGCTTGCTGAGAATCGGCTCTGTGGAGTTCAGTGCTGGGAATTGAATCCTGAACACTTTAGCAACTCACTTAAAATACTGTTGGAAAGCACTTGGGTTATTAAAAGTGGAAAACAAAGGAGGAGGATTCCTCTGGCGCTGATAACACGTAGAGGAAAAACAAGAGCCACCTATGCCCTCCTATTTGCCAAAAATGTCTTGGAATTTAAACTCTTCATTGTTAAGAAGGGAAGCTTAAAATTTGCCAACGCTTTTTTTCCCCTCTAAGTACACCCACTTTTCCGTGTAATTGGCTCAACACTGCTGTTTGCATAATTGTCATATTTTACTGCTTCCCACGAGGTCTGTTAAGCATAAAGGTGAACTACAAAGCTTTGACAAAGTGCACATTTATGGGCAATGTGCAATTCTCAAATCACGAAGAAAATTACATCTCATCCACTGAGTTTATCTTACATTTGGAAACCAAGTGTTCAAAACTCATTGCCCCCTGAGATGGGTTTGACCTGCTTTTCTTGAACGTGGCCAAAGAACAATTTGCTGAGCTTTAGGTCTTCAAATAATGACATTGCCATGGGGCCCTGCCTCTATCAATGACCTAAAGCAAAGGTATTTTTTTTCTTTACGCTTTGGTTTAATAATAAGATCTTTTCGCTGGAGTCAGGGATTTAATACAGCTGAGTCATTTACTCACCATGAGGCCGCAGAACCATCGTTTAACCACTCAAAGCCTCAGCTTGTTTAACTGTAAAATGGTGATGGTCTCAACTCATGGAGGTATTGGGAGTTTATGTATGAACAAGAGTATGTTACCTGAGGCTTGTTTGGTACATAGTAGGTGTTTTAATAAACGTGTGCTATGGTTCCTTTCCTCCTTTTTTACAGCTAGTTGAGGACATTTCAACTTATCACAGAGCTTGAACTTTGGCTTAGGGCAGACCTGGGTTTGAATCCTTCTGCTGCCACTTGATTTTGGAAGGGGTTGGAGCTATGTGACCTTGGGCAGGTTCCCTCAGAGCCCCTGTTTCATTATCTGCCAAAAGTGGAATAGATAATAGAAATATGTGTCTTCGTATTGTGAGATGAAATGAGATAGTCATGTCAAATGCTTAGCCGGAGCAATGTAATAATCGGCCACTGAATGTTATCTGAAATTTTCTTAAGTCCTTAATAGCGGTCATTGGTCATTATCAGGTTGGGATACTGTTAATGATGACCTGGGTGCTCCTTCCAGATCTGCTGTGATTTGTCCCAGGACTTTTTTTTTTTTTTAAAGATTTATTTATTTATTTAATTTCTCCCCCCTCCCCTGGTTGTCTGTTCTTGGTGTCTATTTGCTGCGTCTTGTTTCTTTGTCCGCTTCTGTTGTCGTCAGCGGCACGGGAAGTGTGGGTGGCGCCATTCCTGGGCAGGCTGCTCTTTCTTTTCACGCTGGGCGGCTTTTCCTCACGGGCGCACTCCTTGCGCGTGGGGCTCCCCCACGCGGGGGACACCCTTGCGTGGCACGGCACTCCTTGCGCGCATCAGCACTGCGCATGGCCAGCTCCACACGGGTCAAGGAGGCCCGGGGTTTGAACCGCGGACCTCCCGTATGGTAGACGGACGCCCTAACCACTGGGCCAAAGTCCGTTTCCCTGTCCCAGGACTTTTTAAATTTGGGGAGGGTGGACTGTGCAACTTTCCTTTTTTGTAAATGCCCTCTGGAAGCCTCCTACCCTTCTTCTGACTTCCGAGTGGGGACTAGATCCTCTCAGGCTTCCTGATGGCTCTGTGCTTCTGGCTGCAGCCTGAGGGCATCAAATTGCAGTGCCAGTGCAGGAACAGTATTCAGAGGGTGATAGTGATCAGATCAGGAAGATAACCGGATGCCAGGCATCCGGCATCTGATGGTTTGCCATACGGGTCACTTTGAGCCCTAGTTTCCCCATGACAAGTTTAGCCTCTCTATGCCACGAGTTCCAGGGGTAGACATTTAGCTGAGCAGTAAACCCTGAAAGAGGGGGAGAGATACAGGGTGGTGGGAAGGCTTGCACTGCCCTAACGTAACAGGCTGGCCTTTGCATTCACATAGAATGATTCTCTGATCAATTGTTTGGTACCCACCCATGCAGCTTAAACTATCAGAAAGTATCTCATTTTCCAATAGCAAGTAGTTAAATGTATTATAGGAAATCCACTTGATGGAAAATGATGTAATAATTACTTTTTAATAAAAACTTTATAATTAACAATTTGAAAATGCTTGTGTTACAATGTTAGGTGAAAAAAGTATGAAATATACTGTATAATTAGAAACTTAAAACAACAACAATAGGCAAATCTATATATAGAGAAAGTAGATTAATGGTTGCCTAGAGCTAGGGGAGAAGGGGAGATTAGAAGGTGATAATTAAGGAGTGTGAGGTTTCTTTTTTGGATGATTAGAAAATATAAAATATTCTAAAATTGATTGTGGCAATTTTTGTGACTGTGCTAAAAGCCAGCAAATTGTACACTTTAACTTTGTGAATTGTATGGTATACAAATTATGTCTCAATAAAGCTGTTACCTAAAAACAACAACAAACCTTATAAATAGAAAAACAAGGTGGAAAAATTTTACCAGAATGCTAATAGTAGATATAATCTGACGGTAAATTGTGACTAGTTTCTTTTCTGCCTGAACCATTTTTCATTTTTTTCTGGTATTTTTCCCACAGTTTCATATATGGACTTTCATATTTTACAATGAAACAAAAAACTATTTAAAAGGCAAAAAACCAAAAATGAATTAATAAAAAATTTTAAGTGCTTGTAATTTAGAAAATAAAAGTATGAAAATATAAGGACTAAAATGTATTTTTACACTAAATGAAAATTTAGCATGAAATATATGGCTCTATATTTTCTGGGTTAAATACTCCAGTTTTTCATTAACATTTTCGCTTTTTTCAATTTTTATTATCTTTTTAAAAAGAGATACATAGATCACACATTTTGGCTTTTTAATAAAATTCTCAAGCGTATTTTAAACACAAAACACAAGACATAAATGATGGAAATGGGGATAATCAGTTATAAAAATAATAATCTTAATAAATTTTACCCTAGTATTGAGTCCATTATTGTTCAGATTTAGAGCTTTTGAAAGTTTCCAGAGTATAAAATTTAAAAAAAATTCTCTTTGTAAGCATAATGCAGCCCAAATTTACATCCTGATCTTAAATCCATTTAACTAGAATTTAAACAGCAATTTTATAAACCTTTATCAAAAAGTTCAGCTAAATCAGATCTTCAAATGATTAGTACACATGTATTGGTGAAAACGGACTTTTTGAAGTTAATAATTTGATAAAAATCTAGTCTTTCCATTGAAGTTTAATTCTGAAGCTCAGTGGCTCCCTCCCTGCCCTGCCTCCCCCATCATAACCCTTTGTTTCCTATAATTTTGTCTTCTTCAACCTACCTGTAGCATAAAACTTTTGGTGGTTCTACAAACTTCTTCAGTTAAATGACTCATGTCCTAAAAACTGCGGAGAGATGAGAATGTGCAAAATGATCATATATATGCACCCCCAGGCCCTTTTCAACCTTACTGCTGTGCTTTTTATACTGAATGGCAAGGAACAGCTGCCTGGCTCTACTTTGGGGTCCATCTCAGCTGTTTCATATTCATCCTGTTGCTGTAAGCATCTGTTGACAGGTGGGAAGCTCACTGTGAAGAGAAGCATTGTTGCCTTTGGTGGCTTCTGCCTGAAACAGGCTTGACCCCTTGGTTTGCCCCTGGAACTGAGTGTGAGCGTGCCTCCCAACCCTCATTAAGTACAGCTGTTGGGTACATTTTAGTAGATGAGAACCATTTCTGAAGCATCCCTCTCCTAAGAGCTGAGGAGCAGTATCCAGAATGTCATTTGACAAGGCCTGTGTGCTGCAGAATGTCTGTTAAGTGGCTTAGTGAGGAGAAACCTGCACAGTATTAGCCCCCCCTCATCTCAGAAATAGTGCTTTCCGCTTGAATACCTTCTTAGGCTCCCATTTTGCACTAGAGAATCTGGAAACCCGGAAGGCTTTTGTTGACACTCCGCGATTTAGAAATGAGGGGACTGATGGTCAGGTTAATTAAGTGACTTGCTTTGGGCCGCAAAGCCAGTCAGTGGTACTTAGTCTGCCTGTATAATAACATCACGGTGCTTCAGAGGTGTTTGCTGACCCTTTTTTTGGTCTGTTTTGTGGAAAAACTCTTTCTCCTCATGTTTATTATTTTAGGCCTTAATTCAGAGACTGAGGGCTGATCGCTGCTCACTGGAATCTCATAGTTTGGCTCGAGAGACTTGAAAGGAAGAAAAGGTCTGGAAAAAGGAAAGTCCTGAGACAGTGCCTTGATGCATATTCTGCTTTAGAATTTTTAAAATGAAACTAAGCAACCTCAGGGTCTTCCCCTCAGGCACCTCACTACCCTCTATTTTGTTCTGTATGTGTAACCATTCCCATGCATAGTGGTAGGAAGGCCGTTTGGATTCATGGAATTTATACATTCACCAGGGGCTTTCATTTAAGGACTAAAATGCCTTGAGAATCCTGGCCTTGCGTTTTTAAACTTGGGCTGGGGATCTCACTATTAACTTTTTTTTCTTTAAAGATTTATTTATTTATTTCTCTCCCCTTTCCCCTCCCCCCCACCCCCAGTTGGCTGCTCTGTGTTTATTCGCTGTGTGTTTTCCTGTGTTCGCTTCTATTCTTGTCAGTGGCCCGGGAATCTGTGTCTCTTTTTCTTGCGTCACCTTGCTGCATCAGCTTTCCATGTGTGTGGCACCACTCCTGGGCAGGCTGCACTTTCTTTCGTGCTGGGCAGCTTTCCTTAACGGGGCACACTCCTTGCGCAGGGGGCTCCCCTATGCGGGGGACACCTCTGCGTGGCATGGCACTCCTTGCGCACATCAGCACTACCCGTGGGCCAGCTCCACATGGGTCAAGGAGGCCCGGAGTTTGAACCCTAGACCTCCCATGTGGTAGGTGGACACCCTAACCACTGGGCCAAGTTTGTTTCCCTTAACTTTTTTTTTTTAAGATTTTTAAAATATATCTACCCCCACCCCTGTTTGCACTCGCTGTCTGCTCTCTGTGTCTGTTTGTTGTGTGCCCTGTCTGTCTTCTAGACTTCTTTTTAGAAGGCATCAAGAACCCAACATGGGACCTTCCATGTGTGGTGGAAGCACTCAATCACTTGCGCCACCTCCGCTCCCATCACTATTAACTTTTGCAGAACTGTTCTTCACAGAGCCCAAGTTTTTAATCTTGTAACCAAACTGTCAACCCCAGTGACAGCGCACTCTGAAGGAGGCCTCATAAAGCCAAGATTCAGGATCTTTCTAATGGCTATAACTAATGGAAAACCTGGAGGGGAAAAGGGAGATCATTCACACACTACATACAGGTAGAATGGAGAAAAGCTCTGAAGTTCTGAGAAATGACAGGAATTAAAAATTTTTGGTTTGAAATGCAAGACGTTTCAGGGGATGATAAAAAAATACTTGAAAAGTGGTTGCCTTTATTATATAGGCAGTGGGAAATTGTGTATCAATTGACTTGCCTTTGGAAAATGCAACTAGCAGAATAAATCAAGATGAGAGGGCAGTTCAAAATTTCTTAGGAAATGGCAGGGATCTGAAAGACAAACCTGGGCATTCAATGCTTTACCTCTTTGGTCCTTTCCCCTTTTCAAGCACTGGGTGCCTGGCCCCATGTACATCGTAGTGAGGCCTGTGTGCCATGTCACAGCACCAGCCAAGGGCTACAAGAGGCCCCTTCAGGTTTGCATTTTTCTCATTGTCTCTTTCTCAAAATCAAATGAGTATATGTAAAAGTGTTCTGGAAAGTATTTAAATCGCGGAACAAAAGTAAGAGAATCCATGTAGGGTGTGGTATTACTTTGAGAAGTATAATTTTGTTAAGCTAATAATGTTCATCTCTCTCTGGCCTGATATCCCTGACCTCGGTGCAATTGTTAAGGGAAGGACCATCCTGAGACCCCTAGGTTCCCTGCCCCTTAGGTTTTTGGAAAATGATGTGACATCAATATATGGAGAGCATAGGCAGTGGATATGCTGTGTGCAGACACAAAATGATTCTAAGATGACCTTAGGACAGAGACTCTCAAAAGAAATCACCTAACATTCCATCATCATGACATAAACATTGTTATAAATTTGTGGTATTTTCCAACTTTTTTGTTTTCTCTTCTTGTTTTTGTCAGGACAAGGCATTCATAATGCACAGCCAAGTTTTTGTATCCTGCTTTTTTTAAGCTGACATATTCCTGAAACATAAACCTAGTCACACACATGCAAGTCTATCTCCTATTCATTTATTTAGCCAACATTCCACTGTGATGGCCATCCTCCTGCACATAGTTTCTCTCGTGTTTCAGATTATTTCCTTAGGACAGACACCCGGAAATGGGATTACTGAGTCAAAGGCTCTAAACCTATTTTAAGACTGTTGATACATGGTGGCAAATTGCTTTCCAGAAGGGCTGTGCCAGTTGACATTGCTGGGGGCAGCAAGCTCTGAATCTGGGCCTATATTTTAATGAAATACATTTTTTTATTGATTTAAAGAAACACATTTTCAGGAGGGAAAACTTACCTACTGTGAGTGCATAAATCTTCTGCACATAGCTTGTTCAATTTTCAAATATATACACCTGTGTAAATACAAGTCAGATCAAGATCTAGACTATTTCTATAACCCCCAGAAGGTTCCTTCGTGCCCCAGTCAGTATTCCTGTCCCCCAAAAGTGACTACTCTTCTGAAAGTCCCTCATTTTTGCGTGATTTCTCCTTACGTTGGAAATGGTTTGATAGACAGTCTGTGAGGGAAGATCCCCATGCTTTTGGCACTGTGCAGATTTCTGCCACTTCCTGTTGGCAGGCCTTTGCCAATCTACGTGGTCTATTTCTTTCCTGCCCAGTGACCTCTTCCAAGCTTAGATTATTCTGTGCCCAGGTTGCTTTGGATCTCTGTATAACTGTGTGCAACACATCCACTACCTTTTTTTTTCTTTTGCATTGAAGAATAAACAAAACCACTGCCATCTGTTCTGAACCCTGTGAAGTAGCAGGTAGGGATGGTGAAGAAGGTGTGTTACAGAAATAAAGTAGGAGCAATGCTGACTTTAAGAAAAAAATACCGCCCCCCGCCGCAATGCCCCTGGCTGTCTTCTTACTAAAGATGAGTTAAAACCAGAGGGTGTGATGTGCTTGGCTTACAGATCTTGCAGTACTTTGCCGGGGCAGAGCCGCACTTAGCGCTGAAGGTCCAAGGAATTATATTTTTGGATGTTTTAATGGAGTCTCCAAGGATGATTAGGATTGGGCTGATGAACTGGTCTGTGTGTGTTGGCCCACTGAATTTGAAATGTGGTTCCAGGCAGTGATTACTCCCTTGCTGAGATTAAATGGTCAATTTGCTGTTGATTTTGATGAAAATCATGGCTCCCAATTTTCTAAGAGAGCTGTACAAAGCTGCCTTCATCCTTACTGAGATGGACTGACTCTTCATGGGTTTAACAAGTGCATGAAATCCTCTCCAGGCACAAGACAATTGTCAAAATCAAGGATAGGAGCCTCATGGGCAAGAAGTTAGGGCTTGGAAAGCATTGCAGCTATAAATGCAGGTGTGCAGGGATGAAAAGGTCTAAGCTCAAGATCAAAGACAGGAGGGAGGGAAATAACATTGATGGGGGTGTCTGTGATGGGCCAGGTACAATGTTAGGTGCTCTCATATGCGTAAACTCATTTAATACTCACAAGATTGTAAGGATGATCTTAACCCATTCTGCAGATGAAGAGATTGAAACAGTTCTTACAGCTGCATTTATGCTTTATTACCCCTTCTTCTCTTTTACTGGTCCTTCATGCATTCCGGGACAGACATCCTCCACCTATTTTCCTTTTCCTTCTCATCCTTCTTGTTCTCTGCTCTGACATCCTGGGCCATAACTGTCTCTTATCCACTGTGCCATGCTCTTCTGGGGCCAGCTACAGCATTACTCCCCACATAAAGCCTTCCCTGATGCTGTGGACAACAGTAAGCTTCTAAGACCCTTGAGTATTAGAGCTCTATCTATTATATCTTTTGCAGCTTTCACAGCACCTTTGGAAGTGGCATGCAGAGAGTACTGAACAATTCCTAGGCTTGGATAATGTGGCCACAAAGGGGTCTGGTTGGGAAGTCTGCTTCTGTATCTTCTATCTGCATAAAGGTAAACATGGTCTTTCTGAATGGACCAAGAACTCCTGAGTGATTCGTGATCAGTGGCTGCTCCTTAGGTCCCCAACTGCTGCCTTAAAATCAATATCATTTTTCAACACTGATCATTCAGTTTGTTCCTTTGCCACTTTTACCACTTTTGTGCATAAATCTCTTGGCCATATTTTATTTTATATTTCACCAGAGAGCTTTTGACCTTCTTAATTAATAGCAAAAACCCCACAACACATCAAGTATGAAAGAGATGGCCTGTCCATAGTGCATTCCTTTACCAGTTACTCTGTAGACAGGTCCCCATCTGGCATACACATCAGTAGCTCCCATTCTTTCCAAGGACCCGTGAACAGTTCACACCTACACGGCTAGATTAGAACAGACATGAAATGCAAACACCAGCAGGTTGTTATAGGTGTTCTTTGAAAGGAACAGTGGTAAAATGATTTAGTGCATCTGATTATCAGTGTGCTCCCAAGCTTTATGTTTTTAAAGGGCCATAGCTGTGCTATACAAAAGAAATATAATGCAAGCAACATATATAATTTAAAACTTTTTGTGGCTACATTAAAAAACATCAAAAGAAACATGTGACATTAACTTAGTATCTTTTATTTCATGTGCTATATCCAAAGTATTACCATTCCCACAAGTCATTAATATAAAAATATTAATGCAGTATTTTACATTCTTTTTTTTTTTTTTGGTACCAAGCTTTTGAAATCCTGTGTGTAATTTATACATACAGCACATCTCCTTTCAGATTGGCCACATTTCAACTACTCAAGGCTACCATATTGGACAGCACAGGTCCAAACTAATGGAAATTTTACTATAATGGTGGAGCTAGGTTTTCTTGTGAGAATATAAAAAGCCAGTGTGTTTATGGGGCCCAAGCCTGTGCTAGGCACTGACTGAAGGAAGAGACGAAACAGTACTTTTTATAGTCTTTGCCATCAAAGTGGTCACATCTGAAAAGTGAAATCATTCTGGTTTTAAATTCTTTTCTGAGGTACCAGGGCTGGGTATTGAACCCGGGGCCTCTTATGTGGGAAGATGGTGCTCAGGCACTGAGTCACATCAGCTCCCTGATATGTCCAACCACAAGGTGGTTTTTGTGATTAACTCTTAATCAAGTGATTCAGGCAGTAAAGATCTGTGAGCTTAGAAGAGAAAGTAATCCTTGCTAGTTGAGGTGTAAGGGTTTTTTAATGGAGGATAGGGAACTTTGGACAAAGTCTAATTTTTGTCTGAGAAGAGGAAAGGGAGGAGCAAGCAGTTCAGGCAGGGGGCAAAAGTATAGATTTGATAAAGTACTAGAAGCATTGTAAGTCAGTGAATAGACTGGCTCTATGGTAACTCATGGTAAACATGAGTACACAGAAAGGAAATTGTACAAAGAAAGGAGGGATGCCTTCTGACTGTATTACAGAGAGGTAAAATATGTTAGGGAGATGGCTACCATGCTTCAGTTAATAATAGTGATGAAAATAATAATAGCTAGCATTTGAGTGTTTTAGGGCCAGTACCTCTACTAAGAGCTTTACATGTATTATGGCACTGAATTTTACAGATGAGAAAGTGGCCTCTCTAGAGTGGTTGAATGAGTTGTCCAAGGTCATACACTTAGAAAATTGGGAGAGCTAAATTTTGAATCCAGATCTGTCTGAGTCCATTAGCAGATATACTCCGGAGATTATGGAGGCTATGATCTGTGTGTGTTGTGTAATGGGAAGCCCCTACCCTTATTCACAAAGGAGTAGCAGGGATACTGACATTCTACCTTAACATATGGCATAACATCTCCAAGCCAGGGATTCTTCTGAAGAGCTCCAAATGGGCCCAGGTGGCCTGACACCTGTCCTAAATTGAGTCTTTTGTGGCCCCCAGAAAATTATATTCTTAAGCTTACCCATCCCTGTGCATGGAAGCCTGTTGTATGTTGGGCCTTTTGGTTAGATTCAGTTAAGGGACCTTTTGATTAGATCACTTTATATTAGATCTCTTCAATTATGGGCCTTTGATTAGATTGCAGAACCTAAGGTGTATATTAATACTTTTACTGGAGTCCTTTATAAATGGAGGAGACTTATAAAGACAGCTGCCGTTTTACCCTGGCATGTGAAAAGAGAACTCCAGGATTGCCAACAGCCAGAGAAAGACAGAGAAACCCTGAGAGGCTGAGAGAGAGACCGGAGGCTGGAATCAGCAGAGCAGCCCAGAGCTGAAGCAATGAGGCCCCCAAGAGGCTAGGCTGATGGAGCACCTCAAAGCTGAAAGAGACAGATCCTGAAGGAAAGGAGAGATATTAGCAGGCCACCATAATGCCCTGCTGTGTACTTGGTCACCCACATTTGCAACTTAGTGAGACAACATCTCTTGATGATCCTTGATTTGGACATTTTCACAGCCTCAGAAATGTAAGCTTTTACCCTAATAAATTCTTCTTATAAAAGCCAACCCATTTCTGGTATATTGCATTGGCAGCCTTTAGCAAACAAAAATAATGCCCCTGGGAGTTGACTAAGGTTGTTTAATCCAGGTCTTTACCAACCCAGTGTCCCACTAGTTGGTTTCCTCCTTTCTCTCTACTAATAAACCCCAAAGTTATACTAGAATACTGGGATCTCAGAGACCACTTAGTTCAATATCCTGATTTTACAGAAGAAACTGAGGTCCAGATAGATAACGACTAGCCGAGAGTCATACAGTTTTAGAAGTAGCAGAGCTGAGGGTTCTTTCCAACCAAACAGGCATCCTAACACTTTCCAAAGGCCTTTTCAATATACAACAACATATTCAGGTTAGGATGTGTAGCTCCACTTACTCTGAGTAATTGACTTGTCTAAGGTTTTTTAATAATCAAAAGCCTTTATCATAGGTGATACATATCCTTTGAATAAGAGATAATTCTTAGCAATGATTGCTCTAAAATGAGTTTTCGTTAACCAGACTCTATAGTTCTATGGGTGTTGATGAAACCAGATGTCCTTCAAATGGAAAAAAAATGTTGACCCTGATGAATATAATAAATTGTATTTATAAATATAGCAGATCTTGGGAGACGGACTTTGGCCCAGTGGTTAGGGCGTCTGTCTACCATATGGGAGGTCCGCGGTTCAAACCCCGGGCCTCCTTGACCCGTGTGGAGCTGGCCAAGCGCAGTGCTGATGCACGCAAGGAGTGCCCTGCCACGCAGGAGTGTCCCCCGCGTGGGGGAGCCCCACGCGCAAGGAGTGCGCCCGTGAGGAGAGCCGCCCAGCGTGAAGGGAAGGAGCAGCCTGCCCAGGAATGGCGCCGCCCACACTTCCCGTGCCACTGACGACAACGGAGGCGGACAGGGAAACAGGACACAGCGGGTAGACACCAGGAACGGACAACCAGGGGAGGGGGGGAAATTAAATAAATAAATAAATCTTTAAAAAAAAAATAAATAAATCAGTGCAGAGATTAAATTAAAAAAAAATAAATATAGCAGATCTTGAAAACTCACATTTAAAAGAAAAGCAATGGCTATTAAAAATTAAAAACTTAACAGTACCCCCTTACTCTGTATATTGCTCCAGTTGAAGAACAAACCTTAGAATAAAAATGTCTAGAGTAAAAAAAACAATAAAGTGACCATATGCATGGTGGGCAGGCATTCTGGCAGGTGTTCAGGCTGCCTCCCTAATCTGATAAACTGTTCATGTCGTGGGGTGGTCAGGCCCTCAAAACCTGGCCTCAGAGTTGCCCAACACTTCTAATTCTTTTACCCTTTTTCTTCTGACTTCTGCCATTGTTTAATGTTATGACCTTGCTCCGGACTTCTTCGCCCAGTAATACACTGTCTGCTTTTCTCCTTTCCTTGGAAGAAAGAACAGCCTTGAATGCTAAGGCCTGAAATAGCTGGTTGCTACTTAATATTTTCTGCTTATCCAAATGTCTGATGGGACTTGGTGTTTGCCACGCTGGTATGCAGAGCAAAGAGGGACCAAAAGAGGCAGAGGACAGTCCCTGCCATAGTGAAGCATAGCCATTTTAGATGACTGGACCAAAAACAGGGAGCAATTGACAAACACACAATAATATGAAAGAGTGCGGAATGATGTGGTGCAGATCTTAGTTGGAGTGGGAATAGAGTGCTTCTGTGTTACATCAATAGATTGGTCCACGTTGATTGTTCCATTTCTGACTTTCTCCAGGAGGGATAAGATGGCAATGTTCAGGGCTCCCAGTTCACCAAATGTAAGTTCCTGGTGATGGTAGCACTACATTGTGAAAGTATGTCTGAAATATGTCTATCTGAATGTCGTTAAAAGGGGAGGTGGTAGGTTGTATATATCATAACAGAATAAAAATTTAAAAAAATACATGGAACTACACTACACAGTGAACCCTACGTTAAATCATGGGACTATAGTTAATAGTACAATTGTAAAAATGTGTTGTCATTAATTGTAACAAATATTCTACACCAATGCAAGGCATTCATAATAGGGTGGTATATGGGAATCCCTGTATTTTATATATGATTTTTCTGTAAACCCACAACTTCTCTAATAAAGGAAAACTTGGAGAGAGAGAGCGACAGAGAGAGAGAGAGAGACAGAGAGAGAGACAGAGAGACAGAGAGACAGAGAGAGAGACACAGAGAGAGAGAGAGAGAGAGACAGAGAGAGAGAGAGAGAGAGAGAGAGAGAGAGAGAGAGAGAGAGAGAGAGAGAATAAGGAGTACATTTTCTAAGGAGTCTTCCCAAAATGGGTTCTAGTACCATGAGATTTGGGCTTAAAAGTGAGACTCTGCAGTCAAATAATTCATTCTGTATCCTCCCCTTGGAGACCTAAGATGTATGTTTTGAAATGTATGTTAGTACATTTGACTTTGAGAAATCCTGCAGCTTTGAAACTTTGACTTCAACATGGTAGTAACCAAACTGAACTGCCCACAGAACCCTCATTTCATAGCCAGTATCCCATGGGCCTAGTAGGGTCCGGAAGAGCACTCATTGGGAAATGCTGCCCTACCGTGATCATCTCCCTCATAATGGGTAACTGCCTGATTTGGTTATACTCTGTCTGCCTTTGGTCATTGGGAGTTTTCAGAAGGAAGCAAGAAAGCGAAACTAGTCCAAGCTGTTTTAACAACAGGCCCCTGACTGAAACAGTCTCCCTGTGTGCGGTTGATAAACATTTTCCCTCTCTTAAGGAAAAATCATGCACAGAAACAAGCACATATAAATAATTTACCAAGCGCTGTACTATGCTATAAATAATAAGCCTACTAAATAATGAATTAACACAACTGCTGATTCATAGGTAAATGTCTCTTGTAAAGCAGCATTTTTATGGATTTTACGGCTTAGTTAATATCTACTCATATTTCATTGGGACTATTCAGGTGAAGTATTGGAGTAATAATGTGGATATATTTGAAAGTGATAGCACACATATCAGGAGCTCAGGCAGAACTGGGGAGCTGCCAGGATCCCTTCCTTTTAGCCAGAGCATGAGGGGTGTATGCACTGGGCCTTCTCCTCCTTCCTCCATGGTCTCTGCTCAGCATCTCAGTGCAAGTCTTATGTGCTGAGATGAATGCATCCCTGAAATCAGAGAAGGTGCTTTTCTGAGACTATGGGCAAGGTTGGAGCTAGAGGTAGCTCTGGACTAGTAGAGGGAAAGGAGACAGAAATCACTTTGGTCTACTGGACAAAGCCAGCTCTTCTAAGACATCATGACATAGTGGTTAATTACATGGACTCCAGGACTGAGCTCTTGGTATTTGACTCTTTATCACTTATTAACTCAATGACCTTGGGCAAGTCACTTAAACTGTCTGTGGCTCAGTTTGCTCATCTGTAAAACAAGGACAATCATAGTATCTACTGCATAGGGTGGAAATGAAGATTAAATGAATATATCGTGTCAAGTGCTAAAACCATTGCTTGGCACATAGTAAATGCTTTTTTAACTCATTAGAACTTGACTCTTTTAGACCCATCTTGGCTTTCTCCAGGCCTAGCGTTGGACTCCGAGAACCTATTTTCTGGGGGATCAGATGGTCTGTGTTGGGAGCAACTCAGATGGCTCTTCTTGCCTCTAAAGTATGGGAATGGAAGCTGGGATTACTCTTTCATTAGTCAGGGAAAACTGATTTAGACTACTTTTCAGTACTTAGCAGTAAGAAATGCCCCTTCATTGTTACATTAGTCAGAGTTGTCCAGGGAAACAGAACACACAGAGGCTATGTATATGTGTGTGTGTGTGTGTATTTAATATAAAGATTATGAGATTTATTGTAGGAAATGGCTCATGAGACTGTGTGGATGGGCAAGTACAAAATCTGTAAGGCAGGCTGCAAGCTGGGAGCTCCAATGGAAGTTTCAGTGAATTCTCCAGGAGAAGCTGGCTGGCTGAAGTAGAGAGGAAAATTCTGTCTTCTAAGACCTCATCAGAAGTAACTTTAGCATCTGTATCTCTACCACAGTCTTTTCAAAGCAATCTAGGCTTTTTCTATCAACACCTCACAATTCTTCCAGCATCTACCTACTACCCAATTCCAAAGCTTTTTGCACATTTTTTGGTATTTTCAGTATAAGCACCCCACCCTCCTGGTAACAAAAATTGTTTTAGTTTCCTCATTGCTAAACAAATACCATGCAATGGGTTGACTTTAACAGTGGGAATTTGTTGGCTCATAGTTTTGAGGCTAGGAGAAGTCCAGATCAAGATGTCATCAAGATGATGCTTTCTTCATGAAGACTGGTGTTCGGGGGCTGGTGATCCTTGATCCTTGGCTTCTCTGTCACATGGCAGTGCACTTGGCAGCCTCTCCTGGCCTCTTCCTTCTCTTCTGGGTTCCCTTGACTTTCCACCTCTGGCTATTCGCTTTGTCTTTTGCAACTTACTTTCACTCTCCTTATAAAGGATACCAGTTATCTGGATTAAAACCCAACTGATTCACTTGGGCCACAACCTTAACTGAAGGAGCATCTTAAAGAAACCTTATTTACAATGGGCCCACATCTATTGGAATGGAATAAGTTTAATAACATGTTTTTCTGGGGTACATAGCTCCCAGCCATCACAATTATATACCTTTATTAATGGGATTTGGTGGGGGGAGGTAAAGAATTATCAATCACTTTGAAAAGAAGATCTGGATTTTATAACCAACCTTTAAGTTGTTAATGGGAACTGTTGCCAACAGGTGATGCTCCTGTTCCCTACTTGAAGTGGTACTGAGTGCCCTGCGATTTGGAGCATAGAAACGGAGCATCCTTAATGTTTTAGTTTCCCACAAGGGTGGAGTTAGAGTAAGTCAGAGAGAGAGAGAGAGAGAGAGAGGAAGCAAGAAGCTGAAAACAATGAAATGCGGAAGAAAAGGGAGAGACCATGTGTCTTGCCATGTGGCAGAGGAGCAAGGATCACTGACAGCTGGTCTTCAAGGAAGAAAAGCATCATTGTGATGAAGCTTTGATTTGAACATTTTCCTAGCCTCAAAACAGTAAGCTTATACCTTCCCATTGTTCAAGCCAAACCATTTCATGGTATTAGCTTTAAGCAGCCCAGGAAACTAAAACAGATGCCTACGAGGAAGGCCACTTTTCCAGTCTTGCTTTCTCTTCCTTTCAGAAATCCATGGACATCATTCCCTGGGCCTGTGGCTGCTCTTCCCCCCACCATATACCCTAGTTTTAGCCTAGACCCATAGGAGCACCCAGTTTTCTGCACTTTACGGTTAGGGGTGCTCACCTGGGCTTGGGCCCTGTCTTTTGAGATCTTTCATACATCTATCTGTTTTGTATGAAGATAATAGCAAGGAAGCTGGGGGCCTTTGGATTGACAGCGTAAGACTCAACCTTTTTCTCCTTAAATGCTGGCACTAAGAGGTATAGCAGGGTTACCCTTCAGTAGACCTCAGGCTAGGGAGGCTCCAGGTGCCTTCTGGGGCAGCTGTTCTGCATAGTGCCTCCTCAAAGAAGGGAAGACCTTCCCTCCCTGTTTCGCCTCCTTCTCCCTTGGGCCTTGGAATGAAAGGCTTCACAGGGCACAATTAACATTTGGCCAGTCCCCCTCCTCATCCCCACCCCTATGAAGTGGGAAGAAATATGGTGGGGTGACATTCACTTCAACAAAGCTTTTTTTTTTCTCTACTTCTCAAAAAAAGTCTAAAGAAATAAAAACTGTTGCTAAGCTACTGGGTGCCTCTATCAGTGTGTTTTGTTGCAATTCCAGTGTTAAGGGCTGGTGCTCTCACATACCCAACAGCTTCAACTAAAGAAGAGAGGAAAGGGAGGTGCTGGAGAAGGCTCTTTTGTAAGTTCAGTTATTTGTCAGGTCAAGTGCTTGGCTCTGGGAAGGCAGGTGACCTGGAGCATGTCAACTACAATTCTATCTCCAGGTGAGATAATGGGAGACAGAATTTCTTGCCAATTTTCAAACTAGTCCTGAAAAGAATGCTATTTGGGGTGTTGTCTGTCTTTTCCTTTTATTTCAGAAAGGTCGACCCTTTAGGAAGCATGGGCCACCCACTTAGTTCTCTTAGCATTGTTTTTTGCACACATCACAGGCAATTGGTGCCACTGATGGGGCCTGGCCCCCAGGTGATCCTGGTGAGCTCCTAACTCATTGTTCCAGAAAGGCTACCAAGCCAGCCCCTTTGTACTCTTAGTCAGATTGTTGAATTGTTTTGTATTTTGTTCTTCGCCTCCATCATTTTCTTTTGAAAGCTGGGTGGATCCCAGGTTAAACAGGTCTTCATTTAACAATATTCTCTTAACCTCTAAATTCAGTGTATTTAGAACTTGTCAGTTCTTTTTCCTGTGTATAAACACTATACTCCCATACCTGTACTGAGAGCAGCTTCCCCTCTTCCAGTTCAAGGGCATTCACACTGAGAATGATGGGAAGAAAAGCTATTTCCCAACACCCGCTTTGCAACACCGTCTGAGTTGTTCACAATGGCCTAAACCACCCATTGCAGATTGGTTCTCAGCGTGGGAACAATGGAACTGTTGCTGACTTTAGACTTGTTTTCATCAACCTGCTCAATCTGTGTAGAGTTGGGTTTAGAAAAACAAAATCTTATAAAAATTAATGCAGCTTGGGACGCCCTTTGTGGAGGATACATTGAAAATACATCTTCAATAAAAACCCAAGAAATTGTCCCTTCTGTCTTTCACCTGTCAGAATAAGCAATAGAATTCTATAGCCCATTCAGTGGCATATTTAATTAAGCAACCTATCTGCTGAATGCTCCGGGGGTTGGCTGACAGAGCTTTTTCACTGCTGATTTGGATGACAAAGGATATGGTGAGATATTCAGCAGTCTGATGGAATGGAAAGAAACTCCCGATTGGTCACACCTACCTATTTCGCTTAGCACGTTGCATTAGCTCTGATAATACAGAACGTAGAATGTCTTTTATTTATTGACAAAAGTCAGCAGACACCGAACTCTTGTCTTGCTCTTCCACAGCAAGCCCTGACTGAGTTTTGCACACATTTCCATTACAGATGAACAGAGATTTTGTTGTAGCTGGGAAACTTTAGCTTGTAATTTTCAAGAGAAAAGACATTCAGGTGCTCATTTTAATCCTAAAGCAGAACAGTTCCTTCCCGTTGTTCTTGTTTTGATGGGAATCATTGCCTGTCCCTGATGGCTTTTATTCATTATTAGTGACATTTATGGAGTGTTTACCTTTGCCAGGCACACGCCAAAGCATTACCTGTATTAGCCCTCCCAGAAACACTATGGAGGAGATGCTATTAATATACTGTTTTGCACATGAGGAAGGGAATGATCAGACCCAGGAAAATTAAGTAACTTGTCTGAAGTCACGCAACCAGTCAGTGATGGAGTCAGAGTTACTTTATCCTAAGCCCAGTGTTCTTAACCACTACCCTGCATTTTCTCTTTAGAAAGCCAAAAGTTTTGTAATCCCAATGTCCTGCCCCCCCACACTAACCCTCACACGGTTATTAACAGTTGTAGGCGATTGCAGTTAAAGCATCATTACGTAGTTTCAAATATTAGGGTCCATTGAAGAGGTTAAAACAACAACAGCAACAACAAAATAAATAAATGAAAGGGCAAGTTGTAATGTGCTTTTGGAATTCAGGGGCTGGGAATAGCGTTTTTGACCTTGTTGGTCCTAAGACCAGCTAGCTTGTACTGAACCCCTGCTGGGCAACCACGTCTCATGCTTAGTAGCTTACAAGAGTACCTGGCTGTATTTTATTATGGCTATTTCCTTTGATCCCCCACAGAAACCCCAGGAGGTAGATAGGATAAGGGCTCCCATTCCAAAAATGAGCTAGAAAGCTGTAGATTTAAGGGAACGGGAGCTACAAAAAGCAGATATGGGTCAGGTTGTGTTAAATTGAGGTAGCCAAGTGGTGCGCCTGACATTTGCATTCCGAATATACTACTGCTCCTGCCTTCCAAGTTTCCTCACGCTATAGTAAACGTAGCTTTGCGTTCTGAAAGCATCAACATTGTCCGTTTGGAGGGCTGTGCCTCCCGATTAGAATATCAGCAACTTGAGGGTAGGGACTGTACCTTTTTTCTCTTCAGATCCTCACTGCTCAGCACACTGGTGTTCACCCATAAATGTCTATTGAGTGAATAAATGGATATTCGGTGGACTGATGACTTATTGCTAGCCTAGGAGAAAAGAGAGTAGGAAGGGCAAGGCAAGGTCAACCTCTCCCCATAAATCCTTTGTGAGTGGCAGAAGCAGGGTCCAGAGGGAGACCCTCTCTCCATCAGGGCCAAGCTCAGCTGTCACTTCGCATCTGTGTCTCTTTCTGGGTACACCCTCAGCTATTCACACAGAATTAATCGCTTTGCCTTGGGTACTATTACAATGTTTCATATGCATATCTATTAGGATGCTTATCATGAGTGTGTGGGTGTCTTCCTTTGTATCTGGCTCTGCCATGAAATCAGAGGTTTAGGTCTCTGGGGCTTTGGGGAACCCACAAGATCCCTTAAAAGTAGAAGCAAATGTCTCTATATGTATTCTGGGGAGCGAGATGGGCTAGAGTTTGCATCAGATTTTTGAAGTTCCCTGACAACAACATGCTTAATCCCTTCCATATATACCTACTGCAAGTACTTAGAGCACTTTGCTGAGTGCCAAGCACACAGTGTTTTTTGTATGTAAATAGAAGCATACTCATTTCGTTCTCAGCACAGCCAGATGTGGTAGGTATGATTATCACACCCATTTTCCAGAGAGGGAAACTGAGACTCACAGGTTAGGTAAATTGCCTCAAGGTTACAAAGCTAGTAAATGATAGCCCTGGGAACTGAAGCCAAGCAATCTGGCTCTTGAACTTTGCTTTGAACCAGGATGCTCTCTAGACATTTGATTGCAAGTTCCTTTGTGTTTTCTTTACATATATCCTAGCACAGTGCCTGGCACCTCGTGGGTGTTTATTGATATTTGCATGCTGCCGGCTCTGAATAGATTTTGTCTTAGGAATCATTCTGAAAGGTCTAAGGCATGAGTGGGGACTCCATAAATTTTGGCTGGATGAATGAGAGAATCAACGCAGTTGAAAGATAATTTATCAGTTTTTCAAGACAGGTGACTGGCCAAAGCCTAGGCACTTGGCTTTTAATTAAGGTTCCCTAGAGGGCCATCACGCTGGTCTCAAAGCCTATTCTTTGCCGAATTGACTGATTAGATTGCTCATAATGGTTAGAAGGTACCCCTGAGTAAATGCAGGTTCCAGAAGTCTATGGTGTTTTGTAACTTGATTACCATGCATAATCCGCCCCCCCCCCATCCTACACCCCCGCTCTTATTTCAAGGAACCGACCAGAAGCCACCCAAATTCTTTGTAGGTTGGCTTGGTTCCAAACAGCCAGGGGCCCACATTCCTTATTTCGAGGAGTATGGGGGAGAGACACAGATCTTGTTTAACTTCCCCAACAAGTTGAATATAGTTGAGTTTCAAGGCTGGAGCATTCTTAAAAATCCTAACAATCAGCTCTGATTGTAAGAGTGCATATGGAGTTGGCGAGCTGGTGAGTAAGAAGGTGGAGCAGCTCAAGTTTTTAATCACCTTGATTATAAGTTCCAAGGTTTAACTTTGTGGCCTCCACTGTTGCCCTAATTTTACCTGCTGTGATCTTATTTTACTTTTCATTTTCTTCTCTAATCACTGCCGATTACAGCCCTGAGTCCATGCTGGTTCTGTTGCCTGCCTCCTGGCATGATGGGTCTCTTTGTACTGAGGCACAGAATCCAGCTGGCTCCAGGACTTCCTAAGGCCCGGAAGCTTCATTACTCTCTGTTGGCAGTGAACTCTAAAGTTACTGGCTTTGGAGTTGGATTTTCTCAAGTACAGTAGCTTAACATTTAGTTTCAAAGTTGCTGGGTATTTTTTTTTTCTTCTTCTTCTTCTAAATTAATCAGATGCATGAGCTAATTATAAGCCAACAAATATTTTAAGAAAACTGCCCTCCCATAGAGACCCTTGCACAAACTGTGCAGACTATTTTCCCAGTGATTAATATGCTGCTTTTATTTCCTTTGAGGTGGAAAACAGTTGTTGACAATGACTCCCTACCCATTTGGTTCAAATAACTAATTTTGTACCTGAAGGACTAATTACAGTAGTGACACCATCTTTTCCTATTAGATCTCTCACTTGAAGAACTCAAAGCCATTTATAACCTTTGAATCTTAGGGGCTAGTGTAATCTGTTTGTGGGTAGCTTAACAGAGAATGCTGTGATCAGAAATAGAGTTAAACCTCTTTAATTGAGTCCCTCTAATTTCAAAACGTAGTAATCCCGACAGTGAGAAGAAAAAAAATTGATAAGTTGGCGAAGGGGTTATTTAAACTGCCACATAGAATACGCTTTTAGAAGTGTCAGTTTGCATGCAAAGAACTGGTAAATATGTATAAATCATTTCATTAATAGACTTAGAATCTAAAGGTTAAAAGTCCTGGAGTCACTCAAAAGCCATTTGTTGAACCACGCTATATGTTGGGCCCTGGGGATACATTTTTTTTTCTTTATAGTAACAATATTATTGAGATATAATATGTATCTATATAGAATATATAGATAGTATAGAATTCAATGGCTGTTAGTATATTCAAAGAGTTGTGCAACCATTGGGCCACAATCAAAATTAGAACATTTTCATCACTGCAGAAAGAAACCCTGTACCCGTTAGCAGTCACTTCTCAACCCCGACCCCCCAGCCCTAGACAGCCACTATTGGGATACAAATTTGACCAAAACACAGGACTTGCCTTTGAAGGATTCACAAGCTATTGAAAGAGACCTCAGCCAGATAAAGCATCATAGTATCATAGAATGCATAGAATGCAAAAAGATCATGTGATATACTCTCATTTGATAAATGGGGAAACTGAGCCCAAGGGAGGAGAAATGCTTTTGGCAGCATAGTGGCAGTTAAGAGCATAGATTCTAGAGCCAGACTTCTTGGGCTTGACTCCCAGCTCTACCATTTACAGGCTTTGTGGACTTGGGAAAATTACTTAATCTCTCTGAGCCTCAATTTCCTCTTTTGTTGAATGGAAATAAGAAATGTGCCCACCTCACAGGATTATTTTGAGGATAAAAGGTCTTAAAATATGTAAAGTTCACAAAATAGCATTGTGTAGTAATAAGTACTATATAAGTGTTTGTTATTATTATTTCTAGTACCTAAATATTGACTATAGAAACATATATTTCACTATATTCTAAAGTATGCTTTACAGGTTTGTTATTCAGGTTTTAAACCCAGACTGTCCTTTTACATAGTTTTTTATTCAGCTCGTTCCAACAAATGTGTTTGAGTGTTAGGTCCTGGGATAAAAATAAAGATGTTCAAGACACAATCTCTGTATTTTAGGAGTTCAAAGTCAAGTGAGAAAGGCAGGTAAGCAGAGATGTATCCATAAATCACGGCATGCAACAGGAACTGCTCCAAATGAAGTACACACTGCAGCATAGAGGGTATTGGAAAGGCTTCATGGAGACATTGATATTTGATCTGGGTTTTGAAATATGAATCTGATTCCATCAGGCTGAAAGGATGAAGGAAGGCATGCCAGGCTTGCATAACGGCAGAAGCAGAGGGGAAAGAGCGTATCACCATGGTCTCGGAGTGACCGTTCCAGAACATAGGGTTTGGGGAGATGTCCTAGAAGGTGAGATTACAGATGTAGATGGGGACTGTACTGGGTAGGAAAAGGGTGTATATATAACAGGCTCTGTAAATTACCAAGAACTGAATAAGCATATAGCAACTCATTTGATTATCACAATCATCCTGAGGAAGCAGGTGCAGAGAGGAGAGTAAATTGACTGAAGTCATATCTAGCAAGTTGCGCAAGTCTGAATTCCAGTGTGGGCTCTCTGACCCTTAGTGTGCCCATGCTTTTTCCAGTAGTGCATCAGCTTCTGGACTTGTGTACTAATTTGGAGATTTTGCAAAATGAGAAACTTTGTGGGTTCTTGAACATGGAAGAAACATGTGATAACTGTAGTTTGTGTGTTCGTTTGTTTGCTTTCACTGGTGGTAGTTTATAGAGCTCCTTAAATGGATGTGCGATCAGAGGTGAAGGAATCCATTATGAAACTTCTGAAATAGATAAGAGGAAGTGAGGGTAGGAAGTAGGACCATGGCAATGGAGAGGAGAGGACACGTATATGAGAAGACAGGTTGACTAGACAGAATATGTGGCCAATCTGATGTGGCCAAAGCAGGGCTGGAGGATAGTCAAAGATGAAGCCATGGTTTTTCAGCCAGGATGTTGTAGCAGATTGCAATGCTATTCACTGAGATAGGAAGCATGGGTAGAGGCATGGGTTTCGAGATGGAAGGTGTGACAGTTTGAAGATTTTTGATGGACCCCAGAAAAGATGGTGTTCTTGGAGCTAATCCATTCCCGTGCATGTAAAGCTATTGTAGGTGGAAGTCTTGATTAAATTACTTCAGTTCAGGGCCTTTGATTAGATTGTGTAATCCAGGGTGGGGTCCCTAACCCTTTTATTGAGTCCTTTATAAACGGAGGAGTAAAAGCAGCAGGCACAGGAAAAAAAAAAAAAAACACAAACTTCAGAGACAAAAACCCTGAGAGGCTGAGATAGGTCCTGGAGGCTAGAGACTGGAATTAGCAGAGCACAGAGGCTGAGAGGCCCCTGAGAAGCTGAAAGAGATGAGGCCTAGAGAAGGAAGAGACAAGCCATATGCCTGATTGCCCACAGCTAAGTTCAGCGAGAAAGTGAGCTTGGAGGAGAAGGCAGAGACCGGTGGAGACTAGCAGAGCCACCATTATGCCCTGTTATGTGTCTGAACGCCCACACTTGCAACTTGGTGAGAGAACATCTCTTTATGATGCCTTGATTTGGATATTTCCATGGTCTCAGAACTGTCAGCTTTTTAAAAAATTTCTCTCCCCTTCCCCTCGCCCCAGGTGTCTGTTCTCTGTGTCTATTTGCTGCGTGTTCTTCTTTGTCCGCTTCTGTTGTTGTCAGCAGCACGGGAATCTGTGTTTCTTTTTTGCATCTTTTTTCTTTTGTTGCATCATCTTGCTGTGTCAGTTCTCCGTGTGTGTGGCACCATTCCCGGGCAGGCTGCACTTTCTTTCGCACTGGGAGGCTCTCCTTATGGGGTGCACACCTTGCACGTGGGGCTCCCCTACGTGGGGGACACCCCTGCGTGGCACGGCACTTCTTGTGCGCATCAGCACTGTGTGTGGGCCAGCTCCACACGGGTCAAGGAGGCCTGGGGTTTGAACCGTGGACCTCCCATGTGGTAGATGGAAGCCCTAACCACTGGGCCAAGTCCGCTTCCCAGAACTGTCAGCTTTTAACCTAATGAATCCCCATTATAAAAGCCAAGCCATTTCATTGTATTGGCAACCTTTAGCAAACTAAAACAGAAGAATAGTAAGCTCAGGTTTTTAAAGTTTGAACTTTCTCTGATTCCTCCAAGTGTAAGTGCTCTGTAAGCAGATGGATATATGAGGCCGAAGCTTAAGGGAGAGCAAGGCCAGAACTCTGGGGAATATCAGATGTGGCAAACAACAGAAGTCAAGAGGAAATAATTGGAGAGAATGCAAGAAACCCAATTGAGCAAGATTGCATAAATCATGGGAGAAGGGAATTTCACCAAGTATGGAATGTTCAGCAGTGTTAAGTGCTGCAGAGTGGCCAAGTCTGATAAAAACAGAATTATATTTCTTGGGTTTAACAATTAAAGAGGTTATTCAGGAATAAGATGCAGATTGAGTAGAATATTAGAAGTGGAAATCATGTGGCAGTCATTTGGAAACTGGAGGATGAGTGAATATTGAGAAACACTGAGCATGGATTACTATTTCAAGAAGCTTGTCTGATAAGGTGTGGAGAGATGAAAGAAATCTTGAAGGCAAAAGAGGTCCTGGGGAAGTTTTCTTTAGGATGGGGGGATTTAAGGACATTTTCTCTGAGAAGTATGAGTCAATATAGAGGTAGGTAGTAGAATAGGAGGAGTTGGGGGATAATTGATAACAGAAGATGTTGGATGAAACAAGAGAGCATGGGAGCCAGACAACAGAAAGAAGTTTAGCTTTGAACTTGAGTCCTTTCTCTGAAGGGCACAAGTTGGTACAGCTGCAAGACCAAAGAATACATCTGACATTTAGTCAGAATTTTTGGGATTACAGACAGGAGCGAATCTCTGATGGCAGCGGTTCAGAAAATGAAGATAGCGCTCTGCAAAGAGATGGGAAAATGAGGGGTGATGTAAGGGGTAAAAAGAACATTCCATAGGGTATGAGAACAGAGTTTCTGCTAGGGTCACATGAAGCATACGCATGGGGTGTGGTGATGTTTTCACTATGTTTGTAGGAGGGACGTTTACCAAGAACATGTACTGCTCTACGAAGATTATAGTTTATGATACCATGTCTGCATTCTCTCCGCTCTGGGGAGGGTTGTTAACCTTTAACTTATGCATAGGTCACACAGGTGGCTATGTGTTGAGGCCTTGGGGAGGGGGCCTGGGTCCCCACAGTCCACCCCCACATAGCAGCCTACATTGAGCATAGGACAAACATTGCATCCACATTCCATAAAGACAGTATAAAAGACAACAGCTAAAGCTGTTAGGTGTTTTTCAGTAACAATTGCAACTCTACCTGGCACAAAAACAGCCAATGGGTAGAACTACCAGGAGGTGCACTTTATATCTAGCCTTGATAGTAAAATTATATAACCACCCCTACATCGTAGATTCCCTTTTATTGTTCCATGCAGACAGGGTTGATGCAATCTATGGTGACAGACTCAGTCGTTAACCATCCTAAACCATCATATACAGCATATCCAAATGGAGGCCTAAGCTTATTCATCTGTTCCCTTATAAAGGAAAAAATATGAGTCTCATTGAAAGTCGGCAGCTGAACCTCAGTCTTAATGAAAAGGTCTTGTTCCAAACTTGTTGATGGAGCGTATTCTGCCATACCAGCAAGGTGTTCCACTCTGTCCAATTTGTAGGTGTTTTGGTTCAAGGAAGGCCATTAACACCTGAGGATGATAAGTCTGTGTTACCATCATTGGGTTTGATTGTGGGCATGGGTTAATCCCAAAACCCACTGTAGAAAGGTACTGGCTAGGGCGCTATGGGTGAAAAGAAAATGTTTAAGGGGAACAATAAGGGACAGATATCGCTGGTCTAAGAATATACAAGCAATATTGCCATTAGTAAATAATGAAGTACCAGGTAGGGAAGTCCTATGAGGAGGCTTCCAAACCATATATTTTTCCCCTTCTAAATTCTCTGTTGTTTTTACAGTGACATCAGGCACTCCTTAGCATAAGGAGATTCCACATAGAGACACAAAGGGCCCCAGCTATATGCTGTCTTGATTGGTTGCCTTTCTACCTTCACCTGTCAACCTTCAGGGAACCAATGGGGAGACTTTTCAGTTTGGTGTTATCCAGGACTTCTTTTGAGTCTACTTTCAAACTGGACCTCATGACCAGAGACTTTGGTGGCCTTTATTCTGACCAGCCACCTTCCCTGTTTCCTATACTAACCTGCCTCAACTCCCACCTCAGAGAACTTATAGCCTTATTTTTAAGGGGGAACTGAAGGACAATGGTCATTCTTCTGTAGCTGCTTCCTGTTGGTTAGGAACAGTATCCCTGCCTGACCTGGTGTGAAACTACGGCTATTCTATTGAGGTTGAGTGCACCATGGTAGGAACTGGATGAAATCCTCACATGACTAATACCTTGTTCTGGAAGGTGTTGATTGTGGAAGAAATAAACTTAAGTTAGAATTTTGAAGATACATGATTCTACTAAAAGTATAAAGAAAATGGTGGCACATTGCCCCCAAAAGGGGACCAGCCATAACATACTGGACCATGGGAATGAGAAGGGCCTGGGGCCTCAAGAGGCTACATCCGCCTGAAGCTGATGGGCTTGA
Organism: Dasypus novemcinctus; assembly: GCF_030445035.2. Taxonomy (NCBI): domain Eukaryota; kingdom Metazoa; phylum Chordata; class Mammalia; order Cingulata; family Dasypodidae; genus Dasypus; species Dasypus novemcinctus. Next base: position 151,322,867 of record NC_080704.1, on the reverse strand, counting down.
TCTTGTAATTTTCAAAAGCTCTCTAGGAAACTGCCACCCCTAGTTCCCACAGCTGTGGTTATGCCTAGGACAGCTAGGAGAGGTATGAGGAGAGGCACTTCCCTGGACATAAACTCACAAAGACAATATAGGCAAAAACAAGATAAGTATATGAAAAGCAAAATAAAGAAAATACCTGAGAGAGACATTCCTTTATCTTATAGGCACATTTGATAATTACTTAGAAAATGAATTAAGTTTACAAAGACTTTTAATATTTTCAATATCCTTCTGCATATGATCTAGAATAGAAGAGATATTATATTCATCAGGTACATAGGTACAGCACTTATTATAATACTAATCAATGTGCAAGTTCCTCTTTGAGCTGCTGTTAATAGATCTAAGCTCCAGGTTTGCAATATTAGACACTGGAGCAGACCATAATGCCAATTGTGTCTGTTTAGGTTCTACTCACATTACTCTGTTAATTATTGCTCCACTTGTATATCCTTCACACAGCCAGCATGCTACAGCAACATTGGCCTTTGGAGGGAAGCTCCAGTGTTTTACCAGTCTGGTGAATAGCACCCTTTGGCACTATGAAACAGAGCCAATCTGGAGGCAATGTCCATTGTAAATCTGGCCGTATTGAGCCATTACCAGCTATTGCAGGAGTCCTAAACTGCAATGTAATTTCCATCTACTTCAGAAGCCATGTCCAGAGATGTGGTAGTTCCTTTTATTATTTTCAGAGTCATAGTGACCAGCCTAGCCAATAACTCAAGTGGAGAGGCACCATGCAGGGTACTAGAGGCCTGGTTTGAATACACAAGAGAGTTTGACAATTCTAAAATCTATCCCAATTTTTATACACTATCTAAATACTTCCAAATGCAGTTTATAACGTATTAAATAAACTTAACTATTTTTAGTATTTTACATATTACTTTTACACCTTTACCATGATTATGTTAATTAACAGTTATTTTACTTTAGCTATAGCATAAGAAAATCTACTTTCTCCATTATTTTATGAAAATCTGAGATTCCCAATGGAATCAAGATTATCTTCCCCCTACCATCACTTTTAAATGCAGACTGAGGTGGCCTCTGACAGGTTTCCCTGTTATGAATTTACCTTTTGTTATCAATATCATTTCAGGTTTCTACTCAGTAATGGCTTCCGGGAGCTAGCCAATTAAATACATCAATTTAGACAATGCTTTTACAAACTTCTTATAATTAGCCATGTAGACTATAGTTACTTCATCTCAGGACAAATTTCACTTTTACAAAATGCATTCTCTTACTTAATGCTACCTTCTACAAATTTCTATACTCATTCACACCTTGTCTTATATATTTCCACCCTGATTTTCTGAAAACTAGCCATTTTATCTTAGGACAAAACACATTCCCTTGAACAAATTTATCAAATTTTAGTCAGCATTGACTATGAATTTACTTCCAAAAAACTTTTTACCTCTTTCTACATCCATTTAAATCTCATATCCCTCATTCTCTCCTGTGAAGATAAAAACCATTCATTTCAATTAGGCAAATACAATTTTTTAGAAAGAGGTTTGTCATAATTTCATTAGCCAAAACTTATAATTTTCTTCATCTTAAAGATGTAATACATATAATGCTAATTTATTTTACTAGTATCCTGTAAACTTAGGGAGATTACATCTAAGCTAAATAAAATTGAAATTATTATAGTCTATAAAAGAAATATTATTTTTTCTTCCTTCTTCCACAAGAGGATAAAACCTCTTTTTTTTCTAATAATGTTCTAAAATTGTGAACAACCTTAAAAGCATACTGACTGCCAAGTTCTGAAATATATTTTAATTGTTTAATTTGTTTTAATCATAATTTTAAAAAGATTTTTCCATAGCATTCAAGGATATTTTTTTACTCACTGAAATTTGTCCATTGGATTATTACTGTCATCCCAAAAGTTGTTAAAATTTAATTGGGGAATTACCAGGCACACTATACAAAACAAGGTTTATTCTGTAATATCCTCTCTGTCCCTATTATTTTACTTTCTGGGCCTAGTAGACAGGCTAAACTCAAATCTATCTCCTCTATCTTTCCACAACCAGCTCATCCCTTTGGTTTCCTAACTCATTTTAATGAATCACTGGAATTCAGTCAAAATTATCAGAAAACCCTGGGGGAAAGATAGTCTAGGGAAGATTATGGGAGAATTCAGGATAAACTTAATAGTTACTTTCCTTTAAATAGTTTCTTTATTCAGATTTTATGTGACTTTTTATCTTGTGTGGCTTCTCCAATGTGGCCTTCAGGAATACTCATTTACCTATATAAGCACCCGTTTCATTTTTAGCAATTTGAATAGAGCACTTTTAAGAAGTTTCATTTGTTATTACCATCTGGAGGTATGAAAAAACTTAACAAATGGACAAACACAAAAAGAATTAAGACATACCAACAGAAATATAAAACTCACAAATTTGACTCATAATTCTCACTCCATTGCTATGGCTGTCTCCAAGCTCCCTGTCATTTCACATCTCTGATTTTTACTGCTTTAAGATCTCCTCTGGAATCAGTGTTGCCTGTATTATGCAAGCTCATTCTTGGAAACACTTTTATTAGTAACCAGCAACCAGTTAGGAATACTTGAGCAGTATAAATGTAGTTAAGCACTAATATAGCAGTTTCGACAGGCAAACATTTAACACTTAAATATTCTGGATTACTCTAAAAGAGTAGATTTAGACTTGAAGTTCAGGAGTAAGCTGTTGATTCAAAATGGAAAGTTCTTTTTAGCACCTTGATAAAAATTCTGATCAAAAGAAAATGTGAATAAAACGTAAAACATTGTCACAATAGCATCCCATTAAACTCTTCCAGTTTACACAGTTTTGCAGTATAAAACTGATCATCAACTCAGTGCAGGCAGCAGACTTGGCCCAGTGGTTAGGGCGTCCGTCTACCACATAAGAGGTCCACGGTTCAAACCCCAGGCCTCCTTGACCTGTGTGGACCTGGCCCATGTGCAGTGCTGATGCGCGCAAGGAGTGCCGTGCCACACAGGGGTGTCCCCCACATAGGGGAGCCCCACGTGCAAGGAGTGTGCCCTGTAAGGAGAGCCGCCCAGCGCGAAAGAAAGTGCAGCCTGCCCAGGAATGGCGCCACACACACGGAGAACTGACACAGTAAGATGATGCAACAAAAGAAAAAAGATGCAAAAAAGAAACACAGATTCCCGTGCTGCTGACAACAGAAGTGGACAAAGAAGAACACGCAGCAAATAGACACAGAGAACAGACAATCGGGGTGGCGTGGGGTGGGGAGTGGGGAAGGGGAGAGAAATACATAAATAAATAAATCTTTAAAAAAAAAACCTCAGTGCAGGCGATCAGTTAAGGAATCTTTCATCTCTGCATGTGCTAAGTGCATGTCTCTTAACTCTAACTTTCCTTCTATAGCAGCGCACAGAGGCCTTATCCACTTGTTCTGCCTCACTAGCCACCCACAAACTCCTAACAGGGACCAGGCTGTAACCACCACAATCTGATGGTCTCCCTTTTCCTTATTTAAGTGCAGCTGCTCTGCTACCTGCTGTAGTACAGCCAGCATACCTGACGGAGTTTTTAAGGCATCCCCATATTCTCTTGGCAGACCCCGCTAATGCAGGAGGGCAGCCACCCCTCCCCACATGGACATTACAGGCCAACTCGTGATTTCCCCTACAGATTCTCCCTTCCCGGAGCTCATGCCCACCACTGCCAGTGGTCTTTTGGTCTTCTGGGTGTGGCTGTCCAATTGTTACAACCCAACTCGGGAAGTGCATGGGTTGGTGAGGCTGCAAGACCAAAGAACACGCCTGGCGTTTAGTCAGGCATAAGATTTATTGGGACTTTCGAACAGGAGAGAATCTCAGATGGCAGCTGTTCAGAGAATGAAGAGAGTGCTCCACAAAGAGATGAGAAAATGAGGGGTGATATAAAGGGGTTTACCGCTTTGGAAAGATTATAGTTTATGTTACCATCTATACATTCTCTCTCCTTTGGGGAAGGTTGTTATCCTTTAACTTATACCTAGGTCATACAGGTGGCTATGTGCTGAGCTGGACTCATTCAGCTTCAGTCAACTGGTGGGTCAACTTGGGGTTGGAGTTTCTATGATGCCTTTGGCTGGAGAGACTTGAATCTGTTCCATGAGGTCTCTTGTATTCTAGAAATCTAGCCCAGGCTTGTTCCCATGGTATGGCATAGGTCTTGGCAGCAAGCCCAATCATGCAAGAGAGTAAGGGGAGATGCATGTGAACTTTTCAAGTCTCTGCTTGCATCCCATTTGCTAACTTCCCATTGGTCAAAGCAAATCATTAGGCTGAGCCCATATTCACAGTGGGAGGGGTCTAACTAAATTAAAGGACACAGGGCAAGGGTATAGGGAGGGTTTTCATTGGGGCCACTATTGCAATTAATCACTACAGTAGATTTAATTAAAACCTGAGTATCTGTATATTTAATAAGCATCCCAAAGTGATTCTGATGCAGGTGATTAGTGGACAGCATTTTCAGAAATATTAGCCTAGTATCTCTTGACACCAAGTTTGGAACTGCCATCGTGGAAGGCTCAGAAAGCTAGAGGTTGTGAGTGGGGAAAGCAGCTGTCCTTTTCTTTAACTCCAGGTTATGTATTCAGATCCTTGGGTCTCTCTAAGACAGAGGCTTAAACTCAAGTTTTATCTAGTTTTTCAGTCTCCTGTATGACTATTTACTTGCCACAAAGAACAGTCCAGTTGGATTAGAGCAGGCCAGGAAGGCATTGTTGGTTTGCTTTGTGTTGTGTATTAGAATATGTATTTCTGTACTGGGGAAGCTCATAGTAATGGAAATGAAGCATCATTGAGGTGGTTTATGGGGCATGGGATACCATCATAAAGCTGAGACTATTCTTGTTTAGGACCTTTCTTAGAATAGTAATCTAAGAAAGGAAAACACGGCCAGGATAGAAAAGAAAGCTTAAGGAGAACATCCTGTGATTTGGCCAGTTGTATGCTGCCTTTATTCCCCAAAGCCTTAGTCAAAATGTGGAATTAGAGATGCATACTTTAAGATGTTTGCCCACCAGGCAGGTGATGCCCAATCTGAGAAAAGGCAGGAACCATGTCCCTGTGGTTTCCCTGACACCAACCTGTATTAGTCAGCCAAAGCGGTGCTGATGCAAAATACCAGAAATCTGTTGGCTTTTCTAAAGGTTATTTATTTGGGGTAGGAGCTTACAGATACCAGGCCATAAAGCATAAATTACTTCCCTCACCAAAGTCTCTTGCCATGTTTTGGAGCAAGATGGCAGCAGATGTCTGTAAGGGTTCAGACTTCCTTTTCTTCTTAAGGCTCCTTGGTCCCAGCTTCTTCAGTCTCAGTTGGGATAAGATTCATCTCTCTCCCTAAGGCTCATTTCTTTCTGTGCTCAGCTGCTCTGTTCTCACCACAAGGCAACCTGTAGACTCTCTGGTTCTCTCTCTTCCTGGGGCCTCTGCCATGTCTATGGAGCCATCTCTATTACTCTGTGTTCTTCTCCTGTGTGTTTACTTCCTGGGGCTCCAGCATTAAAACTCCTACTATCTCCTCTGCCCTGTAGTTTTCTCTGTTCTACTGATGTGGACCAATCACAGCCTTAACCATTATTTAATCAAGTAAAACTGAAACCTCTGAATCCAGTACAATCTAATGTGCCCAGGGGAATAGACCAGTTCACAAACATAATCCAATATCTATTTTTGGAATTCATAAACAATATCAAACTGCTACACCAACCACATGCCTGACACATAGTGCTCAAACATATTGGTCAAATGAATCTCTGCATATTCCTGGGATCCACTCGCAGATTTTTTTTGTAATAATAAGCTTTACTTTCAGAGAAGTTTTAGATTTACATTTACAGAAAAATTATACCAAAAGTGTAGGGAATTATCATATACTGTCCCCCCAGCCCCACACACGTAGTTTCCCCTATTATTGACATCTTAGATTTGTGTGGTACGTTTGTTACAATTGATGAACCAATATTGATGCATTGCTACTAACCTAAGTCTATAGTTTACATTATGGTTTATACTTTGTGCAGTACAGTTCCATTGGCCTTGACAAATGCATAATGTCATGTGCCCGTCATTGCAGGTTCATGCAGAAGAATCTCACAGCCCAGAGAGTCTGTCTTCTACCCATTCGCTCCTCCCCCTCCCTTCTGAACCACTCTTTTTATATCAATGTTACAAGCTCTTTCGGTATCTCAAGATAACATGCATGATAACAGTAAACCTGCTTTGGTCCATGGTTACATTCCCCCTTTATGTTTGTTCATTCCTCCATCTTAAGGGATTTGTGATGTCTGCTCTGCCTGCTTCAAGCTGCCCTCTCACAGATTTTGACTTCCTTACATTGTGACCCCAGACCCATCTGAGTCAGAGTCACCTGTGGAGTTTGTTTAAAAATGCAGATGCCTGGGTCCCCCATCCACTTACTGCATCTGTGAATAGCTGTAACTGTCCCTAAGGCAACCTTGTCTGGAGGAAGTGCCCATGAGTGCTTTCATCCCAGCTGAGAGAAAGTTTTGACCAAAGGCTGTGGTCCAGGACACTGACCTTGAACCACCACCACTTGTGAGCACTGAATGCATCGAATTTGGGATCAGCATTTAACACCTCTGACATTGTTTCTTCATCACTTACTCTCTTCTTTTCCTAGGGGGTAGAATTCAAAAACTAATACCACATTTCTTCTTCCTTATTCTATGGAATAGGTTTTGGAGGGCGTATACAACTTAGCCCACAAGCTATCAGAGTCTGGCAGTTCTTAGCTGTAAAGTATCAATTGTTTCCTAAAGTCTTTTTTCCCTGAGTATCGGGAGGTTATAGATTTTCGAAGTTCTGCAGTTTGTGGGGAAAATGGAGTAGTGAGCCTGGGGAATGGAATTATGGAACACTGCCCTTTCTAGTCACATGGGGTGTAAGGAATTTCAGAGTTCAAGATGAACTAATTTCCTTTGCCCCCATGGCCTTCAGTTATGGGAATCACTTATATTAGAGGCACATTTTGAAATCTCAAAACAAGATTTCAGGCCACTTTCGTTCCCCTATTAAGAAGAAAGGCATGCCAATTTAAGTGTGGAGTGAGATATTTGGACATGTACAAAGAGCTTTTGGAGAAGTGGTTGGGGGTTTAAGTGTAACTGTCTCCCTTTTTGCATTTCTTTCTTTTTTTCTTCCTCCTTGTGTTAGATTCAGATCGTGATTTTAATTCAACTGCCTGGCCTCCTGGAACAGGGATTTAGGGAAATCCATTTCCTCTGCACCCACACAAGGGCAAGATTTCCAGTCGGGCAAGGAAAGGCCGCTGGGCCACTTCCAGAGGAGCAGTGAATGCACCACATCATCCAGGTTTAATTGTCTTGTAGGCCACTGAGGCATGAAGTCACATAAGAGAACTCAAGAACTTTCCTTCTGGGAGCAAGGGGGCCAAACCCTGATGCTGAGTTTTTCCCAGCCCTGTTTGGGAGTGCAGGCAAATCACGTCTGCTGTGACCCGACCTACCCATGAGCCTTTCCGCTCTGATGCTGCTTTGCTCTGCTGCCTTCAGTCCCTCTCCTTAGTGTCCTCTGGCATTGCCTGTATTTTCAGCCCAAATCATGCCTTGTGACTTTGCTATTCCTGGTATGCTGGCTTCTCACAGCAAGGAATCTATCAGCTGTTTCTTGAATTGTTTCTTTCTGGTCTTTTAAGGTGTTAACATTTTCAATTTTGACACATTCAGCAATTTGGCCTGCTGCAACATGAGCTTAAGAAAGAACCACAGTAATTCAGGAAAAACAGAAGCCGAGCTTAATAAAGCAGGAACCTTGACATTGTTGACTCTGCCCCTGTCCCCTCCTCCCCTCACTGGCAGGCACAGGTGGCCATGAAGCTCTGCTCACCTGGCTCCTTTTCCCTTTAGACTCCTTTTATTATCTTATTTCACCCTGCTGTGAACATTGTCAAGCATTTTAAATACTTTGTTGAAAATGTAAAGAAAATCAACTTTCCACTCTTTAGGTTTTGATTAAATTGTGGTATGTAAAGCTCTCTAGTTCATATACCTGATATCAGCTTCATATTTGAGCCATTGTATGTTCACCTCTGGCTGGGACATGATTTCCCACTGTTTGGGGGTAGTTTTATTTTATTTTTATTTATTTCTCTCCCCTTCGCCCCCCCCCCAGTTGTCTGCTCTCTGTGTCCATTCGCTGTGTGTTCTCCTGTGACTGCCTCTATCCTTATCAGTGGCACCAGGAATCTGTGTTTCTTTTTGTTGCGTCATCTTGTTGTGTCAGCTCTCCAGTTGGGCGGTGCCATTCCTGGGCAGGCTGCACTTTCTTTCTCACTGGGTGGCTCTCCTTACGAGGCACGCTCCTTGTGCGTGGGGCTCCCCTACGTGGGGGACACCCCTGCATGGCAGGACACTCCTTGCACGCATCAGCACTGCACATGGACCAGCTCCACACGGGTCAAGGAGGCCCAGGGTTTGAACCATGGACCTCCCATGTGGTAGACAGGCGCCCTAACCACTGGGCCAAGTCTGTTTCCCTGGGGGTAGTTTTAATGGTTTGGAGTTGGTGATCTCATTCCATCGTGTAGGTCTGGGAGTCAGACACGGTTTCAGTCCTGGCTTTACTACTTATTAGCCTTTCTCGTGTCTCAGTTTCCTTTTCTATAAAATGGGTACAACAATCTCAAAGATTAGTAGTGAGTATTCAAGAAGGGACTCCATGTAAATGGGCACATATCATTGGCATAGATAGCAGCAGCGTCATTATTTCCTTACGTCCTCAAGGAGAGGATTCTACACATCGTTCCTCTAGAACCATGGCCTGCAGGCCAAGTTCAGCTTTCTTACAGTTTTTGGAAGGTCTGTATGCTGAGAATGTTGTCACCTTTTAAAAATGGTAAGGGGGAAAAATCAAAAGAAGACGACTATTTTATGGAATGGGACAATGATATGAAAGTCCTGTCTCTGTGTCCATAAATTATTTTTGGGGGGTACACTGCCATGCTCGTTCATTTACCTCTTGTCCATGGCTGCTTTGGCTCTGCAGAGGTAGAACTGAGTAGTTGTGACAGAGATCAGATGCGCTGCACAGCCTAAATATTTACTTTCTTGCCAACCCCCATTCTAGGACATTTAGTGGTCTCTCTGGGACATCATAGGGATGGAGAATTCATAACTCACTTGTAGATGATCACTAGCACCATCCAGAAACTCGGTCTGTGTGTTTGTGTGTGGAGAGAGGTTTACGAGGGAAGAAAGTATGGACATCTGTGTAGGCCAAGTGAGACGAGACTTCTGTGGCTTTTTTTGCTAAGTGTTGATTTTGCACCTTTGAGAGATTAGAGAGAATGGAAAAGTAGTGGCTACATTTGTTAAATGAGTTTGCAGGTTATCTTGTTTTCCTTTCCTCCATCAGCACCTTCTCTGGAAGGAGGAGAGAATGAATACTTAGTCCCTCTTTGTAAGATGGACCGAATTACACTTAGTAGGTATACCGTGATTCTAAGGAGTCTGTTCTGAATGGGTTACACTGAGGCAAAATCTCACCTCTGCAAGTACCAGCGTAACACCCTATTCCTAAAGAGGCAATTTCTGTATGGAAGTATAAAATCTTATAATATCAAAGTGCCTTGGAGATCTACAGGGATGATATTCATATTAATATCACTCAGCTGATGTAGATGCAATATCCTGTTTGAAGGCAGAATATTGTATAATGAAAATGCCCTAGTATCCAATCTATTCAACCACTGAATGTTTGTGCACTGGAACTAGATTTGAGTACCTGCAAGATATTAAATTCCACATGATTTACAAAATGTGCAGTTATCGAGACACACAAGCACATAACTAGTTTTGAATGGTGGGGGTGGGGCAGGATTGGCATGTTTCTAGTTAAGGGGCTAGAGATTCTGGAGTTCTGCTCCTCACTTTCTCCCCTGCCTAGTCTGTGGCCTTAATGAAGCACCTTTTCAATAGGGATGAGGTATACTTGGGGATAGCGAGGTGGCCATGGATGAGGTCAGGAAGCCTGGCCTCCTGGGGAGAAGGTGGGGGCTTAGCTGAGGTAAGCAGAGACACCCATCTGGGCCTCTCTGTCAGTGAGCCACTAGCAGGGAGGAGGGAGGCAGGGAGGCTGGAGGGGAGCTGTGGGGTCAGAACATGCTGGAAAGATCTCAGAACCTCTGACTTTCCCCCTCTTCTCACTTCCTGCATTTTCAGCTTTCACACTTACGGGATGGATGTTAAGCGGTGATGTACTTTTTCATATTTAATTTTCCCATGTTGTGGCCTTTGCTTTTGTTTACAAGTAGCAGGCTAAGCTGACAAAGACTCATAAAGGCCAAAGGTGGCCATACATGAATAGAACTGGTACTCCAGGCTCGCCTAATTCGCAAGCCACTAAAGAGCCTTATCTTGCACCCTGAGGTTTCTGTCTGAACATCCTCTGTAAGACCAGGCCCTGCCCATTGTGCCCTCTGCCCTCCCTTCCTTTTATTATTGTCCCGTGGGAGGTACACAACACCTGTGGGCCATGAAAGATATCCCTAGCAACATATACCAGAATTTTTCTTGTACACTCTAAAGTGGTAAACTTCCATTTTGATGAAGTTTGGATTCAGGATACAAATCTGACTACCCTGTCGACCTGCTTTGAAAAGGATTTAATTTGAATATGCAAACTTCCACACCAGTGGAACAACAAAAAAGTTGGCTTCAGGAGTGGGTTCAGCAGGAGAAGAGCAGGGGGTATGGCTAGAGCTGTTGACACCATGCAGTATAAAGTCTTGTGGGCCTCGGCCCCTTTCTCCTAGGCTAGGTCCAAAGAGAGCTCAAGGGCTTCCAGTCTCTTGTGCATTTGTTTCTTTTTGGCCCGATGGTAGATGGTGTCCAGTCATCCATAGGCCTGCTTAGTGGAGAGTCCTAAGCAATGGGTGGTGGGAATGGACATGGCCGACATGGGGGACACTTGGTACTGTCAATGAGCTGACATGTTGGTAATTCCCACAGCCTCCAGAACTCAGGGAAGAAGCCTGTGAAAGAAAACCATATGTCAACTGTCCTTTTGCTAAGTTTATTTACTGGAGTCACACTTCTTTAACAGGCATGGGCTCAAAAGTGTAAAAAATGCCAGTTCCTTTAGCTCACCATTGATTTTCATATGAAAAATCAACACTGCAGTTTTTATTTAATAATAAAAATGATGGCCCAGAGTTTTATGTCCTACCATGGCAGTTATGCACTCGGCCGGTGAGAGCCCTCTGCTCATATGCTTTTTGTACAGGGAAGCAGTAGTGTTATAGTCATGTCTATTTATTAATGAAATCTATCTTTTTCTTTTGAGTACTTTCTATGTGCCGGGCATTGTGCAAAATGTTTATGAACGTTATCTCATTTAATGCCTCTGTCAGTTCTCTGAGGGAGATTACTGTTTTGACATGCCTGTTACAAATGGGGAAGGTGAGGCTCAGTATGTCACTCACCTAAGGCCCATGGCTGGTCAGCAGACCTTGGAATTCTAAGGCAGATCTACCTTAGTGTGTATCCCATACTCTGCGCTCCATGAATGTGAACTTCTGTAGGGCACTTCTCTTGGAAGACTGTCCATTAGGAAATAGCTTGCAGATGTGGCATAGCTAGAGGCCTGGGTGACTGTTTTTTACCAGAGTTAGAGTAGGACATTTGGGAAGCAGGAATTTAGAAGGGGACTGTTGCCTGGGAAAATAGGAAAATTTACGAGAGGAAGTTGTAGCTTGTAAGGGCTCAGTGAAGGGAGGACTAAGAAGAGAAGCTGACAGCTTAACCAGCCAAATAGAGGCAACCCGGGCCTTAGAAGAAACTGGACAGAGCATCCCTGACTGGGCAGGGCTGACGTTAGAACCGTTTCACGGGTCTCACTTGACTTCCTCTAACTGTGCCTTTTCACCAAGATTCCTTCTCATGGCTGCAATAAAGCAGCTGCTGTGCCCAAGACAGCTAATGACCTTCCTAAGGAAGTGAGGAGTGGTGGCAGGGAGGTGAAGGTCATGCGCAAGGCCTCATCCTCTAGAATACTGCAAACTTAGTGTGATGGCTAAGGCTAAGGCGAAAGGAGAGAGTCTGAGCGTCCTTCCTCCAGGTTGATCTCCCCTCCCTGACCTGGCCAATTCTGGTCATTGTACAGTAGCTCTGATGTCCCTCTTCTTGTGTCTCCGAGACTGGAGAATCACAATGGCTTGGCTTAGTTTTCTTGTGTGCAGAACACAAGGTGCAGAGGTGAATGTGCAGTCATATACCCCACCCCGCCCCCTCCACTCACTTGAGCATCAGAGGATGTTTTCACCTGTTATCACTGTCCTGTGGAATATGTAATGAGCTTCCCAATCCCCCAGAAGTTTTAGCAACAAGTCTTCTTATAGGGGAACTACTGGTCTCCCTTGGTTTGGAAACCTCAAAGTCTGTTATGGAGTGGAGGTTTGTTTTCCCAAGAAAGTGTTGCTACTTTATAGTTGCCCCTCATCTCTGAAATTTGAAGGAAGGCAGGTGGCCATGCTGCACGAGCAGATCACCAACTGTGCAAGCAGAGGAAAGATGCATCTGGTTTCCCTTTGAATCAAAGACAACTGACAACAAAGTTAGCATGGCACAAGCCTATTGAGATATGTGGTCATCATTGGGTTGCATGGTTTTGAGGCGCAAACAATAAGCTGACAACGTAAATGACTGTCATTACCTTTGTTTCTCCAAAGTTTGGCTTTCGTCTTCTTGCTTGGTTAGTTTACCATTAGATCAAAGTATCATCAGTCTGATGATTTTCTCTAGTACCACGTATGGCTTGGCTCATCATCACCACCACTTCACACACATTCCCATTGAAGTGTTAATTCCTCTACTTGCAGGTTATGTGCATTTTGTATTACAATGTTTAATTGTATTCATTTAAAACAGGTAGCAATTAAAACCTGTAAATTCCTTAAGCCTCTATAAAAGCTCCACCATTCACCTTACAGCTTAGCACTAATATTTACTCTGGAGAGCAAAATCATTTAATCCTGTCTTTATCTGTTGTACCTTTTTTTTTGTTATCAATAAAAATCAAAAGCCACATGTTTAATTGGATCCCTTAGGTATTGATTAAAATAAAATGCTAGTGGGATTCCTCACTTGCCAAAATGGCTCCACAGAGCATCCTAGAAAACTTCCTTTGAACATGCACACTTTTAATATTTGCCTTCTGAATGCCAGCCTATGAGCTTACCAAATGCTACACACTCAAGTGCAGGCGGCAGAAGTCTTTTGGGAGAATGGAGATCCACAGCATGCAAGGGACCTGTGAGAAGGCCGTAGCTAGCTCTTTTCCCATTTCAGCAAAGGGTAGAAGGAAACAGATATCAGCTACCTGGCACTGAAATCCTGTTCACCTGGGGGTCTGGGCTGTGGGAAATTCTCTGTGTGATCCATCAGAGGACAATCCTGCCAAGTCCACTTTTCAAATAAAAAATGTTAATATTTCTGGAATCATTAAGCAACACTGAGCTTGCTGGGAAGGCAGTTGAGAGACCACAGAGTGTGTGCATCAAGGGAGAAGTGCTAGCTTGCTCCCACTTCAGGAATGGACTAGATGCAGTGGAGCTATTGCCGTAGTTCTGGCTGCTCTGTGCCAACCCAGGCAAGAACGTGTAGCAATAAAGTGGATCAACCTGGAAAAATGCCAGTCTGGATGAGCTAGTAAAAGAAATTCAAGCCATGAATCAGTGCAGCCACCCCAGTGTAGTGACCTATTGTACCTCTTTTGTGGTAAACGATGAACTTTGGCTGGTTATGAAATTACTGAGTAGAGGTTCAACGTTGGATATCATAAAAGACATCGTCAACTGAGGGGAACACAAGAACAGAGTTCCGGAAGAAGCAATAATAGCAACAGTTCTTAAAGAGGCTTTGGAAGGCTTAGGCTCCCTACCCAGGGATGGTCAGATCCACAGAGATTTGAAAGCTGCTAATATTCTTCTCGGTGAGGATGGTTCAGTACAAATAGCAGATCTGGGGGTAAGTGCATTCTTAGCAACAAGGGATGATGCCACCTGGAATAATGTAAGGAAAGCTTTTGTTGGCACCCCATGTTGAATGGCCCCTGAAGTGGTGGAACAGGTAAAAGGCTATGGCTTCAAGGCTGACATGTGGCATTTTGGAATAACAGGCATTGAATTAGCCACAGGAGTAGTGCTGTGTCACAAATATCCTCCTATGAAAGTGTTAATGCTGACTTTGCAAAGTGATCCACCCACTTTATTGATACAGCCGCAGGAGTAGAGGATGAGGAGATGATAAAAAAGTATGGCAAGTCTTTTAGAAAACTACTTTCACTGTGCCTTCAGAAAGATCCTTCCAATGGGCCCACAGCAGCAAAACTTGAAAAATGCAAATTCTTCCAGAAAGCCAAGAACAGAGAGTACCTGATTGGGAAGTTGCTTACAAGGACACCAGACATAGCTCCAAAGGGCCAAAAAGAGAAGAAGAGTTCCCAGGTCAAGCGGCCATCTTCATAAATCCAAAGATGGTGACGTGAAGTGTAGTGATGGCAAGATAGATGAAAAAAGTGAAGAAGGGAAAGCAACTTTTTCTCAAGAAAATTCAGGAAGTGCAGAAGAAGAAAATCCAGAGATTGCAGTGAATGCCAGCAGTACATCTGAACAAATACCATCCCTTTTTGTGCAGGAAGCTCAGGGCCAACCCAGAGCTCATGAAGACTATAGAGAAGCTTCTTGTGCTGTGAACCTCATTTTAAGATTAAGAAATTCCAGAAGGGAACTTAATGACATACAATTCAAGTTTACTCCAGGAAGAGATACAGCAGATGACATTGCTCAGGAGCTCTTATCTGCTAGCTTGCACTACACATTGGTCACAATGTGTAGTGATAGCGGCTGTTAATTTACAGAAGATTGTAGATGATCCCAAAGCATTAAAAACATTGACCTTTAAGTTGGCTTCTGGCTGTGATGAGCCGGAGACCCCTGACTAAGTGAAGCTGATCCGGTTTGCTCACTTGAGTGTCAGCTGATGTACGCCCTTGAAGTCACCCTGATCTCTTATGCTCCATCTCACCCCACTCCCCTCCTCCTCCAGCACCCTACCCACACCCTCCCACCCCCTCATTCCTAGTTCCCAGCGAAATCAGAAGACTGTAAAGAGGCAGGCTTAGATGAAAATGGGATTAAAAAAGAATTTTTTAAAATTTGCAACATTCCGAGTTCTGCTTTATTCCCTAGCAATTCACAATATGAGAACAAGCAGATGCCAGAGCTATACAACTGTTGCTAAGTTTTCCATAAGCTACTTAATATTCTTGGCAATCAATTTGAATATCCCTTCAGTGAAAAGAATCTGAAGTACACTCAGGTGGTCTTGTTTATTGGCAACGAGAGGAATTTCCTGTCAGAAGCTTATTTCTTCTTCCATTGTTGGTCTTTCTGTTATAATACTTTAGTTGTACCTCTGAGAGTACTGCCTCTTTTATGTCGTATTTAGAAATTGATTTACTTTAAAATTAAAATTTATTAGCCAAACTTGAATTCTAGTTTTAAAACTGTGAGGGAAGTGGATGTGGCTCAACTGATAGAGCATCCACCTACCATATAGGAGGTTCAGAGTTCGAACCCAGGGCCTCCTGGCCCATGTGGTGAGTTGGCCCACGCACAGTGCTGCCCATGTGCCAGGAGTGCCATGCCACTCAGGGGTGTCCCCCGCATAGAGGTGCCCCATGCACAAGGAATGTACCCTGCAAGGAGAGCCATCTCGTGAGAAAAAAAGCACAGCCCACCCAGGAGTGGCGCTGCACACACGGAGAGCTGACACAGCAAGAGGATGCAGCAAAAAAGAAACACAGATTCCCAGTGCTGCCAAGAATGCAAGCGGACAGAGAAGAACACACAGCGAATGGACACAAGAGAACCGATTGGGGGGGGGGGGGGGGAAGAAAAAGAAATAAAATAAATCTTTAAAAAAAAAACTGACTGTGAATTTTATTTTTCATATATTTATGATTACATACTTCACCTATAAGAAAAAAATATTGATTATATGCTTCTGGCAGTTTAAACTCTTGTTATTTAAACAAAAATGTTTCAGGTATATCTTTAAAGTTTTTTAACTGTTAATTTTTGAAATGACGAAATTAGGAACTAGGATGCATATTCTTTTAGTTTGTTTGCCTAAAAACCAATCCACAATCTGTCTCATGGGAGTGGGAGGTACCTTGCAGACTTTCATATTAAGAATGTACCTGGAAGGAATATTATGCTGGGGGAAATAAGCCAGACACAAAATGACAAATATTGCATGGTCTCACTAATATGAACTAAATACGAATAACCAACACATGGAGTTAAAACCCAGATTATAGGTTACTAGGACATAGAAGGAAGATGGTGAAGGAGTACTGATGCTTAATGTACACAGAATTTTTGATTACCTTGACTGTAAAAGTGTGGAAATGGATAGAGTTGATGGTAACACATTATAGTGAGTATGGATAACACAGATGGTTTATGAATAAGATTGTGGCTGGAAAGGGTAGTATAGAGACATAAATGTCAGTTGAAATAACTGAATTATTAAGTAATAATTGAATAGTCTAGGGACTGAATAACACAGTGAACCTGGAGGTAGATGAGGATTATGGTTAATTGTAGAACTGCAAGACTCTTCTTCTATGAACTAAAACAAATGTACATCTCTGTTACAAGGTGGTAAGAATATGGTGATGCATGGGAAAAATACAATTAATGTAACTCATGACTTTAGTTAACAAAAATATTGTCATATTCTTGCATCAAGGTAAAAGAAGGCTTATTAATGCTAAGGGTCAATAATATGGGATTATGGGATTTTTTCCTTTTGGACTAAGAAAAACATTCAAAAGTTTACTGAGGTGTGATGACTGCACAACTCTGTGATGAAAGCGAGAGCTAGTGAGTGTGCACTTTGTATGGATTGTACAAGGCATGGGACTGTATAACACAGTGAACCATGTAGTGGATGATGAACTGTGGTTAACAGTACAAATATGAGAGTGTTCTCTCATGAACTATAACAAATGTTCAATACTAGTACATGGCGTTAATAATAGGGAGGTGTATGTAAAAAATATACCAAATGTAAGCTATGGACCATAGCTAGCGGTAGAATTTTGGTGATGTTCTTTCATAACCTGTAGTAAATATCCCACAACAATGTAAGTTGTTGGTGGAGGGGCGATGTATGGCATGTTATGCTTGACTGTTTCGTAAGCTCATAACTTCTATAATAAAAAAAATTTTTTTAAAATGTAAAATAGAATGTGCGTGAGGCTGCTTTACTCTAAACTTAGATCTAAACTTTCTCTACATTTTGTGGCATGTGTAAATTTGCTTTGTTGGAATATCTAGAATGTAAAATGTTGCCATTCTGTTAGATTGCTAACTTGTACTCACTCATCTCTAATTTGGCTTCTTCATGAATGTCAGAATTCATTCTTCTAAGGTGATAAACTTGAAAATGCCAGAATCTGAGTTTTACTTGAAATTCTGCAGAATACCAAGATGGAGTGAAAATAATAAT
This sequence comes from Dasypus novemcinctus, assembly GCF_030445035.2. Classification (NCBI taxonomy): domain Eukaryota; kingdom Metazoa; phylum Chordata; class Mammalia; order Cingulata; family Dasypodidae; genus Dasypus; species Dasypus novemcinctus. Next base: position 151,305,233 of record NC_080704.1, on the reverse strand, counting down.
AAAGGATTTTGTGCAATGATTAAATGGTAAAAGACTGCTAAGCTTCAAGGATAAATACTTTTCAACCCAAGTAGCTCTCTGCTTGACTATTTATTATGGAACTGTAGGATTTTCAAAACTGGCATCTAAACTTTCAGGAGGGTAGACTCTGGGATAGTACCATCACTTCTTCCAACTAACCCTAGGTATGACATGTCTTTTTTTTTTAAGATTTATTTTATTTATTTCTCTCCCCTCCCCCCCCCCCCCAGTTGTCTGCTCTATGAGTCCATTTGCTGTGTGTTCTTCTGTGTCCCCTTCTACTCTTGTCAGCAGCACTGGGAATCTGTGTCTCTTTTTGTTGCATCATCTTGCTGCATCAGTTCTCTGTGTGTGCAGTGCCACTCCTGGGCAGGCTGTACTTTTGTCACGCAAGGCAGCTCTCCTTACGGGTGCACTCCTTGTGTGTGGGGCTCCCCTACGCGGGGAACACCCCTGCGTGGCACAGCACTCCTTGTGCGCATCAGCACTGCACATGGGCCAGCTCTACATGGGTCAGGAAGCCCTGGGTTTGAACCCTGGACCTCCATGTGGTAGGCGGACGCTCTGTCAGGTGAGCCAAATCAGCTTCCTGACAATTCTTTAATGTACTTTAAAAAGCAAATATATATTACTAAGGAAAAAAAGGTTTTTCTAATTGCCTTGTCATAATTGTTAGGTTGTTCTAGAGTCTATGCATTAAATTTGCATACCGTTTAATGTAATTCCTTTCCATTCTGTTGTTTATACAATGGTTTTTCAAAGATGCCTATGAAGGTAAAAGGAAAATAAAAGTGTGTTATTACACAGAGGGAAAAATAAGTTAGTATTTCTTTCCATATTTTATCTCATAATCAATATTCAATTTTCGTGAAACTCATCAAAGAATATAACTTGAATCCAGTCCAATAGAAGGGAAGTAGAGTTAGTAAGGTGTAAATAGGGCTGAGCATGAAAATAGGAGTTTAACTACAGACAGTTCTTCCTGTGGGTTAATTTCTCCAAGAGGCATGAGTCAAGCTCCCGTGAACAATACTTACGTTGGAAACCAGCCAGTTTCATGGTGTTGGATGCTTCTAGTGATGTGATCCGGAGTCCATAATTTTGGACGATGGTGTGATAGAGTTCTCGGGCATTCCGAGGTGGGCCACAGGGTGAAGGCAGGCCTGTGAGGAGATGGTGGGAGCACAGGAGATGGTGGGAGCACTGGTTGTGTTCTGGAGTCATGGGAACTAGTCCTTCCCACCACCCCTGCCTCACCATCATCTTTACTGTACCCTTTCAGTTCAGCCTCTGCTAGTGGGTAAGGAGGACAGTATGTCCTGTGAGGTATTTAAAAGAGAAGCAGAATAATAGTTGTGCCTTATCGAGGGCTTTGAGATTGCTCCAGGCAGGATATCATTTCATCTTCCCCACAATCTTATGTGGTTGAGAGTGGTATTACGACCACATTACAGATGAAGAAAGTGAAGGCTCCTAGAGGTTAATGTGGCAGACCCAAGGTCACAAAATGGGTCAGTGACAGAAGTAGATTCAGGGGTGAAAGAGGGCACAGTGTTAGAGGGATATTGGTATGGAAGATATTTGGGATGAAATCGAGCAACCCATGTATTGTGGTTTAGGGTTTATGTGGGATGACAGCTGTCCTACTCTGTAGCACTTCAGTTGTCCAGCTAGTGTCTACTTAGTAGATATTTTCACACAGCTATGCATTTCTAGAAACACTGTAATTCTCGCAAATTCTAATCACCAGTTTCTCTGAAGGGACTTCCAAGGCCTAGAAACTCACCTCTAATTAATTGCCCTTGGCTCCAGTTCATTCTTCACAGGAATGAACCTAGATGGTACCTTGCTCTTCTGATAGGCCACTAGCAAGAGTCAAAGATAGTTAGGTTTGAAGACATTAATTGTTCATAATCCAGTGCCTGAGGGAATGCTGGCTTGCAAGAACTTGGTAAAGAAGACAAATGCTGTTCTAATAACTCATTTAACAAACTCTTTCTTTGTCCTTACTCTGACTTAGACCCCTGACTAAGCTCTGGGGAGAGAGAAAGATGAGAAAACGCTGGCTCTTGAGGAGATCATAGTCAACTTGGGGAGAAAAGAAATAAATAGAGAATTAGAAAATCCTCAAATAGGTGCTGTGAGGGTTTGGGGACTTTGGTGCTTGGGACACTGTGGCTGAATGGTGGCAACTCTATTAGCAGATTTTGAGGCTTGTGCACTTTGGACTTGATATCAGCCTACAGTCAAACGCTTGTCTTGTAAATTGATTTTATTTAAGCAGAATCAATGTTTTATAATGCTAACTCAAAAGATGTATTCCATAGTGGTTTCCTGAACCTTTTTAAATTTCTTTTTTAAAAATAACTATTTGTTTTGACGTGCTACAGGGGATACATTTAATAAAATATAGGGCACAATGCTAGAATACATCAGTGTGCTATGAAGCCTGAATCAGTTCTGCACAAACTATTGCACCTTAAAAAAATATAAAGAAAAGCAAAAAGCTCAAAATCATTAACTACAAAGAGAGCATGTGGTGCAGTGAGCAATCCCTGGGCAATGCTGGCTCTTCTGTGGAGTGACTCCATGTCCCTGTCCCCTCTGGACCTCAATTTCATGATCTGTAGAATGGACTGAAGGGTATTGGATGAGAATATCAATTTCTGAGTTCCTTTTTTTTATATATCTTGTTTGTTCACACACAAAAAAGACAAATCATACCAAGAAATATAATTGGGGACATGCTAGAAAAATGCTTTTGTGCATACTATTTCTGCAAAGGAGATTTTCATTGTATTAGTGCTTTTTAAAAATAATTTTTCTTTAGAAAAGTTGTGAAATTACGAAACAATCATGCACAATGTACAGAACTCCCATAAATACCACCACCACCAGTATCTTGCATTGTCATGGAACATTTGTTACAAATTATGAGAGAACGTCATCTGCTAACTATAGTCCATAGCTTATATTTGGTGTGCTTTTTTCATAAACCATTTTATTATTAACACCATGTATTATCTAAGTTCCTTTTTAAGTTGTCAAAGTCCTAGACTCCTGTTTTAGTTTGCCAAAGGGTTGCAGATACAAAGTACCAGAAATGGGTTGACTTCTATAATGGGAAATTCATTTGGGGAAAAGGTTAAGGTCCCAAGCTCGTGAAATGACCAAATCAAAGCACCATCAGAAATACTTTTTCTGTTGATCCAACAGTCTGCTACACGGATAAGATGGCCACCAAACTCTGCCTTCCCCTCCAGAATCTACCGTTTCCCGGAGCTCAGCCATGGGCAACCAGGCATAAGGCTTTTCTCTTTTCAGGCCTCCTCTATCACTATCAGCTGCTCTGCTTTCTTCCCGAGTTCAGCTGCAAGCTCTCAGCCATATGGCTCGTATCTCCCTGGGCTCAGCGCTTTAAGCCTCTGGGGGCTTCTCTCCTTGCAGCTCAGCTGTGGGCAAAACTGGAGTCCTTACTCTCACATTGCAGGAACAAATATGGCGGCTTCCTTTATCTACGTGTGTCTCTTTCTTTGTCCCCGTTTAATCAGACCTAGAAAGAGGGCGGAGATTCACTCTGACTCATGCCTCACTCCTGATGTAGCTCAATCAAAAGCATCTCACACCCACAGCAGTGGAGTAGTTTGAAAACATAATCTTTATATGTTGGGGATTCATAAAAGAATTTCAAACTGTCACAGCTTCTGTGGTCATCATTTTGAGGTTCTGTTCTGCAGTATGCAGTAGGCACCCCTTTCCTGTCCTTGCTTGCATGCACCTGGGAGTATCCAACATTGGAAAAATAGACAGTGGACTGATGGGAAAATCAGCCCTCCCCTTGTGAATGGGACATCCCCTCCCTACTTGACATTGTCTGCCTTTTTTAGCCTTCCCTTGAAATGGCCAAGGAGAATTCTATACTGGGATCAGCTCCTTTCAGGGGAACGAATGAGAACTTACCTCTTCTTCCCCATCCTTTCCTTCTCCTAATGCACATACATGGGTGTGGATGTGCATGCATACATATACATGGACTTAAAAATGCTTGGTCAACATCACTGGAGAGAAAGCATTAGGCCCCAAGCCCCATTTTCACTCAAGGTCTTTAAAAGCGACTTCTATACTTTTGTACAGTTAGCGATTAAATGGAATTCCATTTTCCTTGTCAAGTTTCTGACAGGGGAAAGAACTGAGAATTCGCATAGTGATGGTGTTCTGGCAAGTACTTTTTACAGGGTGGTAAGGTAATCATTCTGCTGTTAGGCCATCTGAAGGCTTCAGCTTTCATCCAACTTGGAAAACATGAGGGGTCTAATATTACAGCTTCTATCCCTATGACTTTGCTTTGAACCTAAAAGGCTTTCCCCCCATCAATTCAGTAGCTCTCTTCATCCACCAAATACCCACTGTAATCAAGGAGATAGGACCTGACAGACAAATTGAATCTTTGTGACTATTTAACATTTGTGGCCCACAAACTTCCGGGGCTTGGAGTTACTTTGGTTCCTTTGGATCCAGTCCAATACACTCTTCAGCGTATCCATTCCCAGAATCCATTCATTTGGGTCAAGCAGGTGGCTACTCAGGGAGTACTGAAGTTTCCTACCCCAAAGAACATAATGCAGTGGGTTTGTAAATCCACTGCTTCACTGCTGCCTTAAATTTTCCTTTCCTTTCCATGATTTTAGCACTGTGGGTTTACTTTAAGCTCTTAGGTCTTTCAGGTAGGCTGAAAAATATAAGGAGAATGTGAGACCCAGAATCACCTCCTCCCTGACAAAACAGGAGGCCATTGACTCCAAAGCATCCCTCATCCCTTCTGGGACCTTTCCAGCCCTATTGTCTGACACTATGGGTTGGGAGCTGCATCTGCCATGAGGTGTTTATTAGGTGAAAAGGGAATGGTCAAAGGGTAGTTGTCAGGACCCAGTGCTCCTCTTTGCCATGGAAGGGCTATTGACTTTAATAGTGACCAGCTGGCTGGTTGCTTCAGAAGATGTCTCAGTTAAGGCCTATTTTTGAATGGACCATTGTTTACTTCAAACCTAAGCATTGCATTTTGTGTGTGTGATTGGCACTGGAGGTAGAGATGAGAGTTCTTCAGAAAAGACTCTCATTAAATATACCAGTCTGCATGCAACTGACACTTTAAACACAATCAGGGCCTGGACATTACCTCTTTTATTTAAAATATAGGGTAGGTACTTAAAGGGAAACCTAGGCCAGACCAAGTCATGGTGCCCTCAAAGAGAGCAGGAATTAAAGGGCGAAAATGGTATCCAGGTGGCAGGAGGAGTTCAGTAGGTGGGATAGGAAATACTTGTACTTAATGAGCTTTCATAAGGAGAACAAGTCGAAGTGTGATTTGCTGGTCCATAGGCAGGCAATGTCTGTCTAGCAGAGGGGAAACTTGGAAAGGATTCTCAGAACTGTTCTTCACACTTGACCCAAGCCATCTTGCTTCCCCCTCCCTTCTCCCTAAACATGTTCAATAATTATTATGACTTGGGAATTTGGTTGGACTACTATCTGCCAGCAGTCAAGTAAAAGTGCTCTGGGCCAGGCACCATGCTAAGAATTTTACTCATATTTTATCATGCCGTCCTCGCATGGATCCTTTGAGGTGGGTACTATTAGTCCCATGTTATGGATGAGGACACTAAGGCTCAGAGGTTAAGCTGGTCAAGCTCACACAGCGAGGAAGTCACAGATTTTAGACTTGATTCTAAGTCCCTTTGACTTCAAGGGCCTTGCTCTGAACTGTACCACTGGACTCTGGAAGTCCAGCGAGAGAGGAAATGCACTGGTTTCCTTGACCAGAGGATGACAGCTTCTTCTGAAGAAGGGCCTTGAGCATGTATCTGGCTGTAGGGAATGGATTAGGGAGTGGCCGTGGCCCCTGGGCAGCCAGCCAGGTCTGCCTAAGCAGCCCTGGCTATCTGTGGGATGACATGGGCCTCTCCCACCAGGAGGTTTCCATTACTTTAGACCCCAGTAGTGCAGTACATGAGGGATTAGAAGAATGTAAGGAGTGACTTTGAGACACCTGCAGAAATGCATCATCATCATCCCTTTCCTTCCCAGTCTCAGTGAAGTGGAGGGTAGGGGTGGTCCAGGCTCAGGAGGGAAGGGGAACCAGATGAAGACAGATTTCTATTTCTCCCAATTTACTTACCTTTCCCTTTGTCCCTCTATGAATTGCACTGCCTGCAGGTTTTTTGGAAATGTCAAACTGGAACTCTGCTCTGGAAGTGTGCTTTCAGGACAGGGCCCGGTGCACATGCCACAGGGTATCAATTCTAAACCTGCCCCTGATATGTTGGGGTAATGGAAAAGACCTTGAGCTGTGCTTCAGAAGATCTGAGGTCAAGTCCAACTCTGCCATCTCTGGGCCATGGGACTGTGGGCAAGTCATTTAATTATAACTTCAGCATTGATCCAGTGAAAAATCATCTTTTCTCATTATGCATTGCTGGATGATTGTAAGGAATAAATGAGAAGATGGATATAAATGTGTTTCAAAATTTCTGAAGCACCACAAAAATATAAATGATTTTGAGAAGTTTAAGTAATGGTAGTCACGTAACTGACATGATCCTTTAGATGAGAGAAAATTGATGCTATCTTCCATGTTGGTGGACAAGGTTTTTTGTTCTTAAAGCTCATTTCCAGAGCAGAAGGAAACCTTCACCCAAGCCCAAGCATGACGTTTTGGATATGAGAGCCAGTCTGAGATTCAAATGAACTCCATGTCTCAAGACACAGCTTTGCATCTATTTTGCATTCACATTTATTTATCTAGAGACAAAATTGTGCATTCTTTAATTCTACTCACAGCATATGCAAGCAGATAAAATGAGGTGCTGATCCAGCAAAACAGCAAGTAGCCTTTTGCTTCCTTGAAATTGCTAATTTTACAAATGGCAGAGTGTTGAAACATGGCACGGAATATCTATTTTACTAGAATCTGGCAACATGGGCGCATATGGTCTTGTCAAGAATAAATCAAACACAATTCCAGGATTATAATTAAGTAGCTGAAATTCCAAAAGGATTTACTTAACATGAACAAAGTCAGATTTAAATTGCTTTTTGTTAGTTTTCTCTCAGGCTCTTTCCTTGGCATGTTATCGGGAGCATAGCTACTTTAATTTCTTGCCCTGAGAAATGTTTAATTGTAAAACATCAAACTGTTTCATCCAAGCTCTAATTATACTTGATTTGACATCTGTATGTCATTCTTAGAGTACCATATATCAGAGACTGTAAGAGGACCAAACTTAGAGGTCAAGTCAAATGTTCTTATATAAGTATTTAGGTTGATACTTTCTTCCAACAAATATAAATTTCTGGCCAACTTCTTAGCAGGCCAGTGAAGATAAAAGAAAAAGACTGGTACTATTATGAAGAAAAGATTGGTAGTATTATGGAGAGAAAGTCTCTTTATATTGCTCTCTCTCGCTCACTCGCTCTCTCGCCTTCCTCTCTTCCTATTGAAGACAGGGCCTATGCCTCATTCTTGTCATAAACCCAAGCATCTAGCATAGGGCCTGGCATACAGAAATAGTTGATTTGGGCACTTGCAACCTGCTCTAGGAAACATTCCAAGGGAATCCCCTGGAGTTGTTTTGGATATGATTTTGAGTCCCTAGATGATAACTCAGCGTGTGAACCTTTAAAACACATGGCAAGACACGATCTCCTAAGACTTGGATTCAAAACCTTCTGGGGTAGGCTATTAACATCATCATTTTCCTAAAGTTTCCCCACATTGCTCTCATACACTGCTGGTGGCAATGTAAAATGGTATAGCCACTTTGGAAGACAGCCTGGCATTCCTTAAAAAGTTAAATATAGAGTTACAATTCCACACGTGGGTATATACCCAAGAGAAATGAAAATATATGTCCACCCAAAAACTTGGGTGACTGGTTATAGCAAGCTTTATTCACAATAGCCAAAAAGTAGAAACAGCTCAAATGTCCTTCATCTGATGAATGGATTGGTTAAACAAAATGTCATATATCCACACGATGGACTACTCTTCAGCCATAAAAAAAGGAATGAAGTATTGATGCATGCTACTTCATAGATAAACCTTGAAAACATTATGCCAAGTGGAAGAAGCCAATCACAAAACTATCACATACTGTATGACTCCATTTATATGAAATGTCCTGAATAAGCAAATCTGTAGAAATATAAAATAGATTAGTGATTGCCTAGAGCTGGGGGGGTTGAGGGATTATAGATAAAAAATGTTCTTAAATCGATGATGGTGATGGTTGCACAGCTCTCCTGTGAATATACTAAGAGGATTGAATTGTACACTTTAAATGGATGAATTGCATGGTATGTGAATTATATCTCAATAAAGCTGGTACAAAAAGACAAAACAAAACAAAAAACATCTCTGCAGATGATTTTGGTGTGCACTGCCATTTCAGAAGCCTAGCTTAGTAAATAGCTCCCAACCCCACTTTTGACTCCTAACCTTTTTTTGCCAGATCTGAGGACTTCCAGGTTCCTCCCATTCCTACTTGCTGCTCCCTTGCTTCATTTCTATTACCCCAAATAAAGATACCCCTAGAAGAGAACTGATTCCATAGCAAAAGAGGGGAAATGAGAGCTTTCTGTTTCAAGCTGTATTTGCACATAAACTCCACTCTTTCCCCTGGGGTAGGTGCTTCACCATGAAGATCAGTGCCCAGTTGTTCCCATCCTTGTGTTCTTCCAGGGTTTTGCAAAGCCTAAATCAGGTTACGCCCTTGTGAGATCGAAAGGGCCCCATAGCCTGGTTCTTTTTCTTTCACAAGCAGGCAATAATTCTTTTAATATCAGTGTCTCGTCTACAACATAATTTTTTAGCTGAATCATGTAGGAAATTGTAACTTTCCAGGAAAAAAAAATAGAATTTTTAAACCTCGTTTGACATGACAAACTTCAAGCACAGAGCTGTGCACTTCATTCATTGTCTCCTCTTTCGGCCCATTTAAAGGAAGGAAAAGCAAAACTTTCTTGCTTACTCAATCCTAAAACTATTTCTAGTTTCTTACATTTCAGGGAAACAGTCCAAAAAGCAAGGAAATAGTCTTTTCCTGTGGAAAAAAAAAAAGGGATTTATTTATTTCCCCCTTCCCCTCCCCTGCCCTGCTTTTTTTTTTTTTTTTTTTTGCTGTCTGTGTCCATTTGCTGTGTGATCTTCTGTATCTATTTCTCTTTTTGTCTCTTCTCGTTTTTCTCCTCTATCATTCACCAGGATTCGATCCTGGGGACCTCTGATGTGGAGAGAGGTTCCCTGTCAATTGCACCACTTCAGTTCCTGGTCTCTGCTGCGCTTCACCTTGACTCTCCCCTTTGTCTCTCTTTGTTGCATCATCATCTTGCTATGTGATTCACTTGCATGGGCACTGGCTCACCATGGGGGCATGTTTCCTCTTTTTTTTTTCACCAGGAGGCTCCAGGATCAAACCCAAATCCTCCTATATGTTAGGTGGAAGCCCTATCACTTGAGCCACATCCGCTTCCTGGGAAATATTATTTTGGTACCTGAAAAAGAAAATGCTATTTTTGAAAACTGGATGGCAGTTCCAAACCATCTTTGAAGAATCTAAATACCTTTTATTAAAACCTCATCAATAAACACATATTTCTAGGAAGTTGACATTGTGATTGAAATTATGAAGGGGATGGTTGAGAACCATGCCAGATGGACAGGAAGCCTTTAATTCAGCTAAACAAATATTTATTCAGTAGTTAAAAGTGGAGTGGACTGTGTACAAAGTACTTAACATGTTGGTAAAAAATGAAAGGTTCTGTCAAAATAAGCCATGGTCTACTTAAAACATTTTTCCTGGGGTGGTTCCAAGAATATATTGCCAAAATGCTAGATAATTAGAAATGATAGTCCCCGTTCCATGACTTTGAACTTTGACATATCTTATAAGGTTTTCTTTGTAGAGGCTGTGTTTTATAATCATTTCACAAATGGTTTTTGTAAAAAATCAATATACATTTTAAAGTTGAATTATTGTCTGCCACACTTTCAGGTATTCAGGAGAGTACTGTTTTTATAGATGTGTATTTATTTTCTTTATTCATTTTTTGGTGGCAAAGACCCATTCTTCTGCAAATGTCATCAAAAGGAGCTTAATACTGAGACTTTAAGGATTATTCCAGACACCCTATAGTTAGTTTCATGACCAAAAGGAGATGAATGCCTTGAAAGACTAAAGGGATGAATGAATGAATAAATGAATAAGTAGGTAATGAAATGCAGGTCATCAATTCAGTCAGCAAATACTTTTTTCGTGGACTTAATTCCAATGATGCTAAGTACTATAGAACTATAATAGCCAAGTACTATGAGAATATATATCAGGGACTGCTGACTTAGCCTGGGAAGTTTAATCTGAGACCTGAAGGTGAGTAGAAATTAGGAGGGGTAAAGCTGGAGGGAGGGAAAGTCCAAACAGGCAATGCATGAGTCCAAGAAGGGAGAACAAAGGGAACAAGAAAGTACTAGAAATAAAAAAGACAGCAGGGAGATAAGGAAGAAGAGAATGACAAGTATCAGCTGTGAGGATGGCAGGACAGCAGGGAGTGGAGCAAATTAAAAGCATGTTAAACTTTTCTAATCTGGAAAACTTGGTTAACCAGAATGATTCATTCTCCAATTAAGCCGCATATCCAGGATTTTACTGGCAAAACAAGCAGGCTGACCCTGGACTTCCCTAGCACAAGCTGCTCCTTCCACTTCAATATCTGACAGAGGTCCTAGATGTCAGATAAACCTAACACAGCCAATGAGCTGGAAGGGAGCTTAGGGGTCATGTAGTAGTACATTCTTTATTTTACTGCTCATATATAGCTAAAACTTAGAAAGCAATGTCTATATGGCAGTTACTGTTCTAAGTATTTAATATGTTTTAACTCATCTCTGAACAACCCTATGAGGAAGAAACTCTTATGAGCCTTATTTTACAGATGAGGAACTTGAGGCAAGAGAGGTTAAGTGACTTCTCTGTGGTCACACAGCTCATAAGTGACACTGTAATCACTGAACTTGCTACCTCACTACTCTGAATATCTCAACTTCATACAGCCTGTTAGAGGCAGATTCAGGAATGGAACCCAGATCTTCTGACTCCCTGCACAGGGCCTTTTCTTTTGTGCCAACCAGAACTCTATCGTGCTTCCTCAGTTGGGCTTAAATTGACTAAGTAATATTATCATTCCATAATTCCACAGTAATTGCGAGGATGCAAACAAATTCACTATTCCACCTGTCTGCACACTTTGGGAATGGTTTATCTCTGGGGAGGGGCGGGCGGTGCCCAGTCTACCTCTGGCATTGGGGGGCAGCCCAAATTCTGCTCTCCATCATGGTGTTGCCATTGTTAGCATTTTGTAGCTGGCAAAACATGCTCTTATGCTTCATTCCCATTCAGCAGTCATGTTAGAAGCCATCTTCCTACTGTCCACTGATGTTCATGTGTCCCTTTGTGAGCAATTGCAAGGTATATAGGCTGATTTCTAGGGTGACTCACTGAACAGGAGTCCAAGGTATGAAAAACTGTGCTTGAGATTCGATTTCAAGGGCATTGGGTAAACTGGCCGTCTGGATTGCCAAAGGAGATTTGATTGGGAAGAAAAACGCCTCTTTGCTTCATCATTTCAAAGCAATTTCATGCTTCAGCTCTCCACATTTCTGTCACCTGAACACTTCCAAGGTCCATACTTGGGGCTTTGACATCAGCCTGAAGTCTTGTGTGATGGAGTCGCCATGCGAGGGCTTCCTGGGAGTTAGTTATGTAGAGAGCTGTGCAGTCACACTTGACTTGGATAGAACATTTAATCCTCTTTCAGCTCAATTACGTGGACAAAGACTCAAACGCATCTTTTAAATTGAAAAGTGTAACTGACTGAGAAGGCTTACATCAAACTTTGAAAGGCTCAGAGAACGCCCACAAGTGTATTTGCCATGACTTTTACAACCGGGGCCCGCAATCTGGAGGGGTTCGTGGGTCCGTAGCTGTGGACAAAGCTGTTCTCGTCTCTGAACTGAGCCAGAGGGGGCAGAGCAGGAGGAGGAGGACCGATACCAGAGAGCCTTCTCAAGGGGATGTCTGGTGCCTGGTGGCAGGTTGAGTCTACTATGTAAAGATTTCAAATATTATCTGTTCATTTCCTTAGGACCTTGTTTGATGGCCTGTGGGATTTTTCTGGTTGTTGATGTGTTGCCAGTCCAACCTGATGTGGTTTCTTTCAGTGGTGTGGTTGGTGTCTGCTGAGGGACAGGAGCAGGGTGCTGCCATTGATTGATTCCACAGTCATTGTGGGATAGGCACTGTGCTTGATGGCTTTACCCATCTTTGAGCCCTGTTCTCAACCCTGGCTGCACATTCAAAACACCTGGGGGAATTTTTCAGAAATACAGTGGCTTAGGCCCCAGCCACTAAGACTCTGACTCATTTGGTCCCAGGTGTGGGTTTGAGCATTTGAATTTTTAAAACTTCCCCAGGTGAGTTGAATATATAGCCAAGGTGGCGAACCACTGGCTTAGAGTGGCATGTTGAACTGGGGGTCATTTTCCTGCTCTGCTCACTCATCCTCTTCCAACGTAGAGATAGCGGCTCAGTCTTTATTGTGACAAAAGTGAGAAGCCTATATGGTGGCCTAAATGCTCAGAATGCACATGCCAGATTGCTTCGGCACATGAGATGGGCCGATTGGATGGCCTCCTTTTCCTGATTGGGTTTCAAACTAGAATTTCTAGGTTTCCAGAAGACGGTTTCTGGCAACCATTGCTTTCCTTGTTAAGGTATATCTTCAAAGGCATTTCTTGCCACCATTATTCTGTGACTCTCCTGGCCTGAGAAAGTCTGTGGAGGGGAAGCTTTTAGAAGGCCCTACACAAAGAAGCTGTCTCCTTCTGTTCAAGGTGCCATTCTCAGGCATCTTCGCAATTATATGGGCCTTTGGACTCCATGGCGAGCCTTACTGGAGAGAATTTCCAAAGGCAAAGCTATTGGGGCCTGAGTGAGTGGTTCCTGGAGAGCAGCAGTGCCAGACTGAAATTCCCCAGCTCTTTGTCTCCCTGGGAATTCTCTCCAGGGGCTGGATATGCATCCAAAGCCATTGTTGAGGGACTTTGCTCTTCCAGGGACTGCAGGATCCAGTTTGGGGGTGTGGGGGTGGAGATGAAGGGGAATGTTCTGGCTGTTTCAGAAGGTGGGGAATGACTTTAGCAAGCAAGGTCTGGGACTTTAGGGAGAAAGGACAACTCGTGTTTGCACAGGTTTCAGTTTCCTGACAAAGAGAAGATTTCCAAAGTGATTTACAGACATTCTCCCCACCCATCCTACACATCTGTGTCAAGATTTTGCATTTGCAAAGCACTACAAGCATTTTCTCATTATTTCTGTAAATTAGGATGTGAGATTGAACTCTTATGGAGCACCTACTATGTGCCAAGAACTAGGGTAGGTACTTTCACCTGTATGTTACCTTAGTAAACACTTTAATACTCACAGTACCCCATGAAGTACCTGTGATTACCATCTCCTTTTTGTGGGTTTGGGAACTGAAGCTCAGATTGTTGACATGATTTATCCAAAGTCACACAACCTGGAAAAAAACCTGGGCCTATCTGATGTGGTACTGAAGTCAACCCTTTCTGGGGAAACACAGAATACCTCTTATCCCGCTTTTACATTATGTGTCATCTTTTTAGGATAAACATCTGTTGCTTCTGATTATTTCTTCTAAATGAAACTTAGATTTGCCCTTTCCATCTTCTCACCTCCTGTTCTCCTTTGGCCCGATGCTGTCTTCTATCCCATCATCTCCAATAAAACTGCCCTCCCCCAGGTCATTGATGACCAAATTGTCAAACCCAATTGACGCTTTTCAGCCCTTGTGCAACCTCTCTTCATAGCCTTCAGAACTAATGCTGATCCCTGTCTTTCCTGAAATGGGTTATCTCATCCATTCCCATTGATAGACCATTTTAGATGCTGACAGCTCCCAAATTTCCCTCTGCAGCTTTGACTTCTCGCTTGACCTTCAGACCCAGTCATCCAGTTGCCCACTGAACATCTTCATTTGGCATATCCCACACATACTTCAAACTCAACACTCCTTATCATGCTTCTTTAGTGACATTGCCCTCCACATGATCTACCAAGTCAGGAACTTGGGAATATCTTTTCCCTCACTCACTCATCGAAATCAGTCCTTCAAGTTTTATAGGTTCTACTTTGTGAATATTTCTCAATGATAACCTCTGTCCTTTCCATGCCTGTGGTCCTTCTTTATTTGAGCATCTTTTGTGTAGAATTTTGCAAGACCTTTCTAATGTGCCTCTCTTGCTCTGCCTCACCCCATCAGTCTGTCTTCCAGAATTCTGACAAAGGGAATCTTTCAAGATCCTATTTAACCCATTCAATGGCTCTCACTTATGTTTCCCAATGTATATTCCATTGCAATCCAGATTTACAGGATGCTCCGTGAAACACAGGACTGTTGACAGGTAACTTTGAGAAAACCTGCATAATATACTTTTCTCCTCTTGGAGATTCAAGAAGGCATACTAATTTTTTGTAAAGTGTGTTGGTGATATTAGCAGTACATGGGTAATGTTATTAATGCTGCTGAATTGTATACTTAAAATGTTTAAAATGGCAAGTTTTATGTAATATTTATGTTATCACAATAAACTTTTAAAAATGCATATTAAATGTTCTGAGAAGTCCTTCAGTCAAAAATCTTTTAAATTTTGTTTAATTCCGCATCCCAAATGGATTTAATCACAGTCACCCCCCCCCACACACACACACACTCATATTTTTACATTTAGGACCTAATGATACCTTTCCACAGAACACTGTTTGGAATTACGGGATAAGTGTTCTGTTCCTTAGTATGACATCCAAGGCCCTTCTTCATCTAATCCTTGATCATCTACTCCTCCCTTAAACTCTCACTACTCTCACCATTCTTGAAAGTACAGTTCTCCTTAGTGCACTTCGGTGTTTTTGTGCTTATAGTTTTCTTTGCCTGAAAAGCCATCCCCCTCCTGTCACCATCTGCCTACCTTCATCAAGACCCAGCTCAACTGTCTTCTCTATGAAGCGCTCTTTTATTCTCCCCAAGGGAGAGCTAGTCACCCCCACCTTTTTATTTCTATTACTTGGACATATCTTGATTATTTCACTTAACGCATGTGAATTCTTCTATTTCTACCTTACCTTTTAAGTTTCAAACAAACTGGATCATTCTCTATGCTTTTTCACCTTAAGATCCAACCCTGACCTCCTGAAGAGACTTGGAACTCTGAGCCAACTGGACAACAGTCCCTTCCTTTCTCGCTCATGGATCTTGTGGTGAAACAGTCTGTGAGAAAACTTATAGCTGTATATGGTCCAAAGCCCATCTAGATCCAGTGTGCTTGCTAATGTTTATAGCCACAGTCCCTACTAGAAATTCCCACTGGATGCTGTCTCTCCTAGATGGTGCAGTGATAGGCATGATTATAGGCATAATGTGGATAATAACACCTGGGGGGCAGAAAGGGAACTCAACAAGCCTTGCTTTGGCCACCTAAGCTACTGAAAGAGAGGCTCAAGGCTCTGCTCCCCCTGGTCAGCCTGAATCTGCATCTGATTTTCCAATCATCTTGGGACCAGAAGTCTGCGACTGGTGGCCCACCCAGATGAAGCCTACGTCAGCAATGAAAGGAAAGGACTCAATGTTGTGGGCTCTCTTTGTGCAGGCACCAAGCTACATCTCAGCATGCATTATCTCATTTCATCCTCAAAGTACACACCCATTTGGTAGAAACTCTTACTTCCCTCATGCGACAGATGGAGACACTGAGCCTCAGCAAAGTGAAATGACCTGTTCGAGGTCTTACAACTCCAGGCCTTAAACCTGCCTGCAGTACTTCTTTTTTATGTTACCTTGGACACATCAGTGAACCTAACTCAGTTTCCTCAAATCTGTTCAGCTAGCTCAAGCTAGAGAAATAATAATAGTGCCTAGTTCATGGAATGGTATGAGGTTTCAGGGACACAATGCATACGAAGTGCCTGGCACATGGTAGCCATCGTGGCTTGAGAGCAGAGATATTTTCAGCCAGGATGAAGGGGATACAGGAGGGCAGTTTTATATCAAAAGAGAGTTGGGTTCCAGAAATTATTTGGACTCTGAAAAGGTCCTCTGCTCAGGGAGTGGAAAGAGGGTAAAGTCCATCTCACGAGCAGGGAGGGAGATTGCAGCCAGCGCTCTTGGTGGGAGAAGGGCTGGTCACAAGGAGACTGAACAAGGCCAGTAAAATTTGGTCCCTGTGTGATTCAGAGATGTGGCTCAGACAGGTACTCCACGCACCTGACCTTGCATGGGCATGGTGGTTTCTGGTGTCTTGCCTGTAAGAGGAGCCTTTTCCACTCCTGTAAGAGGACTACAGCTGAGAGATGTGGGAGTCCTTCTGGGACAGGGATACTGGTGGAAGAAGGGGGTGGTTGACAGAGTCAGACTTAGCGCCATTGGTCTCTGGAGTCAGATTACCAGAGTTGGAATTGTGACTCTGCCGCTTGGTAGCTGTGTGACATTGGACCACTCACTACCCCTCTGAGCCTCAGTTTCCTCATCTGCAAATTGAAGCTAGAACCAGTAAAAGTAACTACCTCATTGAATTGTTGGGAGGAATAAGGGAATTTATCCATGGGAAATATTCATCGTGCGATCAGGCACATGGTAAAGAAATTTGTGGAGAATCAAAGGAGCTACTGAAACAATCCCTGGATTCATACTGAATGAATCTGCCCCACATTGACTTTTGCAAATATTGCATTTGCCTGCGTTAATTAAAAGAAGCCTTGGCATTCTTTTCTTTCAAGTTTATTTTGTGGCTCAGATCTTAATGAGCTTTTGTAAAAAAGACTGTAGAGGTTTGGATCCAATTTAAAACTCCCCTCTAAGGTATCTAGCAGTCATTCTGTACTCTTTGGGAGTATTTTACGTGAAATAAGTTTAATGTGATATTTGCATCTAGTGAAAAATTGATGAATTTTCACTAATTCTTAGATTAGATGGGGGCTTAACTGCTAGGACGCAGCCTGCTCACCTAATCTACTTCAGAGCAGTTTCATTTACTAGACGGCCCTTGTGGGTTTGGGGAGGGGCTGTCCAGTATCGTCGTGAGGTATGAAGCAGGTTTTAAAAGATGGAGTCTCTTGTTTTCAAAATGGCTGGAACTGCTGTTAAATCACAGCCGCTGCCCACATGCCCAGTCCTCGTCCCAGCCTGAGTTCCCACTGATTTTTCCTTCTGCCTTGACCCAGGCCTCCTTTCCCTGCTGGCAGTTCTTGCACCTCCTTGCCTCGCCCTCTGCCTAATTAAAGACCCACACAGCTATTCTCCCTGCCTTCAGAGTTCCCTTTCCAGGATATTATCTTCTATCTGTTTTAACAATTCCTTGGAAAAATGTTTTGAATTACCTTTTGGGCAGAGTAGTGCCACCGATCAGTTACATGTTGTTATGGCTTTTTCTGCAGATGCGAAGTGTTCTGATAGCTGTCAGCCAAGGGTCAAGAAGCCCCTGGAAGCAAATATTCCACACCAATGCAAGGGTAGTATGTGAGAATTCTGTATTTCATGCATGATTATTTTGTATGTAAATCCATGACTTCTTTAATAAAGGAAAAAAGAAAAAAAGAAAAAGAAAGCCCTGGAGAAAAAGAACAGATCATCTCCAGCTTCCTGATTAAGCAACTTTTTAAAAAAGATTGAGGGCTTTAAATTCAGCTCCACATCCCCTACTCCCTCCAAGTCCTCCCAGATTAGTAGATGGTAACTACGTTTATTCCTCAGTCCCGTATTTGAGTAACATTTTTTACAGCTATAATATACCATGTTTGAGTCGAATTTATGAGTCATTGGAGTTGTATTTTGCTTTTTGAATACATACAGAATTGTATCCAGAGACTTTTGCTTATTTAAAAGATTTAGAGAAATACTTTCTTTTTAATGTATTATAGTAACTATATTACTTGCTTATGATTGCCTTCATGACACATGTATAGTCATAATGGATATATTTGATGTCTGATTTCTTGTCAAGAGCACAGCATTGCTTCTATGGGAAAAAGTCTATTATGACCATGGCATGGCTTCTGTCATGATGTCGCTTCCAGGAAAGACTCCATCCCACCAAAGTTGAGAATTGAACCTTGCCTGGTGTCTGCTCCACATTAGGAGTTCATTAAATCTCTGCTTAATGGGTGAATTAATTGTCTATTCAGCCACAACTGAGTGGGACATGAAAGACTGAGAGTTTTATTCTCTCTAATTTCATAATCGGCAATTTTAGACAAGTCACTTAAGTGTCTGCTGTCCCCATTTCCTTTCTAAGAGTCATCTATCTTAGGAGACATTGTACATTAGCCTGAAGTAACATTCTTTAAAAGTGATATTTAAAAGCTGTTAGATAAAAGTAGGATAAAACCAAACCCATCCATTTTAGGTTAATGTTTTCTCCTCATTACTCAACCAGAGAGATGGTGACATAAAATCAATAAACATTGAGCAATATGCGATCAACACTGGGCTAGGCACTGTGAATGACAGTGTTCCTGCTCAGAGAACATTCAGGCCAGGTGAGGAGACATCACTTATATATCTTTAGATCTTGGTCCTATTGGCATGCTGGGCTGGAAAATTCTTTGTTATGGAGGCTGTCCTGTACACTGAAGGATATTTAGCAGCATCCCTGGCATCTACCCACTTGATGCCAGTAGCAGCCCCACCAGTTTGTGACAATAAAAATGTCTCTAGAGACTCGAACAGGTAATTGTACACCAATGTTCACAACACTGTTATTCACAATAGCCAAAAGGTGGATGTCCATATGAATGGATAAACAAAATGTGGTATATACAGTCAAAGGAATATTATTCAGCCATAAATGGAATGCAGTTCTGATACATTATGTTCAGTGAAAGAAGCCAGACATAAATGGACAAATAATATATGATTATATTTATATGAAATATCTAGAAGAAGCAAAGTCATAGAGAGAGAAAGTAGATTAGAGGTTAGGAAGGGCCTGGGGCAGAAGGGAATGGGAGGATGATTGCTTAATGGGTACAGAGTTTCTGCGTGAGGTGATAAAAAAGTTTTGGTAATGGATGGTGGCGATGGTAGCACAACACCATGAATGTACTTAATGCCACTGAATTGTACAGTTAAAAATGATTAAAATAGGAAATTTTATGTTACATAAATGTTACCATAATAACATTTATAAATGTTTTAGAAAAATGTCTCTAGACATTACCAAATGCTTCCTGGGATGAAAAATCACCTCCCAATGGAAACCACTGGTGTGAAGTGACATATAATCATTAAATTTACTTATCAGCTTGGGTAGGTTATAGTGTCCAGTTGTTTGGTCAAGCAAGCACTGGCCTGGTTGTTACTGAGAGAGAGTTCTGTGAATTTGCATCTTTAGTCAGTTGATTCCATCTATGGCTCATTACATCTACAATCAACAAAGCAATGAGGGAAGTCTCATCCAATCAGGGGGGAAATGGTACTTTCAGGAATCAGAAGGGAGAATTTCTATCTTTATTCCACCCAACCAACTTCTCCTGGGGAATTCATCAGATCCTTCATTAGAGTTCCAAATTTGTGGCCTGCAGTACTGAATTTGGATTTGCCAATCCCAACAGTTGTGGGAGCCAATTCCTATAATAAATTTCATAATTTTGATATTTATATGTCTAAAATCCCCTGCTCTAGACTATAAAGCATTTAGTGAGTTTTCCAGAGAGGGTGGTGGTTAGCCTGCCTGGTTTGAGTGGAGGAGAAAGGAGATAATGGAAGATTAGGTTGATAAGGTACTGGCTCAGTGTCAGGCTAACAGATTGGAATTGCTAGGTTTCTGAGCAGAAGAGTGACAGGATGCAAGTGGTATTTGGGTGGTAAATCTGACTTAGTTTGTAGAATGGGTTGGAAGGAGGGTAGACAGGAAAAGCGCTGTGACCCCCATCATCCTCTGCTTTTCCAAAGAGAGAGGGTAAACTCATGTTGAAATCGAGAGCTTCAATTCCAAATGCAGTGAGGGCATCTCTTAGTTTTGCGTTTGTTAGGCATCAGATCATTCATGTCATAGGGTCGACTTTGCAAATCTGCTTTTCTTTCTCTTCTTTGCCTGAGTTTTGGAGATCAGAAGTTATAGATGCTGCAGATTTGTCTTTGAAAGGAATCGTCTTGTTCTTCACATTAATATACTTCATTAGGTCTTTTAGATTA